>NC_059091.1:25416482-26016482 GCF_020497125.1 Mauremys mutica
ACCTTCCTGCGGCTGCTGAGCGCCGGCGCCCGCCAGAGCTTCACGCTCAGCTGCCAGGACTCGGCCGCCTGGTTCCACGCCGGGGCCGCCAGCTACGCCCTGGCCCTGCGCTTCCGGGGGGCCGACGGGCAGGAGCTGGGGCACAGCCGCCCCGCGGCCCCCGTCCACGCCCTGCACGACGGCTGCCAGGTGAGCCGGCCCGGCCCGCCCCACGGATCCCGCCCTGCCCGATCCACGGATCCCACCCCACGGATCCCACCCCGTGCCCGATCCACGGATCCCGCCCCACGGATCCTCCCGCCCAATCCACGGATCCCGCCCCACGGATCCCACCCCCTGCCCGATCCACGGATCCCCCCCTGCCCAATCCACGGATCCCACCCACGGATCCTCCCGCCCAATCCACGGATCCCGCCCCACGGATCCCACCCCCTGCCCGATCCACGGATCCCGCCCCACAGATCCCATCCCCTGCCCGATCCACAGATCCCCCCCTGCCCGATCCACGGATCCGGCCCCACAGATCCCACCCCCTGCCCGCCCCATGGATCCCCCCCTGCCCGATCCACGGATCCCGCCCCACAGATCCCACCCTGTCATAAACAGATAGTAAAGGGTTAACAAGCTCAGTAACCTGATGAACACCAGAGCAGAGGACCAGTCAAGGGACAGGATAATTTCAAATCTCTGTGGAGGGAAGCCTTGGTCTGGGTCCTTTGTTTGGGTTGCCGTTCTCTCTCTTTGGATCTAAGAGAGGCCAGACATATTCTTCAAGTTCTCCAAGTTTCCTGAAGTATTTTCTTCTATTCACTCTAGTGAGTATTAGAAAAGGCGCATTAGTCTTATACTTTGATTTCTACATTTGCAATTGTGTGTTTGCTGAAGAAATATTTTGATTTCTGTTTGCTGTTACTTTGATTATTCTGAGAAGGGAGGGGCGGGGAGAGCCTCTCCAGGTTTATAAATCAGACCCTGTGATATTTTCCATCCTGGGATTACAGAGATAGTGTTACTTTCTTTCTTTCTTTTTAATAAAATCTTTTCTTTTTAGAACTTGATCGATTTCTTCCCTTGTTTGGATTTTCAGGGGAGGGGGAAAAGTGAATCCCTCTTTGTTTGATTCAAGGAATTTGAATCCAGGTCTCTCTCCTAAGGACTCGGAGAGGGGAGGGGGGAATGGGTTATTTCCCTTTGTGTTAAGATTCAAGGAGCTTGGAGGTGTGTTCCCAGGGAAGGGTTGGGAGGAATGGAAAGTACCAGACACTGTCCTTTTGGTTGGTGGCAGCTTTACCAGATCTAAACTAGGATTTTAGTTTAGAGGAGTCCATGCAGGTCCCCATCGTGTGAACGCTAAAGTTCAAAGTGGGGAATAAACCTAGGACATGGTAGGCAGTGGTTGGGATTTTTTTTAAGAACCAAAGCAGAGAGCTACTGAGAGCTGTTTCTCCTACAGCAGGAAAGCAGGCTGGGAGGGGGAGCTTTTTATTTATTGATTTATTTTAGGAACCAAAAGCCAGATTTTTTTTTCCTCCTTTGAGTTGCTGGGGAAGCCGTGAAGGAGAGAGACCCTGAAGGCAAACGGAGAAAGGTTTTTCTAACAAGGCTTGTGAGGAAGGACCCCCACTGAGAGGGCATTAGCCGATTGCTAGAAACAAGTTACAAAACCAGATTTTCTAGTTTCTTGTGAGCCAGCAAACAATCAGCAAACACACAATTGCAAATGTAGAAATCAAATTATAAGACTAATTCGCCTTTCTAATACTCACTAGAGTGAATAGAAGGAAATACTTCAGGAAACTTGGAGAACTTGAAGAATATGTCTGGCCTCTCTTAGATCCAGAGAGAGAGAACAGCAACCCAAACAAAGGAGACAGACCAAGGCTTCCCTCCACAGAGATTTGAAATTATCCTGTCCCTTGATTGGTCCTCTGCTCTGGCGTTCATCAGGTTACTGAGCTTGTTAACCCTTTACTAGCTTTTTATGACACACCCCCTGCCCGATCCCCGGATCCCCCCCTGCCCGATCCATGGATCCCGCCCCACAGAGCCCACCCCCTGCCTGCTCCACGGATCCCCCCTTGCCCGATCCACGGATACCGCCCCACAGATCCCACCCCCTGCCTGCCCCACGGATCCCCCCTGCTCGATCCACGGATCCCACCCCACAGATCCCACCCCCTGCCCGCCCCACGGATCCCCCCGCCCTATCCACGGATCCCGCCCCACAAATCCCACCCCCTGCCCGATCCATGGATCCCCCCCTGCCCGATCCACGGTCCTGCCCCACAGATCCCACCCCACAGATCCCACCCCCTGCCCGATCCACGGATCCCGCCCCACAGATCCCACCCCCTGCCTGCCCCACGGATCCCCCCCTGCCCGATCCATGGATCCCGCCCCACAGATCCCACCTCCTGCCCGCCCCACGGATCCCCCCCGCCCAATCCACGGATCCCGCCCCACAGATACCCCCCCTGCCCGCCCCACGGATCCCCCCCTGCTCAATCCATGGATCCCGCCCCACAGATCCCACCCCCTGCCTGCCCTACAGTTCCTGCCCCACAGCCCAGCTGCGCCCCTGCTCCAGAGCCCTGGGATTGGGACTAAGTGACCTGGCAAGGCACCTTCCGTCCTGGCCGTGCCGCTCCCGTGAGGGAGCCTCTCCAGCCTGGGCCCCGGGGAATCCTGTGCCCCCTACAGGGATGGGTCTCAAGGGGCTGCAGTAATTTCTGGATGGTCCCTCTGGCCATGGCTCAGTGGCAGCCCCCAAGGCTGCCCCTCCCCCTGGCTGCTGGCCCCTCCCCCCAGGGCAAAGCTGCTCCTCCCCCTGGGCTGCTGGCTCCTCCCCCAGGGCAAGGCTGCCCCTCCCCAGGCTTCTGGCTCCTCCCTCTGGCTGCTGGCCCCTCCCCCCAGGGCAAGGTTGCCCCGCCCCCTGGGCTGCTGGCCCCTCCCCCCAGGGCAAGGTTGCCCCGCCCCCAGGCTGCTGGCCCCTCCCCCAGGGCAAGGCCCCTCCCTCTGGCTGCTGGCTCCTCCCCCAGGGCAAGGCTGCCCCTCCCCCTGGCTGCTGGCCCCTCCCCAGCCCTGACGCTGGCCGTCTCTCCGCAGCTGCGCCAGGGCCAGGCGCGCACAGTGCTGGAGGTGAGATCGTCCCGCCCGGAGCAGCTGCCCCTGACCGACGTGGCCGTGCCGGACTTCGGAGCCGCCAACCAGAAATTCGGCTTCGAGTTGGGCCCCGTCTGCTTCACGGGCTGAGGGCGCCGGCTGGAGCCCCCCCAGGGACGCTCCCGGGGCCAGGCTGCCCCCCATGGGGCAGAGATCTCTGGGGAGCTGCTCTGGACTGCCGGGGGGGCGGCTCCCAGGGCCACGCTGACCCCCCCACAGGTGCCCCCTCCTCGCTGTCTCCAGGGCGCACTCAGGACTCAGACTCACGCCCTGGCCCTGCCGCTGGCCCCCCCAGCCCGAGCCCAGGGAGCCCCACGGGATGCCCAGCCCTATTAATGCTGCAGGCCCCCCCTGGGGCCAGTGCTGTGGGGCAGGCGGGCGGGCGGGCACCTCTTTGTGGCCTGAGCAGGGAGCAGGTCACGGAGTGAGCCCCCCATGGTGCTATGATGCCCCCCTCGGAGCCTCTGTTAGCAACGCACTGGACACGTCTCTAGGCCGAGCAGCCCCCCCAAAATGCCCAGCTGGGCGGGAGGGGCCCCGGGGCAAAGCAGCCCCCCCGAGACTCCAGGACGCCCAGGCAAGGGGCCCGATTGGGGGATCCAGGCCCTGCCCCATTGAACAGAGCAGGGCAGGTGCTCCCCAGCAGGGAGAGGCCTGGGCAGCCCACCCTGCTGCTAAAGAGCCTCCGTCCGCCCGGGGCTGGGAGGGGCTGAGAGCTGACGCCCCCACGGAGACGCCTGTGGCTCAGGGTGGGGCTCCGGACACCCCCCTTGGCCTCCCCCGTGGGGTATCGATCCCGGCCCCTCGGCACGAGGGTGAAGCTGGAGCCTCTGGAGCCAGGGTACCAAGGACCCACGCCCAGTGGTAATGGGGGCAAGGATCCGGCACCCCCCACACAAGGCCCCTTGGGGTGGAGCCCGAGGGCAGCATTGGGGGGGGGGAGAAACCCAGACCTTGCCCCCCCTCACCGGGCTCCCCACGTCTGTTCTTGCCCATGTCACTGCATCCAGCCGTGTGGTGCCAGCACGGATACTGTACGATAAACGAACCTGTATGAAACCGCAGCGCCTGGCGCCTCTCTGCCCCTGCGCCCCACGCCTGCCCCACGCCTCTGAGCCCCCGGAACTCTCCACTGCTGCCCCACACCTGCCCCACACCTCTGAGCCCCCGCAAGCCCCCACCACTGCCCCATGCCTGCCCCACACCTCTGAGCCGCCAGAACCCCCCCACCGCTTCCCCACACCTGCCCCACACCTCTGAGCCCCTGCAAGTCCCCACCACTGCCCCATGCCTGCCCCACAACTCTGAATCGCCAGAACCCCCCACCACTGCCCCACACCTCTGAGCCCCCGGAACTCTCCACTGCTGCCCCACACCTCTGCGCTGCCAGAACCCCCCACCACTGCCCCATGCCTGCCCCACACCTCTGAGCCGCCAGAACCCCCCCACCGCTGCCCCACCGCTGCCCCACACCTCTGAGCCCCTGCAAGCCCCCACCACTGCCCCATGCCTGCCCCACAACTCTGAATCGCCAGAACCCCCCCACCGCTGCCCCACACCTCTGAGCACCAGCCCCTGGCCCATCTCTGAGGCTGGTCCCACCCTGGGGCTGGGCCAGAGAGATGCCCCCCCCCCCGTTCCTGACACCACACCCCCCCTCCCCCGCCCCCGCCGGGCCCTGCTGCCCTGGGATGCAGGGAGCTCCTCTCATCGCCCATGGCAACGGGGACCAGTAGCCTCTGTAACTATGGCAACCGTTGCTGGCCTGCTGAATGGAGAGGCCTGTGGCTGTCTCCCCCCACCGTGTGCTGAGGGGGGCCCACCAGGCTCTGCTGGTGCCTCTCCCGACCCGCAGCCTCTGCCAGTCCAGCCCTGCCGGTGCCCCTCACTCCCGACCTGCAGCCCCTGCCAGCCCAGCCCTGCCCCCCCCAGCTCTGCCGGTGCCCCTCACTCCCGACCTGCAGCCCCTGCCAGCCCAGCCCTGCCGATGCCCCTCACTCCCGACCTGCAGCCCCTGCCAGCCCAGCCTTGCCCCCACCCCCACCAGCTCTGCCGGTGCCCCTCACTCCCGCCCTGCAGCCCCTGCCAGCCCAGCCCTCGGGCGGGGGGGGGGGGGGCTGGGAGGCGACACCGGTGCCTCTGGGCTGTGAACCTGAGCACACACACATACACCCCCCTCCCCGGTCAGGAAGGGCCTGGTGCTGTCTGCCCCCCCCCCCCCCACCGCCGGAGCTGCCCCCCACCCCCAGAGGGGACTCGCAGCGAGCGAAGCGACAGGCTGTAATTAATGCTAATTGCCCCACATCCCGATAGCGCTTCACCCTCCCCGGCTCAGTGCCAGCCTGCCCCACCCCCACCCCGTGCTGAGGGGCTGGGGGGGCTATTGGGGGGGTCACTATTTCCCCATGGTTGATGGGGTGGGGGCATCCCAGGCCAAGATTTGTATGGACAGAGGCTCCATAGGGCAGGGAGGTCTCCTTGGACGCTCAGGGAATGACCCACATCTGTGGGGCAGCATGGGAGGGGGGAACGGCCTGCGTCTGTGGGGCAGTGTGTGTGTGGGGAGGTGACCTGCGTCCATGGGGCAGTGGGGGGGGGAGCCGGCCTGCGTCCGTGGGGCAGTGTGGGGGAGCCGGCCTGCGTTCGTAGGGCAGTGTGTGTGTGTGGGGAGGTGACCTGCGTCCATGGGGCAGTGGGGGGGGGGAGCCGGCCTGCGTCCGTGGGGCAGTGTGGGGGAGCCGGCCTGCGTTCGTAGGGCAGTGTGTGTGTGTGGGGAGGTGACCTGCGTCTGTGGGGCAGTGCGGGGGGGGAGCCAGCCTGCGTCCGTGGGGCAGTGCGGGGGGGGAGCCAGCCTGCGTCTCTGGGGCAATGTGTGTGTGTGGGGAGGTGACCTGCGTCCGTGGGGCAGTGTGTGTGGGGGGAGGTGACCTGCGTCCGTGGGGCAGTGCGGGGGGGACGGCCTGCGTGCAGGGGGGGCACTGACCCTGGCCCCAAGGGTCACGCTCCGAGGGGTAAATTTCTCTGGCGCAGCAGCAAGGGCTGAGCCGTGGGGCTTTTCACACCTGCTGCGGGGTCTGTCCCCGGCCTCGCCCCCTGCAGCCGAGCCCCCGCGGGTCTGAATTTGCTGCGAGAAGCTGGAGGCTGCGGCGCGGGGCCCTACTCCTCCATCCCAGCCCCACAGGCAGCAGTTCTGCCCCACGGCAGGCTGGCGACTGTGGGGCGAGGTGAACAACAGGCCACAGAGCTGGGTCTAGCAGGGCGGAGGGGCAGAGACCCTGCCAGGCACGGGTGGCTGGTCCCTGCTGATTCCTACCCCCAAGGAAATCATCTGTGTAACCCTTGTGCCAGGCGGAGCCGGCGGCAGCCAGGTCCAGGGTCCATATCTAGCGGTTCCTTCCCATGGATCCAGCACAGAACTGACTCGAGCCCTGTCACGGAGTCCCAGGTCCTGCCCTGCGGTCCGTGGGGGGAACCCCCTTCAGTGAGACAGCCCTTCCCGGGGGTCCAGCCCCTCCACCTCCTGGAGCCGCCCCTCTCTGAGCCCCAGCACGTCTGTGTCTGCCGTGGGCCCCCCCCCAGGGAGTCCCCTCGCTCTGGGCCCCCCGGGACTCCTCGCCGCGCCCCCCCCCCCCGCCCCGATCTCTAGCCCGGAGCGACTCTCCCCCAGCGTAACACAGGAGGGTTTAGTGAGTGTCTGAACCCAGCACAGGAAACTCTCCGGGCCTCAGGCCTGGCCTCCCTCAGCCCAGCACATCCCAGTCCCCCTGCAGCCAAGGGGGCTCTGCCTGCTCTCCCTCCAGCCCCGAGCCCCCCTGCTTCCCAGCTGGGCCTCCGACATCCCCGGCCCCAAGCCCCCTCTGTCCATTGGCTTCTCTCCAGGGAAACAGGGTCTCCTGGGCCCTGTCTCCTGTCCTCTGGCCCCTCGGGCTGGAACCTGCTGTGACTCCTGCGCTGGGTCACCAGGTCGCCAGGTCACCAGTCGCTGGGATCCATCCTCCAGGCCATCGGCCGGGGTCCCAAGTTCCCTCTCTGGTCCCTCTCTGTGTACCAACAAACTCCCTCTCCCCTCCCCTCGTTAAACCAGTAACACCCGGGTCCACTGAGTCCCACTCCCTCAGCATGCAACCCACTGGGAAACCAAGGAAATACCAAGAAACCCCCCCACTTCGTCACAAGCCCCCACCCAGTAACCTGGGAAAATTACACACCGTCCCTGGGCGCTCTGAGAGGCAATACTCCGCCCCTCGCAAGCACAGAGCCCGAGTGTAGAAAAGAAACTTGGAATAAGAGGAGGGTGTGACGGGTTCGGTCACAGAGATCCCCTTCGGACTGTCACCCCATGTGCTGAAACTGCCTCTGAGCCCGTTTTCCCTGCCAGCTTGGGACTCCAAAACCCGCCTTGTTGAGCCAGACACGCCAGCCTGCAGCAACACAGACCCAGGGTCTGGTCCACACCCCCAAAGCTGCAGCCATAACTGAAAACAGCTCGGCAGGTCACCTCTCTCCAGCACCCAGACACCCAGTTCCCAATGGGATCCAAACCCCAAATCAATCCGTTTTACTCTGTGTAAAGCTTCGACAGGGTACGTTTGTAAATCGTCCGCCCTCTGTAACACCGATAGAGAGATGCACAGCTGTCCCCCCCCCCCCCCCGCCGGGTATTAATACTTACTCTGGGTTCAATAATAAACAAAAGTGATTTTATTAAGTATTAAAAGTAGGATCTTAGTGGGTTCAAGGAATAACAGACAGAACAAAGTAAGTCACCAGCAAACTAAAGCAAAAACCCGCAAGTCTCAGCCTAATACATTGAGAAGCTGAATCCAGGTAAATCTCACCCTCAGAGACGTTCCAATCAGCTCCTTTCACAGACTAGACTCCATCCTAGTCTGGGCCCGATCCTTTCCCCTGGTCCAGGCCTTGTTACTGTTCGCTCCAGCTGCCATTTCAGGCGGAAAGCCGGAATTTTCTCATGACTGCAGCCCCCTTTGTCCTGCTCCACCCCCTTTTATAGCTTTGGCACAAGGCAGGAATCTTGTCTCTCTGGGTCCCCACCCCTCCTTCTACATGGGAAAGGCCCAGATTTAAGAGGGATTCATGGTCACATGTCACTGTAGGACCCCTCGGCTCCATTCCCCATGGACTGATACAACTGATTGTTTCTGGAGCACCTTTAATGGCCTCCACTTCATATGTTACATCAGTGATACACGTTTATATCTGATTCTCCTCACTCCAGATCTAGAAACAACACATGCAAACCAATAGGCTGAACACACTTAGTAGATTACAGGCTTTCTAATGACACCATACAAGGGGTTGGCACAGAGTCCCCGGGTGATGCTCTGGAACTGCTCCCCACAAAGCCAGTCAGGACTTTGGGGAGCCTCCTCTCCCTCGGAGCAGACTGTCTCCAGGCAGGGGCAGCTCCAGGGGTTTTGCCGCCCCAAGCAGCTGGCACCTTTGCAGAGGAGGGGCCCAGGCCATTAGTTGCCAGGAGACAGGGTGTCGCCATTCGCTGTGCAGCCAGCATCACATCTGCCCTCTAGGGCTCTGCACCAATCACGCCCCCTTCTCCCATCACCTAGATACTTAAGAACTGCATAGGGGAAACTGAGGCACCAACACCATATTCAGAGAAAACATTATGAACATTCCCACTTCATCACAGGGGTATTTAGCATAAAGCATATTCCGGTGATGTCGTATTCATTAGGCTACAGCTATGAAGCATATGGAGTGCAGCGTCACAGAGGGCAGTAACTCGGTGGTAATTTGGGCAAACACTGCAAACAGGGTTCATAAACACAAACCGTGAGCAAAAGACCCACCCCCAAGGAAGTTGGGCAGCATCCTTTCCCCTCAGGTTCCAGCAACCCCAAGTCCCTTCGACGTGCCTGTCCCTTCTCTGCACCCCACTCACAGGTGCTGTCCTGGGTCAGCAGACCCAGAGTTCAGTCGTATCTGCAGAATTCACCTTCCACTGCGGGTGGAGGTAAGGAGGCACCTGCTTCCTTGCTGGCTGCTCACCAGCCAAGTGTCAGTCACCTGCTGCTGCCACCTCCTGTGAGCTCAGCGGGTCAGTGACTCCGCACAGAAACCCAGGCCCCACCACAACAGATTTCAGCTCTGACTGAGACTTTAAAATAACAGAGAGGCTCCTAATGAAGCTTATTTAGCTCTTTCTTTGAACAGTGGGAGGAGGTTAAACCAGTCTAGGAAACCCCCCTGGCTTAACCAGGTCCTTCCAGCTGCGAGTGACCCCTCCTTTGGCGCCAGTTAGGCACAGTTCTGCTCCGCTTGATTCACAGTAACAGCGTTTCACGCCCTGCATTCAGTACCATGGGGATTTGTAACCAACACCAGCCAGAGTGGATCGCTGGGCCAGGGCGCTCTGTCTGCGGGAGACCTGGGCAGAGCCGGTGTGTTCATGTCAAGACAGTTTGCTCCAGACTCTCCCCCGCTCCCAGCTAGTGGTTGGGGTGAACTCATCCAGCTCCTGCTCCCACCTGCGAACGCCTGGGCTCTCGCGTGCTGCGGTCGGGCCAGTCCCACTGCAGTGGTCTCCTCTACGGTGCCCGGGGCAGGGGGGGGCCTCGGGGTTCCTTCCCTTGGCTCCCCCCGGCACCTGGTTGGAGCCTAGGAGCCGAGCTCTCCCTCCTGAGCTGGGGTTTTCCTCTGGCGGACACTCCTCTCGGCCACCTGCCCTTCCAGGCGGGCTCTGCCAGGACGCTGCTGGGACGGGCTCCTCGCTGGGTCTGTGCATGATCAGGGCTGACCGTTCCCGGCGCCGGGGTTATGGGCTATGCCCTCCGCTGGCCTGTGCGACGGGAGCCCTGCCACGCAGGGGCGGCTCCAGGCCCCAGCACGCCAAGTGCCTGCTTGGGGCACACGCCGCGGGGGGCGCCCGGCCGGCCGCCGGGGGGGGGGGCGGCAGGCGGCTCCAGTGGACCTCCCGCAGACGTCCCTAAGGAGGGTCCACCGGAGCCGCGGGACCGGCGAGCGGCAGAGCGCCCCCCGCGCCGTGCTGCCGTGCTTGGGGCGGCGAAATGGCTAGAGCCGCCCCTGCTGCCACGGCTCTGCCAGCGCCTGCCTGGCCTGCCGCAGCCCAAGAGCGAGCGCCAGGCTCAGGCCAGGCCAAACCTCAAATTGCCTGTGAGATCCGGGCTGAGATTTCCCCAACCAAACCTCAACTGTAAACGCCGTGGGCATCGCAACAGCCTCACCGGGACGTCCCCGAGGGGGCCAGGCTCTGCCTCGCCACCCCAGCTGCCCAGGCAGATGGTCCCTGGCAGCAGGGATCACAGCCACACTCGGGTTACTGCCCGTCCCAAAGGCCCCACCACCGACCCGAGGGCCGTGACTCCGAGCTCGTTCCCAAAGCCACCGCTTGTCGCCCAGCCTGCCAGACCGAGCCGCGGCGGGAGCGGGAGTTACCCCGTTAAAGCAGGGAGAATGAAAGCGCCCCTCCCCCAAACGCCCCCCCACCTCCCACCCCCTGGTCCAAAAGGCAACAGGAGCGTCTGTCAGCAGCCGGCTCCGGGTGCACGTCAGGGCGAACCCGGCAAAGCCCTGCGGCTCTTGGGCCGAGCCCTCAGTCCCTGGGCCAAGCAGCCCAGCGAGCCCCTTCCTCCGTGTCCCCCCGCTCCAAGCTCAGAGCTGCAATCTCAGGCAGGGAGCCCCTTGCCAGTCCTGTCTTAACTGGGGGGAGGGGGGACAGGGTCCCTTTTACTGTTCCACCCTCACCCATCTGCTGTCGCTGGGCCTAGTGCTTAGAGCGGGGAGGGAGCCTGGGAGCCAGGACTCCTGGGTTCTGTCCCTGGCTCGGGGAGGGGAGTGGGGTCGAGTGGTTAGAGCCGGGGAGGGCGGCTGGGAGCCAGGACTCCTGGGTTCTGTCCCTGTTTTGGGGAGGGGAGTGGGGTCGAGTGGTTAGAGCCGGGGAGGGCGGCTGGGAGCCAGGACTCCTGGGTTCTGTCCCTGGCTCGGAGAGGGGTGTGTTGCAGTGGCTAGGGTGGTGCTGGGAGCCGGGACTGCGGGGGAAGGGGAGAGGTGGTGGGTAGGGGGTGTGCATGTGGGGTGGGCGGATTCTCTGCGAGTGCCAGGGTTCAGGATGTTCCTGCAGCTGGGCGGCTCTGTCCCAGGGCTGACACGCTCAGCTGCTCCAAGCTGCTTCTAGCCCAGCCCACGACCAGGCTAATTTATTGTATAATTAACTGTCTGGTAAACGAGGAATGAAGAAATGGAAGTGGAGCCAGGGGCCGCCAGGCAGCTCAGACACTCCCTGCACCCAGGGGCTGCTGGCTGGCAGGTGACCCCGCCAGGAGCCCCTTCCCCAGGCAGCCCCCTCCCCCTGGTCCGCTCAGAGCTGCGAGCAGCCCAGCCAGGGGAAAACCATGAAAACCAACAACCTCTGCCCGGCCACAGCTGGAGAGCCAGGCACAGCAGAGGAGAAACCAGCAAGGACCCAGACAGAATGGTGGTGTGAGTGTGTGTGTGTGTGTGTGTGTGTGTGTACTCTGTGTGCATGATCCATGCGTGTGTACGTGTGCATCCGTGTGTCCATGCGTGTGTACGTGTGTGTGAGTCCATGTGTGTGTCCATGTGTGTCTGTGTGTCCATGTGTGTGCATCCGTGTGTACGTGTGCATCCATGTCCATGTGTGTGCATCCATGTGTGTGTCTGTGTGCATCCATGTGTGTGTCTGTGTGTCCATGCATGTGCATCCATGTGTGTGTACGTGTGCATCCATGTGTCCATGCGTGTGTGTCCATGTGTGTGTACGTGCTCACGTGTGACCTATGGCTACTATTCCTGCGGTAAGAGTTCAGCGGTGGCTCAGGACCCCTCCCGCGTGGCTCAGTCCAGGCCTCAGCCCTGGGCACGGTTCCCTCCCGCCCCTCAGGCGCTGCCCGTTGCAGCTGAGAGCAGCCAGCAGTCGCCCCATCCCCAGTGCCGCTCCTGGCTCTCTTGCCCGCGCTGGCCTGGCCAGGGATCAGCAGCAGAGATCTGAGGGGGAGGCTGGGAGCGAACAGCAGGGCGTTAGCAGGAGAGACTCTCAAGGGAAGGGAGAATGGGGCAAGAGAGTGAAAATCACCCTAAGCTTTATAGCGCAGCAAGAGCGGCCCAGAGCCCCCACGGGCCGGACGCTCCGCAGAGGCCACAGAACAGTCCCTGGGGCCGGCTGCGCTGCAGCCCAGGGTGCTAGAGGGGTTGGCTGATGTGACTGCAGAGCCATGGGCCATTATCTTTGAAACCTCACGGCGATCGGGGGAGGGGCCGGATGACTGGCAAAAGGCTAATGTAGTGCCCAGCTTTAAAAAAGGGAAGAAGGAGGATTCGGGGAACTACAGGCCAGTCAGCCTCACCTCAGTCCCTGGAAAAGTCATGGAGCAGTTCCTCAAGGAATCCATTGTGAAGCACTTAGAGGAGGGGAAAGTGATCAGGAACAGTCAGCATGGATTCACCAAGGGCAAGTCATGCCTGACTAACCTAATTGCCTTCTATGAGGAGATAACTGGGTCTGTGGATGAGGGGAAAGCAGTGGATGTGCTATTTCTGGACTTTAGCAAAGCTTTTGATACAGTCTCCCACAGTATTCTTGCCGGCAAGTTAAAGAAGTCTGGGCTGGATGAATGGACGGTAAGGTGGATAGAAAGTTGGCTAGATCGTCGGGCTCAACGGGTAGTGATCAACGGCTCCATGTCTTGTTGGCAGCCGGTTTCAAGCGGAGTGCCCCAGGGGTCGGTCCTGGGGCTGGTTTTGTTCAATATCTTCATTAATGATCTAGAGGATGGGATGATTTGCACTCTCAGCAAGTTTGCAGATGACACTAAACTGGGAGGAGTGGTAGATACGCTGGAGGGTAGGGACAGGATACAGAAGGACCTAGACAAATTAGAGGATTGGGCCAAAAGAAACCTGATGAGGTTCAACAAGGACAAGTGCAGAGTCCTGCACTTAGGACGGAAGAATCCCATGCACTGCTACAGACTAGGGACCGAATGGCTGGGCAGCAGTTCTGCAGAAAAGGACCTAGGGTGTTATAATGGACGAGAAGCTGGATATGAGTCAACAGTGTGCCCTGGTTGCCAAAAAGGCCAATGGCATTTTGGGCTGTATAACTAGGGGCATTGCCAGCAGATCGAGGGATGTGATCATTCCCCTCTATTCAGCACTGGTGAGGCCTCATCTGGAGTACTGTGTCCAGTTTTGGGCCCCACACTACAAGAAGGATGTGGATAAATTGGAGAGAGTCCAGCGGAGGGCAACAAAAATGATTAGGGGCTGGAGCACATGACTTATGAGGAGAGGCTGAGGGAACTGGGATTGTTTAGTCTGCAGAAGAGAAGAATGAGGGGGGATTTGATAGCTGCTTTCAACTACCTGAAAGGGGGTTCCAAAGAGGATGGATCTAGACTGTTCTCAGTGGTACTAGGTGACAGAACAAGGAGTAATGGTCTCAAGTTGCAGTGGGGGAGGTTTAGGTTGGACATTAGGAAAAACTGTTTCACTAGGAGGGTGGTGAAGCACTGGAATGGGTTACCTCGGGAGGTGGTGGAATCTCCTTCCTTAGAGGTTTTTAAGGTCAGGCTTGACAAAGCCCTGGCTGGGATGATTTAGTTGGGTTTGGTCCTGCTTTGAGCACGGGGTTGGACTAGACACCTCCTGAGGTCCCTTCCAGCCCTGAGATTCTATGATTCTATGAACAGTCTGTGCCCCAAAGGCTCGTGCTGCTGATACACCGATGGTGCAAAGAGGGGTTGGCAGCCCCGCGGTGCAGGACATGGTTTAGGGACTCAGCTCCCCCCCTGCCCCCTGCAGCTCCCCTGGCTCCCTCCGCACACCCAGGCCTGGCATGAAACCAGCCACTTCTGCTCCTGGGCCAGACCAAACCCACGTGTTGACCAGGCTTCGCTCGTTGGGCTTGAGGCGAGAGGCTGGTTGGGGGAAGTTCCTTCGTCCCTCCCTGCAGCCCAAAAGCCGCCGGGTGAAACTTACCGCCCCCCGCCCCAGGGTGTCAGAACTTGTGGGGATGCAAATCCCACGGGGACTGGGGCTCAGCTGGCAGGGCCCCTGGCTGCAGGAACTCGGTGTGTGGGCGGGGGGGGGGGGGGAGGCTGGCCTGGCTCTAATATACCCCCCCGAACAATGCGGTGGTTAAAAGGCAGGGACCTTGTTTCCTGTCACCTGAGCCTTGTGCACCAGCCTGCGGAGGGTGTAAGACGCTGCCGTCTCCATGTCTCACGCCTGCTTTGCACAAGTGTGAAGGAGCTCACCAGGCCCTGGCGAAGTGGGGCCTTCCCTTTCCCCTGTTAGTGGGGGTGGGAGTCGCCCCCTTGCACCAAGAGAGGGGAGGACACAGACCCCACAGCACGATGGGCCGGCTTCCCCTGAGCCCCAGGCCAATGGAGGGCAGCAGCCCCCATGCACGACCCCTTGGACTCTGGTCCCAGCATGCCGGGGAACAGTGAATGAGGAGCAGCCGCCACCCCCTGGCCTTGGCAGGGCCCCTCGCTTTGGGGAAGGGAGCAGCCTGGGTTGTGGCCAAAGGGGCGGAGCACTGGCCCGAAGTCAGTTACCCCCCCCCCCCGTGGCTGGGACAGAGCCTGGGAACGGAGCTGCAGAGAAGGCAGATAGGGAGTTATCACATCCCTGCCAGGAGCTGTCACAGCCCCCAGGGGGTGGGGGTGGGGGGGGGCAAAGGGGTGCTGGGGGGGGGAACTGTCAGGGCGCTGGCAGGCAACTCTTAAAAACAAGGAGCCAATTTATTCAGGGGGAGGAACCCAGGCTGGGGGCGGCTGATTGACAGGGACGTTGTGCCACTTCTGCAGAGACCCCCGTGTGCCATGAGGCTCCCTGGCAGTTAATAGCCGCCTGCGCCGTGCAGCTTAATTACAGGCTGGGGTTGTTCAGAGCCCGGCAGAGAACACCCCCAGCAGAGCGGGGAATCCTGGGGCACCAGGCTCCCGCTCCTCTGAGGAGCGCAGGAATTGCCAGCGCAGGGGCCCATCTACCCCGGCGTCCCGTCTCCGACAGCCCCCAGCCCCACTGCTCTGGGGCAAGGGGGATGGAGCCCGGCAGGAGGCAGCGATGGGAGAACCTGCCCCCTATTGCCAGTGGCTCAGAGTGAAGCAGGCCGGGCAGCCCCCCATGCTGAGGCCTTTCCCCCAGGCTCCGTGGCGGCTCCGGGCGGTCACATGGAGGTGCTGCTCTGCTGACACCGGCCACACACCGGCCCCCCGGACTCAGGGGCCTCCTGTCACTGTGTGCCAGCCTCTCCCAGGCCCCTCGCACCCGCTGCAGCCCCACAGCCTGGGTCCTAGCACGCCCCGAAGCCCAGGCCCCGGCCCTGGCTCTGCGTGAGGAGCTGGTAGGGGCCACGTGGAGCCACTCACAGCATCCCCCCCCCGGGCCCAGTGCCCCCTCTCTGCTGGCTCCGGCACCCTCAGCTCCCCCCCCAGGCCTGCTGCCCCCTCCCCGCCGGCTCCGGCACCCTCGGCTCCCCCCGCCTGGGCCCGCTGCCCCCTCCCTGCTGGCTCCGGCACCCTCGGCTCCCCCCCCAGGCCTGCTGCCCCCTCCCTGCCAGCTCCGGCACCCTCGGCTCCCCCCCCGGGCCTGCTGCCCCCTCCCCGCCGGCTCCGGCACCCTCGGCTCCCCCCCGGGCCCAGTGCCCCCTCTCTGCTGGCTCCGGCACCCTCAGCTCCCCCCCCAGGCCTGCTGCCCCCTCCCTGCCGGCTCCGGCACCCTCGGCTCCCCCCCCGGCCCAGTGCCCCCTCCCTGCTGGCTCTGGCACCCTCGGCTCCCCCCCCAGGCCTGCTGCCCCCTCCCTGCCGGCTCCGGCACCCTCGGCTCCCCCCCCGGGCCCAGTGCCCCCTCCCTGCCGGCTCCGGCACCCTTGGCTCCCCCCCCGGGCCCAGTGCCCCCTCTCTGCTGGCTCCGGCACCCTCAGCTCCCCCGCCAGGCCTGCTGCCCCCTCCCTGCCGGCTCCAGCACCCTCGGCTCCCCCCCGGGCCCGCTGCCCCCTCCCTGCCAGCTCCAGCACCCTCAGCTCCCCCCCCAGGCCCAGTGCCCCCTCCCTGCTGGCTCCGGCACCCTCTGCTCCCAGCCCTGGCCTGCTGCCCCCTCCCTGCTGGCTCCGGCACCCTCGGCTCCCCCCCCCCAGGCCTGCTGCCCCCTCCCTGCTGGCTCCGGCACCCTCAGCTCTCCCCCCCCCAGGCCTGCTGCCCCCTCCCTGCCAGCTCCGGTACCCTTGGCTCCCCCCCTGGGACCGCTGCCCCCTCCCTGCCGGCTCCGGCACCCTCAGCTCCCCTCCCCCGGCCTGCTGACCCCTCCCTGCCGGCTCCGGCACCCTCGGCTCCCCCCCCAGGCCTGCTGCCCCCTCCCTGCCGGCTCCAACACCCTCAGCTCCCCCCCAGGCCTGCTGACCCCTCCCTGCCGGCTCCGGCACCCTCAGCTCTCCCCCCCCCGGGACCGCTGCCCCCTCTCTGCCGGCTCCAGCACCCTCGGCTCCCCTCTCCGGGACCGCTGCCCCCTCCCTGCCGGCTCCAGCACCCTCAGCTCCCCCCCCAGGCCTGCTGCCCCCTCCCTGCCGGCTCCGGCACCCTCGGCTCCCCCCCCCGGGACCGCTGCCCCCTCTCTGCCGGCTCCAGCACCCTCGGCTCGCCCCACTGGGACCTCTGCCCCCTCACTGCTGGCTCCGGCACCCTCGGCTCCCCCCTCCGGGACCGCTGCCCCCTCCATGCTGGCTCCGGCACCCTCGGCTCCCCCCCCAGGCCTGCGGCCCCCTCCCTGCCGGCTCCGGCACCCTCAGCTCCCCCCCCAGGCCTGCTGCCCGCTCCCTGCCGGCTCCGGCACCCTCGGCTCCCCCGGCCCGGGCCCGCTGCCCCCTCCCTGCTGGCTCCGGCACCCTCGGCTCCCCCCCCCAGGCCTGCTGCCCCCTCCCTGCTGGCTCCGGCACCCTCAGCTCTCCCCCCCCCCAGGCCTGCTGCCCCCTCCCTGCCAGCTCCGGTACCCTTGGCTCCCCCCCTGGGACCGCTGCCCCCTCCCTGCCGGCTCCGGCACCCTCAGCTCCCCCCCGCGGCCTGCTGACCCCTCCCTGCCGGCTCCGGCACCCTCGGCTCCCCCCCCCCCGAGTGTGTGGAGGGGCATCTCCCCGGCTCACCCCACTGGGGCTGTGCGCCCACCCCTCACGGCCACCTGGGAGGCAGGACGGACCTGGTTGGGGCACAATCCTCACGTCACGGGGGGCTGGACGCTAGGCCGGGTCCCACTGTGCAGCCCTAGCGGGGGCACCCAGAGGCCACAATGATGGGCACAAGGAGCAGGGTAGGAGAACGGGGAGTAGGGCCCTCCCGGCCCAGGACACAACAACAATGGAGGGAGGGAAAGCGGGGTCTCAACCCGCCCCCTTGAAACTCTCAGCCCCTCTCTAACCACTAGACCTCCCTCCCCTCCCAGAGCCACCAGAAGAGAACCCAGGAGTCCGGCGCCCGGCCCCTCCCCCTCTAACCACCACTCCCCTCCCCCAGCTGGGAGAGAACCCAGGAGTCCGGCGCCCGGCCCCTCCCCCTCTAACCACCACTCCCCTCCCCCAGCCGGGAGAGAACCCAGGAGTCCGGCGCCCGGCCCCTCCCCCTCTAACCACCACTCCCCTCCCCCAGCCGGGAGAGAACCCAGGAGTCCGGCGCCCGGCCCCTCCCCCTCTAACCACCACTCCCCTCCCCCAGCCGGGAGAGAACCCAGGAGTCCGGGGCCCAGCCCCTCCTCCAGCCGGGAGAGAACCCAGGAGTCCGGCGCCCAGCGCCGCTAAGCACAAGCCGGGCAGCCCCCCGCAGGTGTTTGAGGCGGGGCCTCGCCCCCCACCCCCGGCAGGCCCCTCCCCCCGCGCGCACGCTCCCTGCGCGGCGCAGCCCCGGGGTGCGCGGCGCGCAGCGAGCCCGGCCGGGGCCCCGCGCGAGGCGGAGCCGCGTGGAGCCGCGCGGGGCGGAGGGTCCCCGCCGGGGAGCCGGAGCCGGAGCCGCCCGGGCCGGGCTCCGCGTCTGCACCATGCGCCTCCTGCCCAGCCTCTGCCTGCTGCTGGCGGCCGGGTCCCGGGCAGCCCAGGTAGGCGCGGGGGGGGGCTCCGGGGGTCTGGGCCCCCAGCTCCCTCGGGGGGGCTCCGCTTGGAAGGGGGGGGGCTGGGGGCGCCGCCCGTCACCCCCGGGGGGCAGTTCGGGTCAGTGGCTCCTACCCCCAGGTGTGCACCTGTCCGGGCCCCGGGAGCCCTGCACCGGCCGGGCTCAGGTGGGGGCTTGGAGCCAGGGCGCCGGGTGTTTCCCACCCAGGGGAGCTCAGCTGCCGCCGGCCGGCCGGGGGCCCCTCAGGGGCCTGTTCTCAGCCGGGCTGGGGCTGGGGCTGGGGCTGGGGCGGTGCTGGCTGGTGGCTGCCCTGGGCCGCTGGCCCCTGGAGCGCGCTGCGGGACGGGGCGCGTTTGCAGGCAGGGCTGCAGAACAGGTGCCAGGACTCCTGGGTTCCTCCAGCTTGTGGAGGGCTCGGCACTTCTGCCGCTGTGCTGCGCCCCTGTGCCTCCGGCAACGTGTCCTGCCGGCCTCTCCCTGGCACCTGTGCCGCGTCCTGTGCCACCTGGCACCCGCTGTCCCCCAGGCCCAGCCCTGCCTCCGCTCCCTGCAGTCCCAGTCCCACCCTGGGGCTGGCAGTAGTGCCCGTGGTCTCCCTAGCGCTGGGGTCAAGGATGCACAGGCTGAGCCCCGGCTGTCCAGCCCCCTGGCAGGAGCCCCTCGGCCTGCCAGAGCCCCCGGGGGACCCGCTCTGCCCGCAGGCCTGGCCACGCGCCTCACCGCCTCCGAGGCTGAGCCTCTGGGCTCCTGCCCTCCTGCTGCCCGCCTGGAGCTCTGCCCCGTGGGTCCGGCTGAGCCCCACACCTGGCCCAGCCCTGGCCCCTCTGCAGGGACCAGCGCGGCTCAGCCAGGACTGGCAGCGGCCCCCGGCCGCGCTCCCCAAGCAGAGACGGGCTCCTTAGCCCCCGGCCCCGGGACGGCCCCCGGTTGGCGCAGAGCAGCGAAGGCTCCGACATGGGCCATGCGGCCGAGCCGGGGCTCCGCCCGGCCAAGCTGCCGTGGGTCCGTCTGGGCTGGATCTCCGGCTCTGTCAGGCCCGGTGAGAGCTGCTGAGCCCCTCCGCAGACCCGGCCTCACCCCGACACCTCTCGGGCCATCGTCCCGCTCCCGCGGAGCCCGGCCCAGTTCCCGTGTGCTGCTGAGCAGGGCTCATTGTTCACTGCCGGGGGCAGGGGCGTCTGTGTGGGCTCCCATGGTCCCTCCCGTCTCGTACTCTGCCCCAAGAGCAGCTTTAACCCTGCTGGGTAGCAGGGCAGAGTACAGAGGGAAACTGAGGCACCCATTAGCTTCATAACAATAGTACAGAAAATCTCCGCCGTGTTCTGTCCGCAAAGGGGGAAATCCGTGCCCATCCCCCCGGGACCCCATGTGGGGTTTGGCAGGTTCCTCCTTCCAGCTTCCCAAGGCTGCAGGATCCCAGCTGAGAGCAAGGGGCATCTGGTCCCTGTGTGGGAATGGCCACGCCAGGGTGAGAGCGGGGCCCCAATGCTGGGCTGATGGGGGAGGCTCTTTCCCCCCAGAATCCAGGGGGTGTGCCAGGCCCAGTCTCTCTGGGTCCCTCTCTGCTCTCGGTGTCCCAGCTGTCCGGGGGTGCGGGGGACGACTCTGTGCGGCTGCAATGTCTGAAATGGGGGGCTGGCCCTGGTGCAGGAGCCCCTTCTCCATCTCCTTGGCCCCCCACCTCCTCTAGTCCCGTCCCCCCGTCCTGTCCCAACCACTTCCTGTGCCCACAGACATCTGCTCCCGTGTGCAGGAACTGGAAAAGGTTCAGAAAAGGGCAACAGAAATGATGAGGGGGATGGAACAGCTTCCGTATGAGGAGAGAGTGATAAGCCTGGGACTTTTCAGCTTGGGAACGAGACGGCCAAGCGGGGAGATGCTAGAGGTCTATAAATCAGGCGTGGTGTAGAGAAAGTAAACAGGGAAGGGTTATTTACTCCTCCTCATAACACAAGAACAAGGGGGCACTAAATTAAATTAATAGGTAGCAAACAAACAAACACAAGAAAGTATTTTTTCACGCAATGCTCTGTCAACCTGTGGAACTCTTTGCTAGAGGATATTGTGAAGGCCAAGACTATAACAGGGTTCAAAAGGGAGCTAGATAAATTCATGGAGGGTACGTCCATCCATGGCTATCAGCCAGGCTGGGCAGGGATCGTGTCCCTAGCTTCAGTTTGCCAGCAGCTGGGAATGGGCGACAGGGGATGGGTCACTTGGTGATTCCCTGTTCTGGTCATTCCCTCTGGGGCACCTGGCATTGGCCACTGTCGGCAGATAGGACACTGGGCTGGATGGACCCTGGGTCTGACCCGGTCTGGCCGTTCTTGTGTGTGCCCCCCCTTGGGTGCAGTGGCCCTCCCCAGCTGGGCTGAGCTCAGGGCTCCCATGCGTACAGCTGGGTGGGGGTCTCCCCAGCCTGGCCCTGTGCTTGTGCATGGCATGGGGAGGGGGCAGGGCTCCTCTCAGGGCTGACTCCCGCCCGTGTGACCCTGAGTGGGAGACTCTCCCGGGCTGTGTCAGTGGCGGGTGGGCCCGGCTCACGGTGGGAGCTGGCGAGGGCCTGGGCACAGCAGCTGCATCCCTGATCCCAGAGTCCAGCCTCAGCCCTGGCCTTGCAGCGCCCCAGGGGCCAGGCGGGCAGGGCACGCAGCCTCCGGGCTCTGGCCCCGGGGTGAGTCCAGCTGAGCGTCTGCAGTGACTGGGCAGGGGCCAGGCGGGCAGGGCACGCAGCCTCCGGGGTGAGTCCAGCTGAGCGTCTGCAGTGACTGGGCAGCGTCTGTCAGTCGCCTGGAGCCCAGCGCCCCAGGCGGGCAGGGCACGCAGCCTCCGGGCTCTGGCCCCGGGGTGAGTCCAGCTGAGCGTCTGCAGTGACCAGCGCCCCTGGGGCCAGCTGCGGGAGGTCAGGCAGGGCTGAATCCACCCAGGGGGAGCTGTGACCCCACAGGCCCGGCTCTGCTGATAGCCAACCTCCCCTGCTCGTCCCTCCCTGAGCCTCCGTGCCCCCCCCACTCTTCTGGTCTCCCTCCTTCCCAGCCCCACTGCCTGGGGGCCCCTGGGCCAGAGGAGCTGCCAGGAAAGGGGGATCCTGGCTCTAAACACAAGTGATGCCTCCCCATGGGTCCCCGCCAGCGGCACTGCACCGGCGCTGGGCTGGAATCCCCCCACCCCCAGCCCCCTGAGTCGCTGGCAGACAGCAACACGGGAAGCCGGGCTCTAAACCCCATGGGCTCCAGTGGCTAGAATCCAGGTGCTGCCCAGGCCCAGAGCCCCTTGGGGGGAGCTGTGTGGGGAGGAGGGGATGCCCCCGGCCTGGAGCTGGCAGGGCTCTGTCGCGGAGTGGCCGGCGGAGAACTGGGATCTGCAGCTGCTGGCAGGGCTGGACTCCCTGAGGGGGGTCTCTGAGCTGCTCTTTGCAGACTCTGGCTCCCCCAGCCTCAGCCCTGGCCTCCAACCCTGCGCAGCTGAGCGGTGGCTGAGTCAGCCTGGCACAGCTGGCACCTGCAAGCCCTGTCCTGGGGCATGGAGGCTGCAGCTGCTCCCAGACTCCTGGTTAGACAGCTGGGCCTGCTGAATATTCACCAGGGCAGGCTCGCCCGCCATTGGCCAGCATCGGGAATATGCAGGATGTGCCCAGGGCTCTGGTTGGCTAGACAGCCGCTGCTCAGCCCGCCCTGTCCCCCTCTATGCCTGGGAGTGGGGGCGGGGAGGTGTCGTGGGGGTGGGGGGAGTCCTCCGATCTGAGCCCGTTAGTGCTGTGCTCTGGTTCCACCTAGTTCTGCTGTCGCTCCCACCCCTGTGCAAACTGAGCGTGTTACTCGGTGCCGGGTGGGCCTGGCGTGCAAAGCGAGCGTGCAGTGGTTGGGAGTGGTGCACGAGGGCCGGGTGGGCCGGGTGTGCAAAGCGAGCGTGCAGTGGTTGGGCGTGGTGCACGAGGGCCGGGTGGGCCTGGCGTGCAAAGCGAGCGTGCAGTGGTTAGGAGTGATGCACGAGGGCCGGGTGGGCCTGGCGTGCAAAGCGAGCATGCAGTGGTTGAGAATGGTGCACAAGGGCCGGGTGGGCCTGACGTGCAAAGCGAGCGTGCAGTGGTTGGGAGTGGTGCACGAGGGCCGGGTGGGCCTGGCATGCAAAGCGAGCGTGCATTGGTTGGGAGTGGT
Source organism: Mauremys mutica (assembly GCF_020497125.1). NCBI lineage: Eukaryota > Metazoa > Chordata > Testudines > Geoemydidae > Mauremys > Mauremys mutica. The sequence continues at coordinate 25,438,918 of NC_059091.1, forward strand.
GCACGAGGGCCGGGTGGGCCGGGTGTTCAAAGCGAGCGTGCAGTGGTTGGGAGTGGTGCACGAGGGCCGGGTGGGCCTGGTGTGCAAAGCGAGCGTGCAGTGGTTGGGAGTGGTGCACGAGGGCCGGGTGGGCCTGGTGTGCAAAGCGAGCGTGCAGTGGTTGGGAGTGGTGCACGAGGGCCGGGTTTGCAAAGCGAGCATGCAGTGGTTGGGAGTGGTGCACGAGGGCCGGGTGTGCAAAGCGAGCGTGCAGTGGTTGGGAGTGGTGCACGAGGGCCGGGTGGGCCTGGCGTGCAAAGCAAGCCTGCAGTGGTTGGGAGTGGTGCACGAGGGCCGGGTGGGCCGGGTGTGCAAAGCGAGCGTGCAGTGGTTGGGAGTGGTGCACGAGGGCCGGGTGGGCCTGGCGTGCAAAGCGAGCGTGCAGTGGTTGGGAGTGGTGCATGAGGGCCGGGTGTGCAAAGTGAGCGTGCAGTGGTTGGGAGTGGTGCACGAGGGCTGGGTGGGCCGGGTGTGCAAAGCGAGCGTGCAGTGGTTGGGAGTGGTGCACGAGGGCCGGGTGGGCCTGGCGTGCAAAGCGAGCGTGCAGTGGTTGGGAGTGGTGCACGAGGGCCGGGTGGGCCAGGTGTGCAAAGCGAGCGTGCAGTGGTTGGGAGTGGTGCACTAGGGCCGGGTGGGCCTGGCGTGCAAAGCGAGCGTGCAGTGGTTGGGAGTGGTGCACGAGGGCCCGGTGTGCAAAGCGAGCGTGCAGTGGTTGGGAGTGGTGCAGGATGGGAGAGGATGCGACTCATGCCCGCAAGCAGGAGGGTGCATGTGCTAACTCTGGGTATTCTAGTTACTCATAGTGAGGTCTGGCCCTTTCCTGAACCCTGCGGGGCTCTCGGCCTCCGAGAGATCCTGTGGCAGAGAGTTCCAGCGGCTCATTGTGAACCATGCAGAAAATGTGTACCCTCGCGGTCTAGCTAGAGCAGCTGCTGGGCCACCAGGGTCTGCCTCTGTCTCCTAAGGGTGCCTTTGCCCCGCTCTGGCTCCAGTGCTCATGGACAAGTTTGGGGGGTGCATGTGTCTGAGTCTCCTCTCCCCCAGGAGCTGCGCTGGCTCCCTGCTTGTTCTCTCCTTATGACCACGGTTCATTCCCCAGCACGGCACTAAATGCCACATAACGAGCCTGAATTAACGAGCAATTTACATGCAGATTCCCAGTGATTACACTATGGTTGGGCAAATTAGAAGAGCATCAGCGAGTGCTGAGGTGGGTGGGTGGGTGCTGGGTTCACTGATCTCCGGCTTGTGGCGTAACAATGCACACTTCCCGTGTAGGCGTCCGTGCCCCCTCCGTGGGACGGGTCCCTCAGCGCCTCCCGCTCCCTCGGCCCCACAGGCAGTGCCGTCTCCCCGCTGGCAGGCCTGGCCTGCGTGCTCCCAGAGGTGCTGGTGACCCGGAGAGCGGGGCCGGGTGTGCCTGTCTCAGCGAGGCTGGGCAGTGTGGGTGCTGCTGGGACGCCCGTCGGGAGCCGGGTGCCCCAGGTGGGGCGAGGGGCTTCTCTCATAGGGGTCTCTCTTCCCCGGCTGGCCAGAGTCCTGCAGAGAGGGGGCCGGGGCCGGGCACTCGGGGGTGCAGCTTGAAGGGTCCGTGGCAGGGCCTGGGACGGGGCCGGCAGAGGGGCGGGCTCAGGGCTGGCCTGAGCGGCACGGTCTCCCCCATCACACCAGCGCACAGCTGTGCTTCCCGCACTCCGTGGCCGCCGAGCCCCAGCCTGTCGCCCGCGGGGATGCGGCTGGTGTGACATGCGGGCTGCTGCCGCCACCTGATGCTCACTGGCTCCCTGCCTGTGCCAGGCACCAGGATGCCACGTCTCAGTCAGGGCAGGGCAGTGCTGGGGCGTCTGGCACTGCTGCCAACCACGCGCAGGGCAGCAGCCTTGGCATGCAGCCTGGCATGGGGGCAGAGAAGCTGGCACAGACCTGGGGTCTCTGGGCCTCGACCCTCATGGTGCCGGTTCCGGGGGTTTGGGGGGAGCCTCCCGCAGCATCTGGGCACCGCCTGCCTGCCCCTGCCTGGAAGTGGCTGCACAGCACAGTGATGCTGATTCCCCCCTTACCCTGCGTCTCACCCCATTGCAAGCTCTGCCGGGGGGCGGGGGGAGCCCTGATTGAGGCACCTCACCCGGAGATCTGGGGGGAGGGGGCTGCACCCACCTTGCCCCTCCTGCTCCCCCAGGCTCTGTTTTTCTGCCCGCTGGAGTCTGTCCCCTCAGCTTCATCCCTGTCTCCCCGCTGTGTTCCCCCCCCGCAGCACTCGGAAGAGCCCCCATCCCTGCAGCCAGCCTGGCCTGGGGCCGTCTCCGCTCACCCCACCGATGGGGGGAGCCGGAGCCCAAGGAGCCGGTCCTGGCACCTGGTGCAGGGATTTGCGTGATGGATAAATCGTGTGTGTGTGTGTGAGACTGACTCGCTCTCGCCCCCGTGGCCTGGGCGAGGCTCAGTGAGGCTCGAAGGCAGCGGGTTCCAAGTGGGGGAGAGGAAGAGGCGTGGGCCGGTGGAACTCTCTGCCACAAGGGTTCACCCAGGCTGAGGAGTGTTGTTTACTGGTGTTACGGCAGCGCCCAGGGCCCCAGGGTGAGGGCGTGGCGCAGACACTGAATGGAGACGGGCCCTGCCCTGAACAACTGACAGTCTCCATGCAGCCGAGAGCTGGGCAGGGTTGAGAAAAGGGACCAGCCGTTTCTGTGGCTAATGAGAACATCCCTAGTTAGAGCAGCAAGGGGCAGAACGGGCCCAAGAGGCCTGGCTGGGCCAGAGGCCCCCTGCGTCCTGACCTGTAACTCCCAGGGGTCAGCAGGGGGCTTCCCCGGGGCCAAGAATCCCACCGCTGCCTCCTGCAGGGCTCGGGCACCTTCCTCCACAGCCGTGGTGCTGTCAGAGCCGGGCTGCTGGGCTGGGCTGGGCTAGAGACTCGTGTGTGCGTGTGCGGTGCTGCTGCTGCTGTCAGAGCCGGGATACCGGGCTAGACGGGCCCTGGGCTGGGCTAGAGACTCGTGTGTGTGTGTGTGTGTGTGTGTGTGTATGTGCGTGTGTGTGCGGTGCTGCTGCTGTCGGAGCCGGGATACCGGGCTAGACGGGCGCTGTCTCGCTGTGTGTGCACGCGCAGTGACTTCTAGTCCCCACAAGGTGGCACTGCAGCACCACTCAGTCCGGCTTGGTCTGGGTGCCAGCGCTACGCTGGGCGGAGCTGCCGACTGGCCGCGTCGCTCCTGAGCGGGGCATTCACACCGTGTCCAGGTGCCGCGTGTCTGGGCGGCGCCCGGCCGGACGGGGCCCCGCTCTCAGTTGCTCTGTGTCTGGGCAGCGCCCGGCCCAATGTGGCCCCGATCTCGGTCGCTCTGTGTCTGGGCAGCGCCCGGCCCAATGTGGCCCCGATCTCGGTCGCTCTGTGTCTGGGCGGCGCCCGGCCCGACGGGGCCCCGATCTCGGTCGCTCTGTGTCTGGGCGGCGCCCGGCCCGACGGGGCCCCGATCTCGGTCGCTGTGTGTCTGGGCGGCACCTGGCCCGACGGGGCCCCGATCTCAGGCGCTCTGTGTCTGGGCGGCGCCCGGCCCGACGGGGCCCCGATCTCGGTCGCTGTGTGTCTGGGCGGCACCTGGCCCGACGGGGCCCCGATCTCAGGCGCTCTGTGTCTGGGCGGCGCCCGGCCCAACAGGGCCCTGATCTCGGTCGCCGTGTGTCTGGGCAGCGCCCGGCCCGACGGGGCCTCGATCTCGGTCGCTCTGTGTCTGGGCGGCGCCCGGCCCGACGGGGCCCCGATCTCGGGCGCCGTGTGTCTGGGCGGCGCCCGGCCCGACGGGGCCTCGATCTCGGGCGCCGTGTGTCTGGGCGGCGCCCGGCCCGACGGGGCCCCGATCTCGGGCGCCGTGTGTCTGGGCGGCGCCCGGCCCGACGGGGCCTCGATCTCGGTCGCTCTGTGTCTGGGCGGCGCCCGGCCCGACGGGGCCCCGATCTCGGGCGCTGTGTGTCTGGGCGGCGCCCGGCCCGACGGGGCCCCGATCTTGGTCGCTGTGTGTCTGGGCGGCGCCCGGCCCGACGGGGCCCCGATCTCGGTTGCTCTGTGTCTGGGCGGCGCCCGGCGCGACGGGGCCCCGATCTCGGTCGCCGTGTGTCTGGGCGGCGCCCGGCCCGACGGGGCCCCGATCTCGGTCGCCGTGTGTCTGGGCGGCGCCCGGCCCGACGGGGCCTCGATCTCGGTCGCTCTGTGTCTGGGCGGCGCCCGGCGCGACGGGGCCCCGATCTCGGTCGCTCTGTGTCTGGGCGGCGCCCGGCCCGACGGGGCCCCGATCTCGGTCGCCGTGTGTCTGGGCGGCGCCCGGCCCGACGGGGCCCCGATCTCAGTCGCTCTGTGTCTGGGCGGCGCCCGGCCCGACGGGGCCCCATCTCGGTCGCTGTGTGTCTGGGCGGGGCCCGCCCCGACGGGGCCCCGATCTCGGTCGCTGTGTGTCTGGGCGGCGCCCGGCCCGACGGGGCCCCGATCTCGGTCGCTGTGTGTCTGGGCGGCGCCCGGCCCGACGGGGCCCCGATCTCGGTCGCTGTGTGTCTGGGCGGCGCCCGGCCCGACGGGGCCCCGATCTCGGTCGCCGTGTGTCTGGGCGGCGCCCGGCCCGACGGGGCCCCGATCTTGGTCGCTGTGTGTCTGGGCGGCGCCCGGCCCGACGGGGCCCCGATCTCGGTTGCTCTGTGTCTGGGCGGCGCCCGGCCCGACGGGGCCCCGATCTCGGTCGCCGTGTGTCTGGGCGGCGCCCGGCCCGACGGGGCCCCGATCTCGGTCGCCGTGTGTCTGGGCGGCGCCCGGCCCGACGGGGCCCCGATCTCGGTCGCCGTGTGTCTGGGCGGCGCCCGGCCCGACGGGGCCCCGATCTCGGTCGCCGTGTGTCTGGGCGGCGCCCGGCCCGACGGGGCCCCGATCTCGGTCGCCGTGTGTCTGGGCGGCGCCCGGCCCGACGGGGCCCCGATCTCGGTCGCCGTGTGTCTGGGCGGCGCCCGGCCCGACGGGGCCCCGATCTCGGTCGCCGTGTGTCTGGGCGGCGCCCGGCCCGACGGGGCCCCGATCTCGGTCGCCGTGTGTCTGGGCGGCGCCCGGCCCGACGGGGCCCCGATCTCGGTCGCCGTGTGTCTGGGCGGCGCCCGGCGCGACGGGGCCCCGATCTCGGTCGCTGTGTGTCTGGGCGGCGCCCGGCCCGACGGGGCCTCCAGGTGCTCCCATCATAGAAATTATGTTAATATGAACAAAACAAACACTCCTTCCTGTGTGCTGAGTTCTGTGGATGGAGGCAGTGGTGAGCTGGAGCCGGTTCCCAAGAACCGGTTGCTAAAATTAGAGCTCCGTGGAGAACCGGTTGTTAAAGGGCCAGGGGGTGGGCAAAGAACTCCGGTCCGCGGGCCGGACCATCCTGTTGCTCCCAGGAGTCCCAGTTGGGGAGGCTGAGGGTCCCCTGGCCCTTCCCCCGCTTCCCCCCAGCTGCCACCGGCACCAGCTGGGCAGCTCAGCTGAGCTGAGTCTTCCTGCTGCTTTGAGCTGCCGGCAAGGTAAGGGGGGAGGGGGCTGCAAGCTCTAGGGCTGCCGAGGGGGCAAGTGGGGCAATTTGCCCCAGGCCCTGCAGGGGCCCCCGGCCCCATGAGTATCTCTCCCCCGGCAGCTGCCCCGCTCCCCCCCCCTTAAATCAGAACTTTTTATAGGGAACCGGTTGTTAAGATTTTGGCAGCTCATCACTGGATGCAGGGTCCCGGACTCCTGGGTTCTGTAGCTCTGGGAGGGGACGGGGTCGAGTGGTTGGAGCGGGGGCTGGGAGCCAGGACTCCTGGGTTCTTTCTGTAGCTCTGCGAGGGGACGGGGTCGAGTGGTTGGAGCAGGGGGCTGGGAGCCAGGACTCCTGGGTTCTATCTGTAGCTCTGGGAGGGGATGGGGTCGAGTGGTTGGAGCGGGGGGCTGGGAGCCAGGACTCCTGGGTTCTATCTGTAGCTCTGGGAGGGGACGGGGTCGAGTGGTTGGAGCAGGGGGCTGGGAGCCAGGACTCCTGGGTTCTATCTGTAGCTCTGGGAGGGGACGGGGTCGAGTGGTTGGAGCGGGGGGCTGGGAGCCAGGACTCCTGGGTTCTATCTGTAGCTCTGGGAGGGGACGGGGTCGAGTGGTTGGAGCGGGGGCCTGAGAGCCAGGACTCCTGGGTTCTATCTGTAGCTCTGGGAGGGGACGGGGTCGAGTGGTAGGAGCGGGGGCTGGGAGCCAGGACTCCTGGGTTCTATCTGTAGCTCTGGGAGGGGACGGGCTCCAGTGGTTGGAGCAGGGGGCTGGGAGCCAGGACTCCTGGGTTCTATCTGTAGCTCTGGGAGGGGACGGGGTCGAGTGGTTGGAGCGGGGGCTGGGAGCCAGGACTCCTGGGTTCTTTCTGTAGCTCTGCGAGGGGACGGGGTCGAGTGGTTGGAGCAGGGGGCTGGGAGCCAGGACTCCTGGGTTCTATCTGTAGCTCTGGGAGGGGATGGGGTCGAGTGGTTGGAGCGGGGGGCTGGGAGCCAGGACTCCTGGGTTCTATCTGTAGCTCTGGGAGGGGACGGGGTCGAGTGGTTGGAGCAGGGGGCTGGGAGCCAGGACTCCTGGGTTCTATCTGTAGCTCTGGGAGGGGACGGGGTCGAGTGGTTGGAGCGGGGGGCTGGGAGCCAGGACTCCTGGGTTCTATCTGTAGCTCTGGGAGGGGACGGGGTCGAGTGGTTGGAGCGGGGGCCTGAGAGCCAGGACTCCTGGGTTCTATCTGTAGCTCTGGGAGGGGACGGGGTCGAGTGGTAGGAGCGGGGGCTGGGAGCCAGGACTCCTGGGTTCTATCTGTAGCTCTGGGAGGGGACGGGCTCCAGTGGTTGGAGCAGGGGGCTGGGAGCCAGGACTCCTGGGTTCTATCTGTAGCTCTGGGAGGGGACGGGGTCGAGTGGTTGGAGCGGGGGCTGGGAGCCAGGACTCCTGGGTTCTTTCTGTAGCTCTGGGAGGGGACGGGGTCGAGTGGTTGGAGCAGGGGGCTGGGAGCCAGGACTCCTGGGTTCTATCTGTAGCTCTGGGAGGGGACGGGGTCGAGTGGTAGGAGCGGGGGGCTGGGAGCCAGGACTCCTGGGTTCTATCTGTAGCTCTGCGAGGGGACGGGGTCGAGTGGTTGGAGCAGGGGGCTGGGAGCCAGGACTCCTGGGTTCTATCTGTAGCTCTGGGAGGGGATGGGGTCGAGTGGTTGGAGCGGGGGGCTGGGAGCCAGGACTCCTGGGTTCTATCTGTAGCTCTGGGAGGGGACGGGGTCGAGTGGTTGGAGCAGGGGCCTGGGAGCCAGGACTCCTGGGTTCTATCTGTAGCTCTGGGAGGGGACGGGGTCGAGTGGTTGGAGCGGGGGCCTGAGAGCCAGGACTCCTGGGTTCTATCTGTAGCTCTGGGAGGGGACGGGGTCGAGTGGTAGGAGCGGGGGCTGGGAGCCAGGACTCCTGGGTTCTATCTGTAGCTCTGGGAGGGGACGGGCTCCAGTGGTTGGAGCAGGGGGCTGGGAGCCAGGACTCCTGGGTTCTATCTGTAGCTCTGGGAGGGGACGGGGTCGAGTGGTTGGAGCGGGGGCTGGGAGCCAGGACTCCTGGGTTCTATCTGTAGCTCTGGGAGGGGACGGGGTCGAGTGGTTGGAGCGGGGGCTGGGAGCCAGGACTCCTGGGTTCTATCTGTAGCTCTGGGAGGGGACGGGGTCGAGTGGTTGGAGCGGGGGCTGGGAGCCAGGACTCCTGGGTTCTTTCTGTAGCTCTGCGAGGGGACGGGGTCGAGTGGTTGGAGCAGGGGGCTGGGAGCCAGGACTCCTGGGTTCTATCTGTAGCTCTGGGAGGGGACGGGGTCGAGTGGTTGGAGCAGGGGGCTGGGAGCCAGGACTCCTGGGTTCTATCTGTAGCTCTGGGAGGGGACCGGGTCGAGTGGTTGGAGCAGGGGGCTGGGAGCCAGGACTCCTGGGTTCTATCTGTAGCTCTGGGAGGGGACGGGGTCGAGTGGTTGGAGCGGGGGGCTGGGAGCCAGGACTCCTGGGTTCTATCTGTAGCTCTGGGAGGGGACGGGGTCGAGTGGTTGGAGCGGGGTCTGGGAGCCAGGACTCCTGTGTTCTATCTGTACCTCTGGGAGGGGACGGGGTCGAGTGGTAGGAGCGGGGGGCTGGGAGCCAGGACTCCTGGGTTCTATCTGTAGCTCTGGGAGGGGACGGGGTCGAGTGGTTGGAGCAGGGGGCTGGGAGCCAGGACTCCTGGGTTCTATCTGTAGCTCTGGGAGGGGACGGGGTCGAGTGGTTGGAGCAGGGGGCTGGGAGCCAGGACTCCTGGGTTCTATCTGTAGCTCTGGGAGGGGACGGGGTCGAGTGGTAGGAGCGGGGGGCTGGGAGCCAGGACTCCTGGGTTCTATCTGTAGCTCTGGGAGGGGACGGGGTCGAGTGGTTGGAGCAGGGGGCTGGGAGCCAGGACTCCTGGGTTCTATCTGTAGCTCTGGGAGGGGACGGGGTCGAGTGGTTGGAGCAGGGGGCTGGGAGCCAGGACTCCTGGGTTCTATCTGTAGCTCTGGGAGGGGACGGGGTTGAGTGGTTGGAGCAGGGGCCTGAGAGCCAGGACTCCTGGGTTCTATCTGTAGCTCTGGGAGGGGACGGGGTCGAGTGGTAGGAGCTGGGGGCTGGGAGCCAGGACTCCTGGGTTCTATCTGTAACTCTGGGAGGGGACGGGGTCGAGTGGTTGGAGCAGGGGCCTGGGAGCCAGGACTCCTGGGTTCTATCTGTAGCTCTGGGAGGGGACGGGGTCGAGTGGTTGGAGCAGGGGGCTGGGAGCCAGGACTCCTGGGTTCTATCTGTAGCTCTGGGAGGGGACGGGGTCGAGTGGTTGGAGCAGGGGGCTGGGAGCCAGGACTCCTGGGTTCTATCTGTAGCTCTGGGAGGGGACGGGGTCGAGTGGTTGGAGCAGGGGGCTGGGAGCCAGGACTCCTGGGTTCTATCTGTAGCTCTGGGAGGGGACGGGGTCGAGTGGTTGGAGCAGGGGGCTGGGAGCCAGGACTCCTGGGTTCTATCTGTAGCTCTGGGAGGGGACGGGGTCGAGTGGTTGGAGCAGGGGGCTGGGAGCCAGGACTCCTGGGTTCTATCTGTAGCTCTGGGAGGGGACGGGGTCGAGTGGTTGGAGCGGGGGCTGGGAGCCAGGACTCCTGGGTTCTATCTGTAGCTCTGGGAGGGGACGGGGTTGAGTGGTTGGAGCAGGGGGCTGGGAGCCAGGACTCCTGGGTTCTTTCTGTAGCTCTGGGAGGGGACGGGGTCGTGTGGTTGGAGCAGGGGGCTGGGAGCCAGGACTCCTGGGTTCTATCTGTAGCTCTGGGAGGGGACGGGGTTGAGTGGTTGGAGCAGGGGGCTGGGAGCCAGGACTCCTGGGTTCTATCTGTAGCTCTGGGAGGGGACGGGGTCGAGTGGTTGGAGCGGGGGCTGGGAGCCAGGACTCCTGGGTTCTTTCTGTAGCTCTGGGAGGGGACGGGGTCGTGTGGTTGGAGCAGGGGGCTGGGAGCCAGGACTCCTGGGTTCTATCTGTAGCTCTGGGAGGGGACGGGCTCCAGTGGTTGGAGCAGGGGGCTGGGAGCCAGGACTCCTGGGTTCTATCTGTAGCTCTGGGAGGGGACGGGGTCGAGTGGTTGGAGCGGGGGCTGGGAGCCAGGACTCCTGGGTTCTTTCTGTAGCTCTGGGAGGGGACGGGGTCGAGTGGTTGGAGCAGGGGGCTGGGAGCCAGGACTCCTGGGTTCTATCTGTAGCTCTGGGAGGGGAAGGGGTCGAGTGATTGGAGCGGGGGGCTGGGAGCCAGGACTCCTGGGTTCTATCTGTAGCTCTGGGAGGGGACGGGGTCGAGTGGTTGGAGCAGGGGGCTGGGAGCCAGGACTCCTGGGTTCTATCTGTAGCTCTGGGAGGGGACGGGGTCGAGTGGTTGGAGCGGGGGGCTGGGAGCCAGGACTCCTGGGTTCTATCTGTAGCTCTGGGAGGGGACGGGGTCGAGTGGTTGGAGCGGGGGGCTGGGAGCCAGGACTCCTGGGTTCTATCTGTAGCTCTGGGAGGGGACGGGGTCGAGTGGTTGGAGCGGGGGGCTGGGAGCCAGGACTCCTGGGTTCTATCTGTAGCTCTGGGAGGGGACGGGGTCGAGTGGTTGGAGCGGGGGGCTGGGAGCCAGGACTCCTGGGTTCTATCTGTAGCTCTGGGAGGGGACGGGGTCGAGTGGTTGGAGCAGGGCCCTGAGAGCCAGGACTCCTGGGTTCTATCTGTAGCTCTGGGAGGGGACGGGGTCGAGTGGTAGGAGCAGGGGCCTGAAAGCCAGGACTCCTGGGTTCTATCTGTAGCTCTGGGAGGGGACGGGGTTGAGTGGTTGGAGCGGGGGCTGGGAGCCAGGACTCCTGGGTTCTGTAGCTCTGGGAGGGGACGGGGTCGAGTGGTAGGAGCGGGGGCTGGGAGCTAGGACTCCTGGGTTCTGTAGCTCTGGGAGGGGACGGGGTCGAGTGGTAGGAGCGGGGGCTGGGAGCCAGGACTCCTGGGTTCTGTGTCAGCGTGAAGAGGGAGCTGTCCTCTGTCCCGATCCGAGGTAGCGAGACGTCTGTGTGGCCAGCAGGTGGCGACGCTGGGCTTGGAAAGAAACCGGCCTGGGGGGGGTGGGGGGGCGCTGGGCTGAGGCAGGTGCAGGGGACGAGGGGCTGGGGGGGGGCGTGACGGAGCAGGGCGGATTTGACCTGGGACTGGTTTTTTTACTCAAACCATTTATTGCTGCCAGTTTAGTAGAGGCACCGGTGGCTTGCCCATGGCCCATGCTTGTAATGTACAACGCACGCACGTCCTGCCAGTCCTCCTTCAGCAAGGACACCAGGGAGTTGATGGCCAGGTGAATGTTGTAGACTAGCTCATCCTCCGTCATTTTCACATGGCCGACAGCCACAGCCAGACAGCACCTTCTTCATTTGCAGGGAGTTACAGTGGGGATGGGAAGGAGTCTCCCTGCGCTGTACCCTGAGCCAGGAGCGGGGCGGGGAGAATTCACACCTGCCCCGGAGACTGAACAAAAGAGAGGGGAGGGGGGAGCGGCTGGGGGGATTTTTAGTTTCAGTTTGGGGCTGGGGGGTGCAACGCAGGGAACCCCAGGCTGGGGTCTAAGCTCCCTGAACCCCCAGAAGGACTTGACTGAGGGGCCCTGGCTGTACCTACAAGCTCTGCTGTAGCCTGCGTCCCTACTGTCCAATAAACCTCCCGTCTCACTGGCTGGCTGAGAGTCCCGGTGAATCCCAGGAAGAGGGTGCAGGGCCCCGACTCCCCCACACTCTGTGACAGGGGGACGATCACTTGCCATCACAGCGGCCGCAGCCGGGGGGCAAAGGGGCCAGTCCCGCTAGTGACAGAGAGGGGGCGCGTGTGGGCCCCGGGGCCACTGTGTGGAGTGGGGAGGGGCAGGGCCGGGCCCACTGGCAAAGGGCTCCCCAGGGCTGAGCAGGGGGAGTTTACAGTTAAAATCGCGAATGAAGCGCACACACGCGCACACCACACACACACACACTGAACACGCATGCGTGCGCGCACACACACAGAGTTCAGGAGGACACACGCACACACACCATGCGTGTGTGCACACGCACACACACACACACACAGTTCAGGTGGGCGCGCGCACACACACACACAGAGTTCAGGAGGACACACACGCACACACCAGGTGGGTGCACGCACACACACACACACACAGAGTTCAGGAGGACACATGCACACACCATGCGTGTGTGCGCACACACACACACACACAGAGTTCAGGAGGACACACACACACACACACAGTTCAGGTGGGTGCACGCACACACACACACACACAGAGTTCAGGAGGACACACACGCACACACCATGCGCGTGTGCACACGCGCACACACACATACAGAGTTCAGGAGGACACACACACACACACACCAGGTGGGCGCACGCACACACACACACCAGGTGGGCGCACGCACACACACACACCAGGTGGGTGCACGCACACACACACACACAGAGTTCAGGAGGACGCACGCACACACACACACACAGAGTTCAGGTGGGTGCACGCACACACACACACACAGAGTTCAGGTGGGTGCACGCACACACACACACACACACCAGGTGGGCGCACGCACGCGCGCGCGCACACACACACACAGAGTTCAGGAGGACACATGCACTCACCATGTGCGTGCGCACACACACACACACACACACACACACACACACACACACACACACACACAGAGTTCAGGTGGACGCGCGCACACGCTCTCTCTCTCTCTCTCTCTCTCTCTCTCTCTCCGGGCTGGCTCGGCAGGTCTCTGTTCCCCTCCGCCTGGGCTCTGTACGGCGCCACCACCAGGGGGGCTGGGCACTTTCTCCCCTGCGTGGGGGGGTCAGCAGCAATAGCAGGTTGCGTCCCCTCCAGGGAAGGGGCAGCTGGGCTGGGGGGGCTGCAAGGTCCTGGGGTCCCGGCCTTGTCAGCCATTCAGCCTCCCTCCTGCTCTGGGGCAACCCAGGCGGGGCCCTTCCCATCCTGCCGGCCTCTAGCTCCCCCCCCCCCAGAGGCCCCCCCCCTCGGAGCCCCCACGTGGGGCCAGGGCCTCTCCCTGCAGCCGGCTGGCGACTGGCGAGACCCTGAGTGACAGCCCCCCCCGGGCGATGCTCTCCCAGTGACCAGCCCCCCCATCTCACCGCTTTGATGGGTCCTTCCCCTGAGCTCTCGTAACCCCCCTCCCCAGCTGCCTCCTCGTTTCCTCGACAACCCCCTAAGCTCGAGCCCCCGCTGCCCCCCCGGGAGCCCAGGCCTCCGCGGAGACCGGGCCAGATGGCCAGGGCTTCCCGGTGCCATCTCTGCTCAGCCTCCCCCGCCCAGCCGGCCCGTGGCCAGCACCAGCTGACGTCACTCGGCTGGAAGTGCTGGGGAGCGGAGCGGGGCTTGGCTCCAGCCGGGCGCTTTATAAGGACGGGAGCGGAGCCGCGCGGTTCTCTCCGGCTCGCGCTCAGCCCCGGAGGCCGGCTGGCGAGCGGGGGCGCGAGGGGGCTCCCTGGGCCGGGAGCCGAGGCTCGGGAAGCAGGCTGCCGCCCCACCGAGGGGGGATGAGGCAGGGGCCGACATGACCGTGCCGCTGCTGAAGATCGGAGCCGTGCTCAGCACCATGGCCATGGTCACCAACTGGATGTCGCAGACGCTGCCCTCCCTGGTGGGCCTCAATGGCACCACGATCTCCCGGGCTGGCACCTCGGAGAAAATCGTGAGTCCCCGTGGCCGGGTGTCTGCGGGAGCGGCTGCGTGTGTCTGGGGGGTGTCTGTCCAGGTGCCCCATGGCCGGGTGTCTGCGGGAGCGGCTGTGTGTGTGGGGGTGTCTGTCCGGGTGCCCCATGGCCAGGTGTCTGTGTGAGCAGCTGTGTCGGGGGGGGGTGTCTGTCCGGGTGCCCCATGGCCGGGTGTCTGCGGGAGCGGCTGCGTGTGTCTGGGGGGTGTCTGTCCGGGTGCCCCATGGCCGGGTGTCTGCGGGAGCGGCTGCGTGTGTCTGGGGGGTGTCTGGCCGGGTGCCCCGTGGCCGGGTGTCTGTGTGAGCGGCTGCGTGTGTCTGGGGGGGTGTCTGTCCGGGTGCCCCGTGGCCGGGTGTCTGTGTGAGCGGCTGTGTCTGGGGGGGTGTCTGTCCGGGTGCCCCATGGCCGGGTGTCTGTGTGAGCGGCTGTGTCTGGGGGGGTGTCTGTCCGGGTGCCCCACGGCCGGGTGTCTGTGTGAGCAGCTGTGTCTGGGGGGGTGTCTGTCCGGGTGCCCCATGGCCGGGTGTCTGTGTGAGCAGCTGTGTGTGTGTGGGGGGTGTCTGTCCGTCCAGGTGCCCCGTGGCCGGGTGTCTGCGCGAGCGGCTGTGTCTGGGGGGGATGTCCGTCTGGGTGCCCTGTGGCCAGGTGTCTGCAGGAGTGCGTGGGTGGGTGTCTGTCCATCCAGGTGCCCCACACGCTGCCGGGCGGCTGACTCAGGGGAGTCAGGGTCTGTCTGCGTCTGTCCATCTACGCGAGCGGCTGTGTCTGGGGGGGTGTCTGCCCGTCCGGGTGCCCCGCACGCTGCCGGGTGTCTGCGCGAGCGGCTGTGTGTGTCTGGGGGGGTGTCTGCCCGTCCGGGTGCCCCGCACGCTGCCGGCGGCTGTCTCAGGGACGTCAGTGTCCGTCCGTGTCCGGCTGCCTGTGCAGGGACCCTATCGGGGCTGTCTCTGTGTTTCGCTGCAGCTTGGCGGGGGATGCCCCGGCCTCTCTGCTCCCCACCCCCCTGCCCTCCATCTCCATGGAGAGCCCCCCGGAGAGCAGTGCCGCTGGAGCTCAGCAGGGCAGGACCCCGGGGGGAGAACCAACGAGCAGCTGCTCTGTGCTGTGGGTCCCATCGCTGGGGCTGGTTGTTACAGATTTACTGGCTGCAGCGTTCTCTCCGAGCGCGGTGCTGGTGGGGCTGGGCTCCCCGCGGTCGCGCTCCTGCCTTTCCAGACCCCTTTGTGGGCTGGGGTGGGATTTTCAGACAAGGTGGAGAGAGAAGTGTCCCTGTTGTGGTCCCCCCCCCCAGCCCCTGCAGGAGACCAGGCGAGGGGCTGGTGGCCCCCCAGCTGCTGCAGAGGAGCCGACGGGGCAGTGCCAGTGACCCCTCCGGCTGGCCCCTCTGGGAGGCAGGTGCTGCAGGCACCGCAGCCCTCCCCACCCCCCCAGTTTACATGACTCGCCGCACTGAGCATCTCCGTCCCCTGATGAGCCGGAGCAGGGCTGGAGGGGCCCCGAGCAGCCCCAGGCTTGGCCGCCCGCTCGCCGCCCTTGGCAGCTGGCTCGGAGCGGGGCAGCACTGGGCGGGACCCCCCGAGGCTCCTTAATGGCCTGAACAAGCCTCCCCCCATACGAGGAGGACAGACCCCCCCCCCCCCCCCACACACTGGCAGCTTCATGCCTGTCCGAGGCGATTCTGCACCCGCTGGATGCGCCAGTCACTTTGCGCTTTCTCTGGCTTGAATTGTGGGCTCCGGCCCGGGGGGTCGCGGCTCTGCCAGCGGCTGGGCTGGGGACGTGCCCCGGCTCTGCGATGGGACGCACCCTCCGCCTCCGCCTGCCTCCCTCCTGTGCGTCTGGGGGCCTCGTTGGGGAGAATCGTTTGCTCGTGGACTGGAGCTGTCTTGGCTCATGTGTCCTTCCCTGAGCCGGGTGTCAGGTCCCCCCCCCCCACGACCGCTCCCATACAGAACGTGTCTGCTTCAAACCAGCTCAGCACGCTGGGGGGGGGACTGCGGGGGCTGGGGGATCCCGGGCTGGAGGAGCTGGCGGGGGGGGGGACTGCGGGGGCTGGGGGATCCTGGGCTGGAGGAGCTGGGGGTGGGACTGCGGGGGCTGGGGGATCCCGGGCTGGAGGAGCTGGGGGGGGGGACTGCAGGGGCTGGGGGATCCCGGGCTGGAGGAGCCCGGGGGAGGGACTGCAGGGGCTGGGGGATCCCAGGCTGGAGGAGCCCGGGGGGGGGGGACTGCAGGGGCTGGCGGATCTTGGGCTGGAGGAGCTGGGGGGGAGACAGGACTGCAGGGGCACGGGGATCCCGGGCTGGAGGAGCTGCGGGGGAGACAGGACTGCGGGGGCTGGGAGATCCCGGGCTGGAGGAGCTGGGTGGGGGGGACGGGACTGCGGGGGCTGGGGTATCCAGGGCTGGAAGAGCTGGGTGGGGGGGGACGGGACTGCGGGGGCTGGGGGATCCCGGGCTGGAAGAGCTGGGTGGGGGGGACGGGACTGCGGGGGCTGGGCAATCCTGGGCTGGAGGAGCTGGGGTGGGGCGGACTGCGGGGGCTGGGGGATCCCAGGCTGGAGGAGCTGGGGGGGGGGGGACTGCGGGGGCTGGGGGATCCCGGGCTGGAGGAGCTGGCGGGGGGGGGACTGCGGGGGCTGGGAGATCCTGGGCTGGAGGAGCTGGGTGGGGGACGGGACTGCGGGGGCTGGGGGATCCTGGGCTGGAGGAGCTGGGGGGGAATGGGACTGCGGGGGCTGGGGGATCCCGGGCTGGAGGAGCTGGGGTGGGGGGGACTGCGGGGGCTGGGGGAGTCAGAGATGGGGAGCTGGGGGTGAGGGGGCTGGGCGGGCTGCAGGGGTGGGCTCTGTGCCCGCTGGGGGTCCCATGTGGCATTTGCAGAGGGACCTGCCACCGCTGCCGGAGAGGAGAAAAGGGCCCTGATTCTGTGTGGATCGGGAGCAGCGCAGGGGAACTGGCTGGTGTGAAGCCGGCCGGGTTTGCTCAGATCCTCGTTAACCCCAGGCACAGTGTTAACGAGTGTGGAGGGTGCCGCCCCGCAGTGAGACCCCATCCCCCCAAGGAGCTGGGCTGGGGCGGGGGGGGGGCAGCCTGGAGAGAGAAGCTCCCTGGGGCTGGCCGGCGGGGGGGGGGGGGAGATTGTAGCAGCTTCCTCACCCCCCCCGAGCAGCCAGCCCCCCCACCCCCGGCCCTCACCCAAGCCCTGAATTGCTGCTTTGTGTCTTGTGCGAGGGCCGGCACCGCTCCCTTGGCTCCGCTGGGGGGGTGTCACACATTGCAGGCAGCATCCTGGGGCTGCAGCTTCCTCGGCAGGGGGGATCGGCATTGAGGGGGGCGGATGGAGGTCGCAATGTTTAGCCCAGGCTGGTTTGAAGCCCAGCTCCGCGGGCGCGGTTCGGTTCGCAGCCGTGGCGGTTGGCAGCACCCTGCCGCGCAGGCTGCCTCAGCGCTCATCAACCCGGCGAGGCAGCTGCGTAGGGAATAACGATCCACATACCTGCCTGCAGGACGCCTGGGTTCCCTTCCCAGTGCTGGCGGCTGCCTGCCGTGAGTGAGTCTGTGTCAATGCACCCGACGGCCGGGGCTGGAGCGTGGGGCCCCAGGAGGCAGTGTCCTGAGCCCTGCTCCTCGCTCGGACGCCGACTGGGGGGGCGAGCGGGGCTCTGATTGCTGTCTGTCTG
Source organism: Mauremys mutica (assembly GCF_020497125.1). Lineage (NCBI taxonomy): Eukaryota > Metazoa > Chordata > Testudines > Geoemydidae > Mauremys > Mauremys mutica. Next base: position 25,455,940 of record NC_059091.1, read on the forward strand.
CCCCGTCCGTCCGTCCTGAAACCTCTCACTGTCGTGGGAAGCCCGTTTTGCTCACGGCCCCCCCCATGGGGCGCTCAGCACTCGCTGCGCCGGCCCCCCACAGCTGTCGGGTGGGGGGCAGCCCCCCTCGCTGAGCGAGCTGCCCTCCGGGGTGGGAGGCTCAGTCCCACCCCCTGCCGCCAGCGCCAGCTTTCCCTGGCGATTGCCGTGGTGTGTGGGGGAGACGGGGCAGCAGGCGTGGCTTGTGGCCACGCACGTGTGTGCACAAACGGTGCACACAGACCCGGGCGTGCACACGAGCCCTTGGGTGTGTTCCCGGGTTGTTCCTGTGGAGGGGGCGGGGCAGCGCACGGCTACACGGGCCCCATGCCCGCTGGCCTGCAGCGAGCTCAGCCAGAAGCGCCTTGCTGGGCTCTGGGTCTGAACCTCCCTGTTGGGGGGCCCTGTGTCCGCTGACATTTGGGAGCCTCCCCGTAGCCAGGGCACCTGTGGCTCGGCTTGGCCGGCGGCTCAAAGCGGTTTGGTGGGGTGATGCCAGTGGAGTTGGAGAGTTTCCCAATGTGGTGCCCTGCGGGGGCAGGGCTAGATTCCCACACCCTCCCCAGACCCCCTCTGGCCCATCAAACACCCCTCATCGGCTTGGGCTCAGCTGGGAGCCTGGTCCCGCCCTGCCCTGGCATTGGCACGCGTGGGCGGCTCCGGCTGGTGGTGCTAACTCAACGTTTCAGGACCGCTGTGCTCTGGACAGCTCCTCTGATCGCCCTGCTCCGGGACTGAGCCTGGGCTCCTGGGGCCTGCCAGAGCCCGGTAAGGACAGCCTGGCGCTGCGGGGTGGCCAGATGGGGCCCCTGATCCTGGTCGCTCTGTGTCTGGGCGGCGCCCGGCCTGACGGGGCCCTGATCTCGGTCGCCGTGTGACGGGGCCCCGATCTCGGTCGCTGTGTGTCTGGGCAGCGCCCGGCCCGACTGGGCCCGGATCTCGGTCACTGTGTGTCTGGGCGGCGCCCGGCCCGACGGGGCCCTGATCTCGGTCGCCGTGTGACGGGGCCCCGATCTCGGTCGCCGTGTGACGGGGCCCTGATCTCGGTCGCTGTGTGACGGGGCCCCGATCTCGGTCGCCGTGTGACGGGGCCCCGATCTCGGTCGCTGTGTGTCTGGGCAGCGCCCGGCCCGACGGGGCCCTGATCTCGGTCGCCGTGTGACGGGGCCCCGATCTCTGTCGCTCTGTGTCTGGGTGGCGCCCGGCCCGACGGGGCCCCGATCTCGGTCGCCGTGTGACGGGGCCCCGATCTCGGTCGCTGTGTGTCTGGGCAACGCCCGGCCCGATGGGGCCCCGATCTCGGTCGCTCTGTGTCTGGGCGGCGCCCGGCCCGATGGGGCCCCGATCTCGGTCGCTCTGTGTCTGGGCGGCGCCCGGCCCGACGGGGCCCCGATCTCGGTCGCCGTGTGACGGGGCCCCGATCTCGGTCGCTGTGTGTCTGGGCAACGCCCGGCCCGATGGGGCCCCGATCTCGGTCGCTCTGTGTCTGGGCAGCGCCCGGCCCGACGGGGCCCCGATCTCAGGCGCTGTGTGTCTGGGCAGCGCCCGGCCCGACGGGGCCCCGATCTCGGTCGCTGTGTGTCTGGGCAACGCCCGGCCCGACGGGGCCCCGATCTCGGGCGCTCTGTGTCTGGGCGGCGCCCGGCCCGACGGGGCCCCGATCTCGGGCGCTGTGTGTCTGGGCAGCGCCCGGCCCGACGGGGCCCCGATCTCAGGCGCTGTGTGTCTGGGCGGCGCCCGGCCCGACGGGGCCCCGATCTCGGTCGCTGTGTGTCTGGGCGGTGCCCGGCCCGACGGGGCCCCGATCTCGGTCGCTCTGTGTCTGGGCGGCGCCCGGCCTGACGGGGCCCCGATCTCGGTCGCTCTGTGTCTGGGCGGCGCCCGGCCCGACGGGGCCCCGATCTCGGTCGCTCTGTGTCTGGGCGGCGCCCGGCCCGACGGGGCCCCGATCTCGGTCGCTCTGTGTCTGGGCGGCGCCCGGCCCGACGGGGCCCCGATCTCGGTCGCCGTGTGTCTGGGCGGCGCCCGGCCCGACGGGGCCCCGATCTCGGTCGCCGTGTGTCTGGGCGGCGCCCGGCCCGACGGGGCCCCGATCTCGGTCGCCGTGTGTCTGGGCGGCGCCCGGCCCGACGGGGCCCCGATCTCGGTCGCTCTGTGTCTGGGCGGCGCCCGGCGCGACGGGGCCCCGATCTCGGTCGCTCTGTGTCTGGGCGGCGCCCGGCCCGACGGGGCCCCGATCTCGGTCGCTCTGTGTCTGGGCGGCGCCCGGCCCGACGGGGCCCCGATCTCGGTCGCTGTGTGTCTGGGCGGCGCCCGGCGCGACGGGGCCCCGATCTCGGTCGCTGTGTGTCTGGGCGGCGCCCGGCCCGACGGGGCCCCGATCTCGGTCGCTGTGTGTCTGGGCGGCGCCCGGCCCGACGGGGCCCCGATCTCGGTCGCTGTGTGTCTGGGCGGCGCCCGGCCCGACGGGGCCCCGATCTCGGTCGCTCTGTGTCTGGGCGGCGCCCGGCCCGACGGGGCCCCGATCTCGGTCGCTCTGTGTCTGGGCGGCGCCCGGCCCGACGGGGCCCCGATCTCGGTCGCTCTGTGTCTGGGCGGCGCCCGGCCCGACGGGGCCCCGATCTCGGTCGCTCTGTGTCTGGGCGGCGCCCGGCCCGACGGGGCCCCGATCTCGGGCACTGTGTGTCTGGGCGGCGCCCGACCCGACGGGGCCCTGATCTCGGTCGCCGTGTGTCTGGGCGGCGCCCGGCCCGACGGGGCCCCGATCTCGGTCGCCGTGTGTCTGAGCGGCGCCCGGCCCGACGGGGCCCCGATCTTGGTCGCTCTGTGTCTGGGCGGCGCCCGGCCTGATGGGGCCCCCATCTCGGTTGTCTAGATGCTGCTGTAATGTAAATATGTCTGACAGACCCAGGAATTGACCCAGGTGTCCTGGGTCTCAGTCCTTGTCTAGAGTAGATCATGTAGCCACAAGCCCACCATTATCTGTGGGTCCACTGAGGCAGTGCAGGCCGGGTGGATCCCTGGCTAGTGGCTCTGCTTTGCTCCATGCTGTTGGCCGTCCCAGTGCGGCAGCAATGGCCTGAGACCCCCACGCAGACAGGGGCTGGGGCTGGAGTTTCCAAGGGAGCCTGAGGAGGAGTTTTGGATGCCCAGCTCCTGCTGCCCCTGGTAGCTTTGGCAGCCTTCATCCAGAGCCTTCAAAGCTGGATCAGCCTATTGTCCCCATGGCGAGGTTAAGTAACTCGCCCACGAGCACAGAGGGAGTCATTGGCAGAGCATGGAAGAACCCAGGAGTCCTGATCTCCGTGTCCCCTGCTTGTGCTGCCCCAGGCAGAGAGCTAAGCTGGAGAAGTCGGTCACGTCCAGGGGCCTGCGTTTGGCTTGTTGGGCGATTCTTCTCCAGATGATCAGACGTGTCTTCAAAGGCATCAGCGTTGTTTAATTCCAACTTCCAGGAGCCGATGCGGCTCCCGCAGTGGGTTTGTCTTTGGATTCTTCCTCCCGACAGACGTCAGGGGGAACCCAGCCTGCCGGCTCTCCTGACTGGGCACACGGGGCCAGCGTTGTCGTACCCCTGGTAGCCTCTCAGTTCTCCTGGCTTTGGGGCTCCGGCTCTCTGCCCTTCCTCCAGCCCAGTGCCTGCCTCTGCGCCCCAGGCTGCTGCTCCTGCCAAACGTCCTCCCAGCGCATCTGGCTCCAGCCAGCCATTAACTGCTCCTGGCAGCAGATTTTCCTTCCACGTTAAGAGCTGACGCAGGCGACCCCATGCCAGCTCCTGCCTTTCCCGGGGAGCAGCTGCGTGCTAATGCTATTAAAAGCCTGCAGGCCGCCGTCCTTCTGCATGGAAATACCTCCGGATGGTGGGGAAATGCTGCGTGCTGCCCCGAGCGGGAAAGTACAGCTTGGGGGGGAGTGCAGGGCGGAGCTGCTGCCGGCCCCCCAAGAGGGACCCCTTGGCTGGCTGGGTACCGGGTGGGAAGCTGGGCAGTGCATCTTAGCCTTGTATTTACTCGGAGATCCTTTGCATGAGCCCCTCTTTGGAGTCGGCAGGGTCTGACCCAGGAGATGACATTGTAGATATTCCAGTGACACCTAGAGACTCAGACTGAGATGGGGGGTGGGGGGCCTGCTGTGCCAGGTGCTGCAGAGACAGCAAGAGACAGACCCTGCCCCAAAGAGCTCAGAGTCCGAAGAGACAGGGTGGAAGGGGAAACTGAGGCACAGGGCAGGGCACTGCCAGAGCCTGGAGTAGAACCCAGGAGGCCTGAGTCCCAGGCCAGCAGACCATCCTGCCTCTCCCAGGTGTCGTTGGCTTCGTGTTTGGTCTGATCTTGCTCGGTGTATTTCGTTGCTGTAATGAGGTCTATAAAATCATGACTGGTGTGGAGAGAGTAAACAGGGAAGTGTTATTTACTCCTTCTCATAACACAAGAACTAGGGGTCACCAAATGAAATTAATAGGCAGCAGGTTTCAAACAAACAAACAAAAGGAAGTTTTTTGTCACACAGCGCACAGTCAACCTGTGGAACTCACTGCCAAGGGATCTTGTGAAGGCCAAGACTATAACAGGGTTCAAAAAAGAACTAGAAAAGTTCATGGAGGGTAGGTCCATCAATGGCTATTAGCCAAGATGGACAGGGATGGTGTCTCTAGCCTCTGTTTGCCAGCAGCTGGGAATGGGTGACAGGGGATGGGTCACTTGGTGATTCCCTGTTCTGTTCATTCCCTCTGGGGCACCTGGCACTGGCCGCTGTTGGCAGACAGGACACTGGGCTGGATGGACCCTGGGTCTGACCTAGTGTGGCCGTTGTTATAATGGCAGTGATGACTCAGCGTGTGTGTTCATGTGGCGTGCTGGCTCCCCCGATGTGCAGCACATTACCCCTCCCGCTCCTAGCAGCCATCTGTGGGGATGGCTCCAGCCACCCTGAGATGCAGCCACCTCTGGGGTGGAACCCAGCAGCTGCTTAGCAGCTTTTCATACTGTACAAGAGTTGAGGCCAGGAAGTGGGAGGAGTTGCCACCTGGGTCTCTGCATGGAGGCTGCCATCAGCCAAGGGGGTTTCCAGTGGACACAAGGCAGCTGAGGTCTCTGCCCTCGCAGAGAGGACGGATGGGACAGTGGTTCTTAGGACACCCAGGTTCATGGACTCTATGGCCGGCAGGCACCATCTGATATGACCCTGCAGAGCACTGGCCCAAAACCTTCCCTATTTGATTCCCGGCTCTGCCGCTGACTCCCTGGGTGACCTTGGGCACATCCCTCGGCCTCTCTGTGCCTCAGTTCCCATCTGTACAATGGGAGTAACCGCCCTGCCACTGGGGGCGACAAACACCGGAACCATTGTGGACCCAGGTGCTGTGGAGACCCAGTGATCTGGTCCGAAGAGCTGTTGGTCTAATGTGGCAAACGACCCTTTTTCTGTTGGGCTGGAAAGGCCCGACGGGGGATCCCGGAGCCGGGGTGGGAGCCATGTTGTCTCTGGGCTGCCGGCAGGCGGCGACACATCTCGGCCTTGCCCAGCCCTGGGCTCCAGGCTGGCACGTCCCTCCTGGGCAGATGTAGCCGCCCCCGCATGCTCTGCAGCCAGCTGCCTTGTGAACGCCAGGGCCAGACTCTCCCAGCCCGGTTCAGTCAAAGCAGCTGAACAATGAGCAGGCGTCTCCCTAGCGCTGGGCTGGGCTGCGAAGCAGGAGGCCGCCTGGCCCCTGTTCACACGGCATTGGTTGGCCCAGGTGTCAGGACTGAGGCCCCGGCGGCCGTTCCCCTGGGCCCCGTGCAGCGTCCTCACTAGAGCAGAGATCTGCCCGGCAGCCCTGGGCTCTGTTGGAACGAGGGGTCCCCCAAGTGTGGGGTGCGAGCCCCACACGCCCTCCCCTGCCCTCCTGCAGTGGGTCAGCAGGGTTCCCATGGTTACCCGTGTCACAGATGGGGGGGGGTTGCATGTAACGAGCACTTGCAGCCTCATCGCCTGTTTTGTGATTAACCCCGAGTTCGAATGGCGCCAGTTTGCAGCTGCTGCCATGGGGCCGGCAGAGACGGCCCCGGCCCTTCACCGCGCTCCGACGCCCAGAGACGCCTGTGTTAAAAGCAGTGAATTAGGCGTGTTCCCTCCAGACACGGCCCCAGGCAAACAGCCCCCGTTATGTAGAGCCTCGCCGAGGCGCTGTCGCCGGGGTCCGTGGGAACGGGGTCTGACGCTGGCCGGTGATGCCTGAGAGGGACAGTTGTGGTATCCGGCCCCTTGGGGCAGGAGCGCGGGGTGGGGGTGGGGCCTGCCATGCTGGGGCTCAGTCTGGGCCTTGCGCTGGTGCTAATTCAGAGCTCTGAGCATCCAGCGTCGTGTGAGGAGACGTGTGCAGCTCCCGCCTTTGAGTGCCATGTCTGTGCCTCAGTTTCCCCTTGGTCTGTTGGGAGACGGAGCTCCTTGGCACTGTCGCTCTCTATGCAGCGCCTGGGGGGAGCAGGCCCCTGCCTCTCTGCCCTCGCAGTCCATGGCTGCCTCCAGGGAGGGCCTGGAGCTAGCGGGACCCTGCAGTGACAAGCCTGGACCAACGCCACGCTCCAGCCTGACGGAGAGCTCTGTCTGTCCCTGTTTCCGGCACACCTGCCCCTCTGCAGCACTGGCGCCGATGGGGATACCCGCCCACCAGCGATTGCTGGGCTGGAGTGCCTCGGAGCCTTGCTGGCTGGCACGACGCTCTCCCTGGGGTCTCCTCTCCCTTCCAGGGCACGTCCCGTCTGTCCACTGGAGAGTAGTTAGCCACGGCTGCCTCGAATGATCCCACAGTCAGCTGGGCTGGCAGGCTGGGGCCGTGTGGGGAAATGCTTCCTCTCCCGAGGGCCCCGCTCGTGGCCTGGTGCTCCAGCACGGTGCCCGGAGCAGAGCCCCCTTCCTCCGCCCGTCAGCTCAGTCTGTTTCCTTCCTTTGGTTCCCCTTCTGGCTTCAAAGGCCTTGGGCACAACTTTCGCACGGATTGTGTCCCTGTGCGTCGCCCAGCACAGGAATGGCCGTAGCCCGTCTCTGAGGGGGCCGGCACTGGATGCTTAGGGGCCGTGCGTCAGAGACAGGTGGGACCCATCCGGCGCTGTCGTTTCACAGCCCCGGCCAGGGCTCCCCGGCTGAATGGGGCAGGAGTGGCACTGGTGTGTCGAAGTGGGGCTGGTTTTAATGTTCCCTCTGAATACTGTGGGGGGGCCTCAGTTCCTGGCCGACCCTCTGTCCCCTGGCAACTAGTGGCCGGGCTCTTCCCCCTGCCAGGGGAGGCTAAAGGTGGGGGAGAACAAAGAGATCAGAGACACAGCCAGAGAGGAGGGGCTGGGGGGGTTTGGGCAGTTTTGGAAGCTGGCTGGGAAATGGAGGGGAGCCCTGACGGGGCTCAGGCCTCCCAGCGGGGCGGTGGCCTCCCTGGGGCCCCAGATGGACCTAACTGAGGGGGGTCCTGTTGTCTGTACTGGCAAGCTCTGTTTTGGACGTGTTCCTGTCATCTAAATAACCCTGCTGTGTGACTGGCTGGCCGAGAGTCACATCTGACTGCGCAGTGGGGGGGCAGGACCCTGTGGCCCCCCAGGACCCCGCCTGGGTGGACTCGCTGGGGGAAGCGCACGGGGGGGCAGAGGATGCTGAATGCCCCAAGCTCAGACCCAGGAGGTGAAGCCGTGGGAGCTTCTTGCCCTGCAGACAGGCTGCTCCGAGGGAGAGGAGGCTCCCAGAGTCCTGCCTGGCTTGCTGGGGAGCAGCTCCAGAGCATCGCCGGGGACTCCGGGACAGCTGGGTGGGGGAGTGACTTGCCCAGAGTGCCCCCGCGGAGCAGTGCCCAGTCCGGTGTCGCCCCTCAGCGGGGTCCCTTGATGTGGCCCCAGTTTAGCCCACAGCCTGTTCTCCAGGCCCCTGCTGCTCGCCCCGGTTGCTCGTGCCACAAACATGTCCCATGTGCGCCCCTGCGAATGGCCAAAGCCCAGCTCCCAAGTGCCCAGAGTCGCATTTTGGGCCCGAATGCAGCCGGCTTGTCCCGGGCAGCTCTGCCTGTGTCTCCGGCCCCGGGCTGGCTCGTGTCAAGCGGAACCGCCTCGGTATTACACAGTCGGTGCTTGTGTGGCAGGGTAATTAGCGTCACCCCCGGCGAGGCAGTCGTTGCTTTACAGTAATTGGCTAATCGCTAGGCACTCGGCGGAGTTCCTTGTAAAGTCATTACTCAGGATGAAGTAACGCTGCTGATGTGGCTGGAACAGGCTGTGTCACCCGTGTGCTCCTGAGCGCCGCTCAGTCCTTAGCTCTGGGGACAGATTCTCAGCTGCCTTGTGCAGTCGTTCACACTAGTGCAAGGAGCACGGCCCCTCTGCACTAGTGCAAACAAGGGGGGAGGGCAGTGGGGGGGTCTGGCCCCACCTTTTTCTATAGCATCCTTCACCCCAGACTAGACTGGTGAAGCGTGTTGCCCACGACTGACATGCAGCCCCTGCTGGACTAGGGTAGAGCAGCTCTTTCACATGAGTCAATGTGGTCTAGTGGGGAGGGCACTGGGCTGGGAATTAGGAGACTGGTCTGCTGCTGGGCACCCCAGGCGACCTCTCTCGACCCTTTGGGGCAGGGTCTGGCTCTCCCTGTGTCAGAACGGCCAGACTGGGTCAGACCAAAGGTCCATCCAGCCCAGTGTCCTGTCTTCTGACAGCGGCCAGTGCCGGGTGCCCCAGAGGGAATGAACAGAACAGGGAATCATCAAGTGACCCATCCCCTGTCGCCCATTTCCAGACTGTGGCAAACAGAGGCATCAGTCCTGCCCAGCCTGGCTAATAGCCATTGATGGACCTGTCCTCCATGAGCTTATCTCGTTCTTCTTTGAACCCTGATATAGTCTTGGCTTTTACAACATCCTCTGGCGAGGAGTTCCACAGGCTGGCTGTGTGTTGTGTGAAAAAATACTTCCTTTTGTTTGTTTTTAACCTGCTGCTTTTTAATTTCATTTGGTGAGCCCTAGTTCTTGTGTTATGAGAAGGAGTAAATAACGCTTCCCTATTTACTTTCTCCGCACCAGTCATGATTTTGTAGACCTCAATCATATCCCCCCTTACTCGTCTCTTTTCCAAGCTGAACAGTATCAGTCTTTTTAACCTCTCCTCATATGGGACCCGTTCCATACCCCTAATCGTTTTTGTTGCCCTTTTCTGAACCTTTTCCAAGTCCAATTTATCTTTTTTGAGATGAGGCGACCACATCTGCACACAGTATTCAAGGTGTGGGTGTACCATGGATTTATATAGAAGCAATGTGATATTTTCTGGCTTATTATCTCTCCCTTTCTTAATTATTCCCAACTTTCTGTTAACTTTTTTGACTGCGCTGCACATTGAGTGGATGTTTTCAGAAAACTGTCCACAATGACTCCAAGATCTTTCTCGAGTGGTAACAGCTCATTTAGACCCCATCATTTTATAGGTATAGTTGGGATTGTTTCCCAATGTGCATTACTTTGCATTTATCAACATTGAATTTCATCTGCCATTTTGTTGCCCAGTCACTCAGTTTTGAGAGATGCTTTTGTAGCTCTTCACAGTCTGCCTGGGACTTAACTATCTTGAATAGTTTTGTATCATCAGCAAATGTTGCCACCTCACTGTTTACCCATTTTTCCAGATCATTTATGAATATGTTGAACAGTAATGGTCCCAGTACCGACCCCTGGGGGACCCCACTATTTACCTCTCTCCATTGTGAAAACTGACCAGTTATTCCTGCCCTTTGTTTCCTGTCTTGTAACCAGTTTCCCATCCATGAGAGAACCTTCCCTCTTATCCCATGACAGTTTACTTTGCTTAAAGCCTTTGTTGAGGGACCTTGTCAAAGGCTTCCTGAAAATCTAAGTACACTCTATCCACTGGATCCCCCTTGGCCACATGCTTGTTGACCCCCTCAAAGAATTCTAGTAGATTGGTGAGGCATGATTTCCCTTTACCAAAACCATTTTGACTGTTCCCCAACTAATTATGTTCATCTCTGTGTCTGACAATATTGTTCTTTATTATAGTTTTAACCAGTTTGGCCGGTACTGAACTCAGGCTTACTGGCCTGTAATTGCCAGGATCACCTCTGGAGCCCAATTTAAAAATTGGCATCACATTAGTTACCCTCCAGTCATCTGGTAGAGAAGCTGATTTAAATGACAGGTTACAGACGACAGTTAGTAGTTCTGCAATTTGACATTTGAGTTCCTTCAGAGCTCTTGGGTGATAGCTGTCAGGGAGTCCCCGGGTGATGCTCTGGAACTGCTCCCCACCAAGCCAGGCAGGACTCTGGGGAGCCTCCTCTCCCTTGGAGCAGCCTGTCTGCAGGGCAAGAAGCTCACACGGCTTCACCTTCCTGGGTCTCTCCTTGGAGCATTCAGCATCCTCTGCCTCTCCGTGCACTTCCCACAGCGAGTCGGCCCAGGCGGGGTCCTGGGGCGGCTACAGGGTCCTGCACCCCCACTTCGCAGTCAGACGTGACTCTCAGCCAGCCAGGAACACAGAGGTTTATTAGATGACAGGGACATGGGCTAAAACAGAGCTTGTAGGTACAGAGAACCGGACCCCTCGGCCGGGTCCATTCTGGGGCCCAGCGAGCCAGACCCCCACGTCTGCACTTCACTCCTCGTTCCAGCCAGCTCCCAAACTGCAAAACCCCCTCCAGCCCCCCCTTCTCTGGGCTTTGTCTCTTTCCTGGGCTAGGAGGTCACCTGATCTTTGTTCACCTTTAGCCATCCCCTTGCAGGGGGAAGGGCCCCAGCCATTTGTTGCTAGGAGACAGAGGGTCGGTGATTTATACACACTGGCCTTTATCCTACCACCTAGAGACTTAAGAAATGCACAGGGGAAACTGAGGCACCCACACAGTATTAGGGGAAACATTAAGAACAGTCCCACTTTGTCACAATACCATCTGGTCCTGGTGACTTATTACTGTTTAGTTTATCACTTTGTTCCAAAACCTCCTCTATGTCACCTAAACAGAATGGCTCAGGTTTGGGAATCTCCCTCACATCTTCTGCCGTGAAGACCAATGCAGAGAATTGGTTTAGTTTCTCCGCAATGGCCTTGGCGTCCTTGAGTGCTCCTTTAGCATCTCGATCATCCAGTCGCCCCACTGGTTGTTTAGCAGCTTCCTGCTTCTGATGTACTTAAAATTATTTTTGCTATTACTTTTTGAGTCTTTGGCTAGCGGTTCTTCAAATTCTTTTTTGGCCTTCTGTGACAAAGTGGGACTGTTCTTAATGTTTCCTCTGAATACTGTAGGGGTGCCTAGGAGGTGAAGCCATGGGAGCTTCTTGCCCTGCAGACAGGCTGCTCCGAGGGAGAGGAGGCTCCCCAAAGTCCTGCCTGGCTTTGTGGGGAGCAGCTCCAGAGCAGCGCCTGGGACTCCCTGACATACATAACATACAGTGCCCGGCACAGTGGGGCCTGGGCCATCCCTGGGTCTCCTGGGTGCTTCCACCATACAGCTAATTAATACCACTGATGCTATTTCCCTGGTTTTGGGCTCGGTGCAGAGGTGCCGGGTGAGATTCTCTGCCCTGTGCTACACAGGAGGTCAGACTGGAGGGTCTCATGCTCTGTTCTACCCGTGTCAATCCGTGACTCCAGGAGGATGGAGCTTGCTGAGGTTCCTACCAGGCTGCTGCAGCAGGGCCGCCTGTGGGTGCAGGGCTGCGACCCTAGAGGCCCCTTCCAGTCCCGTGTTCCTATGGAACCGTCTCCGGACCCAGGCTGCCCCCCGTCCGCAACATGCTTCCAACAGCTTTCAGCATTTCTCACCCTTTTGTAAACAGTCTGTGCATGGGTCCCTGACGACAAGCCCCCGCCCCCCCCCAACAGCAGAACGGTTCCCGCGAGCCGAAGAGTTGCCCCGAAGCAAATATCTCCTTGGTGCCGGAGCTGCTGCTTGTCTGAGGCCGCCCAGGATTGGGGGGGAGGAAGGAGGAGAAAACGAAACAAACCCCCTCTACCCCCTCCATTGAATTTTTCTGGTTTCAAAATCTAAGTTTTCGGTTTGGGGGTTTTCATCCTTAAAAGCCAAAAAAAAGTTGGAAATTTTGAGGAGGAAAAACCATTTTCCCCCCTGAAATTTCCCGCAATGAAAAATTCCCTTGTTGCCCCGTCCCAGCTGAGGCACCAGATTGTGGAGCACGGAGAGTCCTTCGTTCTCTGCAGCTGCCCCCCCGCCCCACGGTGCGTTGTCACGGAGACACTTGGCAGGCAGCAGACGCTCCAAGACATCTCTCTCCTAGCAGCTGGATTTCTCAGCAACCCCTTGTCTCTGCACATCTCTTTGCCACGTTGTCGCATCACGTTACAGGCTCCTGTCACACCCTGGCCTGGCACTTGGCGTGAAGGGATGTGACAGGAAATGGCCTGCCGGGATGTGGCACCCTGGGACATGTCAACTGGGATATGGGTAATTTTTTTTTTCTGCACGCAAAGCGCAGCTAAGCAGGGCTGTGTTGGGAGCATGTAATACAGACACGGGGGGTGGGACCCGCTGGGCTGAATCAGACCAGGACTAGAATAATTGCTACGGTAGTTACACTGGGGGCAGCTCCCCCCATCAGAGCAGTGGGCTCAGGCTCTCTGCAGACCCAGGCAGCGTCGCTGTGTCAGTTACATTGGGGGCAGCTCCCCCCCTCAGAGCAGTGGGCTCAGGCTGTCTGCAGATCCAGGCAGTGTCGCTGTGTCAGCTACATTTGGGGCAGCTCCCCCCCTCAGAGCAGTGGGCTCAGGCTCTCTGCAGACCCAGGCAGCGTCGCTGTGTCAGTTACATTGCGGGCAGCTCCCCCCTCTCAGAGCAGTGGGCTCAGGCTCTCTGCAGACCCAGGCAGTGTCACTGCGTTAGTGATGCTCAGTTCGTGTTTTTCAGTCTCACGATCTCAAGTGCTAGGGACTGATGTTTTAGGAGGAAAGCTGCAACCGTGCCCTGAAAATGTGACTCTAGGCATGGGGTCTCTCGTGCCTGGGCTTTGATGCCTGTCGGGAGGCAGTTATCCAATACAGGGGCCCTGTCTGCAGCTCGCCTGCAGGGAAAATCCGCATGAGCAATCGCACAGCAGCTGCCTGGCTCCTCTTCCAACCCTGCTGCCGTGCGCAGGGGTGAACATTCCTGGCTCTCCCACACTGATGAATGCAGCAGCCGGTTCATCTCTCTGGCCTGGCTGCCAACAGCCTAGATGAGAAAGGGCCTGCGTGCAGCTCCGTCCCGCATTGATTTCCCATCCATTGGCTGCTGCTAATCAATACCCCTGTCCCGGTAATGTGACGAGCTGTTGTTGCAGGGCGCTCATGCTGCGGAAGCAGGCGCTTCATGCCGAGTGCGGGCAGAAGGGGAGGGGGTTTAAGGGCGTAAATACTGCAGCCCGTGTGCTCCATTCTCCTGCGGAAGTGGGCAGAACCAGCGGGCTGAGCCCAAAGTGCCCTCCCTGGCCCTGGGGTCAGACAGAGCCTGGCTCTGGCCGGGTGCTTGTATTGCAAAGCTTGGTCTATGTGCTGCACCGGCTCGGGTCGCCCCAGTGCCCCGGGTGAGCGTCCCCTCGCAGCATCCCCAGAGCCCACAGGCCGGGTTTTCAGGGGCTGGCACCTGCCCCTGGAGCTCAGCTCCCAGTCAGTGAAATGGCCAGGCTTCCCGAGAGGGAAAACTCGCCCAAGGCCAGGCGTCCTGGGTCCCAGCTCTCCAGCCTCCTCGGGGCCAGGTGGGCTGCGCAGGACCATTCCCCAGAGGAGTCGGTCCAGTGGTGGGTGAACCCCCGACGTGGGACCTGAATCTGCTGGGGGAAGCTCACGGATTGTGAGACACGCACTGGCCTGACGTCCTGCGTGATGTTCCCAGGGGTTCCTGCAGCCAGCCAACCCCTTGTGCTTGGGCGACACCGTGGCCTGGCACAGCAGCAGGTAGCAGCATCCCACCCCAGCCCGTGGCAGGGACTCGCCCGCACTATTGGCAGGTCACAGCCAGAAACAAGTTCCCATGAGGTGGTTCGTTGTCGCTTCCCAGCTGCCTCTGCAGCGGGGGGCGCAGGGTCTTGTGGTGTCCGTTCGTCTGGCGCGGGTGCAGGAACTGCTTCCTCCTCTGCTTGAGTTCACCCAGCGCTCTCAGATCCTCTGCCTGCGGCCACCAAGGAACCAGAATAATTCCAGCCCACTGGGAGGGGGCCTGGCCCCTCGGCCCCTCTGCCTGCAGCTGCAGTAGCAGCGAGCATCGCTCAGGGCGCGTCTACGCTGCAAAGGGAAGCTGGGGCAGGGAGTCTCAGAGCCTGGGTCGATTGACTCGGGCTTGCAGGGCTGAAAGCAGCCGTGTGGGCAGTGCTGCTTGGGCTGGAGCCTGGCCTCCGAGATTCAGAGCCCCACCGGCTACCGGTAGCCCTGCGGCCGAGCCCCCCACTCTGGGCTGAGGGCTACACAGATGTGCCCTGAGCACACGGGGAGTGGGGAGGAGACGTCAGCCGGGACCGTGCCCTCGGAGGGCGCGAGGCTGCCGGCGGAGCAGCGGGAGGCTGTAGGGGGAGGCGTGGTGCCGTGGACGGTCGCCTTCCCTGCCTCGTCCGGAGAGCAGCGAGCAAGATGAGCCGTAGGCAGTCGTGCGCGCCGCCTGCTAGATCCGAACTGCTCCTTGGGTCCCGGTGCAGCTAGGATGGGGCGCGGGCGGTAAGACAGGAGCTGTCCCAGGGACCAGAAAGGCCCGATGGGCTGCAGGACTCGTGTGCTGGGGCCCGGTCCTCCCTGCTGCGCTGTGGAGGAATTTCCAGCGCTGCGCAGAGGCTGGGGCCTGGGCAGAGAGCGACGGGCCGCTCCCCGTGGCCCTGGAGCTGGGTGCTGGAAATCACCATCTAGCGTCTCCAGCTGGTTTCAGACATTCGTGTGCTGGGAACCCCCCGACGGGGGTTAAAAAGGAATCACCAGGGCCAACTGTCAGTGGACACGGCCCCCTGAGAACCCTCCCCCCACAGAGCTGTCAGTCAGGCCCCACCCCACAGCACAGGGGGCAGCTCAGGGACATGGCCGCTAGGGCCCTGATTCAGTCTGGGGCACTTCAGCACCTTCTTAAAATGTTCGGTCCAGATTCAGAGTCTACAGGTCTTCTCAGCTTCCCAGCGCCTCTGGTGAGGACAGAGCTGGAGTTACAGCAGCCCTGGGGCTTCTCCGCTTTACATTGCCGGTCCCAGACACGAAGCACCAAGGACGGGCTTAAAGCCCCTTAAATCTGCCCCAAGTGCAAGACGGGGAGGGTTGTGAACGGGGGCTGTTGTGTTCTGGTCTGGAGGGGTGGCTGGGTGAGCTGGCCCTGGCTGGAGCTCAGGGAGCTGCCAGGCTTTGGCGTGAGGACCGGAGCAGTGGCTATGCAGGCTCTGGGGTGGCTGATGTCAGGATGAGACAGGCACGGGGGAACCCCTGTCGAAGCAAGTCTGGATTCAGGGACTTCTGGGGCCCAGGTGCTGATTCCTGCTGCAAGGCAAATCGATTGGTCGGTTGTGCCACAGTGGGGGCCAGTGTGCTGTAATGTCTGGAGCAGGGCTCCTGGGTTCTGCTCCCAGCTCTGGGAGGGGAGTGGGGTCTAGCGGCTAGAGCAGGGTGAGGCCTGGAGTCCGTGCTGACTGCTGGGTTCTGCTCCCAGCTCTGGGAGGCAGATCTTGGTGTAGATGGCATGTGGTGCCCAGTTTGCTGTGTGATGAATGCCCTTCAGCCAGCTCGGGACCTGTCTTGGGTCCCTAGGGCGTGTGCAAACACACACACACACACGGGGCTCGGGAAAAATTGGTGCCACTTTCCTCTCCACGTGCGTCACCGACCTGCCAGCGCTTCCTCTGAGCCTCGGCCCGCACACTGGGCAGGGAGGCTCGGTGGGCGAGGGTGAGATTTCCCTGGTTCCCGTGTTGGTTAATACCTTCTGTAAGACACGGCGGCTTATCCAGTCGGAGGAATTGTGTCGTGCGTCAGCACCGACGAGAAAGGGCACGGCCCTGTTCTCCAGCGCCCGGGCGATGACAGGCAGAGCGCTGTCGGCATTAAGTCTTTCCTGACAAGTACATCTGATAATCATGCATCATATTAATTTACCTGTCATAGCAGTAAGTGAACATCGCTATTCAGATCTGCCTCCTTCCTAAACGGCCATTATCCGGAGATATGGCTCCCCAGCTCGACAGCACTGAGAAGAGATTACGGGGAGGAGTCGGGCGGAGTTATTTCTGCAGGGGTTGCTGTACGCACACCCACTGCGTGTGCACAAACACACCCCAGCCCCAGCACCCCAGTCCCTCCCCTCCCTGCCCGACACAGCTCATCACACCTGCGTGGAGAGAGGACAGGAAGGAGGAGTAACTTGGTGGGAGGCTGCTGCAGGAAGCTGCTTGCCCTTGGGTTCTGTTCCTGCTCAGCCCTGTGTAACAGTCCTTAAATTGCAGGCATAACTTCGAATTATCTCTCTACTGTGGCAGCAGCCGGAGGCTTCGGCCCAGCGACGCCGGGCCCTAGACAATCACAGGACAAGAAGCCTTCCCGCCCAGGGGGTTCCCCGCTGGGTTTGTGCAGACTGGGCCTTGCCTGCCCAGCTGTGACCCCGTCCTCCGGGAGAAAATGCTGATCCCAGGCAGAACTGCCCAACACGGAGCCTGCCTGCCTCCGGACCCATCTGGCTGCAGGAGCTGATGGTGCAGCCAGATGTGAGGTGACGCCCCAGGGGAAGGGGCTATAAATAGGGGAAGGTTTGGTGGGGTGGAGAACAGAGAGGCCCTGGGTTTGAAATCTCACCTTTTCCCCAAAGGGTCATTGTGAAATCCACCCCGCCCTTGTTTGTGTGCTGAAACCGCGGCCCGGCCCTTGTGACAGTTCAGACGGCAGCTCGAAGCGAAGGGATCCCCGGCAAGAACACGCTGGCTCCTTTGCTGGTGTCTGCAGCAGCCCTGGCTGGAGAAGGGGACAGCCAGGGTTAGGGCTCAAAGCACCACTGTGGCGGGCCCGTTGTTCGGTGATGGTCGCACCTCGAAGCCCCGCTGAGACTGGGACCCTGTCGCGCTGGGAGCTGCACAGACGGGGACAGACAGCCCTGCCCCAGAGCTCACAGACAAAGCAAAGTGGGCTCTGCCCCCCTTGAACCCGGATCTCCTGTGCCCCAGCCTAGTGCTTTAATCATCCGGCCTCCTGGCAGCTCTCATGGGAGTTTGCCCTGACTTCAGCAAGCAGGGACAGTGCCGAGGGCCAGGAAAGCTGCGATTTGCATCGGTCAGGTTTAGCCCGGGGCTAAACTCCATTGATGCCCGACATGGCTTTCCTTGTCCCAGGTGCATGGATGTCGACTGGAGAAAGCGGGGCCAGTTCCCAGCCTGGACAAGGTCTAAGAGGCATCGTTACCCATGTGCTGCCGCCAGAGGCAGGGCCTGGCCAGTCCCTCTGCTCCCGTCTTTGGGTGCTGCTGCGGGAATTCTCCAGTTCGCTCCCCTGCGATGACCCAGGGATTCGGTATATTAAGGGAGCGTGTTACCCCACCGCCCATTCATTTCTATCCATTGGGCTGGAGATTTGAGAGCAGTTTTATCCTGCGCCGTGTCCAATCAATCCCTTCCCATGTGAACCATGATGATAAAACCACTGCATGCCGAGTAAAGTATCGTCCCCAGCTCATTACAGGCACCGGGTCACTTATCTCTGCCCGGCCCAGTGCAGTGGCAGCTGGGAGAGACGAGTTTGCTGTTGATTTTCATAACTGATCATTATGAATTGCCCAGGAAATGTAAAACGACCCAGCGCAGAAATGCCGGCTCGCGGCATGAATAAATCAGGCGGGCGGGGACGGAAGGGGCGTCTCTTGGCGTACACGCCTCTCTTTCCACAAGCTGCACGGGAATCGCCACTGCTGGCCCAGCAGGGCCTGGTATGCGGCTCAGTTGCAGCCATGGGCTAAGAAAACGTGCTGGGATCGGCCTGGAGCCCTGAACAGGGAGATGGGGGCCAGGCGAGGCAGCCCCCTGGGAGCCTAGAGATGAGGGGGGAGCAGAGGTTTGCAGATTGGCTCTAGGCAGGGGCCATCCAGCCTAGTCTCTGCTCTCTGGCTGCTGAGGAAAGTACATGGGGTAACCTGAGCGGAGTGGTCACTCCAGCGCCCCGGGACTCCGGCCTGTCCTGTCGTCTGAACACTCACTGGGGTAACTGGATATTCTCCTTCCTACGAAACTCCTCAGCGCTGCTGGTGCCCCCTGAGCAGGGACTGGCCCTTCCTGCAGGCTGCTCAGTGCTCTGCCCAGGATGGGGGAGGTTCTGGTCTCTCCATGGGGAACAGTGAACATTTTTGCAGGTGCCTAAGGGATTAAGGAGCCTGATTGTATGGGACTTAGGCTCCGAAGGTGCTTTGGAAAATTCTGCCCCGTGAGAGCCTCCGATGTTGTTCTTCATGAGCAGGGGACACGGGGCCGATCTGAGGCTGCAGCTCGCACAGAGCTGCCCGCTGGCCCTGTGCCAGGTGCTTTGGCCTTGAACTCACTGCACGGGAAGGAATCTTACCCCTTTGTACTGACAAGGGGACGGAGGCACAGCGCTATTAAGAGATCTGCCCAAGGTCACACAGGGAGTCAGCAGCAGAGCCAGGAACTGAGCCGCCTGCCTGGCCACGAGGGCGGGCTGCCAGGACGAGCCGTGGCTAGGCAGGGCAGCGGGGCCAGGCTGCACGTGTGACCCATGGAGGGGGTGCTGGCAAAGCTGCTGTGCTGGCAGGACTCCACCTTGATGGGCGAGCGTGACAGGCGGGTGCCGTGCCCGTGTGTGCGCCAGGCGTGGAGACGGGCCCTGACCAGCGTGATGGGGGACCCGGCTGGTCGCTGCCACGGGAGGGACCGGCGTGTCCGTGCCTAGAAATCAGAGAGGGGACGTTTGGGGGACAGGGAGTGTGGCAGTGGGGGGGAACGAGAGAAATCGGAGTGTGAGTGTGTGTGGAGGGCGCTGCGTTTTCATGATCCTGTTCACACTGCCTGGCTCCGTGTTGTGGGTGTCTTGCAGCAAGGGTCTGGTCACACCACGGCGGCCTGTGAGCGGCACCCCCAGGCGATATAATGGAATAGGATGGGTCCCTATAGGGCAGAAATTCACCTCCAGGGCAGGGCCCAGCCTCCCGCCAGCCACTCACCCCAGGCAGGGCCCTGCATGAGGCCTCAGCCCACCCAGCCCTTCCTCCATGGGCAGGGGCCAGGCCCCACTTCAGCCCTGCTGCAGCTTGTGCAGGGCCCTGCCCCAGGGTGAGGGATCTCGGGGGGCTGGGCCCTGAATTCACCCTCCAGGAACAGAGACTGAAACAGCTGATTGGTCCCCTGCCTCCTCCTAAAAGGCTCCGTCAGTCTGTTCTCACTGCTGTGGCCTCCGGGCAGGCAGGGAAGTGTTTGCCCGGGCTCCGGGGTGGCGTCTCCGCCGGTCTGTGATGAGCAGGGCGTTGTCACTTCAGGCGTGGCGAGCTCCTCAAGTGCGTGCAAAGGGACCTGAAATTAGAGGGAATAAATTAGCAATTTGTTCGTGTGGCTTTTCTCCCCCGGGGGGAGAGTCACCCTGCACAGGGGATCACTGGAACGTCAGTCCCATTACTGTTAGAGGAAAGGGGCCGATAAAGGGCTCGCTCTCCTGCTTCCCCCAAGGCGCCGCACGGCGTTCAGGTGTCAGCAGGAGACACGGACGGCTTGGGGCTGTGGGGAAATTGCCTCATTCCTCTACCAGGTGCAGACGGTCACCAGCGGGTGGGGTTCAGGTGCTCCCTTTCCACCCTGCGGTAGTGCCGATTGCTGTTAGCAGCAGCCCTGTGGTCCTAGTGGAGACCCGGGTCCCCTGGTGCCAGGCGCTGCGTGGACTCAGAAAGAGCCTTGGGCCTCAGCGAGTTTGCGACCTATGTGGACAAGGCAGAATGATCATCCGTGTGGTACAGGTGGAGAACCGAGAGCTGCAGCGACTCACCCCAGGTCGTGGGGAGGGGGGTCCCTGGAATTGAGCAAAGGGAGGAACACCCTCTGCTCTGGAAGGTGCGACCAAACACTCAGCAAGCCACGCAGCACAGAGTTCCCAGGCTTCTCCCGTGAGTGTAGCTGACGTCCGGCGGCCTGGGGGGAGGGTGAACTTCACCCTTGTTCTGCGGTGCTGAACCAGGATGACCTGCTCCCGGAAGCTGCCGCGGTGTGCGACTCCGTCGCCGTGTCTGCGCCACGGACGCAAAGGGCAGCGTTCCTTTACTTCACAACTACAGCTGTCTGCCCCGCCTGGCAAGAAGCTCCCGGCCAGGCCTGAGACATTCCAGGAACAGGGCTGTTTTCTGTCTGCCGCAGTGACTTTACGCCAAGGCAGGTGGGGTGACACAGCCTCACCTACCTGCTCTTCCAAGCCGTGAATTCTCCAGGACTTCCTGGGCGCAGGACGACGTTTGGCTGCCTTCCCGGAGCCGGCCGGCAGCAGAGAGCAGCAGAAGCATCATGTGGAAAGGCGTCGTTCAGCTAGCGGGGGGCTCTGGCCAGCTGTTAATGCGGAGTCCTCAGGATGCAGGACAGATCCACGTTTCCTATTAAAAACCATTCGTTATATTCCCCTCCCAGCCCCTGGTCATCGATTAAACTGAACTGGCAAAAGAAACGGAAAATCTGTGGCGGGAGGCCCGGGAACGTGACCCAAGCGTGGCCGTGGGGGCTCGAAGGGAGGTGGCGAGTGTGCAGAACCCCAGCGGTGTTTATAAAATCTCTCGGCGTTGGCAGCCCTGCTCCGGGCAGGGAACGCTGGGCTTGAAACAAAATGAGGATTCATCTTGTCGCCTGCCGGCCTGGGTCTCCTTCGCTGCTGTGTGCCGTCACTTAGCCCAGCGCGGAGGGAGCGTACGGGGGCCGAGTTTGTACCTTGCCTAGCGCCGGGGGGAGGCTGTTCTGTGCCTGGGGCTCCCAGGGGCCACAATACTCCTGCGATGCCTTTGGAAGCAGGGCCACCGCGGGGCCCGATTCGAAGGAGCTGCCGCCGAAGTCCTGCTCTGCCGCGGAGGAAGGTGCCTCTCCCGAAATGCCACTGAAGACAGCGGCAGCGATGACAACAGGGCCGGGACTTCGGCGGCAGCTCCTTCGGGACGTTGTGGGGCCGTCTTAGGGACGCGGGGCCCGATTCCGGGGAATCAGCTGAATCGCCCTAAAGCCGGCCCTGTTTGGTAGCAGTTTGCACCAGTGTCAATGGCAGCGCGAGGCATGAGAGAGACTCCAGCCCTGTGTCGAAGGGGGATGGCAGGACCGAGAGCCAGCCCTGTGCAAGCGGCAGCGGTTGGGGGTTTTGCTGATCCATAACTGGAATCCTGCTGTTCACGGAGCCTCCTCTATTTTTAGCTGCTGCCGCAGCTCCGGGACACGCCGCCCTCGCGTAATGAGCTGTGGCGTGACCTAGTCTGGCCTCTCCCGTTAACTGCAGCTCTGTTGCCCATTCAGCGCCTCTCCTTCCCCTGCACCCTGCCTTGGGGTCGTCCCCCCCGACGTTTGCTGTGGAAGTGACTAGAGCGGATGGAATAAAGGCCGCGCTTCTTCACAATGGAGCGTCCCCCGTAGAAGTGCTGGCCTGCCCCCCCCCCAGCTCGTCCGCCAGGGGCCTGCGAACGGCCCCGGGCGGAGGGAGGAGGAGCAGAGAGACAGAAGCGGCAGCACTTTGCATTGGCGAGCTGGGACGTCCAAAGTAGGTCAGGCCCCAGTTAGCAGCTCTCTCAGAGCTGGGCTGGAAGGGGAGCTCCAGACCCCCTCGAGTTCCACACATCAGCACTTGGTAGGGGCCCGGCTGAATGGGAGCTGGTCCTGGGGACGGGAAAGTGATAATCCGCCCCGGGGTCCCAGCCGAGTGGGAACCGGGCCCGGGGACGGGAATGGAGGCGGGGATTGCGTGGGTCTGGTCCTGCCACTGAGCCAGACCGTGGTGTTTGCAGCCTCGGTGTTGTGGGTACCTGTCAGGCCCCGTGGCTGCCGTATCTGAGCCCCTCACAACCTCGTAATGTGTTTCCCTTCGCTGTCTGCTGGGGCGGCGCTATTTCCCCCTCCCAGGCAGGGGGCGGAGACCCAGAGACAGGAAGAGACTTTCCCAAAGCCATGCAGGGTTGGCGGAGTAGCGACTAGCCCAGGTCTCCCCAGTTCTAGGCTGGTGGAAGCTCTGGAAGGGGGGTGCAGCATTTGCCCCCAACATTTTGGGGTGTTTTTTATGGCAGAAAAAGTCTTTTAGGACAAAGTGTAAATTTTGACCACAAAATCCTGTTCTTTCCATTTTTTCAATACCAGCAAAAAGGAAAATGAAACTTTCCTTTTCTCTCATTTCAAATCAAATATTTAGTTTTTGAAAAATGGAAAAGTTTCGTTTTTCGTTTTGCTGTTTTGTTTTTCTCCCCCTTCGGTCTTTCCTTTTCCCCGGAGGAAGAGGAGGGGGAGGATACAAAACAAAGAAACAAAACGAATGTTCAGTTCTTGACTCATTTTCATTTCAACCCTCAAAGCAAATGACGTTTTTCTTTGTTAGAATTGTGGGTGGCAAACAATGCCCATCCGTCGCCCAGCCCAAGGCCGCCCCCGCTAAGGGTCAGTAACAGAGCTTAGTGCTTGGAGAGCCAGAGGGCCTGGTGGAACGACGATAAACCCCGCAGGGTCGGTGCCCTGGGGCCGTCGCTCCCTGTTCCTGCCCTTTGGCCCTGGGCCAAACCTCGCCGGAGTCAGAGCAAAGGCTCCCACTGGCTTCGTGGGCTTTGCAGCTCGCCGTGTCAGCGAGGCCGGTGCAAGGATCAGGACGCAGGCGACCTGGGTTTGATTCGTGGCTGGGACCTTTTTGCATCTCTCCGAGCCCCTTCTGTAAAGTGGGGAGCTGATCCTTCCCTTGGCTAGTCAGGCAGTGAGTTCTCTGGGACGGGGGCGCCTCTCGCTCTGTGGGAGCTCATCATCGCGGGGGCCCTGGTCTCGCGCAGGGGCCTGTACGATGTTTGCAGCCCTCTCCATGGTGTTATCCCACGGTTAGCTCCCGCGTCACGTTCCTGTTTATCGTACAGCACCGAGAGTGGGCGGGTACACACATCACAGGTCTCTTTGCACTTGCACTGATAAATATTTACACAGACGCCGTGTGCTCACAGCCATCATGCAGGCATCTGCCAGGCTGGGGGATGTGCCCGTCACGACAGATGGTGCCGGTTTCGCCAGCCTGCCCCATACCTGCGTCTGGGCCGGGCTTTCTGTGCGCTTGGCCCTGCAGGAGCAACCGGTGTTAACTTGCTTCTTGCTCGGAAAGGGAGGATGGAGGCGTGTGTGTCTGACACACAGAGAAAAACCATTAATTTGGGGGGGGGCGGGGAATTTAAAAGGTTCCTAATGAAGCATCCAGCTCACCTGGGAATTGTCGGAAGTTGAGCCCCTGACTCTCTGCCCCTCCCCCCCCTTCTCTGGTGCCTGGGCCTCACCATCTCTACCCTATTTACCCTGACATCCCTGGGGCAGGGCAGGGCAGGGCATGGCTGATATCCGTGTTGTCCCGGGGAAAGGAGGCACAGAGAGACGGAGTGACGAGGAAGTCTGCATTGCAGCCAGGGGATTTATGATGCGTTAGGTTGCCAACCACACTTCTGACTTCTCTTAGCGCAACTCCATCCTCCGCTTCTTCCTCCTCCCTTCTGCCAGCCCCTGAGTCAACCCTTTGGGTCAGAAATGTGTCTTAGCGTGATGTCAAGGTGTCCATGGAGTGCCGGGATCCAAGGTGATGGATGTCGGCTCTAGCCAAGCCTGCAGTCATGGGACAGGCACCAGGAGGGCTTTGCCCATAATATCACTCCTAGGATTAAGAACTGGCAGCAGCAAGTATCTGGTGATGTTTCCAGTTCCATGCGCAGGGCTGGGCGGACAGGCAGAGCTGCAGGGTCTCGATGCGCGGGTGAGATGGTGTTCGGAGGAGGGGTTTAGGTTTATTAGGAACTGGGGAAACTTGGCAAAGGAGGAGCCTCCACAGGCAGGATGGGCTCCACCTAAACCAAAGTGGAACCAGATTGGTGGCCTGGAAAATTACAAAGGTCCAAGAGGAGTTTTTGACCGAAGGGCTGGGGGGAAGCCGACAGGCGCAGAGGAGCACACGGCTCAGACAGAGCCATCCCTTAGGGGAGGATTTATTGAAGGGGGTTCTCGATTGCCTAGTAGCAAGGAGAGGATAGAAGTTGATAGAGGACTGATAGGAACTGAAGAGAAAGAGTCAAATGAAAACCAGCCCCATTCAGTTACATCCCGTGAAGGCAGTGTGACGAAGTGGGACTGGTCGCACTGGGGGCTGGGTACAGATCCTAAGTTTCTAGCAGCAAAAGTCCATGCAGCAAATGCCTGACGCTCTGTCTCCTAGCAACGGATGGCCCGGCCCCTCCCTGCAAAGGTGCATCTAAAGGTGTGGGAGACAAAGGGGTCAGGTGACCTCCTGGCCCGGGAAAGAAGCGGAGCAGAGAGGAGGGGCCGGAGGGGGTTGGGGAGACGGGAGTTGGCTGGGGAAAAGAGGGGAGGCAGAGAGACCGGGCTCTGATCCTTGATGGGGGTTATGGGGCCCCAAGATGGACCTAACCGGGGGGATCCGGTTATCTGTGCCTGCAAGACCTGTGTTGGACTGTGTTCCTGTCGTCTAAATAAACCTTCTGCTTTACTGGCTGGCTGAGAGTCCTGGTGAATCGGCAGGGAGCCCGGGGGTGCAGGGCCTGGCTCCCCCACACTCCATGACAGGCAGACACCAAAATATTGACACATTTTATTAGTGCTTGTGTACAAGTACCAGAAGTCTAAATACTAAGCTGGGTGAACTTGAGTGCCTGGCACTAAATGAGGATATGGATGCAACAGGCATCATAGACACTTGATGGAACAATGATCCTCCATGGGACATGGGAATGCCAGGGTACCGAATGTACAGGAATGACGACAGTGCTGGTGGGGGTGGTGCACTGTGTGTGAGTGAAATGCAGCAAAACTCTATCGCTGGATAGAAACTCCCTGCTTGAATAAGAAGAGTCTAGCAGTAGGGATGTGCAGCCGACCGCCTGACCCGGATGGTGACGGTGATTGTGAAATGCCAGGGAGAGAAGAGAGGCTACAGAAACAGAAAAGGGATTTCAACTATCCCCACATGGACTGGGAACGTCACCTCAGGATGGGAGGCAGAGAGAACATTTCTAGACCCCATTAATGACGGCTTCTTGGAGCAGCTCGTCCTGGAACCCGCGGGGGGAGAGGCAATTCTTGATTTAGGCCTAAGTGGTGCACAGGATCTGGTCCAAGAGGTGAACGTAGCTGAACTGCTCGGTAACAGCAACCAGGATGTAATTAAATTTAACATCCTTGCGGGGCGGAAATACCAAAAAACCCACCGCAGTAGCATTTGTCTTCAAAAAGGAGAACTACACAAAAATGAGGGAGCCAGTTAAAGGGAAATTAAAAGGAACAGTCACCGAGTGAAATGCCTGCAAGCTGCATGGACACGTCTTAAAAACACCACAGTAGAGGCTCAGACTAAATGCATATTCCAAATTAAAAAAGAAAAGACCAAAAAATGCCACCATGGCTAAAGACCCCAGCAGGAGAGGCAGAGAGGCAAAGAGGGATCCTTCAACAATTGGAAGTCAGATCCCACTGGGGAAACTAGAAAGGAGCATGAGCTCAGGCGAGTCAAGTGTAACCGTGTAATTAGACAGGCCAAAAAGGGATTTGATGGGCAACTAGCAAAAGATAAAAACAAACAGCAACATTTGTGTGAAGTGCATGAGCAGCCGGAAGCTGCCAAACACTCAGTGAGGCCCCCGGACAATCGAGGTGCTACAGGAACCAGGCCCTTGCAGAGAAGCTACGTGAATTCTTTGCATCAACCTTCACTGCAGAGGGTTAATGGGAGGGAGACTCTCACGTCGGAGCCATTCGGTTTAGGTGACAGATCTGAGGAACTGTCCAGACTGAGGTGTCAGTAAAAGAGATTTTAGAAGCACCTGAAGTAAGAAGTCCTGGGGAACAGATGGGATTTAAGCACAAGTTCTGAGGGAACTTGGATCTGAGACTGCAGAACTACTAACAGTGGGGTGTAACCTCTCGCTTACATCAGCCTCTGTTCCCGATGGCTGGAGAATAGCTAACGTAACACTGATTTTGACAAAGGCTCCGGAGGGGATCCTGGCAATCCCAGGCCGGTGAGCCTGACTTCAGTACCAGGCCGATCGATTGACAGAATGATCAGAGGCGTGTGGTGGGGAAGAGTCATCCTGGCTTTTGTGAAGGGAAATTGCGCCTCACCAATCTATTAGAATTCTCTGAGGGGGTCGCCGAAGGGGTGGCCCGGGGGGGGATCCAGTGCACAGAGTGTCCTTGGACTTTGAGAGCCTTTGACAGGGTCCCCGTGGGATGAGTCAGGCTGCTAAGTCTCCTCCCTCTCTGTTGCAGACTCTCTTCCAAAGCCCCGATGACGGCTGGCAAGTCTACACCTCCGCTCAAGCCCCTGATGGCAAATGCCTCTGCACAGCAGTCATCCCGGTGCAGGGCACCTGCTCCCGAGACCTGCGCAGCCGGCAGCTCCGCCAGCTGATGGAAAAGGTAAGAGACTCAGCTTCACTCCTGCACACAAACCTGGGGTTACGCTGCCTCTGCACGGACCGGCTGGCGCAGCTCCTAGGAATGGGTGTGGAGCGATGGCTTGGTCTTTCCCTGCCCTGGGAAATACCCATGTCCCTAGAAGTCCTTCACCCACTTCCCCAACACGCTAACTGCAATGGTTTTTCTCCAGCCCCGGGCAAATGTTGGAAGCAGGCAGCTGTGAGCCGAAAGCCCAGTGCAACCATGGACGCGCTCAGAGGATGGGAGGGAGGGGGGGAGCCAGGCAGGAGTTCCCTTCCCTTCGCTAATGACATGCAAATGGGGTCTGTGTCGCTCCTAATGGAGGGTGAGCAGCAATCCATCCTAGTCGATTTGAATGCAATTAATCCCGGCGCTTCCTGCCAGGGAAGCCAACTTGTTATTGACTCTGAACCTGCAAATAACGTATTTATTAGTCAGATCAGGGAGGGGCGGGTCCCCGGAATTATGGCCGTGCCTGGCGCTGTTGATGCGGAGCGGCTGGCGGGGAGCGAGGGGTGGGTCCCTCTGTCAGCGTGACGTGGTGAAACAGTGGGTACCGGCCCCCTCCCCACGAGAGCCAGGCCTGGTGGGGGTGAGAAGCAGCCCCCCGCAGAGTGCAGGTAAAGGCCCCTGCCCCACTTGAGCCCTGGGGCCCAGATGTTCACCCTGGTGACTGCTGTTGTAGCAGCAGCTGGTGGCACCAGTCAGCGATCAGGGCCCTGTTGTGCTGGGCGTTGGGCAGACCCAGAGCGGGCGGCAGCCTCTGCCCACAGGGTGAGCGTGGATTGGGGGCTGGGAGGGACCTCGAGAAGTTGCCGCCAGTCCCCGGCATTGAGGCAGGAGCGAGTAAACCCAGAGCCGCCCTGACCCGGGTTTGTCCACCCTCCAGGGACGGGGATTCCCCAGCCCCCTTGGGAACCTCTCGTAGAGTTTCACTCCCTAGGGAGTTAGGCAGGTTTCCTAATATCCAGCCCACATCTCCCTGGCTGCAGATTAAACCCATCACTTCTTGTCCTACCTCCAGTGGCCATGGAGAAACATTGATCACTGTCCTCTCTGTAAAAGCCCGTTACGGATTTGAAGACTGTCATCAGATCCCTGCTGAACCTTCTTTCCTCAAGACTAAATGTGCCGAGTGTTTTGTACCTTGTCTCATGGGTCAGGTTTTCTAAATCTTGGATCATCTTTGCTGCTAAGATGCTCTCCAGTGTGTTCACAGCGTTCCTACGGCGTGCTGCCCGGAAACGGGTGCAGGGCTCCAGCTGAGGGCAGGACAGTGACCTCCCATGTGCAGTAGACGACACGTCTCTTAATACGGCCCAGACTGATAGGTGCCTTTTTTGCAACTGCACCACGTTGTTGACGCCTTCGGTTTGGGCTGCACTAGAATCCCCAGCTCTTTGCAGCAGTACGGGGCAGGCATCCCACGCTGTAATCGTGCATCTGAATCTTCCTTCCTAGGTGCAGGACTTTGCACTTCTCTCTACTGAATTTCATCTTGTTGAATTCAGACCAGTTCTCCAGTTCCCTCTGTACCTACCTGTGTGCACCCCTCTCTCTGTTCTGTCCACCGAGCCTCGGGCCCGCTGGCTAGCTGGCTATCGTTTGTGTGTGGCCCCTTCATCGCCATAGCTAAGCACTTTTCAATGCTAAAAATGACGGCAGTGCTCTCTCTGTCTCTGCCCCCCTCTCCCCCCCAATCTGTGGGGAAAGGGGCTATTTGCCGGCATTAGCATCGTTAACGCCTGTACGTTCTGTGTGAGATGCGGAGATGGGGATGGCCTGGTTCTCCAGAGCCATTCGAGTGCTGAAGGGCTGCTATCAGAGACGTAACACGACCGCAGTGAATTGTTATTACCAGCAGCTCGGGTCAGTGTGTGTCTGGGAACATGGGAGTGGAAAGGTTGTGGGCAAAGCAGTAAAACATTGTTCATGGGCCCTGCGTGAAGGGAGCCGGCCTGTTGTTATACAGATTAAACCTGACGAGAAGTTAATCCGAAACGTTTTCAATTGGCAGCCCCATAAGGCCAATGCACTGGAGCCCAGGCAGGGTCCCCCCCAGGAAAATGGTTTGTTTTTTGAACAAGGCAGCAGCTGATATTATCATCTGCCTTCGAGACTGGGACTCTCAGGCCAGATACAGAGAGAAATCTCCAGCTACGGGGGAGATTAGAGGCAAATCACTGTTGATAATTTGCAGTGGATCAGCTAGTTCCAGGAAAAAGTTATTTCAGCACAAGAGCAGGTGATTTCCAGAGGCCTCGTTGTGCGAGGTGCTGGCTCCCCTGGGGCGAGACGCTCACGAGGCAGACGAAGGGGGGGAAGGGAGGTGGGCACGTGGAGGGGACATGTCCCACCCAAGCTCGCCCAGTGGGTGGGCGTCAGAGCTGGGTGTAGAATCTGGGTTCACACCCCACCACCTCCCAGCGCAGGGTGACTGAGTGAAGGCCCCCTGCCCCTGTGGCTACTCGGGGGCAAAGGGTCCCGCGCGGGAGCCCAGGTGAAGTTTTCCTGGTCTCCAAAAGCGATTCCAGGAGCCCTGCTGGAGCCTCAGGTAATAGCCGCCGATTTCTGAGCACGTGCAGCTCCCATCCTTTAAGATTTGTGGGTGCTCAGCAGCTCTGGAAATCTCTGCCTCTGTTTCCCCTCCCCTCCCGTCTGTTTAGGCTCTCTCGCTTTGTGTCCGTGCAGCGCCTGGCACAGCAGCTCTCGAGCAGGGCGAATATTGCCTAATAACAGCAGGAGACGTGGGGCGGGAATAGGGCATGGCTCCTCTCTGCTCCTCACCGTTCCCGGCTGCTAACTGGCAGTGAGACTAGGAATGACTTGCACTGGGGGAGCCGGGCAGACGGTGCAGAGGTTCGGGAGCCCCAGGTTGACAGCTGCTCTGGCTGAGTCCCTCAGGGGCGTCTCCACTGCCGTTAGAGGCAGGGTGCAGCTGGGCTTGGCGCATCCCTGCCGGCTTTAACCCCCGGAGCCCAGATCAAGCTAGCGGCGAAGGGGCGGCAGCGCACGGGCCATGCGTGCTGGGCCGCAGAGCTGGGCCTCTCCCCCTGGGGCCCCACCCCAACACACACTAATAATTAACGGGGGGGCCCTTGACCTGCTCTGGGCCCTAAGCAACAGCTGGGTCTGTTGGGCTGCTTGTGCCACCCGTGTGAAGCCGATGTCCCTGCAGCTTTATACTATTGTAGTAAGTGTATCTTGCGGCCCCCGTACCGCACCCCCGGGGGGGGGCTAGCGCCTAGGACCCCCAGTCACGGACGAGGGCCCCCAGGACTTGGCACTGTATGTTATGTTACAGTGGCGTCTCGGAGCCCCAGTCACGGACCACAACCCCGCAGTGCTGGGTGCGGCACCGGCGCAGAACAAAGAGACGGGCCCTGCCCCAAAGAGCTTCCAGCCCTAGAGAAAAAGGGGGGTGCGGACAGACGGGGGAGCAGAGGGACCCTGGGAGGCCAGGTTAGGCGGTGTGGTGGGTGTGGACAGACGGGAGCAGAGGAACCCAGCGAGGCCGGGTTGGTCGGCGTGATGGGGAGTGTCTTTCCTGCTATTTTTACATAAGAACATACGAACGGCCAGACTGCGTCAAACCAAAGGTCCATCTAGCCCAGTGTCCCGTCTTCCAACAGTGGCCGATGCCAGGCGCCCCAGAGGGAGTGAACAGAACAGGGAATCACCAAGTGACCCATCCCCTGTCTCCTATTCCCAGGGTGACTGGATGAAAGGTAGCAGGGTATGCAGTCACACCTCTGAGTGTAGTGTAGACAAACCCGTAGTCTCCGTGTGCCTCAGTTTCCCTGCCTGCACAGTGCGGCCAACAGCTCTGCCCTGCCTCCTGGGGGGGTGTGAGGATGAATCCACTGGCGATGGCAAGGCGCCCAGATACATCGGTGATGGCCGCTGTGTAGTTACCTTGGCTAAAACAGGCTCCAGGGCGTTGGTTGCCTGGGGGTGTTTGGCTCCAGGCTTTATAAACATCCTCTGGGCCCCCTACCCGGACAAACATGGCCTCTGCAGCCGCAGGGGCCTGGCGCTTAGACATGCTTGACGTTCCATTACCCGCTGTCTCTCGGAGGCGGTGGCAGAGGCAGCAGCTGCAGGAGCCTGGGAATGTTGGAGACGCTCCCTGAGGGATGCGTTGGGGTGGGAGAGCGAAGCCCCTTATGCATGAAGGGTTAACAGCTTCGTGCCATGGGGGATTGCCCGCCCGCCGGGCCCGCGGAGATGAGCATCTGCTTCTGTCCCTGCACGTGGGCCCCGGGGCAGCGGTGAATCTCCCTGGGAAGCAGCGGCTCTGGCAGCCCCGCTGTCTCTGGGGAGGTTCCTCCAGGGAAGGTGGGACGCCGCTTGCCTTCCCCTGCCTTGCTTCGCCCAGACCCTTAGCTAAGGAGCAACGCTGCACCACCATGGGGATCGGCCACGGTCACCTGTCACTCACAGAGCATCCAAGTGACACACTCCGGCAGGGGCGGCTCTAGCAATTTGGCCGCCCCAAGCAGTCATGCCCGGGAGGCGCCCCCGAGCCGCGGGAGCAGCGGACCTCCCGTGGGCATGACTGCGGAGGGTCCGCTGGTCGCGCGGCTCGGCTGGACCTCCCGCAGCTGCGGGCGGTTCGCTGGTCCGGCGGCTGCGGTTGAGCTGCCGCAGGCATGCCTGCGGGAGGTCGAGCCGAGCCGCGAGACGAGCGCCCCCTCCGCAGTCATGCCTGCGGCAGGTCCACTGCTCCCGGGGCTCCGGTGGACCTCCCGCAGGCATGACTGCGGCAGGTCCGCCGGACCAGCCTGCCGCCCCCCCGGGAAAGGGCCGCCCCAGGCGGGTGCTTGCCCCGCTGGGCTCTGGAGCCGGCCCTGCACTCCGGTCCCCCCCCGCACAGGGCATGTCCCTGCTCAGCCTCCCTGGCCAGAGGCAGCAGCAGGAGCCTCTGGCAGCTCAGAACCAGCGGAAGAGGCGCAGAGCCCTCCCTGTCGGTGCCGTGGGGCAGATGGCAAAAGGGGGGGAGCAGGGACGGAGAAGGGCGGAGGCTGGCGGGACACGTGGTTTAATACGAGGCCACACCCTGCCTCCGAGCGGCTGCCCCTGCAGCCCAGCCGGTGCTGAGCTCTGAGCATCTGCGCCTTGGCACATCCAGGGCCCCTGGCACCCAGCGCTGTTTAGCTACATGGCAAGAGAGCCCCTGCCCTGAAGAGAGGCGGACACGCCGCTGCCTCTCTGTTACAGTGCGGGATGGAGCCCAGAGAGATGCAGGAGCTCAGCTAACGTCCCCCAGGGAGCCGCCGCAGAGCTGGGATTCCTCCCGCGCCACCTCCACGCATGGGCAGACTCTGCCGTGTCTCCGCAGTCGTCCCCCACCCCGGGCTTCGCAGACCTCAGAGAGGCACCGCTGCAGAGGGGCAGAGGGACTGCCAGCGCCGTGTGCCAGCCACCCTGGGGTGCTGCTCTTGCCCGTGACGCCGCTGCATGTGACATCCCCACCATGCGCCCTGTCATTCTCTTGGGTGCGAAGCTTGCGGGCGGGGCAGTCGGGGGGCACAGCAGAGCTGGGGTCTCTTCATTGACCTGCTGGGTGACCCGGGGGAGTCACTTCTCCTCTTTGCACTCTCTGTCCCTCGCACCCTTAGACGGTCACCTCTGCAGGGCAGGGCAGGGCAGGGCAGGGCTGGCTCTCCCTCTGGCTAGGGCTCGGAGCTCACCTGGGGACTCTCGGATGCTCACATGAGGCGTACAGCAATGCGGATGGGTGGGGCTGCGCCTGCTGCAGAGGTGTCTTGCTAGTGCGCTGCCCCTGGCGATTGCATCTTGCCATGTGCGGCTGCAGATAAGGCATTCAGGAGCGCTGGGGAGAACGTTGCATTAACCTGGCGTGAGCACCGGGGAGCTGAAGAGCCCTCGCCTGGAGTGTCACATGCTGAATGTCTCGGGAGCGGGTGGTTCTGAGCCCCACTGCCAGGGCAGCAGGTGTGTGGGGGGGGGTCCTTTGTGATTTCTGGAACGGCTGCTCCCCGCTGCTACCATTCTGTGCGCCGTGGGCACGGGGGAGGAAGTGCTGCTCTCAGAGAAGCTCGGAGGTGGTGCCTGCACCCCCCTGGGGCTCGCTGCCTTGGAGCTCCTCCCCTCGGAGCAGTGCAGTGATGTTTCTCCAGATGACCCTGCCCAAGCTCGGAGGTGGTGCCTGCAGCCCTGCCCATGGGGGGCATCCCAGGCACTGCGTAAGGAAACAAGCCCTGTCTGGACGGAGTCAGTGGGTTTGGTTTGGAGTGAGGAGAGCAGGGCAGGTTTCTTTCCCCTGTGGGATGGATGGAACGGCGTGACTCCAGAGTTGTGCCCTGTGCAGGGTCATGCCTGCTTCTCCCGCGATGGGTGACTGGCAGGGACCTGCGCATGAGTATTTTTAAGCGGGTTTAAATCCTTTGCGACTCTGGTGCAGGGCTGAGCGTTGGGCGTTTGTTGCTTATTGCAATGCTGGCTGTAATCTCGACTGGCTTTCGTGTGTTAAGCTATATTCGCTCCATGGAAAGCAGACTCTGCCGGAGGGACAGGGTCAACCCTTTCCAAACGCAGGTGCCTGGCTGGATGCGTGTCCTGGTTCTCCGAGCTGCCACTGCCCTCACTGGAGATGTGAGCGCGCGCCGCTCCCCTGGAAACCGGGACACGCTTACTTTAACGTGTTCATCGTCACGCAGCCACGTGTGAAAGCCTCGTCCCGCATCACCATGTTCTCAGAGATCTTAGCACAGCTGCATCACAACAAACCCAGCGGCCTCAGCTCGGATCTTCGTCACAGCCCCCTTGGGCCCACAGCTGCCCAGACTCCGAGAAGAGACGGGCCCTGCCCCAAGGAGGAGAGGCACTGGCCTAAGGTCACAGAGCTCGGAAAGAATCCGGGGGTCTGGAGTCCCAGGCCGGTAGAACATAAGAACATAAGAAAGGCAGTAACGGGTCAAACCAAAGGTCCATCTAGCCCAGTATCTGTCTACCGACAGTGGCCAAATCTCACCACTGTGTGCACCAAACTGTTCCTTACCCCCCAGCTCCCTCATTTCACCCAGCTCAGGACAGCCCAGGGCAGCGCGGATTCCTGGATGCCACGACTGCCGAGCCATCCAGCCCAGCTCCACGCGGCATGGAGAGATCGAGTGACCGAGGTGCCTGGATCTGTTCTGCCCTTGCCCACTGGGAGCCCGGGCCTCACATTCCAGGCTTTGGACGGCAAGTCCAGAGTGGAATGTATGGACGTGGTTTTCCCTAGTCAGCTCTGCTCCTTGGGTGCCTGTTGCTCACGTGAGGGGCTGCAGACGCTGTCAGCAGGAGATCTGGCAGGGAGATGAGCTCCCACGTCTGCACAGACCCAGATAAATGCTCCCAGCCTGCAGCCCCTGTGATGAGAGCTAGGGAAAGCGATGGAGGCATTTCCCAGGGAGTCTGCTGTGCGTTGTGCATTTCACAGGGCGCACCACTGACCTGGAGAGGCCAAAAATAAATAATAAAGACCCATAAATCTTCCCTGAGTGGCAGGAGGGCTCAGGTGGCGGTGAAGGGAAGTCAGCCCCTAACTGTGGCAGGAATTAAAATAGCTTGGAAGCAGCGAGCGAGAGAGAGAGAGCTGGCCTCTGCACAGCTCCATCAGTAACATCCCAGCTAAGCGCCGGTATTGCGCGGAGGCTGTCGCCCGAACCACCCGTTTGCCTGTGTGCAACATTCTGAGTGAGCGGAGCCCGATGGAGGGGGCTGGGGAACAGCGTCTCCTCCCAGCGTGTTGGAAGGGGACATCTCTTTGCTGCCACGCTGCCCATTTTGCCAGCAGTCTGTTCCTCTCAGCAGCAGCTGGGATGGCCTCTATCATTCCCCTCTATCAGCACTGGTGAGGCCTCATCTGGAGACTGTGTCCAGTTTTGGGCCCCACACTACAAGAAGGATGTGGATAAATTGGAGAGAGTCCAGCGGAGGGCAACAAAAATGATTAGGGGGCTGGAGCACATGACTTACGAGGAGAGGCTGAGGGAACTGGGATTGTTTAGTCTGCAGAAGAGAAGAATGAGGGGGGATTTGATAGCTGCTTTCAACTACCTGAAAGGGGGTTCCAAAGAGGATGGAGCTCGGCTGTTCTCAGTGGTGGCAGGTGACAGAACAAGGAGTAATGGTCTCAAGTTGCAGAGGGGGAGGTTTAGATTGGACATTAGGAAAAACTTTTTCACTCGGAGGGTGGTGAAGCACTGGAATGGGTTACCTAGGGAGGTGGTGGAATCTCCTTCCTTAGAGGTTTTTAAGGTCAGGCTTGACAAAGCCCTGGCTGGGATGATTTAGTTGGGGATTGGTCCTGCTTTGAGCAGGGGGTTGGACTAGATGACCTCCTGAGGTCCCTTCCAGCCCTGAGATTCTATGATTCTATGGCAGGAGATGGGCGAGCTGTGAAATGAAGGACCCGTGTTCGATGTGTGGGGAGGGGAGACGGATGAGAGATCCTGCTGCTAGTGCAGCCTCTGTGGTTCTACATTGACAGCCCTGCTCGCCGTGTGGGCTATTACCAGGGAGCGCCCTTGGCTGAGGGGCCGGCTGGCCTGGTGGATTGAAGCACTAGGCAGGGATGCAGGAGATCTGGCCTCGGTTCCCAGTTTTGCTGCTGACTGCGTATGTTATGGTGGGCAGATCTGTGGGTCTCAGCTCCCCCGGTGTAACCATGGGGTCACCCATAATCTTGCCTTTGTCTGCTTAGATGTGTGCAACGTGTGCAGCGCCCAGCCCGGCCAGGTGGAGCCTCCCAGATACACACCAGGGGCACTTCACCCACCGCTAACATGCAGCTACTGCTCGGGTCAGCGGCAGTGTCGGTTTACCGGCAGGGCACAGAGGGAGCTCCGGCATTCGGAATGTGCTACGGGGGAAGTGGGATCTGACCAGCCGAGAGGCACCCAGGGCCATGTAACCTGTTCCTGGCAAGGTGCAATTCTTGACCTTGGCTGGCTAAGGATTAAGAAGAGACGGACACTAGGGTTAACCCCATGTGATGAAGTGGGACAGTTCTTAATGTTTCCTCTGAATACTGTGTGGGTGCCTCAGTTTCCCCTATGCATTAAAAGTCTCCAGTGTGCATAAATAGCCAACACTCTGTCTCCTAGCAACAATGGTCAGGGCCCTTCCTGCTAGAATAGCTAAAGGTGAACAAAGAGATCAGGTGACCTCCTGGCCCGGGAAAGAGACAAAGCCCAGAGAAGGAGGGGCTGGAGGAGGGGGCAGTTTGGAGCTGGCTGGGGACGGGAAG
Organism: Mauremys mutica; assembly: GCF_020497125.1. NCBI lineage: Eukaryota > Metazoa > Chordata > Testudines > Geoemydidae > Mauremys > Mauremys mutica. The sequence goes on from NC_059091.1 coordinate 25,491,834, forward strand.
TGAAGTGCAGACGTGGGGGTCTGGCTCGCGGGGCCCCAGAATGGACCCGGCCGAGGGGTCCTGTTCTCTGGACCTACAAGCTCTGTGTTAGACCCTGTTCCTGTCATCGAATAAACCTCTGTCACTGGCTGGCTGAGAGTCACGTCTGACTGCGCAGTGGGGGTGCAGGACCCCGTGGCCCCCCCAGGACCCCGCCTGGGCGGACTCGCTGCGGGAAGCGCACGGAGGGGCCGAGGATGCTGAATGCTCCAAGGAGAGACCCAGGAGGTGAAGCCGTGGGAGCTTCTTGCCCTGCAGACAGGCTGCTCCGAGGGAGAGGAGGCTCCCAGAGTCCTGCCTGGCTTGGTGGGGAGCAGCTCCAGAGCATCGCCCGGGGACTCCGTGCCAGGCACCCACACAGTATTCAGAGAAAACATTAAGAACATTCCCACTTCGTCACACCTGCTTCCCTCTGGACTTGCAGCAGAGACACAGGGCTTGTCTCCACTGCCGTGCGAGCTGTGACTGCAGCACATGCAGCCCCCTGAGCTGCCCTGGACCTAGCTAGCGTGGAAAACAATAGCAGCACAAGCACGCAGCATGAGCGCACAGCCCCGCCTGGGACCCTGAGCCCACACTGGAGCAGTCACACCGCCCGGCTCCTGTTCCCGGAGCTGGCTGGCTCTGAGCTAACTGCACTATGGCTGCCTGTGCTGCATTCACGCCTCTGATTGCAGTGCAGATGTGCCCACGGTGCTAAGCTCGGCACGTTTGCTGGAACGCCGAGACTTTCGCTGCCTTCGGAGGTCTCCCAACCTGCTTTGTCTGGGGGGGCTTGCCCCGAGGTTGGACTCCCGGGGGTCTGGCAGCCTGACAATGCTCCACAGGTGGATGCAGTCTCTGGAGGTTGCGTTGCTTCTCTGCGAGGTGCTGCAGAGAGAGACCTGCCCTCTCTCCCCACATAGGAATCGCCCCCTGGGTTGCTTTACTGCGGTAAATGTTATTAAAAGCTATTAAGTTTTCTAACTGGTCTCAATTCCCCCGTCTGCGGTGGGCAGAGTCCACAAGCAGGCAGTTTTCCTTTTATTTCCTTTCCGCTCTTTATACATTCACACACAAAAAAACGATTAAACTTTTATTATAACTTGCTGCAAAACGGCTCTGAAGCCTTCAGAGGCTGCAGCCGCAGCCGTAAACACCAACAGGGCCCCGTTAATAAATAAATAATCACTGACGGAACGTGGCTGCGTTCTCGTCTCGTTAAGGCACTGAAATAAACTCATTTTAGTGGCGGCAGCAGATGAAATGAAAGAATCAAAGCCCACAAGAAATGTGCACTCGGGTGGTTTAAGAACCAAAGAACAGCTGCAGCCCCTGATCGAAAGACGGGATTTTATACATGAAAGCTGCAAGAAGAGGAGTGTTCTCAGCTAATTGGCAGGGAGGGATCTTCCTGGGGGCCGGCACTAGACCAGGAATCACCTCCTGTTTTGCCTGGGCCAGAGAGCTGCTCTGCCTGCCTCTGGATGGTGCCTCGGACAGAATTCAGCCCCTCCGGCTGGGGTGGAATTTCTGTCCGTCTCTGTGTCTGCAGAGCGCCCGGCACAACAGGCCCCTGGTCTCCCTGGGAGCCTGTAGGGCGACCGTAGCGTGTAACAATTCAGAGCTGTCTTTATTTAGCCTCCTGTAGCTGCTCTGTCCTGGCCTTTGGGAGGAAAGCTGGTGTTCGTTAAATACCCGCTGATGGCTGGGCATTGCTAGCGACCTGGGTGCTGCTCTCCGTGGTAGCAGTCCCCTCAGAGCCCCCTTGTTCAGCGGGTGTTTGTCTGTCCAGAACGAATGCACGGGGGCGATGCGCCAGCCAGGCCGAGACACCACGCGCAGCCAAGTGAGCAAGCAAATTGCATTTGCAAAGATCTTCACACGCGTCTCGTAACAACTGCTCACCCCAGGCTACAGACACTGCTGCAGCGTGTGGCGGGGGAGCGGATGCTCACCACAGCCTGGCAGAGGAAAGCAGGAAAAGAGAGAGCCCAGGGCAGGCAGAGGTTAGGGAAATCAGGCTGCAGCGTGACCCTTCCTCACGGGACACAGAGCTGGAGATCCGCAGCCGGCGCCTGTGTTCTACTGCTGTGCGATTATGGCAAACTTTCCTCTGCCGGGACACTGCTGCATTACGAGTACCCGGTGGGCACAGCACAGGCAGGGGCAAGCCCTTCGGGGGAACTGACCCTGGTCGGCCAAGGCCTCTTCTAAATCCCTAAATGGGACTAGCGTGTGCTCTGGGCCTGGCCTGAGGAGGAGCGGGGCAGGGGGTGGGGGTCTCGGCCTGGCCCGAGCGGGTGTGTGTGTGGGGGAAGGGCTGGCCCGAGGGGCAGCTGGAGGGGGTGTCTCCGCCTGTCCAGAGGGGGTGTCTGGGCCTGGCCCGAGGGGGAGCACTCCTCTGCAGTCCGTTCGCCAGTAGCTACGCCGGCCCCATGTGCTGGGGGCTGCTCACACGCACAGAGTAGACCTGGGTGAAATTTCTCAGACGAATTTTTATTCAGCAAAAAATGCTGTTGTGGTCGACTTGAACTGATTTGTGGCTCTGACATGAAGAGTTTTGGCCACTCGTAGAAGGGCTGCAGGAGGAGGAGATGAGGGGTGGGGTGGGGTGTTGCTCATGATTTCTAGGGGGTTAGGGTGCTCACCTGGGAGGTGGGAGATGCAGGTTGAAATCCTCGCTCTGGAACAGACCCAAAGTCACCAAAAATTCCGCTTCCATTTGACCCAAAGTGAAATGTTTTTTTCCTTTGGTCCGTTCATGGCTGTTCCAGTTGGCGATGCACCCAGCCCTAGTAGGGAGAGCCGGTTCCCTGCCCTAACAAACACACAGGGTGACTAGATAAGACGGACAAAAGAGAAACGGGCCCAGAGAGGCTGGGAATGGAAGGCAGATCAGCTGAGTCTCCATCCAGCACCCTACCTGCTAATTCACGCTCCTGCCTCAGGCACAAGGCTCGCCAGCAGGTTCCAATGCGGTGCCCAGAATCTAAACGTTTATTGAAAAAAAACAAACAATCACAAAGCTTCTGGCTGTAACCCAATTGCCATCCACTCGTTGAGATGAATGGATTGAAACAAACCCCCGTGCGCACACACGCTCCTGGTGCCCTGTGGCTCGGGGTATAACGGGGCCTCATTGTCACTCACCTGGTAACCCCGTTACACGGTGTTGGCAGCACAAACAGGCCTGGTTGTAAGTGAGAATCTGCTCCCACACTGAGTGTGATCAAAAGGAGGAGGGGAGCTGGATGCAGTGAATATGCTCGAATGAGTGACTAATGGCTGCTGATGCTGCCAGGCCAGCTGCTTGCTCGCTTCCCCATCTCTCTGGTGCAGAGAGAAGATGCTTTCTCCTTGCATGCCTGTAATTCATTTAGCACAATCATCTTTTCATTATGGGCAGGAGGTGCAGAGCTGGGAGAGGGCCTCGTTAATTAAACTGAGATCAGGGGAGGGAGCAGGGCGTATCAAATCAATTCTGGCCAACTCTGTGCAGAATCCAAATGGAAAAGTCACCTGCAGCCTTCCCAGGGAAGGCAGAGGAGTGCGGTGCTAATGAGGCATCTCCCTGGAGCGCTGGTATTAAATCAGAGCTTCGTTCTGTTCCTGGGCCCTTATTAATAACACTCGGAACAATTCCGGTGGCCAACTCTTCCCCTGCTCTCAGCAGCACTGAGCTATAATTTGGGATCTATATTGCATGGAGCTGGGTTGTTTTGCATGTTGGGGAAGGAGCTGGACAATCCTGCAGGTGCTGAGCTCCGGGCTTTGGGAAGTAGAAATAGTGCAGAACTTCAGCTTGTGTAGGAGAGAAACCCCCGGGAACAGCGATAAAGGTGACATATGTACCTCGAGAGAGAGAGAGAGCGTGCATGTCCCACGAATGCACTGCGGGCTCTCGCCTGTACTGGTCCCCAGCGCTGCCCTGGGAAGAGGGGCTGCACGTCTCAGGAGAGCCCCTGCTCTTACTGCTCCGTTTTGCTTTTCCAGGTGCAGAACATCTCCCAGTCCATGGAGGTGCTGGACCTGAGAACCTACCGCGACCTGCAGTACGTGCGCAACACGGAGTCCCTCATGAAGGGGCTGGATTCCAGGCTGAAGGTGGCCACTGAAAGCCAGAAAAGCCTGAACACTAAAAGCTTCCAGGTAAACCCTTTGCAGACTCCTATTTGCCAGTGCTCTAGCTGTCTGGTACTGCGGCCCTTGGTGCTATCAGCGCTGTGGTTCTGAGTTACGCCAGGAGTGCCTGGAGCACAGGGATGGGTGCCGCTGTTCTGTGGATACAGCTGAGGATATGGGACAAGAGGCCGGGAGGCGTAAGTGATGCCCAGGCCTCGGTGGGATTTGGCATTGAGGTGGCTTTGAAAGTCCCATTCTGCATCAGCTAGGAGTGCCCAGAGGCACCAACTGCGAGCAGCACCCCGTGGTGCCGGGTGCTGCACAGACACAGTGTGACAGTGCGGTTCTGGCGGGACCCAACTGAGAGTGCCAATTCAGGACCAATTGCTCAAACAGGGCAGTTACAGCCCAAGGCTGGGGGTTTTCCACCTCTAAGGCAAACCAAACCAGCCAGACAAAAAGGACTTTGGTTTCACCCCACTGGCTAACCACAAGTCACACAAGCAATTTCCTTAGACACTCCAGTCTCCCAGTATCACCACCAGTGCCACTCGTCCTGGGGATGAATGGTTATGAAAATCATCACCCCAATAAAAGAAAAAGGTTCTCTCGATTCCAAAAAATCAAGCCCCAGACCCAGGTCAATATACACATCAGATCTTACCCACAAATCACGCTGTTGCCAATCCTTTAGAATCTAAAATCTAAAGGTTTATTCATAAAGGGAAAAAGGTAGAGATGAGAGCTAGAATTGGTTAAATGGAATCAATTACATACTGTAATGGCAAAGTTCTTAGTTCAGGCTTGTAGCAGTGATGGAGTAAACTGCAGGTTTAAATCAAGTCTCTGGAACATCCCCCGCTGGGATGGGTCATCAGTCGTTTGTGCAGAGCTTCAGTTTGTAGCAAAGTCCCTCCAGAGGTACGAAGCAGGATTGAAGACCGGATGGAGATGAGGCATCAGCCTTTTATAGGCTTTTCCAGGTGTAAGAACCTCTTTGTTCTTACTGTGGAAAATTACAGCAAAATGGAGTCTGGAGTCACATGGGCCAGTCCCTGCACTTTGCTGAGTCACAAGGCGGATCTGCCTCCTCTCCATGGGTCAATTGTGTAGCTGATGGTCCTTAATGGGCCATCAAGCAGACCAGGCAGAGCTAACACCAACTTGTCTGGGATGTCTCCCAGAAGCACAGCACAATACAAAATACAGACAGTACAGAGCCAATACTCATAACTTCAACTACAAAATGATACGTACACACAGACAGCACAATCCTAACCAGCAACCCATAGCCTGGTCTTAGACACCTTATATGACCCCCTTTACATAAGATTTGGTGCCACTACAGGACTTTGGTTGCAACCATGTTCTATATGGTCCCAGTTTATATAAAAAACGTCACAGACAGTCCTGCCAATGGACAAGGCAGACTAAGGCCTCGTCAGTGCTCATGTCCTACTGCTCTAACATGCCAGGCACAAACCTCCCTAGGCTCGGTCGGTGCTAGGAATTTAGGGCCGTATAACTGCGTCGCTCAGGGGCGTGAAAAATCCCCCCCCCCCCCAGGAACGTGGTTAAACCTACCTAGCCCCTGGTGTAGACAGTATTCTCCTGTCAGCCTCGCTACCGCCTCTCGGGGGGGTGGGGGGGGGAGTGCCTGCGCCGGTGGGAGACCCCTGCTGTTGGCCGAATGTTGCGGCTTCAAAGGCTGCAGGGGCGCTGCTGTGGCGCGTGAGTGTAGGCAGTTCTGCCCGTGTTAAAAGCACTTATGGTCGTGTCGCTTATTCTGCGCTCTGCTGCCTTATGTGCTTTCCTGGTGGCACAGGCGCCAACTTTCTCCGGCGCCGGTGGGTGCCCCCGCCCCCATCCCAAAGTCCCCACCCTAACTCCGCCCCCTCCCTGTCCCTATTGGATCCCTTCCCCAAATCCCTGCCCCAGCCCCGCCTCTCCCCCCGGCGCCCCTCCCTGGTCAGGTGGGAATGTGCTGGGTGCGTTCTCTGAACGCTGAGTGGGGAGCGCTGGCCTGGGAAGGGGGCAGGGGAGTTTTCTGGGACTGGCTGCGGGGCCCCGACGGGGCTTGGGCTTCCCAACGGGGCTGTGGCCTCCCTGGGGCCCCCAGATGGACCTAACTAAGGGGGGTCCTGTTGTCTGTACCGGCAAGACCTGTCTGGGACTGTGTTCCTGTCGTCCAAATAAACCTTCTGTGTTACTGGCTGGCTGAGCGGCCTGGTGAGTCGCAGGAAGTGGGGTGGGTGCTGGGCCCCGACTCCCCCACACTCCGTGACACCCTTCGTTGGTCCCTGTCTGGCTGGGAGGAGCTGGCTGGGCTGTCTCATCTCGCCACGCGCTGCCGGGCAGGGCAGCTGATTCCAGGATAACGAACAGCCCAGCCGAGGGAGAGGACAGGAGGAAGACGTGGTGGGGGTGTGGGGTAGGGACACACGAGGGAGGGGAAGACGAAGCAGGATCCCAGACGTGTCCATCTGGAGTCCTCGCTGGTACGGCGATGATGGTCCGGTGTCCTCATCAGCAGGCCACTCATCCAGGCTTAAACCGGACAGGCCTGTTTTTGGAGGCCTTTGCCCCTGTCGGGTTCTGGGGGATGCTGTGTTGCAGGACTGTGCATGCACCGGGGCTGGACCCATGCCATCCCAGAAGTACCAGCATGTGCCCCCACAAACCCCGGCCAGGCCCTGGCATGAGGCCTTGTTCCCCCCACAGCACCTCACCCCGGCGCAGGGCCCAGCTCCAGACCCAGGCATCACGTCCTGCTGGGTTTAAGGCCTTTGACTGGCCCACTGCCCGGGGGTGAATTTCACCCCACCTGAGCCGCAGCAACAGAAGGGGAATGCTGCGGAGCGAAGCGTATTCACGTGCCCTTGAGTAGGGAGGCCCACGGATCTCAGTTGACCTGTAATGTGGCTGCGCTGGCCGTGGGCCTGTTCCCATCGCCCACTCCCCAAAGTCAGGCTCCCTGCACCCTCCCACGGCTGGCCTGCCCTAGGCACACCCCTGCCTGCTGCCCCCCGTCTCTGCCGTCTGGAAGGCGGGGGGTCCCACCTAGCTGAGAAGCAGCTAGTGCTGGTCACTCGAGATGACGGGATACAAGGGTAGAGGGAACCTGGAACTGCCCCAGTCTGTGTCCTGTGTGCCTCTGCCAGGAAAGCGTAGGCTTATCGGGCTTGCTAGGTGGAGGAGGCGTCTCCCGCAGAAGGGACGGGAGCTGCCGGGAGTGAGATGCTGGCTGGAAAGTTGTTTTCACATCTCTTCCTCCCTAATGAGGGAGCTTGTGGCATCCTTCCCCAGAGCTGCCACCTGCCTGTTAGCGAGCCACACACATGAATATTTCATCCTGTTTTCTCCCCCGACGGTGCTTTGAACAGTCCTGCTCGGTGGAATCAAAGTGCGGCAGGTACAGACAGACCCTTCAGGAGCCAGTGGTTCTTCCGCAGCAGAGGCGGGTGTCTATTCCACAAGCATCGAAAGCGCTGAAAGGGGACGCGGCAGCCATGTGTGCAGGGGATGCCTTGGGGTTCACCTGCATTTTCATTCCAGCTCGGCTAGAGATGCTCCGACAGCCAACACGTACATTCAGAATTTCCCCCCCTCACCTCGCCCCCCCAGACCTGGCAAACTTCAGCCGGCATCATTAGCAGAGTCGGTGTGCTGAAGGCCGTGAGTTCAATGTTTTCAAAGCAATGCCTGAGTGTGAAAGCCGCCGTTTGGGACCCTGATCAGTGAGCTGCCTTAACGGGATGCTGTGGTAAGTGCGTGTCCCTGGAGATCAACCGGGCCACCCAAAACTACTAGTTGCATGTGAAAATGTCAGTGGTTGAGCTGGCACTAGCTAAGGGAGCAGCTCCTCCGGCTAGTAGCTGTAGTATGTTGTCACTTCCCATGTGCGCTGGAGAGGGACAAAGCCCCTGCTGTGTTCGTGTGGATTATTGAGCCTTCTGGAGACGGTGCCATGGAGCCTGGCATGGCGGGGTCTGGTGAAAGGTGACGGCTTGCCAGCCCCGGGCAGAGCATGGAACAGATTTCACATGGGAGGCGGCAAGGTGAGGTCCCCACCCAAACAGCCCCTCTCTTGGGCTGTCTGCAGTGACCGCCTGTAGAGGAGCTCCGAGAACCATGGACATTACAGATGGAAAGACCCTGCCTTGTCCCATTTCTGCTGGCCAATAGGGGCGTGTTCCCTGTTGCTTATTCTCCCATGGTCTGCGGCCTCCGCCATGCTATTTTCTTTTTCTCTAGCATCTTCTGCATGGCCATTAGCCTTCCCCAGCCTTGCAAATCCCAACTGCAGAAATCAGCATCCACTGCTGGCGTCACAGCGTTAGCAAAAGCGGGCTGCGAAGCTGGAGAGCGTTCCCAGAAGAGCCAGGAGATGGACTCGAGGTCTGAGAAACCTGCCTGACAGCGCAAGGATGATCTGCTTGACTTGCTGAAGAGAAGGTTACAGCGCGGCTTGAGCACGGCCTAGAAGTGCCTATGTGGGGAGGAGATTTCTGATGGCAGACAAGGGCAGAGCAAGAGCCAGTGGCTGGAAGCCGGCACTAGATGAATTCAGCGTAGAACGAAGGCACATGTTTATACCGGTGAGGTGCAGGGGATTCTGGATGACGTGGTCTCGTTAGCCCGCAGGCCACTGGGCGGGAGGCCGGGCTCGTGGGGGTGCTCTCTGGCCCGCAGGAGATCACACTAGACTGGTACGTCTGGGACTGGAGTTAACGCTGCACCTTTACAGGCAAGCCCCTGCCGCTCAGCTCATGCCAGGAGCCCTTGGGTCCTGCCTCCCTCCGCCAGCTCAGCTCAGGAGTCAGCAGAGGAGGCAGGGCCATGGGCGAGTGCCAGGCTGACACCAGGGGAAGGGCCCCGCATTTGCAATTAAAAATAAGTAAACAAACAAATGGGTTTCCCTGCAGCCCCTGGGGAGGAATCTGTGCTGATAAATGACTGCAGCCTCTTCTCCATTCAATCACCTTCCCCCAGCCATGTTTCAGGTGCTCCGGAGCCGCCGCTGGGATTAGAAACCATTTGCTGGGAGTAATGGCTGTTGATTTCTGCAGCAGATGGGGGAGGAACTGTAACCTAGCCAGAGCCACCAGGCAGTGGAGCGGCCAGGAGCTGCAATCTCCCCACTGCAGCTGGGACCGGAGCATAGGGGTCTCTGGAGGCAACTCACCAGCGACCCAGGCATCTGCGTCCAACTGACCCCACATGAGGTGGACTCTGTGCTGATATGGGCGCTGGGAGGTTCCCCAAGCCCCAGGGTCAGAGCCTGCCGGGCCCCTCTGCAGCTTGGGTCTTGTCCTAAAGCCAGAAACCCTAAATAGCCTCCCCACCCCACCCCGCCCCCGGTGCTCTGGGCAGTCCCGTTCCTCAGGCCACTGTGTGTCCAGCCCTTACGCACCTGTCTGTCCCTCTGTCTGTCATCTGGGCCTCCCAGATAGGGTGACCTGATGTCCCGATTTTATAGGGACAGTCCTGATTTTTGGGTCTTTTTCTTACATAGGCTCCTATTACCCCCCCCCGTCCCGATTTTTCACATTTGCTGTCTGGTCGCCCTATTCCCAGATCTGCGTCAAGCCGCACCAGCCTCAGTAACCGTCCGGCCAGCCTGTGAAGGGTGCAGCTAGTGGCAAGAGCGGGGACTGGCAATGGGGAGCCGCTGGGCTCTAATTCGGCTCCAGTGGGGGCCGTGTTGTAGTGGATAAGAGCAAGGCACTTGGAGGCAGGACTCCTGGGTTCTTTTCTGCTCTTTTCCCATGTGACTGTGGGTAAGTAACATGGTGCCTCAGTTTCCCCCTGTAGGGTGGGGATAGGGACTCTGGCCCACCTCCCGGGGCGCGTGAAGAGCCGTTAATTACCCGCAGAGCCCACTGATCCCAGTCCTGGCGGGTGGGGCCCCGAGAAGGCTGCGTGTTGCCAGGCTACGTGGAATGGATGAAACCCTTCCCAGCTGACACCGGGGCCCGGGTGGCTGCTGCCTGCAGCCAAGCAGCCGCACGACCGCCCTCTGCTGCCGCCTCGCGGTTACTGGCACCGGCGCTGCCAGGAGCTGCGGGGAGGGACCGGCTGTTCTGCAGACGGTGCTGAGCAAAGTGGGGCTGGGATTCGCGTGGGCTCTGGGTTAGAGCCGCCGGGGTTAGGAGCTGGAGCCATTCTCCTAGCAAAGCCTGCCAAGCCCCTTTGCCTGGCTGCTGAGACTGGCTGTCCCCAGTGCTGCAGGGCTTGTAGGTACAACCAGGACCCGCCAGCCAGGTCCCTCTGGGGGGCAAGGATCTTAGACCCCAGACCGGGGGTTCCCTGCCTCTTCCCAGCCAGCCCAAAACTGAACCCCCCTCCAGCCCCTCCTTTCTGGCCTTTGTCTCTTTCCCGGGCCAGGAGGTCACCTGATCTCTTTGTTCTCCCCCACCTTTAGCCTCCCCTGGCAGGGGGAAGGGCCTGGGTCATTAGTTACCAGGCGACAGAGTGTCGGCCAGAACTGAGCCCCCCCCCCCCCACGGATATTCAGAGGAAACATTAAGAACGGCCCCTCTTCGTCGCACCCAGCTTCTGGCAAACAGAGGTAGGGACACCATCCCTGCCATCCTGGCTAATGGCCATTGATGGACCTGTCCTCCATGAGCTTACCTAGTTCTTCTCTGAACCCTGTTATAGTCTTGGCCTTCACAACATCCTCTGGCGAGGAGTTCCACAGGTTGACTGTGCACTGTATGAAGAAATACTTCCTTTTGTTTGTTTTAAACCTGCTGCCTATTAGTTTCACTGGGTGACCCCTAGTTCTTGTGTCATTTCCTCCTTCTCATAACAGCTGCTGTTACTAGGGACGTTTGGGGCTGGGAGCCAGCCTCACGGGGTGAGCTCTCTGGCCTGTGTGGTTCAGGGCAGGCTCTGTAATCACAAGGGTTCCTTCTTGGCAGCGAAATCGCCAGCTCTTTGCCAGTAGGTCCTTCCTACCTCCCACGGCTCCACCAAGATCCTGAAACTGACGAACGTTTCCTCTTGCTCAGTGATGCTCCACGGTCCCCCAAGGTGACCCTCTTCCCCCTCACATGTGTGATAAAAACAGGAGGAGGCTGCGCCAAGCGCGTCTGTGTGTGTGTGTGAGAGAGTCGGGAGGGTGACAGGGATACTTGACCTTGCAGGGCTCAGACAGCCCCTTGAGCCCGGCCAGCCGCGGGTTTGAAATTGCAGCGTAGACGTACCCCAAAAGCTCGCCCACCAGGACGCAGGTGCTGTGCCCAGGCTGGAGAACTGCCCCGAGCTGAGCAGCTGGTTCCCGCCAGGGAGTCGCTTGCCGTTTTTCCCCTCACCCCTGCGTCTTGGTTGTGCTCTTGGCTGGCAGGTTTATCACCCTGGTTTCAAAGAGCCGCGCTCCAGGGGCGCGAGTCTCCAGCCTGCCCGCGGCCCGAGACGGAAGGGGAGTAACACGCAGCGCCTCCGGTGCATGGTGTGTGTGTGTGGGGGGGGGGGGGGCTGTTCCCGGGGAGCCCGCGGCATCGCCGAGCAGATGTGCGCCCGGCCGGGGCAGAGGCAGGCCTGTGAGGCGAGGGGGGAGGCAGCTGATGCAGCAGCAGTCACCCACCCTGCGGCACTGAGTCCATGCCGAGCCCGTGCCCTGGCAAGCCCAGAGACGGCACCTGAGGCTGGCATGGAGGGACGGGGGTGTCTGCTTCTGTCCACAGCATTTGGGCACAATGAGGCCTCTGTGGAGCAGCCCAGGGTGAGTGACGCGAACCTCGGGCAATGGCCTGGAATTGCAGCTTCTGGACTGTCAATGGGGAGCTCAGGGACAGGCCCCTCCTTCCCCCCCCAGCCTCGTGCCTGGCGGGAGCTTTGCTCGGCTGCTCCCTGAAGCACCAGCATGTGCCCCGAAGCCTTTCTCCAGCCCTGGGGTTCCCAGCAGCTCCCCAGCTCTGCAGCAGTTAAACCATCTCTGCTGCCGTCCACGGGCTCCTGGCATCGCAGGAGGCAGCACGTTCCCTTGGGTGGGGCCCTGCAAAGGGACTCGGGCGCCTGGGTTCCATTCCTGGCTCTGCTGGTGACCTTGGCGAGTCACTGCCTCCCTCCATGCTCTTTGGCACAGGGACTGTCTCTCTTTCTCCGTCGGCGCAGCGCCTGGCACGCTGGGGCCCTGACCTCGGTTGACGTGTCCGTGTAGCACCACAGAGTCCAGGGCTCTGACTGTCCCCTTGAGAGCTCAGCGTGTTCTGGAAGCGCCTGTCTCCATAGGCCGGGTCTGGACACAGGGTTCCTGCTGGTTTCAATGGGGGTTGTGTCTGTGCTGGGATGCAGGGTCTCAGGGTTGGCCGCGTGGGGGTGGAGTGCCAAGGAGTTAACCCGCAGGACGGAGTCCCTCGCTCCCTCCCCCGGCCCCGGCTCTTGCTGTGAATGTTGACTCCCACGGGGTGGCAATTAATTCTCAGGGCTGCTGGCTGCCTGCAGAGCCCAGCCTGGGTTTTTCCACTCGCAGAGGGACATTCGGCTGGGAGCCTGACTCATTCCCACCTCCAGCGCTAAGCACCGCTCAGCTGCAGCCGTCTGCATTTAGCTCCATGGCGGATTCATCCCGTCAATCTGGACAGTGATTTTGGTCACTGGCTTTATCTCCCCTAGTCGAAGGGTATTTTTGCGTGATTTCAAGTCAGGCATCGTTGTGCATCCAGATCACAGCCACATGCACACACCCAGTGCTATTGCATTGCCCCCTCCTCACTGCACGTGCACACACACACACACACACACACACACACGCACGCACACCCCTCTCTCCCCCCGCCTGTCCCTGAGGCGGGATCCGGGCACCTCAGCTCGTTCCAGGGCCTTCTCTTTCACACTCTCCACTCCAGCAGCCGTCATAAAAAATGCAGCAGCAATTACTGTGCCGGCTTTCCGGAGCTCGGCGTGGTGTCGCTGTGTGCAGCCAGCCCTGCCCAGGATGCAGCGCAGGCCTGTCAGGTGCAGGGAGCTGGGGAGGCCAGAGGAAACGATAGAGGCCAGCAGCAGGGAGGACTTGTGCAGTGTCTCGCCGCCGGCTTGGGACGGCTGAGACCATGGAACTATGCGGGGGGGGGGGGGGGCGGCACGCAGCAGCACGCAGCAGCGTCTGGACTCAGAGAAGCAGTGAGGACTAGCAAGCCCGTGGCCCTGGGGCCCGATTCCCCTCCCTCTCACCCCCGGTAACACCACTGTTCTCCTGGGGTCGTTGGGAGGGGCAGGAGCAGGACCGTCCCCCGAGTGCAGACGGGCTCATGGGAGCATCTTGGCTGGCTGCGTAGTGCAGGCCAGAGCTCCCCTCCCATGGGCTAGCACAGATCCTGTAGCCAGCCACCAAAGGCCAGATTCTCCGGTGCCCAGCACCTTGTGCCGCTGCTTATACCAGCGCAGAGGGAGTGCAGATCATTGCTGCTCTGATCTGCTTTGCACTGGTGTAAACGGGGAAGGGCAGCGAGCAGCTCGGGCCCCGCAGTCTGACGGGAAAGGGAGCCGGCTTTTCCTGGCTGAGTGCGTTTCCCGCACCCACTCAGCTTGGAGCGTGCGAAAAGCGGTCGTGCAGAGACAGCGGTGCGGGCGGCAGCCTGGGCTCCCCACTGCGAGCGTAGCGAGGGTTGTGGATGAGGTCGTGCTTGGGCAGCCGCCCTGGCCTGCCGCCCGCACTGCCGTGGTTGCACTAGCGCCCGTGGGTCTCTCTGAGCCGGCCACTGCTCCCCTCCAGCTGCCGGGCAGACAGCGGTGTCAATGGAGCCCCTGCCCCAAGGCCAGTCGAAATACGGGTGCAAGTGAGCCAAGTAAAGCGTCCATGGATTCATCGCATCCGTTAGTAAAACTCTGCCGGGGTTAACTCCTCCCCTCGTGTCCATTGCTGTCGGGCCTCAGCTTCCAGCCCCGGGATTCTGGTCTGTCTTTGTCTGCTGGGTTCCATTGCCCTGTGCTACGGGGATCTTCTCCTCATGGAGGCTTCTGGGGCCAAGTCACCTCTTCACCATCTCTTGTTGGAAGCTGTCTCCAGACCTTGGCCAACGCTGCTGGTGGTTCACCAGCCATGTGCTCTGGGAGGTGCTGAGTTTCTTCGATTTTTAGGGCCAGAAAGGATCATTCGGATCACCTAGTCAGAGCTCCTGCGGGACACAGGACATAGAATTTCCCCGTGTGGTTTATGTACCCAGCCCGTATCTTGTGGTTGAGCTAGCGTGGATTTTTCCGAAAGAACCATCCAGGCCGAGTGGGTCCAACACTGACTCTGACTCCCTTTGTGACCTTGGGTGAGCCCCTTCTCCCCTGTACCACAGAGACAGCAACACAGATTGCAGAAGATTAATTAGCTCATATTCACCGACTGCTTGGAAGATGCAAAGTGCTAAGTATTGTAATTATTATTAATTTCTAACCCAGGGGCCGGAACCTGCCTCTGGCATATTAATGAGCCCTTAACGATGGTGCCAGAGCTCTGTCATCATTATCATGCCTGAGGTAAACAGCGCACAGGCCTCTTGATCTTCATTGGGAGGTGAGAGAGGGACTGCGGAGAGCAGGAGAGCTGCAGGGATTCTGTGTCACAGGAGCCAGGAGTGCAGGGTAGCCACCAGGGAGGCTGGGGGTTCAGAGAGGGAGTCGGCCAGAGCGGGGAGGGGTTGGGGGGATGTGAGGCCGTGGAACCCTCCTGTGTGCTGAGCCTAGCAGGAGGCATCCAGGCCTTGTCCTGATCCCGTCCGCTCGGGGTGAATTTCACCCCTGGGAAAGGTTAAGACCTAAGCCCATCTGGCCAGCGCTGCAAAGGAGGTCAGCGTATGTGGGGCCGAGCTCTTCATCTGGCCAGAAGAGTCTTATTTCATCAGCATCGTACTTCCCCTTCACTGGAACCGATTCCTGATTGACTAACCCCAAGCCAGCATCAGCCTGGTGTGAAACAAAGGGCGTGCGTCCACACGGCCTTTTGTGTCAGTTTAACCAAATCAGTTCAGAATCACACTGAATGTGAAACTGGTGCAATTTTCTCATATAGGCAAACTCTTAGACTGTGATTTTTTCAGGGCAGGGATTGTCTGCAGCGCCCGGTGCGACGGGGCCCTGATCTCGGTCGCTGTGTGTCTGGGCAGCGCCCAGCCCGACGGGGCCCTGATCTCGGTTGCTGTGTGTCTGGGCGGCGCCCGGCCCGATGTGGCCCCGATCTCGGTTGCTCTGTGTCTGGGCGGCGCCCGGCGCGACGGGGCCCCAATCTCGATCGCTCTGTGTCTGGGCAGCGCCCGGCCCGACGGGGCCCTGATCTCGGTTGCTGTGTGTCTGGGCAGCGCCCGGCCCGATGTGGCCCCGATCTCGGTTGCTCTGTGTCTGGGCGGCGCCCGGCGCGACGGGGCCCCAATCTCGATCGCTGTGTGTCTGGGCAGCGCCCGGCCCGACGGGGCCCTGATCTCGGTTGCTGTGTGTCTGGGCAGCGCCCGGCCCGATGTGGCCCCGATCTCGGTCGCTGTGTGTCTGGGCAGCACCTGGCGCAACGGGGCCCCGATCTCGGTTGCTGTGTGTCTGGGCGGCGCCCGGCGCGACGGGGCCCCGATCTCGGTCGCTGTGTGTCTGGGCGGCGCCCAGCGCAACAGGCCCCCCACCGGAAAAACTGGTCAGGGACATGCCAGCTTTGGGGGTGATCCAGCCGTCTTCCAGCCCCTGGGCCTCCCCAGTGGTGCTGGTCCCCAAGAAGGACGGGTCGATCCGGTTCTGCGTGGACTATCGAAAGCTCAATGCCATCACCGTATCTGATGCCTACCCCATGCCCAGGCCTGATGAGCTCCTGGACAAGCTGGGAGGCGCTCGGTACCTCACCACCATGGATCTTACCAAGGGCTACTGGCAAGTGCCGCTGGACACAGATGCTAGGCTGAAATCGGCCTTTATCACCCACCTGGGGCTTTACGAGTTTCTGACCCTGCCCTTCGGCCTCAAGGGAGCGCCGGCCACCTTCCAGCGCCTGGTGGATCAGCTACTGAGGGGGATGGAGAGTTTTGCTGTGGCGTATATTGATGACATCTGCGTCTTCAGCCAGACCTGGGAGGATCACGTGTTCCAGGTTAGACAAGTGCTGGACCGACTCCGGGAGGCTGGGTTAACCGTAAAGGCTGAGAAGTGCAAGGTGGGGATGGCTGAAGTATCTTACCTGGGCCATCGGGTGGGGAGCGGCTTCCTAAAGCCGGAACCAGCCAAGGTGGAGGTGATCAGAGACTGGTCCGTTCCCCAGACCAAAAAGCAGGTCCAGGCCTTTATCGGGATGGCGGGGTATTATCGAAGGTTCGTGCCCCACTTTAGTGCCATAGCCGCCCCCATCACTGAGCTGTGCAAGAAGGGGAAGCCGGACAAGGTGGTCTGGACCGAGCAGTGCCAGCAGGCTCTCCAGGCGCTGAAGGAGGCTCTGCTCAGTGACCCAGTTCAGGCAAATCCAGACTTTGACAAGCCCTTTATGGTGTTCACCGACGCCTCAGACACGGGCCTGGGGGCGGTGTTAATGCAGGAGGATGAAAAGTGGGAGAGACACCCCATCGTGTACCTGAGCAAGAAGTGGCTACCCCGGGAGCAGAACTACGCGGCCATCGAGAAGGAATGCCTGGCCATGGTGTGGGCCCTGAAGAAACTGGAGCCATATCTCTTTGGGCGCCACTTCACCGTGTACACCGACCACTCTCCCCTGACCTGGCTGCACCAGATGAAAGGAGCCAACGCCAAGCTCCTGAGGTGGAGCCTGCTCCTGCAGGACTATGACATGGACGTGGTCCACGTGAAGGGAAGTGCCAACCTGATAGCGGACGCGCTGTCCCGGAGAGGGGGCCCCGAACTTCCCCGGGTCACTGGGCAGAGTGACCCCGCTCAGTTCAGTCTCGGAGGGGGGAGAGATGTGATGGAGCAGGGGCTGTCTGTGTTGGGGTTGGGAGAGCCGGGGAGGATTTTAGGTGAGGGACAGGACCTGAGCCTGTAACCTGAGCTAGTTGGGGGGATGGGGGGAGGTCAACACCTCTGCCCGGGAAGCCAGACAAAGGAGAGAGCCGAGTGGAGAGGGGGGGCCAGTTTCGGTTTGCGGCTGGGTGGTGGGAGTTCAGGGGGTCCTAGGCTGGGATCCAAGCACCCTGAACCCCAGAAGGGCCAGATTGAGAGGTTCCCAGCTCTGGCCAGGAGCTCTGCTGTAGCCTGTGCTCCTGTGTCCAATAAACCTTCTGCTTTACTGGCTGGCTGAGAGTCACTGGGAGTCCCAGGAAGAGGGGTGCAGGGCTGGACTCCCCCACACTCCGTGACAGGCCCCCATCTCGGTCGCCGTGTGTCTGGCCGGTGCCCGGCACGACGGGCCCCCAATCTCGGTCGCCGTGTGTCTGGGCAGCGCCTGGCACGGTGGAGCTGGGATGTGGGGTGACCAGGCACTAGTGACCTACACGTACTTTAAGTCCTGTCTGGGGGCTAAAACTTGAAGGCTAGTAAGGGATGTTGGAAACCTTTGGTGCTGGCGCTGGCCGGGAAGCAGAGGCAGCCGGGCGGGCGGTAGGTAGGGGGAGTGTCTGTGTGTGGGGGGGGCAGGGGGGTGAGTGATGTCTGTCCAAAGGGGGCACAGGGAGAGGGGCCTGGCTGCTGTTGGGAGGTTGCATTTTTCACTTCACTGATTCCTCTGGCCACGTTGACAGGAGCTGAAGGACAAAATGACGGAGCTGCTGCCTCTGATCCCCGTCCTGGATCAATACAAAGCGGACACGAAAATGATCGTGCAGCTGAAGGAGGAGGTGAGGAACGTCTCGGGGAGCTTGCTGGCAATCCAGGAGGAGATGGGCGCGTATGACTATGAGGAGCTGCAGCAGAGGGTGCTGGTCCTGGAGGCCCGGTTACATGCCTGTATGCAGAAATTGGGTATGGAACGCAGCCGCCTTCCCCTCCTTTTCCTTCCTTTCTCTCGCACGTGCCTGGGGCAGCACCCAGGGGCTCCCCTCTCTGCTTCGCAAAGGGCTCACACGCTGAGTGTGCCACTCCGTCGCGGGCCAAGAGGGAGGGCTCTGGGGGGTGGCATGAAAGTGCCTCTTTCACGTCCATTGGGTGTGGTTCCGCTTGCTGAGTGAGCACAGGGTTCCCTGTCTGGGTCTGGCTAATCTCACTCCCTGCATTGTTTCTACACACAGGGGAATGGGGTCTAGGGGTTAGAGCAGGGGGGCTGGGAGCCAGGACTCCTGGGTTCTCTCCCCAGCTCTAGGAGGGGAGCTGGGGGGCTGGGAGCCCGAACTCCTGGGTTCTCTGCCCACCTCTGGGAGGGAAGCAGGGTCTGGTGGGTTAGAGCCGGGGGGAGCTGGGAGCCAGGACTCCTGGGTTCTCTGCCCACCTCTGGGAGGGAAGCAGGGTCTGGTGGGTTAGAGCCGGGGGGAGCTGGGAGCCAGGACTCCTGGGTTCTCTGCCCACCTCTGGGAGGGAAGCAGGGTCTGATGGGTTAGAGCAGGGGGCCTGGGAGTCAGGACTCCTGGGTTCTCTGCCCACCTCTGGGAGGGAAGCAGGGTCTGGTGGGTTAGAGCTGGGGGGGGGCTGGGAGCCAGGACTCCTGGGTTCTCTGCCCACCTCTGGGAGGGAAGCAGGGTCTGGTGGGTTAGAGCCGGGGGGGGGCTGGGAGCCAGGACTCCTGGGTTCTCTGCCCACCTCTGGGAGGGAAGCAGGGTCCGATGGGTTAGAGCCGGGGGGGGCGGGGAGCCAGGACTCCTGGGTTCTCTCCCAGCTGTGGGAGGGAAGCAGGGTCTGGGGTGTTGGAGCAGGTAGAGGTGCTGCCAGCTGCTGAGGAAGGTGATGCAGGTTTCTGAGTCTGGTTCCAGGAGCCCAGCCCCAGTGACCGGTGTCTGGGGACGCTCAGGGTCCTCTCTCGCTTTTGGACACCAGGGCCAGACTAGGAGGGTGACGGGAATTCCCCTGGGCCCCCACAGCAAAGGGCGCCGGGAGGGCCAGCTCCCATTGCAAAGCGCCTGGGACGGTGTCACCCTCATGCCATCTTTATTGTGGCTGAACTGGCAGCTGATTCGCTCCCACGTGCTCCTGGCTGGGGTTCAGCCGGGGTCCAGGGGACAGACATCCCGCCAGGCTGGGGTGGTGGGCTCGCCACTGCACGCTGGAGAGAGGCCAGTGCTAGGGGACTGCCGCCAGGCAGCCGGGTTAGACTCCGCAGAGGGCATGTGCACAGCGAGCTGCTGGAAGCACCAGCCCGGGGCAGACTGGGGCCCATCCAGCCAGGGTCCCATCTCCAGCAGTGTCAGAAGTTGTATGGAGCCCTGCAGGAGGCAGTGATGGGATAATCTGCCCTCCTGACCCCCAATCGTTATACCCTGAAGCAGGAACTTTTCCAGAACACCTGCTTGTTTCGTGGATAGTCTCTGCATCCTATGAATGTCCAACCCTTTTGTGAGCCCTGCTGAACTCTGTGTCAGCGACACCTTGTGGCAGAGAGTTCCACTGGCCAACAGAAACTGTGTTTCCTTCTCACCACCTTTGAACTTGCCACCTTCCTGTTTCGCTGACCGTCCCTTAGCTGTGAGATCGGGAGAACAGAAGATCCAGCTGAGCCTTGGCCTGGAAGACGACTCTATTGTACGGGGTCGGCCCGTGCTGAGAGCAGCCCAGCGTTTATTCCTGCAGTGTTATTTGCATCACCGTGACACCACGGGACCATCCCTTCCCGCCTGAGCATCCAATGGCCGTGGCAGGGGGCAGGCACAGAGAGTGGAAGCAATGGGCCCCAGCTCACCCAGCAGACAAGAGACCCAGGTCTCCTGCCTCCCGCTCGGGGAAGGTGCGTTCCCTGCCCCCCCGAGCACTTTCCCTGGGCCAGAGCAGCCTGCGATGAGAGCCGGGAGGAGAATTGCTCAAGGAGGGGCCTGTAAACTCCATTTCTCTTCTGTAAGCGGGGGCGCCGTGTTCCCCATGAAGCAGGGGCAGCCCTTGCAGACGGCTGCCCAGCTCTGCCGGGCTGCCTGGCTCTCCCCTCTCCGCTTTGGGTCGCCGCTTGCCCTCCGAGGCGGGCTGAGAACAGCTGCTTTTCACCTGTCTCATTGTCCAGGAGACCAGCCCACGGGCTGTACAAGCTACAGATCCAAATACGTCAGTAGCCAAGGGCTGCAGGTGCTTCGGCTGGGCTGGGCTGCCCTTGGGACGCCGCCCTGAGGCCTGGTTCGCGAGACAGAGGCAGTTTGCGGGTAGGACTCGCTGCTCTGCTCGCTCCCTGCTGCCAACCCCTTGTCTGGATGCAGGCGGCAGATGCTGGGAGCTGTCCCAGTGCAGCCAGGCGTCCACGGGGCTGGTTCGCCGCTCTGCTGAGCCCTTTCGAGTGCTAATGCTTAGACCCCGGGGCCTGATTCCCTGGTGCCTGTGCAGAGCAAGGGCGGAACGGGATTGTTTTGTGCCTGCTCTGCGCTGGCACCAGGGATCGGCTGCCCCAGTGCAGAGCCAGAGGGAATCAGGACGTTTTCCTTAACACTCCCCCACTCCCCTGGCATCTGCCCTGCTGAGCTTCCCCAGTGAACCCAGGGGTGTGATGAGCCAGCGTGTTGCTGGGCTGGGAAGCGGGAGAACTGGGTTCTCTGGGGCCGAGTCTGTCCCTCGCTCTCTGTCCGTGCAGCACCTTGGGCATGGTTGGCTCTGTGCCGCACTTGGCACGGTTGATGCCATGATCTCGGTCAGGGCCTGGGCAGCGCCCGGCACAGCAGGGCTCCAGTCTCTGCTTTAATATTGTAATAACGGGGGAGGCAGGACTCAGCTGCTTTCCCCCAGCCCTGCTCTGGCTCGGTAGCTACTGGCGCTGCACCGGAGTGGGGGGAGCTGTGCACAGGGCAGGGGAAGGTTGGGCACAAGGCTCCAGGTGTTGACGAATTAGCCGAAGCAAAGTGGTATTTGCATGTGGGATTTTCAGCTGATCTTGCTGGTGTTTTCTGGAGGTTTCCTGCATCGCCTGTTGAGGCCCTTGGGCCTGCTTCCTTCTGAGCTGCGGTTTTAGGGTTTGATTTCCTCACCAGGCAGAACAAAATCTGGGATCCAGCTCTCAGCTGGGTCAGTGACAATGGAGAGGGACCCGGATTGTAATTACACCTGTGTGAATCCGGTTACTCCAGATCCACACTGGATTAACTGAGATCAGGCTCCAGGCCACAAAGCCCCAGGAAGGTCACTGCTTTGCCTGGACGTGAATCCCAGGGGTCAGGATCGACTGGGAGAGCGAGGAGCCTTGTACAGACATCAGCCTCCGCTGGCCGGAATCGACAGCGCCCCCTCAAAGGCACCGGGGCTCCAGTAACTGACACTCGCTGAAGATGGGGCTGACTCAAACCAGTTCCTGTCTAGCTCTGTCCTGGGATTGGGGGGTCCTTGTGGAGATGGGGGTGCCTTCCCCCCGCAGTCGCACTGCTTAACAGAAATCAGGGTTGAAAGGGATTCAGTTACACTGGTGCAAACGCCTGCGCTGCCGCCCTCCCGCCGATTTCACCCTGTGTGCTAGAGCCGCGCGCATGCTGGGGAGGTGTCGGGTTCACACAGACCCAGGGCAGCCGGCTGCAATCAGAGGCAGAGCACCCAGTGTGACGAGCCTGATGTAAGAACACACCGCTAGCCTTGCTGTGCGGCTGGACGCTGCTGCTGCCATGGGTGGGACGAACGTTTCCCTCCCCCCCCCCACCGCGCCCGGTTCTGGGGAGGGACAGGAGCAGCATCTGCCTGGCTTGGGGAGGCACCCGCCGGCTGGCTGTCGGTAGGGGACGTTCTCGAAGCACGGCACAGCCCGGACAGGAGGTTGCCGAGCATGGAGGGGTCTCTGTCACTGCAGTCTCAGCCACCTCCCGTGCACCCCGCTCTGCCCCCCACTGATCCCTGCCCCCCTCAGCGGTTGGGCAGGTTTCTCGCCTGTAACCGTTCTCTCTGTCCTGCCGCAGGCTGCGGGAAGCTGACGGGCGTCAGTAACCCCATCACCGTCCGGGCGTCGGGATCCCGGTTCGGATCGTGGATGACCGACACCATGGCTCCCAGCGCCGACAGCAGGGTGAGTGCCGAGGGCTTGTGCTGGCGGGTGGGGGCCGGGGAGGAGTCCGGGGGCTGCCTCACCTTCCCATGGCTTCTCTCCCCTTGCATCACTCTGCAAAGCCTCAGTCGGCTGCAGGCCAAGGCTTCCGTGGCCGTTTTGGGTGCACACCGTGGAGGAAGGGGTCTGATCTCCAGCCCCCAAGAAGTGCCCAGCACCCGCAGTCGGGACCAGATCTCTCAGCTCCTGACACGCCACTGGAGGCAGAGTTTTCCCAGGAGCTCAGCACCCAGCGTGGATCTGCCGTGCTGGGTGCGTCAGACAACCTGGCCACTTGTTCCGGTGCCTAATGCAGCGGTTCTCAGACGTTTGTACTGGTGACCCCTTTCACCCAGCCAGCCTGCGTGTGCGACCCCCTTATGAAGTAAAAACACGTTTTTTTAATTTAACTCTGTTATAAATGCTAGAGATGGAGGCTGACAGCTTGTGACCCCCCCCCATGTAATAACCTCATGACCCCCTGAGGGGTCACGACCCCCAGTTTGAAACCCCCTGGCCTAAAGGATTGCTGGCCCCGATCCTGGACAAGGAGCCCTTGTGAAAATTCCAGCCCCGCTCTGTCTATTTCCATGCCCAGGGCCAGTCCAGCCTTTAATCCAGGCAATAGGAAACACGCACCCCTTAAAAAACGCCTGTAACCGTGGCCAGAGGAGATGAGCCTGGCGGGGCGGGAGTGATGCTCAGCCAGCTCCGAAATCAGGCACACCAGGCATTTCTATCATGGTGCCGCTTTAGCTCTTAAAACGTCGCCAAGCGTTCGATCTGCAGAAAGAGCAAGAACCCGTTTAACATGGCAGACTGAGGGGGGGAGGGTTAATAAAACTCCGTGAAACACCCGTAGAGGTGCAGCGTCTTCATCCTGCAGAGCTCAGCGTCTCAGTGCAGCGAGCCCAGCAGAGCTCGAGAGAGAGGCAATTACTAGTGTAAAGAAATCCCGGTCCCCGTGAGATGCCAGCCCGTTTCTGCAGCCCAGCACCCCAGCTTTTCTGCCAGCAGTGCCAGGGCCGCACGCTGGAGCATATTAACAATGCGGAGCAGAAGCAGAGGCTCCTGTTTCTAATTCCACATCTCGCTCATTAATTGTCTTTCTGCTGCACATCCTGCAAACAGTGTTGGGTGCCCCCTAGCAGCGTGTTCCACGTGTGTAGCCGGAGAGTGAGCCTGTTGCCTGGAGTAACCTCTGGCCACACGTTGGTACAAAGCGGGTTAGACCCTCTGCTGGCGTCACCTGGCAGCGGCTGAGGGTCTGGGAGCGACCTGGAACAGGTCTCGGGAGTTGGGAGAAAGCGTCCTAGGAAGGGGGTGGGGACAGGGAAGCGTGCTGCATGCCCCCCGGCGATGGTGTCTTGAAGCCTAAAGATATCCTAGGCCTTGTCGACTTGGAAACTGGAGCCAGACTGACGCCAACGGCTGCAGCTCGCGCCGTGAGTTCAGTGCAGGATCATGTGTGGCCGTGTGCAGGGGGAATCGGGGCCTTACTTCTCTGTACATGAACCTGGGGGAAGCCCCTGCTGGCCGTGCAGGCCTGTAGCCAGGGCCTTGTAAACAGCCAGAGGCTGCTGGAGCCGTGGCAGAGCTGTTCCAGTTGTAGCAGGCTGGCTGCAGGGGCGGGGCTCCGCATCGCTTTGTGTCACACGTCTGCTAGTGCTGGGTCCTGCCTCGGATGCGGAACTGGGGGAGCGGGGAAGTCACCCAGAGGGGGCGCATTTCCCAGAGTCCCCTGTGCCTGTGGCGATGCGCCGGGAGCTGGCGCTTTGCAGAGGGTATTTGCGCTCCGCGGTGCTTCCCTGCCCTGGCCCCTGCAGGCGAGAGCCGTTTGTGTAGGGCTGGTGCCCGCTGGAGCAGGCCAGCCCTGCACACCTGCCCCGGGCCCCAGAGGAGAGGCTGCGTCCAGGCTGCTGTGCGACAGCGCGAGACCAGGCCCTCCACACTCGTCAGCGGCGGAGTCTTGCCGGAGCTGGGGCAGTGTTACCTTGCTGCCCGCACGTGGGCGCTGCTCCCTGCCGCTTTTCCTGTTAATCAGTGAGCCCCGGAGCCTCCGGGCTTGGAGGAGTCCTCGGCGACCCCCACCAGCTCCAAAGGCCATAAGCTGTCAGAGAGAGGGACTGAACCTAGTGCTTGAGGAGGTGAAACTGGGAGCCAGGACTCCTGGGTTCTGCTCCTGCATCGAGGGAGGGAGGGAGGGAAGCCAGGACTCCTGGGTTCTATTCCTGCATTGAGGGAGGGAGGGAGGGAAGGAAGCCAGGACTCCTGGGTTCTATTCCTGCATCGAGGGAAGGAGGGAGGGAAGCCAGGACTCCTGGGTTCTATTCCTGCATCGAGGGAGGGAGGGACGCCAGGACTCCTGGGTTCTGCTCCTGCATCGAGGGAGGGAAGCCAGGACTCCTGGGTTCTGCTCCTGCATCGAGGGAGGGAGGAAGGGAAGCCAGGACTCCTGGGTTCTATTCCTGCATCGAGGGAGGGAGGGAAGCCACGACTCCTGGGCTCCAGCCCTGACTTGGGGGGAGGGGTCTGGGTTTAGAGCAGGGAACTCTTGAATTCTTTCCCAGCACTTGGGCAAGTCGCTCTTCTCTGGGCCTCAGGACAAGCATCGTTCCCTTGTCTCCTTTTCCTGTTCAGAGCGGCAGGGCTGCCTTTTGCTCTGCGCCGGCAGCGCCCAGCACGTCAGGGCTCCATGCTGGCCATGCTACAGGGGGACCCCAAGAATTGCTTAGTGGGTGTGTCGCCGTACAGCAGTGCTGTCCCAGCACCCCCCCGAAGCAGAGCGAACGCACACCCGGGGTGGCTGGGAACCAGTGGAGACGTAACCGGGGCTGCTGGGCATTTAAATTCATGTAGGTAGAGGGGCTTCCAGGAGGCCAGAGTCTGGAGCTGCGTGGGAGTTTGGCCGGTGCTGGCAGCGCCGAGCTGCCTGGCTCATTAGCAAGGGCTCAGGATGGATGGGAGAGCTGCGTGTCGCTGCAAATGGCACGTTTTTATGTACGGCTCGGGTGAGCAGCAGGGGCTGATGGATGGCCGCTGGGAGAAATCGGATTTCTAACGTGCGACAGAGAAATCGGCCTTTTATTGATTGTGGGGTTTGCGTTTTCAAACCAGGTGGGCAGAAGCCTGGGGGCGTCTCAAACCGGCCCCCAAGCCCCAGTGACTCCCCAGCATCCCGTGGGGATGGGGGCTGGACGCCTGTGCCCTAAGACCAGGCCTCGGCCCAGCGCTGGCGCTCGGGGAGCAGGGCTGGCCGGGCCCGCTGGGGGTAAGTGGCATTTCCAGCCACAATGTAGGACTGTGCTGGGATTGGGGGTGCGAGCGCCTGGGGTTCAGTTCTCTGCTGCCCTGGGCCTCGTGCCACCAGTCAGTACCCTGCGGGGGGGGGCCACTCGCTTTCACTGGCATACCTGGCTGGGCCCCTGGGGCCAGATCCTCAGCTGGCACAAATGGGCATCTGGGGCCTCCATGTGTTACACCCCTTCCTCCCCTAGTCCCCGGGGCCTGAAACGCCTGGATAACGTCCCAGGCCAGCCAGCCAGCCAGCCAGCACCAGGCCCTGCCCCCCCGCCCGCCTGAGGGGACTCGTCTGCTCCCTATTGCTGTGAGACCCCCGAACGCTGCAGCAGCGACGCACCCAGCAGAGCGTCCCGTTTGCAGCAGCATGGGGCAGGGCCACCTCTCTCTGCCGTGGAGCGGCAAGCGCTGGGATGCCCCAAGGGCTGCAGTGCACGTGCCAGGCCCGGTGCCCGGGGCAGAGGGCTCCTTCCTCTCACTGCTCATGCTGGGGCCAAGCAGCCAGGGCAAGGATGGCTTATTCAGCCTCCCCTAATCCAGCCCCGGGTGGGACTGTTCTGTCGAGTCTGTTTGCCCGGGCTCTGCACGTCCCCTGTTAGTGACACTCGTCCCGCCGAGATCAGGGGCCTGTGGGCGCGGCACGGCCGCCGGCCACCTCGAGCCTGGCCTGCGAGAGGTGCTAGCACCGTGTGCTCAGCGCTTCTTGTGAAAGCGACGGAGACCATCAGCTTCCATTAAAAAACAGGTGGTTTTCAGCCCTCGGGGTTACGAACAGACCCCGGAGAGCTCGGGACCCCGGCAACGGAAAAGAACCCGAAGGGTTCGTGTTAAAAGCAGTCGCCTGATTTCGGGGCCTGGCTCGGGCGTGTTCACAGACCCGTGGCTGCCTTTCACGTGGCTTGCACGGGTGGAGATGACGCCAGCAAGCCCTGCTGAGGAGCCGGGGTCCCTTCGCTCGGCCAGACGCTGGAGCTGGCGTCTCTGCCCGTCTCTCTCCTGTTTCCACCCGAGGTTTAAGGCGTGGAGCTGCCGTTCAGCAGGCAGGGCCCTTGCCACAGACGTTACTGGGGGTCTGCGCGGGGCCCAGCATCGCGGGGCTCAGGGGGGCGCTCGCACTCGCTCCCCTTTCATTCTTCTGTAAACATTTAAGCCAATGTGACAGGCGGGGGGGCTGCCGGCTGGGTTAGCCCCAGCTCGGCCGGCCCCAAAGGCTCCTGCCTGGCCTCAGCCTGGGCTGCAGCTCCGGGAAGTCATGAAACCTCGAAGTCCTGCTCTGGCGTGGGGGGCTGCCCGGGCTGGCAGGGTTGGGGGCCAGGGGAGTCATTGCTCTGTGCGGAGAGGGCAGGCGGCCACGCTGCTGCTGCTGCTGCTGCTGCTGCAGCGCAGGGGCTGGAAAGTCGCAGAGGGGAGCCCGCGTGGAGTACGGGGGAAGATGCGCCATGGTCCGCAATTCAAAGCATTTCGCCCAGCAAGCCCCCCAGGAGTGGGGCCCTTTCATGATCCCCATTATGCAGATGGGGGGTCCAGGCCTCGTGCTGGGCCCTGCCCAGGGGTTGGGGGGTGTCACGGAGTCCCCGGGCGCTGCTCTGGAGCTGCTCCCCACCAAGCCAGGCAGGACTCTGGGAGCCTCCTCTCCCTCGGAGCAGCCTGTCTGCAGGGCAAGAAGCTCCCACGGCTTCACCTCCTGGGTCTCTCCTTGGAGCTTTCAGCATCCTCTGCCCCTCCGTGCGCTTCCCACAGCGAGTCCGCCCCGGCGGGGTCCTGGGGGGGCCACAGGGTCCTGCCCCCCCCACGTCGCAGTCAGACGTGACTCTCAGCCAGCCAGTAACACAGAGGTTTATTCGATGACAGGAACAGGGTCTAACACAGAGCTTGTTGATACAGCGAACCGGACCCCTCGGCCGGGTCCATTCTGGGGGGCAGTGAGTCAGACCCCCACGTCTGCCCTCACTCCTTGTCCCCAGCCAGCTCCAGACTGACTCTCCAGCTCCTCCTTCTTTGCTTTGTTCCTTTCTTGGGCCAGGAAGTCACCTGACCTCTTTGTTCTCCAACACCTTTAGCTATCTCCTTGCAGGGGGGAAGGTCCCAGGCCATTAGTTGCCAGGAGACAGAGTGTCGGCCATTTATGCACACTGGCCTTTATCCCACCACCTAGAGACTTAAGAACTGCATTGGGGAAACTGAGGCACCCACACAGTATTCAGAGGAAACATTAAGAACAGTCCCACTTCGTCACAGGGGGCCCAGGCCTTGTGCTGGGTCCCACATGGGGTGAGGGGTTGGGGGGCCCAGGCCTTGTGCTGGGCCCTGCCCAGGGGTTGGGGGCTGGGGGGCCTGGGCCCCACGCAGGGGTGAATTTCCCCCGGGATCCACTGCCCCCCTCTAACCACGCGGCTGGTCTCTCCCGCCCAGGTCTGGTACATGGACGGTTACTACAAGGGGCGCCGGGTGCTGGAGTTCCGGACCCTGAACGACTTCATCACGGGCCAAAACTTCGTGCAGCACCTGCTGCCGCACCCCTGGGCCGGGACGGGCCACGTGGTCTTCAATGGCTCCCTCTACTACAACAAGTACCAGAGCAACATCATGGTGAAGTACCACTTCCGCTCGCGCAGCGTGCTGGTGCAGCGCAGCCTGAACGCCGCCGGCTACAACAACACCTTCCCCTACTCCTGGGGGGGCTTCTCCGACATCGACTTCATGGTGGACGAGAACGGGCTGTGGGCCGTCTACACCACCAACCAGAACGCCGGCAACATCGTGGTGAGCAAGGTGGACCCGCAGACGCTGGAGATCCTGCGCAGCTGGGACACCGGCTACCCCAAGCGCAGCGCCGGCGAGTCCTTCATGATCTGCGGCACCCTCTACGTCACAAACTCCCACCTGGCCGGGGCCAAGATCTATTTTGCCTACTACACAAACACTTCTAGCTATGAGTACACGGACATCCCGTTCCACAACCAGTACTCCCACATCTCCATGCTGGACTACAACCCGCGGGAGAGGGTGCTGTACACGTGGAACAATGGCCACCAGGTCGTGTACAACGTCACGCTCTTCCATGTCATAAAGACTTCGGGCGAGTTGTGAAACCGCTGCCGGACTCGGTTCTTCGCTCTTTCTTTTTTTACACTTTGGGATCGACCGTTCTTTTCATGAAGCAAA
Source organism: Mauremys mutica (assembly GCF_020497125.1). Taxonomy (NCBI): domain Eukaryota; kingdom Metazoa; phylum Chordata; order Testudines; family Geoemydidae; genus Mauremys; species Mauremys mutica. Next base: position 25,520,482 of record NC_059091.1, read on the forward strand.
GCCCAGAGGTTCTTCTTTGTGGTTTTTTCTTTCTTCCTGTGGTTGACATGACGCATGGATCTCGTCTGCTTTCGTTGGAGCCAAGGTCAATTATTTTATTTTATTTTATTTTACTTTTGGTGGCAAATAAAAATGATCTCTTTGACATTTGATGAGGCTTGTGCCTTTTCTTTCCGATTGTGGCCATGTCTCTCTGCTTCTGTGCAGGGGATGCGGGATTCTAATTCCCGTGGGGAATTCACCTGTAAATACAGAAATATGTGAGAGTTGCGCACAAACATTAAAAAGTGCATTATAGAACCAGAGGGGTGAGAAATGTAAAAATTGGACAGCCAAAGTTAACTATTGAAATAACAGCAGCTGTTACAGCTGAGTGCCGAAGCGCAGACATACCCAGCTAGAATAACGGTAAATGTTAAAAATGACCGAGATAAAATGTATACAACTCAAACGATAAATGTTAAAAATGATACGTGCAGGTAAAATACTGGCAAGCGTTAGAAAGGATCGATTTTAAAATGCTCTACGGGTAAACTACTGGTAAACTACCCAGACATACGATACCAGAACTAGCACCTTGTTGTTATTGATTTATTCCGTGTCACCCTGAGCCCTCGCTGGTGACTGCGCTGGTCTCGCTGCGGCACGGATTGTAACATTTCTGTTCTCTTGTCTGGCCCGTGACTGGGGCTTCCAGGCACTACTGTAATACACCTAACACATGCCGCACGGTGTCTGCCCAGTGGGGTCCTGCCCCAGGCCTGGGGCTCCTGGGTGGTATCTCTACAGCTAACAACACGCATGGGGCGTACGTGGCGTCTGGGCCTCTGGCTGCCCCCCGTGCACGGGGTGTTTCTCCTCCTCAGTAACGTGGATTCTCTAGTCCTGCCCCACGTGAGAGCGCAGCGGAGACAGTGCTGAGGGTCTGACGGGCGCCTGGTGCGAAATCCTCGTGCCGAGGTTAAGGACGCCCCAGCCCGTTATCCCAAGCAGTGCACGAGGGAGCAGGAGTGGTCTAGTGGGCGGAGCAGGGATTCCTGATTTCGGTTCTCAGCTCAGCCGCTGGCTCTGGGGGCCAGGCTCTCCCCTGCCGTGTGCTGCCATTGGCCGAAGACAGGCCCGTGGCGCTGGTGCCCGGTGGTGCCAGGGGGAGAATCGCGGCCTCCTGGGGAACGTCTGCGCTGCAAAACTGAAAACCCTGCGGCCACACGTCTCCGAGCCGGGGCCAGCCGACTCAGGCTCCCGATGTGGGGCTAACGCTAGCCCTGGGGGCTAAATCGCTCCGTCCCCCGGACGCGCTTTGCAGCCCCAGTTGCACTGTTTGCAGAACCTGTTTGCTGGAGGGTCCCTCATTCGGAGAGGGGGAGGGAAGCCCCGGTAGGAGAAAGGCAAAGCCCACGTTCTCCAGAGGCCAGGCGCCAAAGCTCCCAGCGCACACAGGCTGCAGACCGACTAGCTGGGGTGCAGGGGCTGGACGATGAACCCAGGCTGGCTCAGATACCCTGCAATGCTCACTCACACTCCTCTTTGCACCAGCAGCCTGGGCCGATCAGAGGAGTGCCTGAGTGTAGCTAAACCCAGCTCTGAGGGCTGATGTGCCGCCCGCTCCTCGGCCAGCAATAATCCTCCGGTGATGGAGCAGGGAGTGGGGCAGATTTGACCAGGGAATGTTGCAGGGGAGTTACACTGGGGATGGGGGACGTCCCTTGAAGGAAGCTACCTGAGCTGTAACCTGAGCCAGGAGGGGGGTTGGGAGAAGTGACACCTTCTGCCTGGGAGACTGAACAAAGGAGAGGAGGAGCAGGGGGACGGGGAGAGAGCTGCTGGAGGAGTTTTGGGTTTGGCAGTTTGGACTGGGGGGTGCAACGCAGGGAACCCCAGGCTGGGGTCTAAGCTCCCTGAACCCCCAGAAGGACTTGACTGAGGGGTCCTGGCTGTGCCTACAAGCTCTGCTGTAGCCTGCGTCCCTACTGTAAGCAGAGTCAGGATGAGCTCTAACCTGGTGGTAAATTATGAGGAGTGGGCAAAGGAATTTCAGGAATGTGCATTTGCATTGGCAAACCCACTCCACTTAGTATAGCACACAGCAGCCTGGGATGGTTATTTTCACAGCTGTGGGACCCCCAATTTCTTTGTTATTGGGGCAGGAGGAATAAAATGTTGTCACCCTGATTAAGTAAATGAGGAACTACAAAACTGTCTTATGATAAAGGGTTTCATTATCAACTAAATAGTACTTGCTAGACAAGGGACATGGGTTCCAAAACCCAGTGAACTGAGAGAGGCTGGGGACAGGTATCTGTACCTGGTGGTGCCTTGTGTGAGCTGGAAGCACCAGCCCCACCTATGTCTCTCTCCATTGTGGAATATCAGAATTGATTTTTGATTCCCTTAAGAATCTAGATACAGGTTACTGAGCTGAACTCACTTTGGGCTAATGGTGCACTAGCACTGGGGCTCCCCTACTGTGAGCTGAAATCACTAAGAGCTGAAATCACTAAAGAGCTGGAATTGCTGAGCTGAGAGCACTGAGTACTGTACTAACTAGTGGGGGGAACCTGAAGCTATACTGCAGAGCGGAGTGCAGCAGTTCGTGGAGCCATGGAGTGAGTGGAGCCGAGCACTTTGCGGAGACGGCTGGTGGACCAGAGCAGCTGGCAGAGCGGAGCAGCTGTGGGACGGGTGGAGCGGCCCACAGAGCGAGCGGAGCCGAGCAGTTTGTGGGGACGGTTGGAGCGGATCACAGGACAGCTGGTGGAGCAGAGCAGCTGGCGGAGCGGAGCAGCTGTGGGACGGGTGGAGCGGCCCACAGAGCGAGCGGAGCCGAGCAGTTTGTGGGGACGGTTGGAGCGGATCACAGGACGGCTGGTGGAGCAGAGCAGCTGGTGGAGCGGAGCAGTTTGTGGAAAAGGCGGGAGCAGAACCCCACGGACCACGTAAGGTGCCCCTTTCCACCCAGGCTGGGGGTGGGGACAGGGACCTCTGCAGATAGACTCTCGAACTCTGGGGCTGCACTGACCCGGGACAGAGACTTTTGGATTGTGGGATTGTTGGGACTGTGGGTGATCTTTGGGTTACTGGACTCTAGGGACATTTGGGATATTGGACTTTGGAGTTTGGGGTGATTTGGGGGTTGCTGGTCTCAAGAGCCCGTGGAGAAGGACACGGCCCAATCTCCTGGGGTGGATCTTTGCTCACGTTTAATCTATGAACGCTAATTGAGGTGTTTTCCAATTTAATGCTTGTGTTTATCTCATGTAATTAAACCTTTTCTGCTACACCGAGACTCTGTGCTTGCGAGAGGGGAAGTATTGCCTCCTTGAGGCGCCCAGGGGTGTGTGTAAGATTTTCCCAGGTCACTGGGTGGGGGCTCGAGCTGGTTTTGCATTACGTTGTAGGGAAGGGACCCCTATGTATTGAACCCAGCCCTTGCTGCTATCAACTCGGCCTGGCAGAAGGGTTACAACTACTGTCCAATAAACCTTCTGTCTCACTGGCTGGCTGAGAGTCCCGGTGAGTCCCAGGAAGAGGGGTGCAGGGCCCCGACTCCCCCGCACTTCATGACACCTCCCGCCTCCACTGCCCTGCCTTCCCGCACCGTCTGCCTGGAGACGCCCCCAGCACGGCAGAAAAGGCTCAGCACAACCGCCTGGACACTCGTTAAGCCTGTGAAGACACCGTCGCTTGTTGGTGTGATCAGAGGAGCGACACTCGGCACCACACCCAGCATCATGCCTGGGTTTGTCTCAAATGGATTTATTCCCATCTGTCTGTCTATCCCCATCCACCCCCTCTATCTATCTATCTATCTATCTATCCCCTTCCACCCCCTCTATCTATCTATCTATCTATCTATCTATCTGTCTGTCTGTCTATCCCCTTCCACCCCCTCTATCTATCTATCTGCCAAGTCTGTATTCTGAACACGTGGTCCATTCAGTGAGGCCGAGGGTTGAAGCGCAAAGTGTCACGGAGTCCCCGGGCGCTGCTCTGGAGCTGCTCCCCACCAAGCCAGGCAGGACTCTGGGAGCCTCCTCTCCCTCGGAGCAGCCTGTCTGCAGGGCAAGAAGCTCCCACGGCTTCACCTCCTGGGTCTCTCCTTGGAGCATTCAGCATCCTCTGCCCCTCCGTGCGCTTCCCACAGCGAGTCCGCCCAGGCGGGGCCCTGGGGGGGCCACAGGGTCCTGCCCCCCCACTTCGCAGTCAGACGTGACTCTCAGCCAGCCAGTGACACAGAGGTTTATTCAATGACAGGAACAGGGTCTAACACAGAGCTTGTAGGTACAGAGAACGGGACCCCTCAGCCGGGTCCATTCTGGGGCCCAGTGAGCCAGACCCCCACGTCTGCCCTCACTTCCCGTCCCCAGCCAGCTCCAAAATCAACCCCCTCCAGCCCCTCCTCTCTGGCCTTTGTCCCTTTCCCGGGCCAGGAGGTCACCTGATCTCTTTGTTCACCTTTAGCATCCCCTTGCCAGGGGGGAAGGGCCCCGGCCATTTGTTGCCAGGAGACAGAGTGTCGGCCATTTATGCACCCTGGAGACTTAAGAAATGCGTAGGGGAAACTGAGGCACCCGCACAGTATTCAGAGGAAACATTAAGAACAGTCCCACTTCGTCACACAAAGTAATCAGTAACCCTGGGCCAGGGCCTGCCCAGGCGAAGGCGTTTGGGGTGGGGGGCCAGGCCTCGTGCTGGGCCCATAGCCCATCCCTAGGAGTAACTCGCTTGCAATCAGGGCCCCTGGGAGGTGATTCTGTTCCCTGCTGCTTGTTCGTGCCGCAGCCGGGCTGGGCTTGCAGGACTGCGCTGCCTGCAATCCCCCTGCCAGCCCCAAAAGGCTACATCGCTCTGTGTGACCCTGTGCCAGGACGCGGCTCCGGTATTCCAGGGCGCATTAACGGCCCATCTTCACCAGCTGATGCGCCACCAGCCTGTCTGTGGTTTATGGGCTTGGTTAATGCACCGCGTTCCAGTGCCAGGAATATTATAACAGCGCTGGGGAACATCAGAAAAGGGAGAGAATTTATAAATAGCTTCTTCCTCAGAAGAACCAGACGAGAAGGGCCACTGGGTGGAAGGGGCAGGCGAGGAGTTGTAGGTAGCTGTGATGTCTACAACCGCGGCGCTGGCGCTGACCGAGGCCGGGGCCAAGCACAGAGTGACAGATGGTCCTGGCTCCCAGAGCTTCCCCTCTAAATAGACCAGCCAAAGGGGACAGAGCCCCAGCAAAGCGGCGGTGACTCGCCCACGGTCGCCGGGGGCTTGGGGGCAGAGCCGGGAACTGAAGGCAGCTCTCCCAAGTCTGGCCAGTACCTTAACCGCACGCTGGCTCTGAGCTGAGGCTGAGAAAAATGGGACTGCAGCAGAATTCACTGCCGCGCTAGAGCCGGGCAAACCACGGAGCAGGATTGTTTTTTCTTTTTAATTGATTTTGGTGAAGGGTGACGTCTGCAGGAAAACAATTACCCAGGCTGTCAGGGACTCGGGGACAGGCAATGAATAAGGCGGATTTCAGGGCCCATCTCCAGGGGCGGACGGCTCATTTCTGACTAGCTGCGTCCGCAGCTGAGTGACAGTCAAGGGGGATCCTCACGACAACACACACTCGCCCTCACACATCCACACACCCGTGCAAGTCCCTGTGCACATGTACTGTCACACTTGCAAATGCACGCAGGCTCGCTCTCTCACACACGTCTACGTGCACACGCAAACACGCATGTTCACACTCGTGCACACACTCACACACGTGCACACCTACACTCACACACATGCACATTTAGACACACGTTCCCAGGAGTCAAGTCTGAGACTGCTGCTGCTTCCCATCCAGCTGGCTGCGTCCAGGCCCTTGTCTGGTCACAGCGATCCTGGTGAACCCCTCCCCTCCCTTGAACTAAGGAGCAGCTGCGGGGGTGCGGAGCGAAGGCCGACTGGATTGCATGGGACAGAGACAATGTTACTACCTGACGATAAACACCCAGCCAGACCTTGCTGTGGCTACACCTCAGCAACCACTGTCCCCTCCTCCCCTTTTCGCGTGGGCCTCTCTCCTTGGTGTTTAACCGTGAAGGAGACGTTTGCTGGCTCGGATTTCAGCTGCTACCAGAGAATCTCTCTGCGTGGAGGCAACGCCCCCATGCCAGGGACTCGCCGTGAGACTGTCCTGACCCATGCACACCCCTAGCGTGGGAGCACGGTCATTAGCCAAAGACTGATGCACGCCCCATCATGGGGGCTCTGAATGGAAGGATCTGGGCCTAAGCTGTCTCTATCCTGCCCCCTGCTGGTGTCCAAGGGAAAAAGCAGAGCAGGCCCAGGCTTCATTTGCATTTTTGTTACCCACCATCCCACTGTGAAAGTTTTGGTCATTTTGGTGAAAATTCATTTAAGTTTGGAGTGGTGAGGTAATGGAATTCGGTTCTCCTGAATGCGCAGCAAAAGGGCCCGAGAACAGTCTGAAATATGCCCTGAGTGAGGGGTCGCCCTAACCGTCATCCCAGTCGTGTATGGCTGGGCCGTGGTGTGTGGCTAGTAGTAAAACAGGAAAGGGCTGTTATCTGAGTGCTGATTTTCCCAAGTAAGGGGTTTGTTTGTTTTCATTGTTGTCTGAAAGAGCAGTAGGGGGGGGGGAGATTATGAACACTAATTTAAGATATGGGAACTAGGGTCCCCCTTTCTGTGGTGTAGGCTGTGCATGACCTTGGTTAAGGCTCTGAGTTCAGTCCCTGTGTCGCTTAGTTCCTGCTTATAAAGTGGGACTAGCAGCCTGGGCCTGGCTTATGCAGAGCGGTGACGTTAAACCTGTTGAGCAAACTGTGACGATGCGGTGCTGGCGGGACCCAACTGAGAGTGCCAAATCAGGACCAATTGCTCAAACAGGGCAGTCACAGCCCTAGGCTGGGGTTTTTCCACCTCTAAGGCAAACCAAACCAGCCAGACAAGAAGGACTTCGGTCTCACCCCACTGGCTAACCACAAGTCACACACGCAATTTCCTTAGACACTCCAGTCTCCCAGTATCACCACCAGTGCACTCGTCCTGGGGATAAATGGTTATGAAAACCAACACCCCAATAAAAGGAAACGGTTCTCTCGATCCCAAAGGACCTAGCCCCAGACCCAGGTCAATATACACATCAGATCTTACCCACAAATCACGCTGTTGCCAATCCTTTAGAATCTAAAATCTAAAGGTTTATTTACAAAGGGAAAAAGGTAGAGATGAGAGGTAGAATTGGTTAAATGGAATCGATTACATACAGTAATGGCAAAGTTCTTAGTTCAGGCTTGCAGCAGCGATGGCATAAACTGCAGGTTCAAGTCAAGTCTCTGGAACATCCCCCGCCGGGATGGGTCCTCAGTCCCTTGTGTAGAGCTTCAGTTTGTAGCAAAGTCCCTCCAGAGGTAAGAAGCAGGATTGAAGACAAAATGGAGATGATGCATCAGCCTTATATAGGCTTTTCCAGGTGTAAGAATCTCTTTGTTCTTACTGTGGAAAATCCCAGCAAAATGGAGTCTGCAGTCACATGGACAAGTCTCTGCATACCTTGCTGAGTCACAAGGCTGTCTGCCTTCTCTCCATGGGTCAATTGTGTAGCTGATGGTCCTTAATGGGCCATCAAGCAGGTTAAGCAGAGCTAACACCAGCTTGTCTGGGATGCTTCCCCCAGAAGCACAGCACCAACTTGAAATACAGACAGCATAGAGCCAACATTCATAACTTCAACTAAAAATGATACAGACATACAGACAGCATAATTATAACCAGCAACCCATAACCTGGCCTTAGACACCTTATAAGACCCCCTTTACCTAAGATTTGGTGCCATTGCAGGACCTTGGTTGCAACCCATGTTCTATATGGTCCCAATTTATATCAATAACGTCACACCCCCAACGCAAAATTGATGCAGGAAGGGATGACAAAACATCACTGACTGCATCCCAAGAGCCCCCTTTCCTTGGGTCTGTCTCACTACAGCTAGTGTTGGGCTAGAGGCCGTACCAGTGTATAACCGAAATGGTTTATCAAAGTCATGTTCAATAACATGAATGAATCTCTTTACAACTCAAGGTATAACTTGGTTAGCTTTTGCAGCAGGGTTCCTATATGTTTCATGTGATCTTGCCAAGAGCTAAAGAAAACAGCTACTTTATCCATACCAGCTTTGGCCAATGTTTTGAACCCAATTAACATTAAACCAATGTAGATATTGACATTGTTCATAGTACAGGAATCTTGGCATTTAGCCTTGAAAGCAATATGGTAGTGTGCCTCAGTTTCCCCTTTCATACAGCACATCAGGTCTGGAATGTATTTTCCCCTGTGAAAAGTTCCAACACTGTTTACAGGCATTAACTGTGAAACATCAGTATAGCAAGGCCCTTTAACATAAAGTGTGTTTTCATGTATTCCTTTCAACATGTTCAAGGGATTTTCCAAAAGATTAGGCACATTGTACATTGTTACAGTTCTTGGCAATAGCAACACATTAGTTACAAAAATTAGCATTAGCAATAACAACAAATTCATTGCAAGTGTCCATTTACAATTATGTTTGTCATGCCACACCCTTGGCTCAATACCATTGGAGTTTGGGCATTTTAGGGTTAACCTGTGGCTCCCCTTTGCAAAATTCAGTCTTCTCTTTCCTTCTTGTCCTTCAGGATTAAACCCTGATTTCTCTTGCTTAACAGAGTTCACTGGCTGATGGGGTGGGCCCTCTGTGCTAGCAGCTATTAGCAAGTCTTTCTTCTCCCTGCCAGCCAGGTAATTTGCATTAACACAGACACTAGCTTTTAACTCCTTAGCTGCTATGGATTCCAAGGCTGGACTTTGTCTTACAGAGATATCACACAAATCCAAATAGTCTGAGGGTGAGAGCTGGCTTGCTCTCCCCTGCATCCTTAAGCATTCAGCCATAAAACTGTTCTGCTCTGAAACACCAGTAACTGAATCTGTCCTCAGATCCTGAAGCACAGACTGCTCACTCACAGAATCAGCATGGAGACAGTCCTGTCCCAACACCATGGTTGTTCCAACCAGTTGGCCACACACAGCCTCATGGTTATAGGGCTGCTCAACTTTGTTAACAGCTTCTACGTCACCTGAGAGCTTTTCAAAGCTGCCCACACACTGGATCTCTCAAAAGGAAAGTCAGTGGATCCATTCACAACAGAAAATTTCTGGCTGTTAGGAACTGAAACTTTCTTGATTAAATCACTTTTACACCCTTCAGTTGCAGTAACCTGCTTGCACAGGCTACCATGAGGATTCCTTTCCCCAGGAGCTTTTCTAAGCAGCAATTCACCCCTCACAGAAATTCTGCCCTTCCCTGCTTCACCTAGGGCTTGCTCTAAAGGAACACTTTCCTGAGCAACCACAGATTCTTTCTGGGTTTTACTTACATTCATAATCACCTCAGGCCCATCAGGCAGATCTCTACACCATCCCCTTTCAGGCAAACGTATAGACTTTCTAGATAACCGGTTAGAAGCACTCTCCTTTCCTTGGCCATGAACCAGTTCAGGAATCTTTTCCTTCTTGCTACAAGTTGTCAAACTGTCAGTAGGTAACACAATTAAATCACCTTTTTGCTCCCCTTGTGCCCTGGCTAGGATATCACCCTGATCAGACAGAGTTGCTACACCCTTTTCCAACCACACATTAGCAACTGGCAAACTACAAGCACCAGAATTGTCTGTTCTCTGGGATTTTGCTAAGACACTAACTGGATGCAACCTAGTTACAGTGCCATTCTCCCCAGCAGACACAAACTTAGGACCATTCCCTTCCTGGGCTTTAGCTGTATTTATAACCAACTCCGAGACAACTGAATCACCCTCAACCATCACAGGCTGAAAGGCACCTTCTGTCTGCTCCACAGACACAGAAGAGCCGGAGACACATTCTCCTTCACCAGACACACAGCTTGGGATCCCATTTCCCTTGTCCCAGCACACATGGCTGTTCACAGACAACTGCTTGGAGACCGAGATAGCTTCCTTCATAGGCAAGTCAATACCCCTGACAGAGACAGGCACATTCCCTCCACTGTCACATTTCTCCACACAGGAAACAGGTAAGGGACAGGGACACTCATTTTCCACTATCCCTCCCTTCCCAAACTGCTGATTAGACAAAGCTATCAGCTCACAAGGCTGCCTAGGCTCCTCCAAACTTTCCCTACCAGGCACATTGCCTCTCCCAACAGATAAGCTGCTGCTTTTTTCACTACACTGAGCTACTTTTAGCAAATCACAGTTACCCATTTCAGGTTCACTTTTACAAGCTGCACTAGCCAACAATTCATTACCCATTACAAATTTACCCTCTCCTTCCTCAGTTAGGGCTTTAACCTGACCATCTACTTTAATTTGCTCCTGAGAAACATTTTCCTCATCCATGAGATCTTTCTGCTCTTGATCTAACTTCAGATTCACTTCTGAGACATCAGACAGACATTCAGAAACTTCACTCACAGACACACTGCTTCTTGGCACAGACAAACCTTTGGAGCAACCCACCTCAGGCAAATCATTGCCCACAATAGACACAGGTTTAAGATCATTCCTCTCCTCTGACTGGCTACCTGGACTGAACAAAGCTTTAACATTTTCCCCAATTAAAAGATCTTTAGGCAATAACTTCCTGACACCAGCTATCACTTCATGCTGAGCCCCATTCCACACAAGGTGGATTCTGGCTAAAGGCACATGGACAGTAAACTCACAGAGGATCACAACATTCACACTCTGATTTGGTAAATAATCTTCCTCTTTGACCAGATCTGCTTTAACAAGAGTGATGTTAGAAGCCATAGTTTGCCCTAAACCGCTTTTACCATTGACTTTCACACTCTCTATGAATTTTCCATTCCCACTCCCACACATAGCACTGGCACAATTTATGGGGCTACCCCCTACTGAACACACAGTAACAGCATTGACATAAAAGGTGGCATTGTTGGGGTACATTTGGTTACCCCCAGACAACTGCTCAGAGTTATACAACATACCAACATTGTTACAAACTGGACTTTCAAGAGGATACAGTCTCTGCTGTTCTTCCATTGCTTTTTTGACTTGGAGTTGGAGTCTAGCCGTCTCCTGTTGCATCTGTCGAGTTTTCTCCTCAGCAGCCAGCAGCTCCAGACGCCTTTTACGAGCTTTTTCTTCTCTCTTAGCAACTTCTTTCTTTCTCTCATCAGCCTCTTTTTCCATTCGAATTTCTGCCAGTTCTTGCTCATAATCAAACTGCAGGCTGTCTCTCAAGGCTTGCAGTTTCCTTGCTTTTCCTGATGCTTTCTGTCTCATGGTCACTGACCTTTAACCAACCAAACTCTCAATCCCAAAGTTAAAATTTGGATAGCGTGGGGTTCTGACCCAAAGCTTAATTGACCTGGTTCTGTGGATCCTGCCGACTACGCCACTGTGACGATGCGGTGCTGGCGGGACCCAACTGAGAGTGCCAAATCAGGACCAATTGCTCAAACAGGGCAGTTACAGCCCTAGGCTGGGGTTTTTCCACCTCTAAGGCAAACCAAACCAGCCAGACAAGAAGGACTTCGGTCTCACCCCACTGGCTAACCACAAGTCACACACGCAATTTCCTTAGACACTCCAGTCTCCCAGTATCACCACCAGTGCACTCATCCTGGGGATAAATGGTTATGAAAACCAACACCCCAATAAAAGGAAACGGTTCTCTCGATCCCAAAGGACCTAGCCCCAGACCCAGGTCAATATACACATCAGATCTTACCCACAAATCACGCTGTTGCCAATCCTTTAGAATCTAAAATCTAAAGGTTTATTTACAAAGGGAAAAAGGTAGAGATGAGAGGTAGAATTGGTTAAATGGAATCGATTACATACAGTAATGGCAAAGTTCTTAGTTCAGGCTTGCAGCAGCGATGGCATAAACTGCAGGTTCAAGTCAAGTCTCTGGAACATCCCCCGCCGGGATGGGTCCTCAGTCCCTTGTGTAGAGCTTCAGTTTGTAGCAAAGTCCCTCCAGAGGTAAGAAGCAGGATTGAAGACAAGATGGAGATGATGCATCAGCCTTATATAGGCTTTTCCAGGTGTAAGAATCTCTTTGTTCTTACTGTGGAAAATCCCAGCAAAATGGAGTCTGCAGTCACATGGACAAGTCTCTGCATACCTTGCTGAGTCACAAGGCTGTCTGCCTTCTCTCCATGGGTCAATTGTGTAGCTGATGGTCCTTAATGGGCCATCAAGCAGGTTAAGCAGAGCTAACACCAGCTTGTCTGGGATGCTTCCCCCAGAAGCACAGCACCAACTTGAAATACAGACAGCATAGAGCCAACATTCATAACTTCAACTAAAAATGATACAGACATACAGACAGCATAATTATAACCAGCAACCCATAACCTGGCCTTAGACACCTTATATGACCCCCTTTACCTAAGATTTGGTGCCACTGCAGGACCTTGGTTGCAACCCATGTTCTATATGGTCCCAATTTATATCAATAACGTCACACAAACACATTGCGACGTGCTGGGTGCAAGGCAGAGAGCTTGGAGGTGGTAGTAGCCAGGCTGAGCTGATCCGCTTGGCTGAGAGTCCCTGCTCAGACCTGCCAAGCCAGCTCTTTGAGGAGGTAATATGGCAGTGATCATGGAAGGGAGGTTAGCTGAGCCTGCAGCCACGCCATAGGCTGAGACCGGGCGCTCCTGTGAACCGGGTACCAGGTAGGGGAGGTGGGCTGAGAGTTCAGGGGACTCCTGGCAAATCAGCCTGGGTTTCCTTAGCCCGAGGCCGTAATAATTTCTCGAGTTTCCCCTCTGTCGTTTCCTTTCCCCTGTTCTGTGGGCAGCATGGCCGGGATGGGGCTGGCGACCAGAGCACTGGCTTGTGTTTATTTCATCCTCAGAGCAGCAATACCAGGCTAGCGGCTCAAGTCAGCCTTGTTAAAGGGCCCCTCGAGGCTGCCAGCCCCTTGGCCGAAGGGTTTCCGGTAGAGCCTAGAACTCGCCAGCGTGACTGAGCTAAGAGCGGCTCTGCTCCGAGAGACCTGACGCCCGCTGGCTTTAGGCACCGCAGGGTCAAGTTCCAGTGGCTGCGCTACTCGGCTCTGAGGCAGGACATCGCAGGGGGATTCTTGGTAGGAAATCCGCCCCGAGGATTGTTTCCTGGGCACGCAGCAAGCGAACAGTCTGGTGCTTGGCAGCATGTTGCTCATCTCTGCAGCTGGAGATATCTGACATGGGCGGCAGCAACTCTCTACACACCCTGTCCAAAGAGGCAGCTGTTTCTCCCTGGGAGGCTGCCCTGTCTCAGCACCATTCTGGGGAGGAATGGGCACAGGGCCAGGAGGCTTTGAGTTCCTATCCTGCCTCTGTTCCTCAGTTTCTCAGTCTGTACCGTGGGGATATTAACAGTGTAATAGCACCTAGGGGCCCTAATCAAAGGCTTGGGCTCCACTGTGCCAGGTGCTGTACGCGCAGGGAATGAACAAACAGTCTCTGCCCCATGGGCCGGTTCAGCAGGTCCCCAGTCTCCTCTAGGAGTGACCGAGACAGTGACATCAGCTAACTAATGCCCACACCGTGCTTTGACCATGCAAACGGTTGTCATTCGCGCTATGGCAGTACAACCAGAATCAGACCCCCATAACACCAGGCGCTGGGCGCACACCTGGCCAGAGACGGTCCCTGCCTCAGAGGTCGTACACCCTGACTCGATGGGACAGAGACACACGCGGCAGCACTGGGACTAGACCCCAGGTGTCCTGGCTTCCAGCCCAGTTCCTACCCACTGGAGCAGACATGTACTTAGTAACGTCCTCCTCAGGCGTCTGCGACCGCTGCTCAGCGTCTGAGGGAATAACCAGTCTAAAGCTGTCGTCATCTCGGGGGGGTTCAGTCTCCCATGATAAAATCTCTGGCAGGTCTCGGCTCAGTGGCTCCTGTTGGGCTGAACAAAACTTAAATGGGTCCTTTAAAATCCATTTGTGGCTTTTATTGCTATTTAGTGCAAGATTCAGCTTTGGGTTCATCCGGTTTTGATATGGCAGCTATTGAAAATTAATGTCATCAACTGGGATGGCTGCCGTTCTGGGCGGCCAGGCGGGGGCTCGCAGGACGGCTCTGGCTCAGTGACACTAAGACAGGAGGATGCTGGGTTTAGGTGGCAGCTCACATGGGCCGGAGGGGTTGGGGGGCCGGGGTCTGCGAGGCACCCAGCGCGTGAGGCCGGTTATCAAGGACCTAGAGGGATCAATGCAACAGCCCCACACCGAGGGGTGTCGCACTAGGCCGAGGGGTGCGTTAGACGTCAAGGCTCCCGGCAGAGCTGGAGCCGGGGAGTGGATGCTGGACTCCTGCCAGATCTGCTCCAGTGCAACTGGGATTATTTGGGGGCCACGTCAGGCTGCAGGTCACAGCTGTCCCTCTGGCCTCGGACTCTCTGAAAGCCGGACTCTGAAGGGAGATTCAAGGCACCTTCGGCCAGTGACTGGCTTGTGCTGCAGCCGCGCAGGTGGGGAGGCGGCTCTGGGGGTCTCCGGCTAAGGCCAGGCGCAGAGATGGCCCCCGCTTTAACGGAGCTGGCTGGGCCCCAGCACCCGAATGCACTTGGCCTTGGCAGTGAAGGCAAAGGGTGACTAGGCCAGGGTGGCTGCCCCCGGCTGTGGGGCTCCTGTTGTGGGGGCAGACGGTGTGACCGGCAGGATCCAGCCTCTAGGGCTGAGAATCCAGAACTGGGGGCGCCTGTGGGGAAGGGAACGGCGTCCCCAGGCCAGCACAGGGAGTCAGCAGCAGCGCCCGGCTCGACAGAGATGATGGATTCTTCCCAGGAGACAGAGCATTGATATTCACGAGGCTGTGAATAATTCAGAAGAAAAGTTTAATTATTTACAAAACAATTAGCAGTGGAGGAGCGGCTGGGGAATAGCCTGCCTGGCCCAGGCTCCAGCCATGGGGCGAGAGGTGGGGGAGGCCGGGTTCCCTTCCCAGCTGCCGAGGCTGCACTGGCTCTGCCGGAGAGGCAGGGGCGCTGGAACAGTTTGTGCAAGGGGGGGTGCCGAGAGCCACTGAACCAAACTGTAACCCTTGGAGGTGATGGGAACCGCTGCAAGCCAGGGGGTGCGGCTGCCCCCCAGTGCCACTGCAGAGAGGTGTGTGTGGGGGGGGAACGAGGCCTGTGACTGATTTCCGCCAGGTGAGCGTGCTCGGGGCTGTGAGGCAGGAGAGATTCATCCAAGCCGGGGTGCCACCAACCTGCTTCCAGGGCCTGGAATCTCAGCCCGGTTTCACCTGCCTCCTATGTCAGCAGCGGGGAGACATCCTGCAGGAGAACAGCCCCCAGGGCCCCCTCTCCCCGGATCGGCTCCTCCAGATGCCTGCTCACCACTCCTCCGGCTTTCTCTCGCCAACAGCAACGTGCCACCAGTCTCTGAACCCCTTCATTTGCAAGCAGGGAAAACCCCTCAGTCCACCTGGCTTCTCTCTGAGCAGCCACACGGCCTATTGCTTACTACTGAAGGGCTGGAACGGATCCTTTCAGAGCCTGCAGGAGGGTGCGAGGCACAGGGCCTGTCTGTGACGGTCTCTGGATCAAAGCCTGATGGCACCACTGGCACCGCACAACAGTAGTGCAATGTCTGCACCAGCGACAGTGAGCAGCACCACACCGCGCAGGCAGAACTTATCCTTCCTTTGGGGGGGCTGAAGATTACATACGAATGGCCAGACTGGGTCAGACCAAAGGTCCATCCAGCCCAGTGTCCTGTCTACCGACAGTGGCCACTGCCAGGTGCCCCAGAGGGAGTGACCAGAACAGGCAATGATCAAGTGATCTCTCTCCTGCCGTCCATCTCCACCCTCTGACAAACAGAGGCTAGGGACACCCTTCCTTACCCAGCCTGGCTAATAGCCATTAATGGACTTAACCTCCATGAATTTATCCAGTTCTCTTTTAAACGCTTTTATAGTCCTAGCCTTCACCACCTCCTCAGGCAAGGAGTTCTACAGGTTTACTGTGCACCCCCACTTCAACTCCTGGGCTCATCTAGTGCCTCCCGGCCCTAGGGCTGGGGGCTCCCTACAGTCTGTGCTCCAGGGCTGCCCCCCACCCCTTTTAGAGCCTAATTTGTCACTTCCCTGCAGCCCACGTTCTGAGCCAGCAACAGACCCTTCTAGCCACAATCAGGACTGATGGGAAGATCTCTGAACAAACAGATGCCAAGCTGAAAGAAGTAGTCACAAACTTCCTGGCTACTTTTGAAGCATAAATACTTAACTGTTCTAACATGCCCCACTGTTTGTCACTGAATTCTAGGGCTCTAACTCCATTCTTCAGAAGTTTAAAGTATGTGTGACTTGACTGTACAGATATCTCATTGAGAATAAAAGGTTCCATGTAAAAAAAAAACAAAAAAAAAACTTTGCACCAGAGCCAAGGGGATGTCAGGCCCTGCTGTTCTGCTCTGGATGTGCTTGGCACGCACTTTGCACTGGTGAAAATTGTGGCACAATGAGGTGCAGCTCAATGGTGAATCTGGCCCGTGTATTTATTGGGAACCCTTTTCCGTGGGCTCCTGATAGCACCAGCTGCTTGTGGGCTGAGTTCTGGACCCCTCCCTTACCCGGCTGCCCGGCCGCGTTTGGACGGAAGCGAGGAGAGGCTGGCCGGTACGTGGCCTGTCTGCTGCCTGCTCAAGGGGGGATAAGCGGCTAATCTCTGATAATCCCATTATGTGCTTATGTGCTGGAGAAGCAGCTGAGCGGGTTTTGGAGACAGGAGACCTGGGCACTCTGCTCAGATGCATGTTTCCACTCTGGTGAGAGCCCGGCTCCTTCCCGCCTCTGTGCTGGGCTGCCTTGTGTTTGCCATGGCCTCCTTTAAATGCAAAATTTAATCCAATTGACACGGAATCGGCAAGTTGGGACAGAGGAAGGAGCCCTTGGGATGTCCGAGCAATGCCCAGCCGTTCTACCAGGGACAGAAATCCAGGTACTCAAGCTGCAGGCAGAGAGATTTTTATCTGCCACTGACTCTCTCTGTGACCTTGGCTACGTCACCTACCCATCTGCCCCTCAGTTTCCGCCCATGAGAACTAGGGACTCCTGTCCTGGGCGTTGGCGTCTCCACTAATGAGCATTCGTAATGCGCGCCAAGAGCCATAAGTTAAAGCACGCGTGAGCTCACGGCTGCTGTGCACAAAGCTGTGGGCTGCACGCGGGAGATTTCGGTTCAATTCCTGGCTCTGCTGCAGCGGGAGACTCTCTCTCTGGGCCTGGTCCCCAAAAGGGGGCCCATGCTCCTGCCACACGCAAAGCTAAATTCACGTCTCTGAGGATGTGTCAGCCCCGCAGCTGGGAGGCGCAATTTCCAGCCTGCAAAGACCTGCACTAGCACCTAAAAATAGCTGCTTGACATGGCAGCTGGGGCGAGCCACCCTAGTTCAGTCCCTCCTAGTCCCCTGGGGGGGCACGCAGGCTGCCCCGCTGCCATTTTAGGTGCCAGCAACAGCAGGGCTAGTGGGGATGTGTCTGGGAATGGCCCTCCCAGCTGTCCTGGGGCTCGGGCGGAGGGGTCCCTGGCGAGAATGCTGCAGTGGCTTGGCTCTGTCAGTCCGGTGGCGGGTGAAACGGTGCAGATGCAGGCAAGGCCCAGGAGCAGGGACATGGTCTAGGGGGGCATTGAAGGATGCAGTCCAGCACACCCCTCTCCTCCCTCACACCGAAGTGCTACGCTGCGGCCAGGGCTTTCCCTACTCGGCAGCAAGAGGACAGCTGCCTCTTCCTGCAGTCGGGCTCGCTCCAGCCTGACCAGGGCGCTTGTCTCTCAGCACCGGTCCTGGGGGACACCCGGCAATTCTCACAGAAAAGATCTGCCCGAGCGGGGGCGCAGTGCTCTGACCCGTGGCCAGCCTGGCATCCCCGGCAGGAAATGCCTCATCTCACAGCTCCATTAAAAGGCAGGGGAATTTCGGAGTCTGAACTGGGGATTTTTGAGCAGCTGTAGAGAGATTTGGCTTTGTTTGTTCGGCCTCTGGAGTGAGCAGTGCCCGTCCTGGCCAAAGCAGAGGAGTCCCCAGGAGCTTTCCTGGAGGAGTGAAGGAGCCGATCCTCATGGGTCTGTGGAGAGTGGCCCTGTCAGGCTGACCGCTGGCTTCCTGGGACGAGATCTCAAGTTCGGTTGTTAATGGTAACAGTGTCGACACAGTACACTTCGGTTTCCACAGGGCATTTGTCTGGGGACGCACATGGCACACGTTGAATGGCTAAACGCCAGCCCAGCTAACTGACAGGTGTCCTACGGTAACTCCACAGGGAATCCTCACGGCACAGGTGTGTTCCCAGGGGAGTTCCAGCCTGGGTCGCTTCTCGGCCCTACTCTGTTGAATGGCCAGACTGGGTCAGACCAATGGTCCATCCAGCCCTGACAGCGGCCAATGCCAGGTGCCCCAGAGGGAACGAACAGACCAGGGCAATTTTCAAGTGCTCCATCCCCTGTCGTCCAGTCCCACTGCTGGCCGTGTGACGGGTGCTCACCCCACCCCTGAAGGGGTTCCTTACAGTGGCTCAGGAGGGGCGAAGTAACCTGCTAGGCTGCACCCGGGGGAGCCCCAGGCGTGACGAAGAGGCACTGACTGAAGGTGGAGCCCAGAGGCAGGGGCTGGCAGAAAGCCAGGCAGCGAGAGCCGAAGGGGCTGCCCCACTGGTGCAGTCCCTGCTGGAATAGGGGTGAGGGAGGCTGATAGATTGGAGAGGGCTCAGAGAAGAGCCATAGGAAGGATTAAATTACACCGGCCCCTCGCTAGAACGGCGTCTATATAGCACGAATTCGCATATAACGCGGTCGTGGCCATGGATCCCAAATCCCGCGTTCTAGCGAGGGGCCAGTGTGTTAGTAGTGAAGCTTCACCTGATGAGAAGGTTCGGGGGTGTCTCAATGGCTAAATATGTCAATGGGGCCGTCTAGCTGGGGAAGGTCGAACACGAGCCAACGGCTGGAAGTTGAAGCCAGACAAATTGTGACTGGAAATCGGGTGTTAATTTTTAACGGTGAGAGAAATTAACCACTGGAACAACTCACCCAGGGTTGGGGTGGAGTCTCCGATGCTGACAACACCAAGCCTGGCAGTTTTTCTGGGAGAGCGGCACTAGGAGCGAGTCTGGGCCGGTACGATGCAGGAGAGCTGCCTAGTTGATCCCAGTGGTCCCTTCTGGCCGTGCTAGCGGCGAGTGAGTCTGCCAAGCGCTCCTCGTCCCGCTCCCAGCCCTGGCTTCGGTCAGGCCAGAGCCTGCCGCAGCGCAGTGTGGCAGGCCAGCAGCACTTGCTGGAGCAGGGGTGGTTCTGGCCTGGGGAGGCTGAGTGCAGGGTGCAGATAAATCGCTGCATTAAGCATCTTCACATAACTTTCATATGACTTTGTATTATGCCTCTATTTGTATCAGATCCTTATATAGAAAACTTTGTATGGCGCCTTGGTATAATGTTAAAAAAAAAGACTTTTTGCTCAGAGTAGAATAAGATTCCCCCCCCCCCTTTTAATCAATTGCCCTGTTGAATGAGGGAGGTGGGAATGCGGACGGCGTGGAAGGCAGCACCTCCAGGCAGCTAGTTGGAGAGGGGATGGAAGCCAGACCCAAGAACAATCAAACCTGTCAAGTGGGCTCACTAACGAAGACATATTGATGGCCTCCGGGGTTAGACGCAAGCACCTTCTTTTGCAAACACCCTCTCTGCAGCATTGGGACACACCCAGAAAGAAGCAGTGCAAAGGACCAACTGACCCAGAGACAGATTTTGAATCTGGAGTAGATTTGCGTGAGAGGGAAGCTGCTACAAAGATGAGGTGTCTTTGAGAGGCCCCCGGGTCTCATCTTGTCAACATGGAGCATCAATCCGGATCGGCAGAAGCCCGGCTCCACCCCTCCCCCATCTAACTCACCTGGCCAGTGCAGTTAAGGGGAGAGTGCAGGAGTGTATCGCTTCTCGGCTCATGTGACACAGTCTGGCTTGATACGTGTATTACCAGGAGCTGGGCAGTGCTCCAAGTACACCAAGGGGGCTGGAACAATTTGTATAGTGGGGGTGCTGCTGATGGAAACTAGGTACTTGGTGTCTGTTGTTACT
Organism: Mauremys mutica; assembly: GCF_020497125.1. Taxonomy (NCBI): domain Eukaryota; kingdom Metazoa; phylum Chordata; order Testudines; family Geoemydidae; genus Mauremys; species Mauremys mutica. Next base: position 25,540,599 of record NC_059091.1, read on the forward strand.
CCTCCAAGCCAGGGGCCGCTGGGGGAATGGTGACCCCCCCCCTTTTCGTCCCAGGATGGCGACACTGGTGGTGGGCCATGCCTTGGCACTAGGATGCCCTTTTCCAACAGCCTGACGGTTGTAGGGACCGAGATTTGGGCTTGCCCCAGTGGCCGTCCGCACGCAGAGCCCAGCTGGGCATTGGGCATTGGGGGTGGAGGCGTTTCGATCGGGAGCCTGGCTCCACCCGGCTGCCAACTCTGCTGTAGTGTGAGCAGCAAGGGGAGGGGCAGCGGGGAGAAATGCAGAGGGGAGTGTGCAAGAGAGGAGGTGCGGCCAAGCTCAAGGCATGTGAGCGAGCGAGTGGTGCACATGCACGCACACCAAGCACGGTCCCTGAACTGGGCATCTGCCTCTCTTAGGAATCCCACCCGTGCCAGCCCGGGAGAGCAGCCCTGGGAATTCACGGGAGGCGGCAGCGAAGCACGGGCAGGAGGGCGGAGAGGGCTTCGCACTGTCGTGTGAGAACACACCAGGAATCAGTCGGGGGCGTGTACGAAGGGTGTAATTCAGCGTTATCATCGCAGGAGCGGTGATGGCCATCGAGGCCGGGCACAGAGGAACGGAGGAGAGGGGCCAGCGGGCTGGGACTCCTGCCTTCCTCCACAGAAGCTTTTTATAGCGGGAGGGCTGCAGCTAGCCGAGGGGCAGGTGTGGGGGGGGGTGTTAATCACCCCAACTTCCAGGCCGAGAACAGCAAAGCACCCTGGTCATGTTCCCCGTAGTTCCAGACTGGGATGGGGGAGAGAACCCCCGGGGCCACCCCAGCCCTTCCTGCCACTTATTCCAGACAGCCAGGCCCTGCTGGAGGTGCCAGGGAGGACGCTCAAGGGGGCTTTGCTGGGCCTGGCTCCATGTCCTGCCTGAGGGACGGGGGGACTCGTCTCATGCCGGGGTGAGTCCCAGCCATAGCAAGCAGCGCTCGGGGCACAAGGCTGTACCCAGAATGGGCCTGGTTCTCTTTTGGGGGGGCGGGCGCCGGAGCCAGATTCTGGTTGTACCGCTCGGGGGGGGGGGTGTCTCTCCTCTCAGCAGCGCTGTGACTGTGGACAGTCATTAACCCCATGCGGGGGAGGGTCTGTCACCACGGCACAGCCCCAGCTATGGGTGCCCAGCTTGTGCATGGTGCTGCCCGTGGAGCCACTTTCACCTGCTGCTGTCCGTCCAGTCTGGCCAGAGACTTCTGCCTCCTCACGGCTGATCTGGGGCTGGGGGGTGGCCGCACCCCCTGGCTTGCAGTGGTCTCCATCGTCTCCAGGGCGTACAGTTTGGTTCGGTGGCTCTCGGTGGGCACTGTCCTTTCCCTGGGCAGTGAGGCGGCTGCTTTCAGACCCCTGCTGCTGCTGCAATCCCTCACGTGACACCGAGTTTCTGCTAATGTTTGGATCCCAGCCGCAGCTCAGCCTCCCCAGCCGCGCTGGGCTTTAATCACGGGTTCCCCAGGTGGTCCCACTAATCATTATCGCCAGAGTTACACCAGGGCCACTCTTCCTCGCTGGTTATTAATTTTCCAGCTTGATGCATGAGGGAAGGAAATTGATTGTGCTGCGCCCTGCCTGGGTGTGTGATGCAGCAGCCTGCTGGGGCTGCAGAGGCAGCGGATAACAGCGGCCGGAGAGAGACTGTTTGCAAAGTTTGCTTTTAACGGTTTTTCCCAGTGGAAGGGCTTCATTATCCCACTGGCTTGGGCTGGGGCTGCAAGGAGAGGCAGGCTGGCCTGATGGTGGCTCAGGAACTGGGCTGAGATGCCAGAGAGCTGGGTTAAGTTCAAGGCTTCTCTAGGGACTCTCTGGGGCTCAGTTCTCCAGGGCTAATCCTTCCTCTGGCTGCTTAGACTGCAGCCTCTTCAGGGCAGGGCCCATCTCCTCCTCTCTCTGGCAAGCGCCCCACATGGTTCAGCCTTGTCTTGAATAGGGGGTGCTAGGCAGGTGCTGCTGAAATGTGAGACATCAAGTAGAAGTGACCCCTGGGAGCTTTGTGTCACCTGCGCTGCTGCTCTCTCGAGTAAAGACACTAGAGGATTAATCAATTTCCTTTTAACGAGCCCTCTGCTTCCCACCGGCCTAATGTGCCAGGAGAGGAGCGTAAATTGCTTCCAAGTGCGACTGTAAATCATTGCACTTTTACTGGCTAGCCGTGCTAACCATGGCGATGACGTGTCGCAGCACGTCCGTGCGGGGGTGGTCTCTACACTGCAGTGGCTGAACCGCGCTCCAGAGTGTCGCCGGGACGAGCTCACCTTTCAATGGGGAGGGGACTCGTCATGTCCCAGGGCAGGAGGCTCCGGGATGGGGGCGTCAGGGCACAGAACCCAGCTGAGATCAGGGGCCCGTTGTGCTGGACACTCTTGGCCCAATGAACTGACAGTCTAACCAGGCAAAAGACAGGAGGAGAAACCAAGACTGAGATTTGGAGCTAGAACCAGAACCCAGGAGTCCTAGGTCCGGCGCCCCTATGCCTCCTGCCTCTCGCTGCTCTGAGCGGTGTCTGGTCCCCGTACGCCCCAAAGGGACCAGCACTACAGCCAGTGCATTCATGCCCTCTACCCTGGCAGGGCTGGCACAGAGCCAGCCACACCACTTGGGTGCCAGGCAGGCAGGGCCGCATGGAGGGGGGTGCAAGTGGGAAGGGCCCCCCATGAGAGTTTTCAGGGGCCCCCACGAGAGTTTTCGGTGGGTCTTCGGCGGCAGGTCCTTCAGTGCCGCCAAACACACCCGGACCGAGTGAAGGACCCGCTGCCGAAGACCCGGAGCTTCTTCCGCTCCGGGTCGTTGGCGGCAATTCGGCAGCGGGTCCTTCACTCGCTCCGGGACCCGCCGCTGAAGACCCCAGGCCCCCTGAATCCTCTGGGTGGCCCTGCAGCCAGGGTGTGGCCGGCACTGGCAGAGCTCCCCTCTGGCCCCGCTTTCTGCCAGAGGGGGAGATGAGGTGGCCTGAGCCTGAATCAGCCATGCCCTCCAGCGCCATTGCAGTCACCTGGCGCACAGCAGCCGGGTCTTCGCCTCCCTAGGGCGCGCTTGTGCCCCCGCCAGCCTCTTCATTATTTCCTTCTCCGCTGGCAACAGGTACATTACCAAGGAGCTCGACTGCTATTGATCGGCACTCAGAGGAGCAGCGTCTCTCCCAGGAGTCTCTCTGCACTCCAGTATCTGGCTGGGCCTCGCGGCAGGGCTAGTCCTGCGGGACCTTTGAAACCTTCCTTTCTCGCTGCCTGTTTGCCGCCTCCTGCAGACCCACTGTGGAGGCCATGGGCAGGCTGGGACGTGCTCGCCCCACAGAAAGGGGGCAGTTCTGGAGCATGGAACACTGCAGATTCCCATAAGAACATACGAACGGCCAGACTGGGTCAGACCAAAGGTCCATCCAGCCCAGTGTCCTGTCTGCCGACAGCGACCAATGCCAGGTGCCCCAGGGGGAATGGACAGAACAGGGGATCAGCAAGTGACCCAGCCCCTGTCGCCCCTTCCCAGCTTCTGGCAAACAGAGGCAGGGACACCATCCCTGCCCAGCCTGGCTAATAGCCACTGATGGACCTACCCTCCATGAACTGATCGAGTTCTTTTTGAACCCTGTTATAGTCTTGGCCTTCACAACATCCTCTGGCAAGGAGTTCCACAGGTTGACTGTACGTTGTGTGAAAAAACAATTCATTTTGTTTGTTTTAAACCTGCTGTCTACTAATTTCAATTGGTGACCCCTAGTTCTTGTGTTATGAGAATAACACTTCCTTATTTACTTTCTCTACAGTAGTCATGATTTTATAGACCTCAATCATATCCCCCCCCCCCCAGTTGTCTCTTTTCCAAGCTGAAAAGTCCCAGGCTTATTAATCTCTCCTCATACGGAAGCTGTTCCATCCCCCTCATCATTTTTGTTGCCCTTGTTTCTGAACCTTTTCCAATTCCAATATTTCTGTTTTGAGATGGGGCAGTCACATCTGCACACAGTATACAAGGTGTGCACATACCATGGATTTATACAGAGGCAACATGATATTTTCTGTCTTATTATCTATCCCTTTCTTAGTGATTCCCAACATTGTGTTTGCTTTTATGACTGCCGCTGCACATTGAGTGGATGTTTTCAGAGAACTATCCACAATGACTCAAGATCTCTTTCTTGAGTGGTAACAGCCAATTTAGACCCCATCATTTTATATGTATAGTTGGGATTATGTTTTCCGAAGTGCATTACTTTGCATTTATCCCTGTTGGCAGCTGCTGGGCACCAGTCTGGAGTGGGGCTTTCAGTGCAGAATCCCTGCCCAGGTACCATGCACGGGGGTGTCCCCCAGCCGCCGTCCAGCCCTTCTTGGAAGTCAGCAGCACTGATGTCTGGCAGCTCAGGATCTGACCCAGGAAGCCTGCCCAGTTCCAGCAGGACAGTGTCCTTGGTCCCTGTGCAGTGAGCTGGGCCAGGGTGTATGCTGGCACCATGGCTGCAGGACAGGGAGCGCCCTGCAGAATCCGTGTGGGCTCTTAAAACTGCTGCTCCCTCCAGCACCCGCCCTCCCTGGCTCTCAGCAGCTGCATGCTCCAGGGTTGCACACGGCAGGGAGCAGCCCTGGGCTGGAGCAGGGCAGGTCCCGCAGGGCAGGGTTGCTCCAGGAGTGTGCCACAGATTTAAAGAGACGAGAGGCCGTTCTAAGCGCCCTGACCAGGCTCCAGCCCCCGCTGCGGGCGCTGAGTGAAAGGCAGGTCCCCGTGGGCCATGAGCACTGATGGCGCTGCGTCACGCAGCCAGGACAGGAAAGGGTTAAAGTGCACTTGCTGGCAGGGACTCGCCGCTCAGTCCCTCCAGTGCCTGTCAAGCTGCCTGTCCCCCGCGTTACCCTCCTGTCCGGGCAGGCGGCGGGAGCCCGCAGGGAATGCCAGCGGCACCTGAACCCCCCCCCCCCAGGCACCCCCCTCCCCAGCCACCCTGAGCCTGTCCAATTGACTCCATTGCCAGGGGCCGGCTCCCGCCTGGCAGCTGCAGTGGGAGCAGAGTGCGAACCGGCCGCTCGTCCCCTGCTGCTGGCGCTGGGCTCTGAGGGTGGACGTCGCCCCCGTGCACCGGACACAGCAGTGAGCCGGGCCCGGCAGAGCTGGGGGCCTGGGGCTGTTCCTGGCTTCGCCCTGCGGGGTGACGCTGCCCCTGGAGCAAAGGCTTCCTGCCCTGCAGCTCAGCCCAGCCCTGCTCACCCCCCACCTGCTAGCCGGGGAACCGGGCTCCCCGCTGGCCCCAGTTCCCGCGGGGGCTGGGCTCCCTGGGCGGGCAGGGAGTTTAATTTGCTGCCAGGAACGCGTGGGCTGCTGGAGACAGCGAGCGAGAGAAACAGCAGCCAGCTCCTCACGTCTCGGGGAAACCGTTATTAAACACAGCCGGGCGGGGGCGGGGAGCACGCTGCCCAGAGCCAGCCTGTGTGTCTGGCGCCTCTCTAGTGCTCTTTTTGGCTGTGACACGTCCCACCCAGTCAGGAAACGGTGAAGCAAACTCTGCGTAGCCAGGCTGCCCCGGGGCGGCTGCAGTCATGGGGCACTGCAGGTCACGGGCCTTTCTGCTGCTGCTTCGCCCTCTGCACCCCATGAAACGCTGGCCCGGGGTCGGGTGAATCACCCACCTTGCCTGGAATCTCACCGGGGAGGGGACAGGGCATGAGACACCTGCCCAGCCCCACTCAGCCTCCGGCAGAGAAATCTACAGCGGGAAGACGGCCCAGGCTGGCTCCTTGACAGTGTGGAAGTTGGACAAAGCGCAGACATCTCAGTCTGCCACGAAGAGCGAGGGGCAGGCTAACGCGAACAGCTCACAACACGAGACTCCCAAGCAGGGCCTGGGCGAGTGGAAAAGGCCTGTAACAGATGCCGCTTTCCGAACGGAGCCCAGCCTGTAGCAGGAATTGCTGAGGAAAGTAAGAGATCAGGAAGGAATGTGTATGAACAAAATGCAGTTGTTGATCATTATGGTATGTAACAAAAGGGATAAATGCTTGTCCTAATTGTTTACCTTTTGGGAGACCTGCCATTGTGCATTCTCCCCCTTGCAATATTGCTTGAGAATAAACTGCCTCTGACATGTCGCAACCAACCTCAGAGTGAGGGCTCGTTTCTCTCCCACAATGGCCTTGGGGAAGAACAGTCGTGGGGCTACGAGACTGGACGGATTCTCGGGTCTTCTGCATTCGATTCCTGACAGTGCCGCAGTCGCCAGCTGTGACCGTGGACAGGTCACCGAGGGTCAGAGAATGGCCCAGCCCAGCTGCCTTTGAAAATCCAGCCTGGATCTCTCTGGGCCTCTGTCCCCATGTGTGAAATGGGTCTGGCGCAGCTGGGAGTTCTTTGAGGCAGCACCCAGCACAGTGGGGTGTCTGGGCATCGCGGTCAGGCCAGTACTAGAGGGTCTGTGCGATTGTCAGGGTCCCTGTGGTGTGTGGTACCAAGCCAGCTGCATTTCCCCAAGACCCCTCAGCGCCCGTCAGCAGGCACCGCTCCTGCTGGGAGAGGGGTAAATGGGCTCCGCTGACTTGCTGGGGCAGGTGGCTGGTTACCCAGCCAGGACATAAGAGAGCGGAAGTGTCTCTCTATGGACAGAGGATCCAGGGGCCGGGCTGAGCACCTGAGGGAGGAGCACCGGGGGGAAGGCAAGAGACCAGGGCACAGGGCAATCACCAGGCAGTCCAGAGCAGCAGGGCACATGCCCTGTAGCCACCAAGGCTGCTCTCCCATAACAACTCCTGTTCCTGCAAGGGAAGGCGCTTCGAGCATTGACAGGTTGTGGCGTATGCAGGGCAATCCCTGCTCTCTGCTGTACAGCACCGTTCCCAGCCCTCACCTCACTCCCTGCGAGCCGGGACAGCCTGCTTGTAAAAGGGCCAATTCAGAATGTCATCAGCGGCGTGGCAATCCGCTCCTGCTCCCGGGCAGCGCACAGTAAACAAGACGCCCCCAGACAGTTGTTTAGCAATTAGGGCCCAGCCGAAACACCCTGGCTCGGTAATTGCGGGAGCTAAACAAGCTGTGGGCATGAATATTAATCTAGCTCTGGGCTGGAGCGGCAGCTGCTGCTCTTGAGTCCAGGGAGCCACCGCCCTGCAAAGAGCTTTAATTTGTTAGCTATCCGCTGCTAGGAGAGATTAAATGGTTGTGGTGATTGCAAAGCACCATGCAGGGGGGTGGGTGGGTGGGTGCACGCGCGCCCCATGTGTTTTGTGTGTACACGCGTGTGCCTCGTGTGTCCTGTCGATGCACACAATGCATGTGTGGGTGTGTCCCCGTGGATGTGGGGGGGGGGTGTTTGTGGCCTGTGTGTGCACACATGGGGGGTGGGGGGCGTGCACAGTGCATGCACCCAGCATTATTACTGAGAGGGAGGAAGGAGCCAGGTACCGTTTGCAGATAAGTTGAGTTCATGAAATTCTCCTCAAAGGGGCAAATCAGCTGCTAGGCCACCTCGTAGCTGGGAGGTGCTGTGGGGCCGCCCGTCTGGGCCCTGGGGGCTCTAACGCGCCCCCCCCCCGTGCACGAGGGTTCCCAGTTGTCGCCTGCTGAGGGCTGTGCAGCCGGCTCTGACAGGAACGCTTGAAGCAACACCCCCAGCCTGAGTGTGCAGGAGGCTAGTTCAGAGCGTCCCACCCCCCGCAGGAGGCACTGGAGAGAGGCCGGCGGGTGTGGGGGGGTGAAGGGGCAGGGGTAGGGGCAGGCTGTGCCCTCTCAGTGGTGGCATTGCAGGGCGAGTGGCATTGGCGAGGGGCTGAGGGCACCGGTTCTCCCAGCACCGCTGGTGATGCTGCACCAAAGCCCAGCACAGAGGCGCTTCATGCTGGTGCTGACAAGGACGTGACAGACCTGGGTGCCAGGGCACGCGCGTGACAGGGGCGGAGTGGGGCCATGCATCAGGGTCAGCCCAGGGCGGCCCTTTGGAACTGAGTGGGGACCCAGGGCGGGGTCTGCGCATGGGGAGGTGCGGCTGCATTTCTCTGCCTGTGCCCTAGAGCCCAGCCCGGCACGACTGCCCCAGGCCCTCGCGGGTGCTCAGAGCCCAGCCTTCTGGAGCAGCAGGGCGGGCCACCTCCTCTCTGGCGAGGCAGCCGTGAGGTGCCAGCCGGCTGCAGAAGTTTGGGCCCCGCGGCTCCGTCCAGCCGGGGCTGGTCAATGGGGGGTGACAGTCCCACACTGCCCTGACTGGCCACCCCGTCATCGTAGCCCCCACCGCTCGATTCCCCCGCACACGGCTGCGAAGCCGGCAGCGCTATCGATCGACAACCCGACATCAGAGCCCGGACGCACTCAGCATGCACAACACCCTGGCTGCCTGCGTCTCGGCCCTGCCGCTCCCTTCCCAGCCGCTCTCCCTGTGAAAAATGGGCCCAGGCTGCACGGGGACTGCACTGGGGCCTTTGCACAGGGGTGAATCCCCCCAGCTGCTGCTGCACCATAGACCTGTGTCTCCGGGGAGCCTGGCTGCCAGTAGCCCCGATCAGGCTCGGCTTCAGAATGGCTCCTGCCTTCGGCGGCTCCCCCTCTGCGATTCCTGGCGGGGGCTTGGCAAAGCACGGCCGCCTGGTTATGTTTCCCCATGACAAACGAGGGCGTTAAACTCGCAGGAGCCTCCCCAGAGGAAATGGTGGCCAGTGCAGACACAACGCCCACAAACCTGTCACCGCCATGCCTCGCATCAGCCTGGGCTAGTTAGAAAGGCTGGGTCCCGCCCCCAGGCTACAATGCACAGCCCCCGCACGCTGTTGTGTGCAGTCACTAACACAACGCTCACGTCCATGCTACCGTCGTGCATGCACACCTTTACCTGTGCACGCGCTCACACGTTGCCATGGGCACAGTGTCTCTGTGCCCTTGACATGCCCTGCAGCAGGTTGGTGGCTGGTGGAGTCAGCGCGGGCTAGGTCTCCGAGCCCACGGCCCCACTTTTACTGCCTGGGCTGGTCTCTGCTACCGCCGCCTGGGTTTCACAGCGATGCCAAGCAGGTGTAATGGGCTGACGGCTGCCCTGGACCGTGCCAGAGGGGGTGAGACATGACCCTGGGTGCGAGCAGTGGCACTTGTGCCCACCCTGCCCTCGTGCAATGGCTGCAGGCGGTGCTGGGTGGAAGGGAATCGGGCTCCGTGGGGCCAGGTGTTCCCAAGCTGGCTTGGTGCTGCTGGCGAAAGACACAAGCTCTGTCTGGCTAGGCACAGGTGCTGGCCATGGCGCTGAACGACCCCAGCTTCCCAGTCGCCATTTGCTTTAGCATCAAGGGCTGCAGAGCCGGTGAGCTCCTCGCAGCGTGACGGGGTCATCCCGGGGCCGGCGTTCCCAGATTAGCAAGGAGGGAGCGTGCGGGGGGCAAAGGCCTGGGAGCTCTGGGGTAAGAGTGAAGGCAGGGCCTGGTTCTGCATTGCCCTGTGCCTGGTGCCCACATCATGAACTGAATCAGCAGCAGCGGGTTCCTTCCACTCACTGTCCAGTTCCTGAGCCGGCCGGAGCCACGTTCCCGCACTTTCCCCTGCGGCCCCAGGGGGCAGAACCTGAGCTGCGAATGTGGGCCGGGCGCAGGGGGCTGGGGGTTTGAGCGAGCGCCACACAGACTGTGGTGCAGCGCTGGGCACCAGTGTGACGCTGGCTCAGCAGCGTTTCACACCTAGTTTGCACATGCTGGTGCAAGGTGCCGGGTGCTGGAGAGCCCAGAGTTCACGTCCCTGCTCAGTCACTGGGGGGGGGGGGGCGCTCTCTCACTCTCCACAGTTGCTATAAAGTTTGTTCTGCGAGGAGGGATCTTAGCGTCACTATAGCAACAGCAGCATGAGAAGGGCTAAAGCTGCTGTTGGCAGGTATCGATTTGGAGACCATGCCCCAGGCAGTGTTTGGCGGGGTACCAAGGAAACGCTGCCCGGCCCCCTTCCTCTGCCCGGGGGGGGGGGGGGGGGAAGAGGCAGGGAGGCGGCCCAGGGATTAGGGTTGCCCAGCTCCACCTGTTTTATCACCCAATCATTGATGAAGTGGGCGCAACATCGTTCCTGGGGCCCAGGACACCTGGGTTCAGTTCCCTGCTGCTGACTGTTCGTGAGGCTCTCCCGGCGTCTGCCCAGTCTCCGAGCACAGCTGTGACGAGGGGGTGACACTTCCCTGCCCCCCCCCCCACACCTAGCAGAGCCAGGAGCCTGCTCTGGGCTCCAGCCATGACACGTGGACAGGGCCGTGATCGCATCCATCTGTGCAGCCAGACTCTTGGAGGCCGTTCCTCTGCAGATCATCAGTAAAAGAGCCTCCCCCGCCCGCACTGATCTGCCTCTGAGTGTTCGGCCTGTGAGCGCCCCTGGCTAAGCAGAGCTGGGTGGTGATCGGGTGACCATCTGTCGGCACAACTGGCGAGTGGCAGGGGCTGGCTCACAGCACGGCAGCCAGGGGGAGATGGGGGCCAGACACCCCAGAAAAGAAGGGTTGGTTTGAGTGCAGCAGAAGCCAGGGAGTTCCCAGTGCAAACGGGTGGCTCGAACCCTGGCACCCGTAACAGCCACGCCTGAGTGTCACTTGTTACTCTGACCCCTGGGCCTCCTCGCCAGCACGTACCTAGCCCTGGCATCCTCTGCCTGCATCCTCTGCCAGGGAGTAGCCTGGGGAAGGACGTGTCTTTCCCAGGACACATGGGCTGCAAATGAGCCTTACTGCCCAAGGGAGTCAATGTCATCGTAGCTCCTACGATGGGTGCCTGGAGTGGGTCAGGGCAGGGGTCCCTCGCCCCTCAGACAGGCGCGATGCTGAGGAGCGGGTGTGGTGCATGCATAAGCCGGGGACACTGAGGGTTTTCCCACATTTAAGTGGCTTTGAATGCAGCCAGCCCATCGCTCTCTCTGATTACTGCCGCCCGCTCTGTGGAGCAGAGCTGTGGTCTCTGTGCACGTCCCCCCCCCGGCGCTAATGGACAGCATTTAACCAGCCATCCGTGGCAGAGCATCCGTGATCATGCCCCCCCCCGCACCCCGCTGCCGTGTCGCTCCTGGCCGCGCCGGCGTTACGGGCTGCCGGAGGGGTCTGTGATTCGCAGCAGACGGCGGGGAGAGGAAGAGGGACGCTGCGAGTGAGCAGATAGCACATGAGGCCAATAGGGCCCCTCACACAGAGACTGTGGGAGAGCCGGGACCAGGGTGTAAATATCTCACATTAGCAGGATGGGGCTGCAGCTGAATCTGCACCGGGCACGAGCCATACCCCGGCTGGGGGGGGGCATTTCCCCTCACGCTGCCCCCCCCCAGGCCCGGACTGTAGCTAGGGATCCCAGAAGAAATATTAAAACATTCTCTCCTCCCTGAGCGCTGCAGAGCTGGGAGTGTTCATGCCTGGATCACAGGAGCACCTAGAGGCCCCGACGGCGAGCGAGGGACAGAGACGGGGCCTGTGATCCCCGCCATACAAGCCATAACACGCCCACCCTCGCAGCCCTGCGCCTCTGCTGGGAGCTGCCTGCAAGAGGCGCCGCTTCCCGAAGCCGCAACCCTTTCGCTCCTCCTCTCGGGGTGAAAACTCCAGCCCCCAGCTCTGCCAGCCACGGCCTTCGCCTTGGGGCACAGGGCAGAGCCAGATGGGGAGACCTCATGACCTTCTCTCGCACCCCACCAGCAGCCCCGTGTTGTGTCACGTGCAGGGTGTTTCGTAGGGGTCAGCGGAGGCCATTGGGCCGCCAGGCTCCAGCCGCGCTCCCAGGGTGCCTGCCCTGTGTGGAACGATGCACCAGCCCCCAGACACGGGTGCATTAGCAGGCAGGGTCTGGCCCAGCTGCTCCTAGGCGGGGAGCCCAGAGAACGTCACCCGTTCCTTCCACAGGGCTTGAATACAGCCCCGCTGGGATGTGTCCGAGGCCTTTTGTCCCCGCTCTGCAGAGGGGCAGGGGCTGCCTGCCCTCGCCCAGGGTGCTGGGAATACAAACCACTGTAGGAAATGGGAGCCGAATTCCCAGGGGTCTGGAAAGAGCCGTGAATCCTAATGACGTGTTTCCTGTGAGGGGAGAACTGGCAGGAAGAGGCTGGAGCTGTGGGGGGTTCTAGGTAGTGCTGTAGGGGGAACCCAGGGCTGGGACAGCAGGGGCTGCAGGTCGGGATTGAGGGGCACCAGCAGAGCTGGGGCTCCCCCGCCCACAACACACACACAGCTCTGCTGCTGCCCCTCAATCCTGACTCACAAACCCCGTTACCCCAGCCCTGGGCTTCCCTCACGCCTAGCTCTGCCGATGCCACCTAGACCCCACGGGTCCCTCCAGCATCTCCCTGTGACTTGCTCTCCCTCCCGCAGCCTGTCTCCCGCCTCTCCCAGCCCCGGCGCTCGCTGAGCGAGGGCGTCCGTGGGGTTTGCATCACACAAGCGCGTTTAAACTCTCCGCGCCGCAGCAGTGGAGCCAGGTGATTTATGGCGCCTTCCCGGCCTAATGCTGGGGAATAAATTGTGCTGCCGCCGGAGAAAAGGGAATTAGCATCCGGAGCTAACACGGCCTCTGGTCCGGTCACTCCCCACACTCCTGCCCATTGGTATTGCAGGAGATGGAAACCCTGGGGTCTGCCCGGCTTGCCGAGCTCTGTACCCTCCTCCCCATAAGTATTCCAGGCCTGGCCCGGCCTCGGTTGGACACACTCGTGCGGCGTCTTTCCATTTACTGGTGCGTCAGCAGCGACTGAAGCTAAATCACTTTGATTAGACCAGCCAAGTGGACAGGTGCAGCCGCCCCCCACCCCCCCGAGAACACATGGTGAGACTGAAAATGGCGTTTGTGATCCAGGGCCTGATTGTGGGTGGAGCCCGCACCCCGTAACGCTGCCTAGTAGTGGCTGTTGTTTCATTGTGCTCCCCGTTGTCTGGCTGTACCTGTTGTCTCTTGTCTTAGACTTAGATCAGGGCAGGGGCTTTGCTCTGAGTTTGTACAGCCTCTTGCGCAGCGGGGTCCTGGTCTCTGTCTGGGCACCTCGGCACTACCGTAATACACCTAATACACAATGTACAGCCCCTAGCACAGCGGGGTCCTGGTCTCTGTCTGAGCACCTCGGCACTACCGTAATACACAATGTACAGCCCCTAGCACAGCGGGGTCCTGGTCTCTGTCTGAGCACCTCGGCACTACCGTAATACACCTAATACACAATGTACAGCCCCTAGCACAGCGGGGTCCTGGTCTCTGTCTGGGCACCTCGGCACTACCGTAATACACAATGTACAGCCCCTAGCACAGCGGGGTCCTGGTCTCTGAGCACCTCGGCACTACCGTAATACACCATGTACAGCCCCTAGCACAGCGGGGTCCTGGTCTCTGGCTGAGCACCTCGGCACTACCGTAATACACCTAATACACAATGTACAGCCCCTAGCACAGCGGGGTCCTGGTCTCTGTCTGAGCACCTCGGCACTACCGTAAAACACCTAATACACAATGTACAGCCCCTAGCACAGCGGGGTCCTGGTCTCTGGCTGAGCACCTCGGCACTACCGTAATACACCTAATACACAATGTACAGCCCCTAGCACAGCGGGGTCCTGGTCTCTGGCTGAGCACCTCGGCACTACCGTAATACACCTAATACACAATGTACAGCCCCTAGCACAGCGGGGTCCTGGTCTCTGTCTGAGCACCTCGGCACTACCGTAATACACCTAATACACAATGTACAGCCCCTAGCACAGCGGGGTCCTGGTCTCTGGCTGAGCACCTAGGCACTACCGTAATACACCTAATACACAATGTACAGCCCCTAGCACAGCGGGGTCCTGGTCTCTGTCTGGGCACTTAGGCACTACCGTAATACACCTAATACTCAATGTACAGCCCCTAACACAGTGGGGTCCTAGTCCGTGGCTGGAGCACATAGGCACTACCATAATACACGTAATACACAATGTACAGCCCCTAGTGCAGCGGAGTCCTGGTCCCTGGCTAGGCACCTATGCACTACCATAATACACCTAATAAACAATGTACACCCCCTAGCACAATGGGGTCCTAGTCTGTGGCTGGAGCACCTAGGCACTACCGTAATACACCTAATATACAATGTACAGCCCCTAGCACCTAGTCTATGACTGGACTCCTAGTTGCTACCATAATAAACAACATTAGACCAGCCCCAAGCCGTGTGAGGGACGCGGGGGAACCACTACATTTTACTTACCCTGCAATGACTTTAAAAACCCTGTTTGCATGAAGACAAATCGCTCTCCTACCCCACAGAGCCTGGTGCAGCCAGATGGAATATTTCCCCATCTTGCTAACCACACGGGCTGGTGAGGCTGGATTCACAGCGATGGGGCCAGGCACTTCTCTGTGCCCAATGTACAGCCCCTAGCACAGCATGTTAAATTAGACTCGCTGCACATGTTAAATCAGGAATGAGCGGTGGGGCAGGGGAAGGAGCCAGAGGATACGACAGCGATGCCTTTATTCCAGCTCGGGCTGCAACACGCTGCGCTGGTTCCTGCGTAATGCCCCTGTATGTCCTAATTCCCTCCATGGCGCCTTACGAGCCACAATAAATTAGCCAGGCGCAGGCGCCTGGGAGTAACGGTCAGCTCCCGCGCCTGCTGGTTCAGACTCCAGCTGCCCGGCTGAGCCTCCTCTCAGGCCAGCCGGGGGCTGGGGGCTGCCAGCTCTGGGGTGGGAGCAGGGGCCCTTTGGACATGCTGGTCCTGTTGTTCAGACCCTAAAATGGAACTTAGGAACCTGAATTCACTTCCTGGCTTTGCCACAGACACCCTGTGTGACCCTGGCAAGTCCCCGCATTTCTCTGGGCCTCTTCTCCCACCTTTGTCTGTACAGCCTGGGATGGCTTAGGGCAGGGCCAGCCTCTCGCTCTGCGTCTGGGCAGCCTCTGGAACAACGCGGCTCAGATCCTGGTTGGGGGGTCTGCGCAGCACCTAGCACATCATGAGCCCTAGGCTCAGCCAGGCTGTTTGCAGCACCTGGCACAATGCAGCTCCGATCTCAGCCGGGGTCTATGCAGCGCCCGGCGCGAGGGGGCCCTGATCTCGGTCAGGGTCTATGCAGCGCCCGGCGCGAGGGGGCCCTGATGTCCATTGTGGATACTGTAATTCTGATGAATAACAACACAGGCGGCATCAGAGGGAGCCAGTCAGTGCAATGAGCCCAGCTCTCTCCAGCATGGCTGCTGCCACGTGGGGAATAGCCCTGGTTTCAGAGGCGAGAGCTGGAGAGGGCATGCAGGGGCTGCCCGTGCTGTTACAGAACCCTCTGAAACCCAGTTCATTGCACTGGGCCAAGTTCACATCCAGCAGGATGCAGGAGTACACTCAGTGGGGGCGGGGTGGCTCTGGAAATGGCAGGTGGGTTTTCCAAGCAGTCAGAGGGAAATGCGCACAGCACAGAACACAAACCGTTCCCCTGCACGAGTCCTGATCTGCCCAGAGGCGGGATCTGGCCTTTAAAGCAGGAGCTGGGAGCCAGGACTCCTGGGTTCTATCACCAGCTCTGGGTGGGGAGTGGGGGCTAGGGGGTAGAGGAGGGAGGCTGGGAGCCAGGACTCCTGGGGTCTCCCATAACTATATACAGTGACTGGAAGTTGGAGTCAGCAAGCCTCTAACTGGAACATCCCTGGAACAGCTCTTTGGCATGGAGCTGAGACTGGTGCTTCCGTCTAACCACTCTGGCAAATCCACACGCTGTTGGCTGGACACAGGAGTCCCTGGGCGAGGCGTTGGAGGGTCCTAATGCTCCTTTCTGGCTTTACAGTTCAGGGGCCTGAGCCTCGGTGGCCCAGCACACCAGGCCGACGTGTGTGTGAAGCGTGGCCAGATCAGAGCAGAAGCAATTTGCCTGGCTGCACGTAACTGCCCAAGGCTCGAAGCCCCAGGATGAGTCAATGAAATTGTGTGTGCTGGGAAATGCCTCAGGGATTCCCAAGCCCAGCGAGCATGGAGCGGCCGCCTGGGAAGCTGCCACTCGCTGATAGGAAGTGATGGGGGCCCTGCAATGGAGCCAGGCTAGTCTGCCCTGGCTAGTGCCAAAGGCACAGGCGCGAGCCGGTGAGCGTGGAACAACAGCAGGAATGGTGGGGGGGGGGGTGAACCCAAGCCCCCACAATTGCCTGAGAGACATGCAGGCATCCCACAATGCACAGCAGCTGCCCCGCGGTACTTAGCGACAGCTTCCCGTGATGGTACAGAAGATGCTGGGATGCCTACCCACAATGCAACAGGGCTTTTGCCAATATAGCCAGACAGTGTGTGGACACAATGCACTGGCACCACCAGTGCCCCAATATAAATGCACATGGCCAGAATTGCTTTACTGGTGGAATTTCACCACTACCATAGCCGCAGGCCCAGGAGGAGGGAGAAATCTCAGCCAGTGTGGAACCCACCGGAAGCTAAATCTTTACAAATTCCTTCCCCTCCATGCTGTTTACACTGTCACAGCATTCTCCAATGGGCAGCTTCTCTCTTAGGTATGTACACAGCTCCATCCCCAGTGGGTTTATCCTCACAACCCCCCTGGGAGGCAGGGCAGAGCTGTTAGCTCCATGTCACTGTCTCCGGAGTCCAGGCTACCACGTGGGCTTCCCCTGTTCTTGTCCGTGCCTCTGTGAGCTGGCCTGGGGTTCCTACAGGACCCTGCGGGGGTCAAATCCAATGGAAATGGTGCCCCTAGTTCCCAGCCTTCGCCTCTCTGCTTCTCAGTTTCCCCATCTGTAAAATGGGTCTATTGAACCTTCCTGTGTCTGTCTATGGTGCACTCTATGGGCAGTGACTGTCTCTCACTCTGTGTCTGCACAGCACCTGGCTCGACGGGGTCCCCAATCTCCGTTGATGGTGCTACGACTAACACCAGTCAATGTGGCTATGATGTGGTGAACCACTCACCAGGAACGGTACAGTGCAGCGGCTGCTCCAGTGCTCAGCTCCTCCCTACAGCTGAGATTTCTGTTAAGATGGAAATCGCCTCCTTTTTGTCCTGTTATTTATTAGACAGGGCCTTACTGCCCACAAAGACAAGGCTGTAACAGCCCTGCACATGTAGAAACTCTTCTGGAAAACAGCCTCCCTCCCTGGCCTCGGCCCTCAATGACTTATTCTGCGAACAGGGTTTTGCAGCTTGTCGTCATTCTTGCAAAGGATCAAACCAAACAGGAGTCGAGTTGGTTAGTCACGTAAAGTGGCAGCTGGGGACCAGGCGGGGGGAGCTAGAGAGATCAATATGGAAACGTGCTGCAGGGCCGCAGAATTCTCCTGGCAGGGCTCAGCCTGAGCTGCGACTGAGCAGTTCAGAAACTCAGGCTCCGTGATTAAAAGCCCACGTAAGATGAAGGGATTTCCAAAATGCCTGAGACTGGGTGAAGAATCCGCGCAGCTCCCTGGACAGCTGACAGCTCCCATGTCCTGGGAAGCATCAGCAGGTGCTGAGAACAGCCGCGCTCCTTCTTGTTACCACTGAATGTGTCAGGGCTTGTGCAGGTGTGTGTGTATCCACACACAAACACTCCTCTGGGTCCATCAGCCCATTGCCCTCACTGCTGTGCCGTTAGGTGACCTCGATTCCTTTTGAAATGCCCCAGAAAAGACAGCGATGCAGCGTTATGTCAGCCCATTGTTATATTCTAGCAGTGCCAGGAGGCCTGTTAGCGCAAGGGTCTTCACTGTGCCAAGCGCTGCACGGACCCAGCGTGAGAGACAGTCCCTGGCCCAAGCAGCTCACAGCCTCGCTGGACAAAGGAGAAGTACAGCTGAGGTAGAGAGAGACGCAGCTGCTTGCCCAAGGGCATCCATGGCAGAGCCAGGACCTGCCGCCAGATCTCTCAGGCTCACAACTGCAAGCACTGGTTTCCCCACATGCCCTGCTGCGGCTCAGAGGCTGGGAGACCCTGGATGTTAACTTTGCAAACTCCAGACAGCTCTTGTGTGACGCTTGCTCCGAGACCGGCTGGAATCCCAGCCGGAAGGGAAATCAGCTCACAGAACGCTGAGTCCCCCATTAATAACCCGCTTCATCATTAAGCAGCTATAGATCTGCCTCCGTTCCCGCCTGCACGGGGATACACACTAATCATGTTTACAGCAGAGACTTATTGTTGTGTTTGCAGCCGCTGCTCCCTTCACAGCCCGCCAGGGACCTTCCCCGAGCACAGTGCAGTGTAAGCGTGATAATTGAGGCTTATTTATGGCAGGGAAGCGGTTCACAGCAGGCCTGTATAACTGTCACCTTTAAAACAGTCCCCGTAAAGGAAAGCACCAAACCTTAGCCGTTGCCCTCGGCTGGACTGTAAATCGCTCTTTGTGCTGCCTTCCAGGATCTGTTTGCCCCTTCAGGGACCCCCCTTGTGTTTCTAAGGCCATTGCCAGACCCAGCTGCCGTGAGGATGTCAGAGGTCATTGATAGCTATGGATCCCCACCTGGCTGAATGGCCTCGGTCAGAGAAACCTAGCGATTAGTTCCACGTCGGGAGTGCTGGGGCCTGGCTGCTTGCAGACCCTCCTCACTCATGACGTCAGGCTGAGCAGCGAGTCTCTCTCCAGCTGGGGGTTATTGCGCTGGCTAAATGAATGACCCCGTTACGCCCTCCCGAACGTTTCTGTCACCTCACTGCCGCTGCCTTCACTGGTCCCCGCGGCTGTGTTGAGAGCCAGCGCTTATTTTCGTTTGCAGCCATGTGTTGCTCACTTGCGCATGTGCCCACTGTCACGGAGTGTGGGGGGGTCAGGGCCCTGCACCCCCCACTTCCTGCGATTCCCCGGGACTCTCAGCCAGCCAGTGACACAGACGGGTTATTAGCCGACAGGACACAGTCCCAAGCAGGGCTTGTAGGTACAACCAGGACCCCCCAGCCAGGTCCCTCTGGGGGGCAGGGAGCTTAGACCCCAGCCTGGGGTTCCTGCCTCTTCCCTGCCAGCACAAAACTGAAAACTAAACCCCTCCAGCCGGCTCTCTCCCCTCCTTCTCTCCCCCTCTCCCTTTGTCCAGCTCCCCGGGCAAAGGTGTCGACTCGCCCCACCCCCCCTCTCGACTCAGGTAACATCCTTCAAATAAAGTCATCCCCTGCTTTCTCCTCCCCAGTGCAGACAGTCCCAGTAAAACTAAACGACATCCCCAGGTCGATCCACCCCGCTCACTACTGCATCACACACACACACACACACACACACAGTTACACACACACACACACACGGTTACATGCACACACAGAGTTACGCGCACACACAGAGTTTCTGTGTCATCACTATTGCTCCTGTCTTCAGCACTATCCACTGCGACTCACTTCTATGACAACTCATTTTTCAGATGGCAGTCGTGTGTTGCACACACACAGACACACACACATGCCCACAAGCACACGCACACACAGAGTCACACACCTGCCTGTGGGTCAGCGTATTAACTGAGACATTCTTCACTGACGCAGCTGATCTCACGCTGTGAAGCCTGGTTTGCATGCAGGGCCGGCTTTAGGCCAATTCCACCAATTCCCCCGAATTGGGCCCCGTGCCTAAGAGGGCCCCGCACCCAGTGAGAATCCCTTCCCTGGCTAGAGGCCCCTTTTTAATTTTTACTCACCTGGCGGCGCTCCGGGTCTTCGGTGGCACTTCGGCAGCGGGTCCTTCAGTGCCGCCGAAGACCTGGAGTGAGTGAAGGACCCACCGCCAAAGTGCCACCGAAGACTCGGAGTACTGCCAGGTGAGTACAAGCCCCATGTGTTTTTTTACATATATATATATATATTTAATAGTCACCCCTGCCGGGGCCCCGTCGAAACTGTTTGAATTGGGCCCCGCACTTCCTAAAGCTGGCCCTGTTTGCATGTCAGCAGTGGCTGGGGTGGCTGCCCCACTCTGGTACATATGGGAATGGAGCTGAGCCATTGAGACTGCCTGTGAAGGGACGTTCCCAGGACACGACTGCTGCACTGAAGTGTGGTCTGTGTGAACAAATCCCCATAACGAGGGATGGAAATGTGTGGGGGGGTGATCTCCCCAAAGCTTGATCTCCCCAAGAAAAGCCCAGCGGAATCCACCCCGTGACAGAACAGGCTACCCAGTGGGAATGGGAGTGTTTCACCACCCTGTGCACTAGCAGCTGCCCTGCATGCTGGTTCATTTATGTTTATTTTGATTGTTAAGAGAAGGAGCTCTTTCTGTTACCCCAGCCCCAGTGCTGGGATATATAAACATCTCAATACACATTGTGATTCATATATCCATGTAATATTTTATAGGTCATTGAGGCCTGGTATGAATGGCGCGTGCTTGACATGACTGCGTGCATTGCAAGTTAGCAACCCAAGCAAGGACTGAAGGTCAGGGACTATTAGAACTCTTTGTGCAAAAACCATCTCATTTTCTGAGAGTTACAAACATTACAAGAGAATTTTAAAACTTGCCAGGAAAATTTGGAGCAGGAAGTGAGGCAGGAACAGATAATGCAAACTCAGTTCGAACAAATGGGGAAACAAAACAGGGAATTGGAGAAAAGAATGCTGGATTGGGAAAAGATTTAAGCAGACAAAGATAAATTAGACCATCAAGTGATAGGAATGAAACAGTTAATTCAAGATTTGACTAAGGAAAAGGAAGAGGAGGTCGCAAGCATTTCTCACACGTGGTGCCAGAACACTGTAGCAGCATTGAAAAAGCAAGTGAAAATACAGGAGCTATAAGTTGCGGCTGTGTGTCAAAAAGAGAGATTTGGATTTGGATTCCAGTGATATTTGGTATGGGGAAGATCTGCAAGGAGGTCAAGAGAAAAGGGAATTTGGCCAACCTTGAGAGGGGCTTTATACTAAGTTGAGGAAAGAAATAAGAAACTGCCCTGGAGAGCCTAAGCCAGAAAAGTCTGTAGCAGTGATAGAACGGAGATCAACCATTAAGGCTGCAGCGGGGGAGATACAGTCAGAGCAAACACTAATAATTCCTGCGAGTTCGTCAGACTTACAGTCAATGGTAAAGTCATTAGGGCCAGTGAATATGAAAAAATTAGCTACATGTCTAGTACAGTGGGCAGAGTTAGGAGGAACAGAAAATTTAAATATGAGTGGATCTTACAGGTTAATCAGGGCAGCTACCACTGGAGAGATTAGACAGGCAGTAGATGGAGTGAAAAATGCTTCAGACAGGCAGCCAGAAGCACACCAGCTGATACCACGATTTATTATGCTGTTAGGGAGAGAGAGAGGTCAAAGACCCAGGAAGCTGTTATCCAGTGCAGATTACATGAAGCCTGGAAATTCACCCAGGGATTACCTCTTAAAGAGAATAACATTGGGATTATTGGCTGGAGAAATACAACCGGTGACTAATCCAGGGCGGAGGGCACCAGACATGTCACAGCTGATTCTTTGATGGCAGTTGATTTGAATCAGAGGGAATTTTGGAATGATGGCTGTGTCGGAGAAGGGAGTATTAACCTGGGAATGTTGCACAGGAGTTTTACTAGTTTACTGTCTGCATTGATACTACATGGGGATGGGAGATAAGGGGGTGACTTCACTGAGGGATGATACTTGAAGGCCAGTAGGTACCCTGATCCCAGGAGGGGGCTGGGGCCAGGTGACATCTTCTGCC
This sequence comes from Mauremys mutica, assembly GCF_020497125.1. NCBI lineage: Eukaryota > Metazoa > Chordata > Testudines > Geoemydidae > Mauremys > Mauremys mutica. The sequence continues at coordinate 25,562,154 of NC_059091.1, forward strand.
TGGGAAACTGGACAAAGGCTGGAGGAGGGGCCGGGGGGAGGCTGGGGGAGACGGCTGGAGCGAGTTTTAGTTTGGAGCTGGCTGGAGAGATGGCAGGAGGCCGAGAACCTGGGTCTGGGCTCCCCAACCCCCAAGATGGACCTGACTGAGGGGTCCTGTTCTCTGTACCTACAAGCTCTGTTTTACATTGTGTTCCTGTTGTCTAATAACCCTTCTGTTTTACTGGCTGGCTGAGAGTCCCGGGGAATCGCAGGAAGTGAGGGGTGCAGGGCCCTGACTCCCCCGCACTCCGTGACAATGTGTTTGAAGGATTGGACAGAAATGTATTAGCGATGTCGACTAATTTGGTGAACCAAGCAGCCCAGGATGAGGGGTTAACTGTTATGGATGCATTGGAGCACTGGATAATATGCCAACGAATGATGAAAGGGGGAAGCCAGGTAGAAGGATTGAAACTCAGAGTACCTTTTGTTGAAGCAATAACATATTCAAATGAGAGTGCTTATAGCTCAGGATACCGTGAGAGAGGAAGAGGTCCTGGTAGAGGACAAAACACCCCAGCCCAAGGAGGTAGAGGGTAGGATATAACATTGTATAAGAATTGCAGGAAATGGATGCCTGGGATCATAGTGGGCCACCCAGGATTGTCTCTTTGGAATTGTGTGGGTAGAAGGCCTCGTAAACAAAGGCAAAGAACCGAGGACGCGACGGAACGGACTATAAATGGTGCCTGTGATTTCTGCAAATCGGAGTCGTTTATTGATCCAGAGTCCTGTGTGGATATAGATGTGGTTTTCGCCAGCTCCCCGCATCTTATGCTCTTATCCTGACAGAAGGAACCTTAACTAGCCATCGGGACCATTCTGATCTTTGGACTCTGGTACAGTATGTTTGGGGTGTGAATGTGGCATGAGTAAGGTTTGTTTTGCAATCAGTAAAGAGCGTTTAGAGTATTATATACTGACGGTGTGTCCGGTATCTGCCTGCTCCCCATCCCGAAGGGAGACCGCTACTGCGGGTCTAACAGGAATTTTATGTCAGTCCAGCTGGTGTTAGTTCCTTTTCTAATGATTTTCTGTATTTTTCTCAGAACATAAGATTGGTTTTGCACAAAGAGCTGTAATAGTCCCTGACCTTCAGTCCTTGCTTGGGTTGCTAACTTGCAACGCACGCAGTCATGTCAAGCACGCGTCATTCATACCAGGCCGCAATGCCTTAGAATATATTACATGGGTATAGGAATCACAGTGTGTATTGAGATAGGTATATAGAGATCTCTCTCTCTCCCAACACCAGCACACCACCCCGGGCTCACCCCCTGCGCCTGATTCAGGTGGGGCTTTCCCAATGGACTTTGCAAGCCAGTGAAATTCAGTGGGAGTCGGACACTTCCGCTCCTTTGAACACCCTGGCCCTTCTCTTCTCTCTGAGGCTGCAGAGAGACGGAGCGTTGTGACCCAGCCTGGCATGCGCAGAGCCCCGCTGGAGACACAAGTACATATGAGCAGGGGCAGGGTGGTCGGCCCCTGGCTTTCAGAGACAATTCCTGTTGCTTTCCCCCGAGGATGCCACTGGACTAGCTAAGCAAACAGACCTGCAGCCACTTTATTACCAGCTCTCCTTTGATGGTTCGCAGGCGTGAGGAGCTGCTCAGGATGCAGGCGCTGTAGCCAGCTGTCAGGGCTGGAAGATTGGTTAGGAGAAGACTAAAAAATTGAATGCGTTTCAATCTACATTCTGGGGAAGGCAATCACATTCTCCTGCCTCCCCGGCGGGCGCCGGGCCAGCCCCCGAGGAGGGGTAACGCAGTCACACTGGGCAAAGGAAGGGGGTAGCTTCGTTCTCAAAGTAGGCGGGTGGCTGATCCGGGGCCAGGGCACCAGACAACCCGAAGACAGAGCTGGTGCCTTTGCCCCGAATGGCATAATTGTTGTTAGGTTTGCAAAGAGCAGGACGTGCATCATTATCCCACCAGCCCAGCCAGGCTGTTCGGGGGCGGGGAATGGTTCCCAAAACGCCTATGGGATTTAGGAGCTGAGGTGTGAGTTAGGCGCCTCAGGCTCACTGAAAGTCAGGGAGGTTTAGGTGCCCAAGGCTCAGACTTCCAATAGCCTTTAGGTGCTGAAAGCGATACACCCACAGCGTGTGGTTTTCAAAGCGCCGGGGCGCCTGACTCCCATGGATTTGCGTGCTCGGGCGCTTCTCACAAGCCCACTGGCACCTCACTGCAGCTCAGCTCCCCTGCCTTTCAGTGCCACGCAGGGCGCTCAGCACCGTGGTCCCCTTGGGAAATGGGAGGCAGGCCCCTACATCACAGATACACGCCTGAAAGCGTGCCTTGGCTCAGCAGAACGATACTCTCCCGTGTGAATGGCTGGTCAAGCAGCGATGGAGGCCTGGCTTGTGGGGAAGGGCCTGGGCTGGGACTTAGGAGACCTGGCTGCAATGCCTGACTCTGCCACAGACTTGCTGTGTGACCTCAGGTAAGTCACTTAGGTCCAGGTTGTTCACATGCTCGGACTCCACAGCTTTTCAGCAAACCGAGACCTTAGTCTAGGGCTTCAGTTCTCCACCTGTAATGGGGGATAATTGAGGATATTCACAGCTCTTTTTCCTCCCTTTGGATTGATATTTAGACCAGAAGCTTTTTGGGCAAGGGGCCGTCTCTGACTGTGGCTGTGCAGCACCCGGCCTCAGAGGGCCCAGATCTCCGCTAGGTTCCTTAGGTGCTGCCAGAAAAATGGTGTCATGTGGCATCGCTGTCCTGCCTCCCAGTTCCCCGGCTGGCTCTCCTCCAACATCTTCCACCTCATCGGTGAGAAACCAAACACAATTCCAGGATCACGGGTGGCTGCGTGGTGGGGGGAATCTCTCTGCGAAGCAGGGCCCACGGGCCATTGAGAAGGCTGTAATGTTGTCTGCACTTAGACTTAATTGTGCAGAAAATGAAGATTAAAGGAGCAGGCCCAGAGGACCTTCTGTTCCTGGTGAATTCAGACACAAAACCCTCTGCAAGGGCCACTGAGCTACCAGCCACTGTGTTGCTAACTTTATAATTGTCTGTCTGTGTCCCTGAGATTTAACCAAGGTGAAGGGAGGGGAATGGGGCCAGCCACTCTGCCACAGCAGTATTTAAGTGGCTTCTCTTTCCTGAAAAGACATCGGAAGGGATGAGCTGCTCCAGTCACGCCTGCATCTGCGGTAAGAGGAACCTGCTGCTTCCCTGAATGTTAACAGCTGTTGGTTTTTATCCGCTGCGCCCTGGAAGCCAGAACAAAGCGCAGAGTTTGCAAGGTTGCGTACAGCCTCGGCGAGTGTGTGTGTGTGGCGGGGGGGAGGATGCGGGATATTGAGTGCGATGTTTCTAATCCGGTGCAGTGTTTCGGCTCCAGAGAGCTGCTGGGCCGATTAGCATAAGCAGCCCTCTATTGATCCCTTTAAAGGCAGGGCACACAAACACGGTCTGCAAGCAACTCAAGCGGAGGACAAACGGGTCAGGTCTTATACACAGATAGAGCCCTGTCACGGTGCAGTGGGGGCAAATGGCTACACACAAACACAGTGTGTTCCCTGCTCTGGAAGAACGTTCTGCTCTTCCCAGCTCCTCGCGCGGCGACACCAGAGGTCTGGGAACAGGTGAAGTGAAGAATCTCTGCCAGAGTCCCGTGCAGCCCCGTGGATAAAGCATTGAGCTGGGAGTCAGGAGGAGAGCTGGGAACAGGAGCCAGCTCTCAGACACCTTGAAGGAGGCTGATTTCCAAAGGACGGGCGCTCAGCGTTTATGGCACTCAAACCCCGTTACAGTGGCCTAAATCAGGCCCCCGCCGTCACTCGTCCTTTGGCCAGTGCTTGTAACCTGCGCCTGGCGCGTATGAACGTCAGTGGCCCGCAGAGAAGGGAAGAAATTACACCCTTTGTAAAGCACAGGGGAAGGTTTGCAGCTCAGGCTGCCGTTCCTTGGAAGCCGAGGGATGTCAGACTTTCCATGCCACAGCACCTCAGCTCCTTGCCCTGAGGAAAAGGGGCCCCGTTGCAGCCCAGGAACGTTTCGGGGCCCAGAACAGGGACGTCTTCATTGCTGAACAAAGCACGGTCACTTTGCTCCCTCTTTGCACGTGGGAAAAGAACCAGAAGGCAGGGCTCAGGCAGGCCCTCTGCTGCAGCTTGCCCGAAAGTCACTCGCTGTGCTGTGCACCAGACGATGGTCACGGCAACAGGAGCGAACGAATTAACCTGGCTGGGTTTGCAGGCCAGGTGTCTGTGAATGGATCAGAGAGGCAGGGGCACAAAGACGCAGTGCGAGAGCGTCCCTGCCAGACGGATCATCACCCCCGCCCCGCAGCGCGGAACGGAGCCCAGAGAGACACAGGGCATTGGCAGCAGAGGCAGGAACAGAACCCAGCTCTCCTGGGTCACAATTCAGGGCCTCACCCACAAGGAAACAATTCAGGAAGCACCTTCTCCCTCCCCACCTGAGACTAGAGACTTGCCCCCTTGGACTTCCCGGTCTGTGACCCGGGGCCCGACTGTGCCTGAAAGCCAGGCTGAAATGCAGCTGGACACCTTGGGTCATGGGGGCCCCCTCCCCTTCCTTCAGCCAACAGCGGCAGAGAGGGGCAGGTCTGAGGGAAGTCTCAGCCCTCGGTGGGGAGCATATGGCTAAAGAGATGCATTTGGGGTGCCTCCCCTCCCCCCACCTTGGGCTAAACTATGCCTGAAATTCACCGACAGCCTCTCAGCTTTAACCGCTGAGATTAACGATAAATCTGCCGTGGGGGTGTGAGGGAGTCATTTCGGTGGCTCACAAAGTGAGCTATGAATAAAACTTACTTTGTGCCAAAGAGGGTTTATTCATGAGTTTCAGCTGGAATTTGCTCCGTGAGGGCCCAGCAAGGCACAGCCGGAATACAGATGAGATGCTCATTCCAAGTCTACCCCGGCACGGTGCTGGCAGAGCTGGGGATATAAATTATAGCTCACTCCCCCGCCACAGGCCCGGCTCTGGGACCCGCATTTTTTATTTTAGTTTATTTGGATAATGCCTGGGATGTTTGCTCCCCAAGGAAATTAACATTCCTGGAGCCTCAGGGGCTTCTCTCAGATGATCCTGGTCCATGTGAGAATGTCTGGTTCCCACAGGGGCTAGTCGGTAAATATATAGCGGAGGGGACGGAGCATGAGACGTGGGCTACTTCCCAAGAGATTTCTCTGCCTGTCTCCCCCCAGCCCAGCAAGGAGCTCCCCGCAATGCTCTGGACTCATAAAACATGCTGAGTACGTTGGCAGAGAAAGAGAGCTCCACTGGCTGTCCTGACACACCGTAGCTGCCTGGTGCTATGGACCTGGGGGGGAATCCCACACTGATGTGGGCTGGATCTCTGAGGCCCCAATTCAGCAAAGCATTTGAGCATGTTCCTCCCACTGAAGCCAGCAGGACCCAAGTGCTGCTGTAGGGGCAGGAACGTCATATCTAAGACATGGGAAGTAACCCATGTGCTCCAAGATAGATGGGGACAAACTGGAGAGTCAGAGGAGAGGAACAAAACTGATCAGAGGTTTAGAAAACCCGACCTGTGAGGAAATATTAAAAGGCTGGGTCATGTTTAGTCTAGAGACGAGGAGGCTGAAAGGGGACATAACATCAGTCTTCGGAGGTGGACAAGGTTGTTATAAACAGGATGGTGATCGCTCGCTCTTCACATCCAGCAAGGGTAGGAGAAGACAGACTTGACTTGGTTGGCAGTGGGAGAGATTTAGGTTAGATACTAGGAGAAACATCCGAACTCTAAGGCTAACTAAGCACCGGAATAGGTTACCCAGGGGGTTGTAGAATCCCCACCACTGGAGGTGTTTAGGAACAGGCTGGACAAACACCTGTCAGGGATGATCCAGGTTTACTTGGTCCTGCCTCAGCGAGCGGGAAAGCCTAGAGACCTAGATGACCTCTCCAGGTCTCTTCCAGCCCGACATTGCTAGGGTTCTGCGTGCAGCAAGTTAAGGGTGTGTGGCTGACTGGGGAGTTACCATCCTCACGAGACGCCCAGAGCCTGCTGAGGGCTATTGCGCCAGCCAGAGGGACCGCGGCTGATGGCGTTGCAGCAGGCGTCGTGTCCTGGAGCTCCCAGACCCGGCTCAGTCCTACAAATCCACGAATCTCTGGGGCAGCGCTGCGGAAACAACAGGCCTGGGAACGGTTTCTCTGAGAGTCCATTTGAGGCCACCCTTAATTCTGTCCTGATCCAGTGACAAAGTTTTCAGAGTCCCAGGAAGCTAACAGAGGAGTGTTTGTGATTGAGGCCCTGGGACTCAGGAGATGGGGGTGCTCTACCAGAGCCCTGTGTGAGCTCTCAGGGGAGCTCAGCTGACGCCTCCCAGGAGAGAGCTGCGGCCTTGGCGCTGCAGGGAGAACTGCAGTGGGAGCAGTGTGGATAATCCCCCTCCCCCTTTTCCAATTTCCTCATCCTCAGTTCCTCTGCCGCCCCGCCGTGCTACCACTGATCCCTGCTAACCCTCGCCGCTTTGACGAGGAGCCATTTCCATCTGGGCATTGAACGGTTTGTCACTTCCAATCAGCTGCTCTCAGCATCCTGCTCCAAAGGCGCCGCTCGGCCGGCTGGGGCAGGGAGAGGCCAGGTGGGGGACAGGGCAGAGCAGGGCAAGCTCAGGCGTCTATCCCACCAGGTGGCTCCTGCGTCTCCTTTGCAATGAGCTGCATCGACAAAAGCGCAGTCTCCTTGAAGAGCAGGCCCGGCCTGGGAGCCGTCAGCAGCTCATCAATCACAGGCAGGGAAGCGGCTGATAATAAAGCCTGCATCTCATCAACCCACCATTTGATCCCTTCGGGGAGAAGGGAAGGAGCTGGGGTTATAATATCGACATCCCCGGGAATGCCGGCTGCCTGAGGAAGGCCTCCGGAGACCGGGCTGCTTGCACCGGCACCTCGCTTCCAAAGCGCATGGGGGGGGGGAGCCCCACAACCCTGCCAAATCCCTTCTGTCCAGAGCTCAGCACCCTTGCTGTTCTCACAGCCGTGGGCAGCTGGGAGTGTGTTCCTGGGGAAAGGGCCTTTTCTACATGGGAAAATTGCACCCATGGGACTAAGGGAAATTTAGAAAACTGAGTAAACTGGTTTAGTTAAATCAGTGAAGTCCCCTTGTGTGCATGGAGACTCATGCTGGTTTGCCGGTGCAGGATATCCATTTACTTACGACTCGTGAAGAAATCGATTCCTGGTGCTAGCTAAATCCATGCATGTCACTCTGACAGTGAAATCCGAGCCCGCGCTCAGAGGGGAGGGGTTGGACTGATTTAACTCAGGCCTTGTCTACACTACAGGACTATTTCGAATCTACTTAATTCGAATTTGTGGATTCGACCTTATGAAGTCGAATTTGTGAATCCATACTAAATACACTAATTCGAACTTCTGAGTCCACATTCACGGGGCCGGCGTCGACTTTCGAAGCGGTGCACTGTGGGAAGCTATCCCACAGTTCCCGCAGTCCCCGCTGCCCATTTGAATTCTGGGATTTCCCCCCAATGCATGCTGGGGGAAAAAATGTGTCGAGGGTGGTTTTGGGTAACTGTCGTCATTGAACCGTCAATCACGCCCTCCCTCCCTCCCTGAAAGCGCCTGCGGGCAATCTGTTCGTGCACTTTTCTGGTCAGTGACAGCGTGGACGCCACAGCACTGCAAGCATGGAGCCCGCTGTGATCCTCGCCGTTTTCTCCTCCTCGCACTTTATCGTCCACCTCTTCCACATTCAGCTGCTGAGAAATTGGGCTACTTTTCAATGGTTCTGCAAGCACTGGGGGACCATAGGGGACGTTTTACCAACATGAACGTCGGATGGCCGGGCAAGGTTCCTGATGCATGTGTTCTCAGGAACTGTGGGCTGCTCAGACGCCTGCTGGAAGGTAGTTTCTTCCCGTACCACGAAATAACTGTTGTGGATGTGCATTTGCCTATAGTGATCCTCGGTGACCCAGCCTGCCCGCTAATGCACTTGCTCATGAAGCCCTATACAGGCGCCTGGGACAGCGACAAGGAACTCTTCAAATACCAGCGAGCAGCGTGACCTGTGACTGTTCAGTTTCTTTACAGAGAAGCTGAACCTGCCCCTGTTTCTTTACCCAGTTACTGTTGACTCTCCTCTTCGGTTAAATACCCCGTTCTCCCCGTTTCCTCCACTTCCAAGACACGTGTAAAAATAAAATACATGTCACACTGTTACTGAGGAGAGGTTTCTTTATTCATGACTTTTCGTTAAAGGGTCGAAATTGGAACGCAGACTGCGGTGGGTAGGGTGTGCGCTGATGTAAAGACCGCCTCTAAACTTAAGGAATGACAGGCTCCTGATCGTACAGCGGTCCGCATTGCCGGACTGCTTGTTTCAACGGAGCCTGCCATCCCTCCTTTTTGGGATTCTGTGTGCGGGCGGCTATGTGGCCTTGTGGCGGAGGAGGACGGATACAGATTCCTCTGCTGCGTGACTCAGCGGTCCACAACAAGGACCGCTGTATAAGATCTGTACCCGACCTCCCCCGCTAAAAAGTCACATCCCCACCGCCCACACAGAACCTGGAAACCACCTCCCATACCGACCACGGTGCCTGCTGACTGCACTGTGTGTGTTACCCGCTGCTGATCCGGCCCCCGTGTCTGTACCCTGCGAAAGGTGCCTGTCCTATGCAATTAGCAACGCACTTCCCCACGCACCCCATTCAAACACAGTCTTCAGTGAGGAAACATGACGGAAACAGTACTTAACAGCAAAGTATTTTTATTACTTAAGTACACAGTTATGGGATGGGACTGGGATTGGGACTTGTTTGAGTCCGGAAGGGAAGGACTTATGCAAACGTAGGGTATGAGAGCTTTTGGTTACTTGAGCACTCTGCTGGGGTGCAGTGACAGTATTCACGGACCAGGGCGGGCATCCTCCTGGTTATTTAGGGTGAGGGGGGTATGTGACTTTGTGGCGGGGGAGGGCGGTTGCAGAGATACTGCCGGGGGCTCTGTCCTGCAGCGGACCTGCAGAACATACACAAGTCGCCGGAGCATGTCCGTTTGCTCCCTCAGTAGTACAAGCATTGCTTGAGTCGCCTGCTTGTGTTCCTCACGCCACCTCTCCTCCCATTCGCTGTGTGAGCACTGGTACAGAGAGACTTTCTCCCTCCACTGCCTCTGCTGGTCCGCCTCGGCTAGGTAGCAGCCCACACATTCATCGAAAATCGTGTCCCTTGTCTTTTTCTTTCGCCGCCTAATCTTCGCCAGCCTCTGCGAGGTGGATGCTGTGGAAGGTCTGGAGACAGTGGAAGCTGTGAGATGGGAAACAGTTAGTTAATTCCTTGCAATGATACTTTTTTGCGAACAATTAACTGAATCTAGGCTGTCTCTGTGAATTTTTTGTTGAGACCCCTGTGCCTGCTGTTGCACAAATCATTTGCGCGGTGGATTCTGGGTAAATGTCGCCAGTCATTCCTTCCTCCGGGAAAGCAAGGGCAGACAATCATTTCGATCACGTTTTCCATGAAATGCCCTGGCACACGCCATAGCGTGGCAACAATGGACCCTATTTTGCCTTTTGTGTATGTCACCGTATGTGTACTGTATGCCGCTGATAGAGGCGGACCAGCAGCGCTACACAGCAGCATGCTTATGCTTTTGCATGACAGCAGCGATGGTTACCAGGCATACTGCACCGTCTACCATACCATGAACTGGTAAGAAGACGGTAATAAGATGGTCATGGTTACCTGTCCTTTTGCACTGCGCCATTTGGTGCTGTCATAAGTGCCCCTGGTCGATCAGCCAGGGGCGCAAAAGCAAAATTTGGGAATGACTCCCCGAGTCAATCCCTCCTTTTTGGGTATCTAAAAATAGAATCAGTCCTGCCTAGATTATGTGCAACTGTACTAGAGAACCACTGTATCATACAATCAGAGACCACAGCTGCTCTCTGTCCAATCCTGCATAAATTTTGAGCTGAACGCTATTCACAGGGTGTGCTCCTGAAACAACCCCAGCTGTTCATTACGTTCTTCCCCCAGCCTTCCTGGGTTCCAATACCATTGTCCCCCCACTTGTGTGATGAAGTAATATAGAATGCATGAATAAGACACAGGTAGTCGTTTGTGAGAAATGAGTGGAAGGAAGCCTCCAGCTGCAATGATAGTCCAGAGATGACATTAAGGGGTGTGGAGGAGGGAGCCACTCATCCCTCTGCTACTCCAGGGGCAATTGAATCTTTTCTTTACAATGAAGGGTGGGGGCTGATGGATCTCAGCCCCCTGTTGCAATGATGAGGACGGTTACCAGCCATACTGCACCATCTACCATGAAAAATTAGCAACAGGCGGCCTTGACCGACCGGTCCCAAGCAAGTTGGTACGGTTGTCATGGTTACCAGCCCTTTTGCACTGCCCCATGTGCCAATAGGCTGATGATGAGGATGGATTTCCATCGTTTTGTACCATCAGCCATCCATAGCGTGGGGGGAGCAAGGATGTTGGTGTTGAGTGCTGCACCATCGCGTCTATCTGCAGCATTCAGTACAGATACGGTGACATGTAAAAGAGTCAACAGAGGATTGTTTTCCCTTTTACTTCTGGGGGTCGGGGGGTGCGTAAATTGCCGAGCTATGCCCCGTCCCACCGCGGACACTGTGTTTGACCCTAGAAGCATTTGGAGATCAGCCAAGAATGCAAATGCTTTTCGGAGACAGCAGGAACTGTGGGATACCTTGCGTCCTCGTTCCCCCTCCCTCCATGAGCGTCCATTTGATTCTTTGGCTTTCCGTTACGCTCGTCACGCAGCTGCGTGCTGAGTCTGTGCTATGCCGTCTGTCCGTTTATTTATTAAAAATACTTTGGACCAGGCGTAACGTAACATTTCTTCCCCTACTTAGATGCAGGAGTCTAAGAGCGAGATCACCGTGAGGACAGGCACTGAAGGAGATAGAGAGCGCATGCTGCGTGAAATCTAGCACGAACCACGGACCTATGCAGCCGTGCTCTGGGAGGCAGTGCTCCCTGAATACCGCATGAAAGCCTCGCGCGGAAAAGTGTGCTATCACGGAGCACCCAATAAGGCAGCTCTCCCCAGGAACCTCCTGCTGATGCTTATCGATTAACGGCAGGAGAGCTTCGTGGCGTTCTCCCAGGAGGATTTGTGTTCTATCACCATATATACAGAGACCTCCTTTTCACACACTTCAGATTCCTGTTATATTAAGAATAAAAGTTAACATGGTTAAAGCACTTACCGACTGCTCCTACCCCTGATTCAGGATCCGGGTTCCTGGCCGGGGAGGGTTGGTAGGGGATCTCCGTGAGGGTGATGAATAGATCCTGGCTGTCGGGGAAACCAGCGTTGTAAGCGCTGTCGCCTGCCTCGTCCTCCACAAACCCTTCCTCATCTTCCCCGTCCGTGAACATCGTCGAGGAACTGTCCGTCGACACTGTCCCATCATCAGAGTCCATGGTCACTGGTGGGGCAGTGGTGGCAGGCTCCGTAGCGTCCGTTGGCCGCTTTGATTTTTTGGTAGCCTTGTCTGGGGTCCTTGATTTTCACGCGGCGCTGCGTTGCATGACGGCTGTATCCTCAGTCTGTATCATGGCTTTGGAGACCTTCTCGTAGGTCTTTGCATTCCGTTCGTTGGAGCGCAGCTCCGAAAGCACAGACTCCTCGCCCCACACACCGATCAGATCCAAGAGTTCCCGGTCTGTCTATGCCGGGTCCCTCTTTCTATTCAGAGATTACATGAACTCCTCTGCTGGAGAGCTCTGCATTGCTGCCGGTGCTGCGGAGCTCGCCCCGATGTGCAACCAGAACGTCAGATTCAAACCGCCCAGACAGGAAAATGAATTCAAATTTTCGCGGTTCATTTCCTGTGTGGCTGGGCAGAGAATCCAAGCTCGGGCTGCTGTCCAGAGCGTCAACAGAGTGGTGCAGTGTGGGATAGCTCCCGGAGCTACTAAGTTCGATTTCCATCCACACCTAGCCTAATTCGAACTAGCCATGTCGAATTTAGCGTTACTCCACCTGCCGGGGTGGAGTACCAAATTCGAACTAAAGAGCCCTCTAGTTCGAATTAAATGGCTTCCTGGTGTGGACGGTTGAGCGGTTAGTTCGAATTAACGCTGCTAAATTCGAATTAAAGTCCTAGTGTAGACCAGGCCTCAGCAAACTTTTATAGCGATTTAACCCCATTGGCACGTTTTTCTCCTGTAGATGAAGCAGAGCTGCACTGGTTGAACAAAAGGTCCGATTTCATATTGGTTTTGTTAACCCGAGGCCACAGGCCACATTTTGTTTTAAACCGGGGCTTATTTCTGTTTCGTTTACGGCAGTCAGGAACATGGTTAGTCTGAACGGAGGAGACAAGTCGCTCTGAAATTGAAATAAGCGCGTCCACACGGGGTGGTTGCACTGGCTGAACCCAACCAGACAGCGCCAGAGTCTGCACTCAGAGAATGGTGGGCCTGCCCCTTGAAATCCCCAGAGAGCCGGGAGGAGCTCTCGCTCTGGCATCTCTGGCGCCTGGGAAGCAGAGAACAGCCACAGCTTGGCTGGGACAGGGCCTCACGTCAGCTCCATCCCAGCCAGGGAGCCCCTGCCCGGTGGGGAGTCTCAGGGGGCTGTTCCCACACACTTCACTCTGCAGGAGCTGCCTGAAGGGTCCCGAAAGGGGCACCCCCCCCCCCCACGGACTGCACAGGGCCCACAGTGGGCACCATCTGTGAGTCCGTGACACGAGCATCACTGGCAATGCCCAGAGCCTCCAACATGCCCCAATCCCTGCCCTCCGCTGGGACACTGAGCAGTAGCAAAACAAATCTCTCCTCTGAGCAATGCAAGAGCCCCCCTGCCTTTGCCACTGTGCAGCAGAGCCCTGGTGCCCACCTGCCCAAGCTGGGGGGTTAATTAACCAAGTGGCGCATGTCCGGAAAGCAGCGGGATCAGTTTCCCTGTGTGGGCAGCACTGCTCTGAACAAAGTGATTGCCAGGGTCAGTGGTTCTGGTTTCTCCCCCCAGGAGCAGGATGATCAGTTGCCGAGGGAATCCAGGCTCCCCAGGTGCGTCCGAGAGGCAGGGGAGCACCACCCCATGTGACAGGATCGTGCCAGCCACCCTGCGCACTGCCAGCCCCTCTTCTGTTACCAAGCCCACTGCCAGCTCCCTGGTCTGCATGGCCAGGGCAGGGACCCAGCTCCCCACGCCAGGCTGGGACAGGGAGATGGAGCTGCTGTCCTCTTGCCCACATCTGGCCTTACCCCACTTTTCATGCCAGTTGCCTGCTGTGCTTGCTGCTGGCAAGGAAAGAGCTGAGGTCAGCCCCTCAGGGATTCCTCCCCCCACCAGCAGCAGAAAGTAGGGCTGGCACCAGATTCGCCAGTGCCGCTGATCGGGTCGGGGCCCCAGGTTGCGCAAACCCAAGCTCTTGCTGGATTCTCAGAACGGTGCTGAAAACCCCATGGCTTGGCTCAGTCAAATCCACCAGCTGCTGCTGCAGCATCGCACGCCGCCCAGGGACAGTCTGTGCATCCGCAGTCAAAGTGGCACTTTATCAACTGCTTGAATTCCTGGGTTCCCAGGGAGTTGGGCCGAGGCAAACGGTCAGGGAACCACCCGCAGTGAAGGGCTGCTGAGGGCACCGTGTAACACTGACAGACCCCGGTCGTTGCCGGGTGGGATTGAACCTGCAACCTCTGGAGCTTAGTGCATAAGCCAAAAGCCAACTGGCTGTTAGCTAAGGCTGTAGAGCAAACCCATGAATCTCCCTCTCCAAGTGGCCTCGGTGCCACTAAATGGGACAGGACCCCATCCCCAGGAGGCGTGTGGGTTACAACTGCACCCAACCGCCTGAAGGGAGGGTGTCCCAGGAAGGGGCCCTGGCACACTGGCCATGCCAGGCAGCTCAGCATCCCCTGCCCAGACTCTGCCCTGCCCTGCAGAGTTTACAGTCCAGACAGGAGAGAAAACAGAGCCATGGGGAGGGCAGGAGTTTGCCTGGGTCACACACAGTGGTGAGCTGGAGCCGGTTCCCACCGGTTCGCGGGAACCGGTTGTTAAATTTAGAACCGGTTGCCCCGCGAGGGACGACTGGTTCAAAAAGGGCTTTTAAATTTAACAAAAGCCCCAGCAGCTCCCTGCCCTTCCCCCGGCCCCAGCTCACCTTACTCTGCCTCTGCCTCCTCCCCTGAATGCTCCCGAGGCTTCTCCTCCCCCTCCAAGCTTCCCGCCAATCAGCTGTTCACGCGGGAAGCCTGAGAGAGCTGAGAAGGAAGCAGCGGCTTCCCGCAGGTGAACTGGGGCAGGTGAGCTGGGGCAGGGGGGCGGGGGTGCGAGGTGGGCTCCAGGTGCCGCACGGCTCCGGCCTGGCCCCCGACTCCATCCCCGGGCGGCGCAGCTCCGGCCCAGTCCCGACCTCGGCTGGCCGGGCGGCGCGGCTTCGGCCCGGCCCCGGCCAGCTGGGCGCCCCGACTCCGGCCCCGGCCGAGCACCCCGGCTCCGGTCCCAACCCCAGCCGAGCGGCGCAGCCTGGCCCCTGTCCGGCCCCCATCTCCAGGCAGGGCGGTAAGGGGGCAGGGAGCATGGAGGGGGTGTTGGATAGAGGGCAGGGGAGTTGGGGGGGTGGATTAGTGTCGGGGTGGTCAGAGGGCAGGGACCAGGGGGATGGAATGGGGGCAAGGGTCCCGGGGGGGGGGCAGTCAGGCAGGTGAGGGGTTGGATGGGGCGGCAGGGGGCAGTCAGGGGACAGGGAAGGGGAGGTGGATGGGACAGCGGTCCGGGGGGGCATGACCCCCTCATGGGATGAGGAGGAGGGAACTGGTTGTTAATATTTTGGCAGCTCATCACTGGTCACACAGTAGGTCAGAGACAGGCCTAGACACTGCTCTCCCAGGCCACTGGACCACCCACCTTTCTGCTGGTGACGCCTCCCCCTCCATCACTGTGAATACCCAGCACTTACAGACAGGGACCCACCAAACTCATGGCCATGAAAAGCACGTCACGAACCATGAAATCTGGTCTTTTGTCTGCTTTTTCACTACCCGGCCCAGATCTCATGGGGGAGGCCAGTGTTTCTCAAATTGGGGGTCCTGACCTGAAAGGGGGGGGTCGCAAGATTATTTTAGGGGGGTCATGGTATTGCCACCCTTACTTCTGTGCTGCCTTCAGAGCTGGGCGGCTGGAGAGCGGCAGCTGGTGGCCTGTTGCCCAGCTCTGAAGGCAGCGCCCCGCCAGCAGCAGCACAGAAATAAGGGTAGCAGTACCACAACCCCCCCACAATAACCTTGCGACCCCCTGTCCCACAACTCCTTTGTGGGTCAGGACCCTACAATCACAACACTGTGAAACTTCAGATTTAAATGGCTGAAATCATGAAATTTGCAATTTTAAAAATCCTCCGACTGTGAAATTGACCAAAATGGACCGTGAATCTGGTAGGGCTCTACTTATAGACAAGCGTGAGCTGGCTGGGCCGCAGGCCGAGTGTGCTCAGGATACCAGCCTGCAACCCACTCGTGTGAAATGCAGCAGCCTGGTCCATTGCGGGCTCTCTCGTTAGCACAGCTCCGTGCTCTCTGCTGGGTCCAGCAGTAAGAGAGACACATAGATCTTTCCCCTCCGAATGCAGAGATCCCAGGCTGACCCCATGTCCCACAAGGACACAGGCAGAGCTGGGGACAGGATCGGGGCCCCAGTGATAGGGAGCTTTGCAGTCAAAGCAGCAACAAAGACACCCCTTTCCAGGAGAGATTCCCCCCTAGATGAGCTGGCCCTGGCAGGAAACTTGGGACTTCACTACATCGGCATGTCTGAAAATCACATCCGAGGTATCTCACATCAGGCTCCAGATGCTTTGAAATAGGGAGAAGGTCCAGCCTTTCGCAGGGAATGCTGGAGAAGTGACTCTGCTGAGTCATAAAGACCTTTACTGATGCTGCCTTAAAAAGCCGTCCTCCAATCAGGGAACACAATTTCCCTTCATCTTTAATTAATTACTTTGGGTCAATAAAATCATCACATTTCCACGTGGGGCTGGGATTCCTGGGTCCAGCTCGATATCACAGCAATATTTGGAAATTAAACCAATAAATAATAAATGTTGGCTTTTAATGAACTAATTTAAAATGGAGATAAAAATCCTTCAAAACTTTTTTTTGCTCTGAGGAAAGCAATTAGTTCCCACTTGGATATAGAATTAAGCCAGTGAATAGTAATCGATTCCTTCTATTAGCAAATTGAGAGCCCCTTTAATATTTATCAGCGTATTGTTCAGAGTTCAGCTGGAATTAAAATGACCCTTTCCCCTGTGAAACCTCCGCTTTGAATCCCACTCAAAGTTTCAAGAATTAAATGTATTAGGGGGATAAATTTATAACAGCCTAACTTGCTACACCAATGGAATATATATTGCTAATGTAATTTTCCAAACCAGTGATGAGCACGTCTGAGGAATTTTTTATGGCAAAGTAATTCAGTCTAATATATTGCAGAACAGCAAAATATATTAAATATGTATATGAAACACATCAAAAAATAGGGTGACAGATTATGCTTTGCTCCAGTATATCCTGCGGCACCAGGGCAGAGGTGGCAGTAGGGGAATACGCCAATCCATCAAAGAGAAAGTTACTTAGTTCAGACGCCTGCGAGCGGCGCATCGCTGTGGTTCAGTCGGATCCATGCACATGCAGGCTCCATTTCCTGCAAGGACACAGTCCGCACGACCTCACAGTCCAAGCACGAGCTGGGAGAAGCAGACAGCTCCGTCTCTCCTTTCAAGGCCAGTCAGAACAGTCTGTGGAGTCAAGTCACTCGTCCCAGGCACAGCCCTGTGCATGCAGTGACCCAGGATGTCAGCCCAGCTGTGTGCAAAGTTATTCTCCCTGGCGTGAGACTCGGGAGACCTGCCTCCTATTCCTGGCTCTGCCACTGACCTGATGTGTGACCTTGGGCAAGTCCCTACTATGCTCCCTGCTATTTAGACTGTAAGATCCAGGGGCAAGACTGTGTCTGTGCAGCATTGTCACAAGGAGGCCCTGATCTCGGTCAGGGTCTGTCAGGGTCTGTCAGCGCCCGGCGCGATGGGGCCCCAATCTCGGCTGGGGTCTGGGCAGCGCCCGGCCCGATGGGGCCCTGATCTCGGTCAGGGTCTGGGCAGCGCCCGGTGCGACGGGGCCCTGATCTCGGTCAGGGTCTGTCAGCGCCCGGCGCGATGGGGCCCCGATCTTGGCTGGGGTCTGTCAGCGCCTGGCCCGACGGGGTCCTGATCTCGGTCAGGGTCTGTCAGCGCCCGGCGCGATGGGGCCCCGATCTAGGCTGGGGTCTGGGCAGCACCCGGCATGACGGGGCCCCGATCTCGGCCGGGGTCTGTCAGCGCCTGGCCCGACGGGGTCCTGATCTCGGTCAGGGTCTGGGCAGCGCCCGGCCCGACGGGGTCCTGATCTCGGTCAGGGTCTGGGCAGCGCCCGGCCCAACGGGGCCCTGATCTCGGCCAGGGTCTGGGCAGCGCCCGGCGCGACGGGGCCCCAATCTCGGCTGGGGTCTGGGCAGCACCCGGCATGATGGGGCCCCGATCTAGGCTGGGGTCTGGGCGGCACCTGGCCCGACAGGGCCCTGATCTTAGTTGGGATCTGTCACAGAGTGTGTGGGAGACAAGGCCCTGCACCCCCAGGCTTCCTGCGATTCACCAGGACTCTCAGTCAGCCAGTAAAGCAGAAGGTTTATTTGGACGACAGGAACACAGTCCCAGACAGGTCTTGCCGGTACAGACAACAGGACTCCCTTTAGTTAGGTCCATCTGGGGGCCCCAGGGAGGCCACAGCCCCGTTGGGAAGCCCAAGCCCCGTTGGGGCTCCCCTCCATTTCTCAGCCAGCTCCAAACTGAAACTCCCTCCAGCCTCTCACTCAGCCTCCCCCCGGCTCCTCCCCCAGCCTTTGTCCAGTTTCCCAGGCAGAGGTGTCACCGGCCTCCAACCCCCCTCCTGGACTCTCACGTTACATGCTCAGGTCTCCTCCCTCAAGGAAAGTCTCCCATCCCCAATGCAGACAGTCCCAGCAAAACTCCCCTGCAACCTTCCCAGGCCAATACTCCCCACTCAGGGTTCAGAGAACACACCCAGCACATTCCCACTTCGTCACAGGGTCTGGGCAGCGCCCGGCGCGATGGGGCCCTGAGCCAAGCTGGGGACTGTGCATCACCCAGAACAATTGGGCCCAGTCTCAGTCGAAGCCTCTAGTTCTCACTGTAACGCAAACAGCTCAGACTGTTAATAACAAAGTGACAGTAGGAATCGGCGGGGGGGGGGTTCGAGCCCTGTTTGTGAGTTGTGCTGAGTCGTGTAAGAGGACCAGTGAAATGGCTCAGAAATAACGTGAACGAGCCTAAATTTTCAACAGCTCCCCATAGCAAATAGACAAGGAAGCCAAGGAAACCTCCCCTTAACTGTCTGTTACCAGGTGCCCCCCTATAACCACTCCCCTGCACCCCAATGCCCCCCCAGATTGGATTATTTCCCCTTCTTTTTCCTAATTTGCGTTAGCATTTGCCAAGCAGCCAAGATTCTCGCTAGTGCTTAGAGCAGGGGGGCGGGAGCCAGGACTCCTGGGTTCTGGTCAGGAGTGACTCCACTGAGGAAAATGGGGTTACACTGGTGTAAATCAGGAGTGACTCCACTTGGGTCAGCAGGGTTACTCTGGTCTAAAGCTGGCAGAATTGGAAGGAGAATCTAGGCCTGTGTTTCTAATGTGCGTGAGTCGCCCCAGTTGGCTTGGCAGCCGCCTGAGAACAAGGAGCAAATCAGACTCTCCCTGGTTGCAGGAGAGTGGAGATTTCACATGGCCTCAGCCCTGCCAGCCCTGCATGCCTCAGGGGAGCCGGGAGGAGAGGGGTCTGGAGAGGGCCGCACAGGCTGTGCAGGAGGCAGGGGGAGTTAATACGCCTTTCTGGAAAGCATCCTTCAGAAAGCAGAATGGGGCAGGCGAAACACCTCCCAGCCGTGCCATCTAGCGGCAACCCAGGGCCCTGCGCTCCGGTGCCCGTTGGCAGGGCCAAGTCACGCAGATCTACCTTCTCCGTCCCACTCCTGCTTCTGTCTGCCACTCTCGCCCCCTCGCTACAGCAAACAGCCCCTAGCGGCAGCAGCTGCCCAGCAAAGCCCTCTCAACGCTCCACAGCTGCTGTCCGAAACTGCCTCTTATTCCAGAGTTTATTTCAAGGAGGCTGAGTCTCTGGAGTGTCTAAATTACCCAGGCTGCTGCTGTTTCCTCCCTGTTTTGAAGGGGGGCTGAAGACTGTTCAAACCGTGCACAAGTGACTCCAGGAGAGAGAAAAAGGAGACAAATGGGGATCTAATTTGCGTAATGGGGTCTAATTTGTTTTCAAAAGCCGCTTCTCTCCTGACTCGGGGAATTGGCATGGCATGAAATATACCTGCGGCATGTGAATGAGGAGGCTCCCTCGGCAAGTTTATGGATCCTGCTCAACAAAGGCCGCTCTTTAAATCAAACCAGAGATAGCGAAAGAATTAAGGTGTCAAGATAATGCACGTTTATTGTTTTTGCCAGTCAGCAGGAGCTGGAGCATTCTGGTGTGTGGACCCAGCCCGTATCCCAGCGCCACCGGAATGCTGTCCGCTGACCTTGGCAAAGCCAGGGCTGTGAGCCCCAGCAGCCAGAATTATTCACCCAACCCACGGAAACATCAGCTTTGCTTCCTCTCCGACAGCAGGGGCAGCAGGCAGAGGATGCTTGCATGCCCCATAATAATCTGCAACATACAAGAGAGAGCACCTGCCCCCCAGAATGGACCCGGCCGCGGGGTCCGGTTCGCGGTACCTACAAGCTCTGTGTTAGCCCCTGTTCCTGTCATCGAATAAACCTCTGTGTTCCCGGCTGGCTGAGAGTCACGTCGGACTGCGCAGTGGGGGGGCAGGACCCTCTGGCTTCCCCAGGACCCCGCCTGGATGGACTCGCTGTGGGAAGCGCACGGAGGGGCAGAGGATGCTGAATGCTCCCAGGAGAGACCCAGGAGGTGAAGCCGTGGGAGCTTCTTGCCCTGCAGACAGGCTGCTCCGAGGGAGAGGAGGCTCCCCAGAGTCCTGCCTGGCTTTGTGGGGAGCAGCTCCAGAGCAGCGCCCGGGGACTCCGTGACACCTTCTTGTTGCATCATGTCCAGAATGAGGCCCCTGTCCTGCCACTGGGCTGCGCAGGCCGATGGATTTCAGCAGGACTGGAAGACAGTCCGATACCAGGGTCCCGGCCCTAGACAATAAGTGATTTGGAGTCTGCGTGGGATCTGATTGCAGGATCAGGGCCTCA
The DNA here is from genome assembly GCF_020497125.1 of Mauremys mutica. NCBI lineage: Eukaryota > Metazoa > Chordata > Testudines > Geoemydidae > Mauremys > Mauremys mutica. Next base: position 25,582,489 of record NC_059091.1, read on the forward strand.
GATCAGGGCCAGTGAGGGAGGAATAGGGAGCTTGGGACTGACTCCCCTTCTGCTGCCATCACCTGCACCCACAGAACGTGAGCGCATGATGCTCCTGTTCTGAGCCGGGAGCGTCTCCCGGCCGCTTGGCTCTGGTTTTAACAATGACACAAGCGGCCGGGCCCCACAATCGGGCCCTTTTGTTGCTTCACTGCTTTCCAGGCAGTGCCTCACAGACCTCTGGGTGCTGCAGAAATAACGTCTTATCACCCGTCTCTGCGGCCATCTCCCTGAGGCCAAGAAGGAGGGTGCTGCATTGGCCAGAGCAAATCCCAGGCAGGTAAACCTGAAACCCCAGCAAGGAAGGGAAAGTCACCAAACTCTGACTTCCTCTGCACACATGAACGCAATCAGCGATCTCACCCCACCTGCCAAGCGGCGACTCCTAGGGAGAGTGATTGCCATGCGGCATGCTGGCTGCAATAATCGCCTCTAACCATCAATTATTATCTAATCTGCCGTGCGGTTTCATTACCGGCGTCATTTGTGCTGCTCTCATGGGTTCCGTGCAGGGCGAAAGTCCTTCAAATTAAATGGGGAATGTAACAGCTTCAAAAGCAATAACTCTGGTGCACAAGCAGATTAGACAGGGTGGGGGAGGTGTTAACGTGTTTGGGACAAAGGCAGCATTAGCGTTTCACGGCGTGGCCAGGAGCGCGGAACGGGGATTGTAAACCCCACCGCCCTCAGCACGAACGCTCCAGGGGCTCCCTAACACTTGCATTCTGGAGGGCGCAAGCAAGAGTGAGGCCCGGGGTGAGGGATGTTAATCCACCTTGCAGAGCATGGCCTACTTGGCCTGACATTTGAGGCCTGGGTTCTATTCCCATGTCTGCCACTAACCCTGGGGGTGACGTTGGCCAAATCCCTCCCCGGCCCCTTTGCCTGCTTAGGCTGTAAGGTCTTTGGGGCGGGCACTGCCTCACAGGCTCTCTCGTGCCTGAAGAGAAGGCGAGCTTGGAAGAGAGCATCACACCATGAAATAAAACCGGAGCTGCACAGCGTGGGTGTGTGCAGCTGATGAGCCGTAGCCTACAGCCCCCAACTAGCAGTTAAAGCACCACCACACTCGAGTCCAGGGTGGTTGTGTGTGGACAGGACTCCAGTAGGGCCAATGCTCAAATTAACTCTGCACTGAACCTGAGCCCTTGGCCTGGTTCCATGCAGTGCCCAGGCACTGGGACTTCCATATTGGTTGTGGCCTCCAGGCACCACCATAACAACAACTTTGCACATCTCTCAGGACTGGGCGTTAACCTGCAGCATGTCAGGCAGGGGACCCCCGGATGGCATCTCTGGCAGGGGACCCCCGGATGGCATCTCTGGCAGGGGGCTCCCGGATAGTGTCTCTGGCAGGGGACCCCCAAATGGCGTCTCTGGCAGGGGGCCCCCGGATGGCATCTCTGGCAGGGGGCTCCTGGATAGTGTCTCTGGCAGGGGGCCCCCAAATGGCATCTCTGGCAGGGAGCCCCCGGATGGTGTCTCTGGCAGGGGACCCCCGGATGGCATCTCTGGCAGGGGGCTCCCGGATAGTGTCTCTGGCAGGGGACCCCCGGATGGCATCTCTGGCAGGGGGCTCCCGGATAGTGTCTCTGGCAGGGGACCCCCAAATGGCGTCTCTGGCAGGGGGCCCCCGGATGGCATCTCTGGCAGGGGACCCCCGAATGGCGTCTCTGGCAGGGAGCCCCCGGATGGCGTCTCTGCCAGGGGACCCCCGGATGGCATCTCTGGCAGGGGGCCCCCGGATGGCATCTCTGGCAGGGGGCTCCTGGATAGTGTCTCTGGCAGGGGGCCCCCAAATGGCGTCTCTGGCAGGGAGCCCCCGGATAGTGTCTCTGATAGTGTCTCTGGCAGGGGACCCCCGGATGGCGTCTCTGGCAGGGAGCCCCCGGATGGCATCTCTGGCAGGGGACCCCCGAATGGCGTCTCTGTCAGGGGGCCCCCGGATGGCGTCTCTGGCAGGGGGCTCCCGAATGGCGTCTCTGGCAGGGAGCCCCCATATGGCATCTCTGCCAGGGGGCTCCCGGATAGTGTCTCTGCCAGGGGGCCCCCGAATGGCGTCTCTGTCAGGGGACCCCCGGATGGCGTCTCTGGCAGGGGGCCTGCACTTTGTCTATCCACACGCCTGCACAAAGCGTAAAGTTCCTGAGGGGGGAGACACTGCTGGAGACTGTGTCAGACGGATCCTCCTCTCCTCTGCTTTCTCTGGGGGCGACTTTAACTTTGCATTTTCTATCAATTTTTTATCCTCTCTTTTAATGAATGTGTGTTGTCGGAGGGTTGTCGTCGTCCGAACTCTCTCTCTCTCTTTTGATCGATTTGGGGACAAATTGTTTTATAAAATGCTTTAAATTATTGAACGCATGCTCCCTGGGGGACCCTCACGTTCGCATTCTCTCTCTCCCGGTCAATAAGCGATATGGTCGGTCAGCATCACGCTGGACAGATGCCGACAGACAGTGAAGTAACATTGGATGGCAGACACGGTTAGTCCAACCCCTCCCTGAGATGTTTACAGGGTGTATAACCTCACTCCCGACCCGCAGCCCCCTGTTATCCCAGCCCCGAGCTCCTCCCTCCCCCGCAGCTCTGTGGTGCCCCTCAAGCTCAGGACTGGAATTTCAGGGAGAGCAAAAGTCCACGTTAATGGCGCAGGCTGTTGCCAGTCAGGGCAGAGCGGCGTGTGTGCTAACGTCAGTATAAGTCCAGAGCCGCCGCATCGTTGTCAGGGTAAAGCCATGGTGACAGAGCGGGGAATCAGGCCTGTAATGAATGCACCCACTTTGTACACATGCAAATGCCTGCACACAGTGCCCTGGGGAGGGTGGGTGCGGCCCCACGGCTCCTCATAGACAGTCATGGGTTGGGGACTCCTGCTCTGGTGGGAGTCACCTGCTACAGATCTGTCGCCGCTCCCCACTCCTCCTATGAGCCGTGACACTGCCTGAGCCCTTGCTATCCACAGCCACACCTGGCACGGCTCTGCTGGAAAGTTGCTGGCCCCAGGGTCTTTTAATTACGCAGCCAAAGCCTGATCAAAACTCCCATCATGTTTCTTATGCCAGAAAAGACAAACCACATTCAATAGTCACGCGCCCCTCCCACTCAGCCTCTTGCTGCCACCCAGCCCTGCCGCCGCCCCTGCCTTTCGCTGCGTCAGGTGCATGTCTGTGTGTCCCCGCTGCCCATGCACCACTCAGAGGCGGTGAAAGGGCGAGCCACGGGCCGTGCTCTGGCCTAACCAGGCGTCCGAGGCGCCGGTGGACGCACATGTTGGTTTGATGGTGGCAATGAGGCCGTGGAGGAGGGGACTTGTGAAATGCAACGAACAAAAGATGCAAACAATAGAGAAGGATGAGGTCAGTCGTGGTTTGAACACGGCAGCCTGGCCGCCAGCCGTAACGCTGGGAAATAGCCTTGCTGGGCTGCAGTCAGGGCCGGTGCAACCATTTAGGTGACCTAGGGCGCTGGCATTTGGGAGGCGCCATTTTCTTTGGCGGCGACCGCGGCGGCCGGATCTTCGGCCTCCCTGGTCGCAGCCAGCATTTAGGAGGAGGGACCTGGGCAGGGGAGCGTGGGCAGGGCCGCCTGCAGCAAGTAAGGGGTGGGGGGCAGCATGCAGGGGAACTCCCCACCCCAGCTCACCCCTGCCCCGCCTCCTCCCCGAGCACGCCGTGGCTCCTTCACTTCTCCCGCCTCCCAGGCTTGCGGCACCTAAGCTGATTGGCACCGCAAGCCTGGCAGGCGGGAGAAGTGAAGCAGCGACGGCGTGCTCAGGGTGCTCATGCGCAGAGCAGGGGTGAGCTGGGGCGGGGGGACGCCTCAGGGCGGGGGAGGAGCTGCCGTTGGGGGGGTGCCCCAGGGTGGGGGGGAGCTGCCGCAAGGGGGGCGCCTCAGGGCGGGGAGGAGCTGCCGCGGGGGGGGCGCCTCAGGGCGGGGGAGGAGCTGCCGCGGGGGGGGGCGAAGGGGGGGGGGGAGCTGCCGCGGGGGGGGCGCCTCAGGGCGGAGCGGGGGAGCTGCCATGGGGGGGGCTCAGGCTGGGGGGGGAGCTGCCGCGGGGGGGGCGCCTCAGGGTGGGGGGGGAGCTGCCACGGGGGGGTGCCTCAGGGCGGAGGGGGGCAGCTGCCGCACGGGGGGCGCCTCAGGGCGGGGGGGAGCTGCCGCGGGGGGGGGCACGGGGCGGGGGAGGAGCTGCCGCGGGGGGGCGCCTCAGGGCAGAGGGGGGCAGCTGCCGTGGGGGGGCGCATCCGGGTGGGGGGGAGCTGCCGCGGGGGGGCGCCACAGGGCGGGGAGGAGCAGCCCCGGGGGGGGCGCCTCAGGGCGGAGGGTGGGGAGCTGCCGTGGGGGGGGCTCAGGGTGGGGGGGAGCTGCCGTGGGGGGCGCCTCAGGGCGGAGGGTGGGGAGCTGCCATGGGGGGGGCTCAGGGTGGGGGGGAGCTGCCGAGGGGGGGCGCCACACGGCGGAGGGTGGGGAGCTGCCGTTGGGGGGGGTCAGGGCGGGGGAGGAGCTGCCGCGGGGGGGCGCCTCAGGGTGGGGGAGGAGCTGCCGCGGGGGGAGCGCAGGGCGGAGGGGGGAGATGCCGCGGGGGGGCGCCTCAGGGCGGAGGGAGGAGCTGCCGCGGGGGGGCGCCTCAGGGCGGGGGAGGAGCTGCCGCGGGGGGGGGCTCAGGGAGGGGGGGGGAGCTGCCGCGGGGGGGCGCCTCAGGGTGGGGGGGGAGCTGCCACGGGGGGGGGCTCAGTGTGGGGGGGAGCTGCCGTAGGGGGGGCTCAGGGTTGGGGGGGAGCTGCCGCGGGGGGGGCGCCTCAGGGTGGGGAGGGGAGCTGCCGTGGGGGGGGCTCAGGGTGGGGGGGGAACTGCCAGGGGCACCTCAGGGCGGAGGGGGGGAGCTGCCGTGGGGGGGGTGCCTCAGGGCGGGGGGGAGCTGCCACAGGGGGGGCGCCTCAGGGCGGGGGGGGGAGCTGCCAGGGGCACCTCAGGGCGGAGGGGGGGGAGCTGCCGTGGGGGGGGGCTCAGGGCGGGGGGGGGGGAGCTGCCGCCGGGGGGGGCTCAGGGCGGGGGCACGGGGGGGAGGGCGCAAGGTGGAAGTTTCGCCTAGGGCAGGAAACATCCTTGCACCGGCCCTGGCTGCAGTGAGTCCATGGGGAGTCGGCCTGTGATGAGTGGCTGGCTGCCTGCTACGCTTCCAAGCACAACAGCTCCTGTGTCATTACCGCTCCAGGGATCTCAGGGGACAGGGCCTCAGGTGGGCTGGCCAGACCCTTGCAAAGCCTGAACATGCACCAGAAGGACTATTACACCCGGGCGTCTAGCGACTGGCCCAAGGTCGAACGAGGCGTCTAGGGCAGAGCCAGGAATTGAACCCACATTCGCTGCAGCAAAGGGCCTGAACCCCACAGCCACCCCTCCAACGTCAGCGGTGAGCTGGGCTCTGGCTGGGAGCTGACGTACATCTGGCTCTGGGAATTGGCCTTGAATTCAGTCACTGGCATCCCCATTCCGGGCCAGACCCTGAGCACTGACAGGCAGAGCCACTGTTTGCACTGGGACAGCCTGGCTCGAACCCAGGGGCTTTGCCCCAGTTCATCTCGCAGGGGGTAGCGCTTGGCTCTGTCTGGAGCAGGAGCGAGCACTGCTGCAGCTGGGCTGGGGCTCCCTGAACCCTGCCCTTGGAGTGCTTCCATCTGCAGCCTCCACGCGGTATTTTGTGTGGAGGGGCAGCCGGCAGGGCTGGGACGCTGGAGCAGGGGCAGCTTGGCTGGGATGACCAGCCAGAAGCCCAGCTGCAGAACCCCCAAACCATCCCTGGCCGCCTGTGTTGGGCCCCAGCTGGAGAAGGGAATTGTGCATTGGTGTGACGAGCCCGATGGAGCAGCTACCCCTCATGCAGACACGGCCCAGGTGCACGGCGGGGCTTTCGCTGGGTGTCTCACCCTCGCCCTGCACTGGCATGGTGCAGCCAGAGGCCCTGCTAACCCTCGCACCCCCCAATATGTCATATAAAGCAAATCCCCCCCCGAGCTGCATGGGGCCCTAAGCAATTGCTTAGCCTGCTTCTGCCTAGCGCCGGCTCCGGGACCCTGGATGGAGGCTTACAGGGAGCCAGTGGCCTCGGGGCTGGCTCCGCCCCCACCTGAGCATGTGGGTGGGCGGGTGGGGCTATATCAGGGGCCCAGGTAGTTTCTACTCCCATCACTGGTTACAGGGATCTGCAGGGCGAGTCCCCAGGGTGGTGGGAACCTCAACCTTCCTCCTCCAGAAGATGCTGCGCTGCCAAAGCAATAACCACAGTCGCTCTTTCAAGCAGAGGAAGAGCCTGGGTAAATGTAGGGGTGATTGGGGAGAAATGCGAAGTGGGGGGAGAGAGCTGGGGTGGAGGCCCAGGCATGGCCCCCATACAGAAGTGTCTGTTTCTCTTGTTGCAGCCAGTAGGATGCGGGAAGCAGCTGAAATCCGGGCGAAGTACCCCACCAAGATCCCGGTAAAGTTCCTCTCACTCTGTCTGTCCTGGGGGAGTTTAACTCTCCTTGAGCTTCACTAACAGAACTCACGACCCACAACTGTGGGTGGTTCTCCCCTCCCCTCCCGCCCCTACTCAGGCTTCCTCCCCCACACAAACATACCCTGGTATCTGCACACCAGGCACTGTCGCCTCAGGCCAGCACAGGAGACATGGGCTGTGAAATTGAGTGGATGAAGTGACTGACATCCAGTGAGACCTGCAGCTGAAGGACAAATTCTGCACTGTGAAGGCAGCGTGGCCGACTCCCATGAGTTTGCTGTGGGTTGTGTGATAACTTTCCTCCTGGGCTCATGAGGAAACTGTTTGTTTAAACTTCTAAGCCTGGTGGCTTGGGGAAGCTTGAAAATGGACCTATACAGGCTCAAACCATCCAGCAAATAAAACTCTCAACCTTCCTTTATAACTACCAGGGCCTGAGTTGGCTGCTGAGGCTTGGCAATGGTGCAAATGAGACCCTCAGAAGAGGCGTTTCCAGTCTCAGGTGGCCCTGTGGGCTCTGTGCCTCCGGGACAGGGAAAGCCTGTCTGCAAATGCCCTAGGTCCTGCTCTGACCTGTCTCTCGTCTGGCTCCAGGTGGTGGTGGAGCGTTACCGGAAGGAGAAGCAGCTGCCTCTGTTGGATAGGACCAAGTTTCTGGTTTCCCAGGACTCATCCATGTCTCAGTTTGTGATCACCCTGCGGTAAGGAACGAGTGCCCAGGGGGAGGGTTCGCTCTTTCATGTGATCCAGGTCTGGGGAAAGGGCAAGTCCCCATCTCTTTTCCCTCGCATGCTTTTTAAAATATAAAGGGCTTGTTCACATTGGAAAAGCTGCACCAGTCTAACAAAATAGGTTTGTCTGAATTGGTTGCATCAATGCAAACCCCTAATGCAGAAGCATTTGCTCCCTTAAACCTGTCTAGCTTAATTTGGGAACCAGGGTGACTGTAGGGTTGATTGGCCTGGAGTCTCCCAGAATCAGCCTCCATCTCCTGGTGACTACCAAAGGCAAACCAGGAGACTTTAATAGGCTATTTTAAGGAAATGACCTTGTCCTGTTGGGGGTGGGGAGAGGGAGAATCTCCCAGAACAGCTTCAGTCAAAGTTGGCAACCACAGGTGAGTGAGGCTTGAACTCTAAGTGCATCTGCATTCAGGGTTTGCACTGGTGAAACCAGACAAGCTTTACAAGCCACCAGGGCAATTGGTATAACAGACAGGGCACCTCTTCCCCTGATGTGAGGGGCTGCGGCTGTAAAGACTCCCCTGCTGTTTGCTGGGAGGGGAGGCTGAGAATGGCCTCCTTGCCGCTTAGCTTTTCTGCTGCTTCATTTGAATGATCTGTTTGAAGTTGCAAGCAGGCACAGGTGACTAGCTGATTAGAGACGGGCAATTAGCAGTGATGCAAACAAGCTGTAGCTGCTGCCAACAGTGGTTAGTGATGTCGGAGAGGCTCAGAGTGCTAATTAGCAGCATTACACCTGATCAAAGAAACTCCCTCTAACAGAGACCAGACCTACCAAACTTGCCAGGCTTAACAAGACAGACAGCTCTCCCAGATCCCAGCCCTGCATGCTCCTCTGAGATGACGAATAACTCTTTTCCAAGCTGGCTTAGTACAGATGTCTTGGGGTTGCACTAATCAGTGAGATGGGATGGAACAACAAAAGGTGAGGGGAGGCTAATGGAAAACTGCAGCCCATCACCCCCTGCCCCCTCCACACACACACACAGGCAGGGGCAGCAGGTCACTGTGCTACTCCGTGTGTTTGGGGCTGGCATTTCCGCTTTCCTGCTCAAAGTGGCATCACTGAGGCTGTCAAGAGGCAAAATGTTTCCCTGGCCCGTGCACAGTACAAGACGACTGTGTGGTGCTGTGATGCTGCAGGGTTCTTGCTGGGTGCCTTAAATGCTGTGCTGCTGTGGCAGACAGCCAGCACACAAGCTGCACCCTGGCTTCGATGCCCAGCTGCTCCGTGCAGGGTGACCCTGACACTCTCCTGGTGTTTCCCCTCTTCGCCCCCGCCATCTGCCCTGTAGCATCCACCAGCCCCTGTGCTCAACTCTTAAACACGTTACTAAGTTACAGAGTAGCAGCCGTGTTAGTCTGTATCCGCAAAAAGAACAGAAGGACTTGTGGCACCTTAGAGACTAACACATTTATGCTCAAATACATTTGTTAGCCTCTAAGGTGCCACAAGTCCTCCTGTTCTTTTTTACTAAGTTAGTGAAGAGACAGTACCGCAGTTCATGGACTTAGCTGGGGTTAACAAACACTCTGCTTTCATCAAAGGACTGAATTGGTTTATAGCAAAAGTAAAACCAGTCCCTTAATCCCCGTCCTTTTTGTTTAAGTGATGCCACTGTTATTCCATATCCTTGGCAAGTGCTTGGTTCCTTTGGTCCCTCCCCGTGAAGGAGGCCAAATGGCCTTTTCTCTCCGTTCCCAAAGGTCCCTGACCCTGCTTCAAGAGCCAGGAAGCCCTCCTGGGGGCCCAGCTTGCTGTTCTCACCAGGGAACTGACACCACACTAATTCCTGCAGCTTCCTCCCCCATGATGCTACTCCGAGGCCGTCTGCCTCATTCGCTAGGTTGATGCTTTTGTTTACCTGGGGTATAAAGGTACCTTCCTTGTCTCTGCCTGGTGACCAGGCAGGTCCAACAAGCAAATACACATTCCATTGCCTAGGCAGACTGGGCTTGGCATGTCTTGCCAGAGAGACTTTGAGAGCAATTCTAGCACTGTACATAGCTGGTCCCAAAAGTCATTGGGTGGGGTGTTCACTGTTAGTATGTGACATTGCACCTAACAGGCGGGCATCAGGTCTGACCCACGCTAGCTGCGGATGCAGACTAGCGAACTGCCACTGGGCCTCTGTGTCAGGAGAACGTTGTTAACCATAAACGCTCCAGTAGGATTAACCAATGCGAACGGCATGCATGCAAGCCAACCCTACAATAACCAGCGCAGCATGTGTGCAAGGGAGTGGTGACTACCTCTTTGAATGATGCTCCGTGCAGACTCTGAGAACACACAGAGGAAGGGCAGAGCAGGGGTTATGGTTGCTAGCCTGGGACTTGGGAGAGCTGGGGGGACAGGGGGGGTCAACTCTCTGCTCTGCCACTGACTTCCCAGGATACCTTGGGTGCATCACTTAGCCTCAGTTTCCTGACTCGTGGAGATGACTCTTCCTCCCTCACATGCATTCAATGTTGAGGCTTGGTGACTGGGGAGAGCCAGAGACATTGCATAGTGATCGAGAGCCTTTAACTGCTTCATTCACCTGTTCCATCTTGTACTCGGATGCCAAGGTCTCTTGGGCAGGGTCCATCCTGTTTGTCACCAGCTGCTGTACAATCACTGACATCATAACTCCAGGTGCCAAATGCTGCAATTCACGCTCCTTGGAACCGTTGTGAGTCTCCTTATCTAACAGCCTCTGAAAATCTCCTTAAACCCTCAGAACTCGCATGTCCCTGACCGCGACCCAGGCCTTCTACCTGCTAGTCAATGACAAGGGCCTGCCGAGCATGAGCATGACCATGGGGGAGGTGTACCGCGACCACAAGGATGAGGACGGCTTTCTCTACATAACCTATGCTTCCCAGGAGATGTTTGGCTGCTGCCGCGTGCATGGCCCTGCGGTGACTCAGTCATGAACCTGCCTGTTGCCAGCTGGTCTCTGTCGTTGGTTTATCTTGTGATGCAAACAACTGCAGGGGCTGAAAACCTCTTTCTTAACCTAATTTTTAATTAAACTGCTGTGTGGGGACAGAGGAGGAGAGCATGAAAGTCCAGGAGCTGCTAGCAGGATCACTCTCCTGCCACAGCGTTGGGGACTTGAGTCTCTCTGAACAGATGCCTGTTAGCTTTAGTCACAAGTTATTCTTCTATGAAATGTTTTTAATGCCAGAACCACATCCTATTACTCTGATCCGCTGCAAGGTTATTCTCTTAACAGGCCTATTCCTCTCCCTTTTTAAAGGATTTCACTGCTGGATGTTCTGGTTAGCAGCACTGGAAACTTAAGCTTAGTTTTAGCAAGTCTGCTCCTGTAACAGGGATTGGTGTACCAGGGTTCCACGGCTGGGATTTTTAAGCTTCACATCTATTATCTGTAACGTCTCCTGTTTTTTAAGTTTGAGTCCTTGGAATAAAGCAATCGAAATGTGATTTACTCTGATCATTTACTGGGGCTTGTCCCAAAGATGGGGGCAGGGCTGGGTCGATAACCTAGTAGCCCAGTAGGGTCCTACTATGCTAGGGGCCGTAATGTGCCTAGTCAGCCTGCAATCTGGGCAAGTGGCGTCATCAGGCAAAGGGTGACGGGGGGGGAAACAAGCACAGTGAGGAAGGGACTTGCCCAAGCTCACGCCCAGGTCAGTGACAGAGCTGGGAACAGAGCCCTAGGCCTGGGGTCTACCAGCTGGACTCTGCTGCCTGCCCACAATGTAACTGTCGCCTCCGTGGGCAGCATGTGCTGGTTCTCCATGCAAGGGGGCATCAGAGCAGCATCCAGTGCCTGCTCTGCACTAGCCTCTGGCTGCATGAGGGGCAGGACGAGGGAGAACTCAGTGTGCGGCATGCCCAGCTGCTAACTCGCAGTCCCCTGTGGGCTGCATGAGAGGAGACACGGCTGGTGCCCGTCTTTGCAGAGGGGTGGGGAGCAGGGGGAGTTGGTGCCTAGCATAAAAAGGTGAAACAGTGCAAAGGTGTCAAGGGGAGACAGGGAGCTGGAGAATCTTTCTCTTCCCATAGAGGTTCAGGGAAACTCACCAGAGCTAAGGTGGAAGATGAGACCTGAACACAGGCCAGCACGTGTTCTGCCTCTGCCAGGCTCCAATGAGTGCAGCACAGACTGGCCACACTAAATCTTAGGGTTGTGTTATGAGTCGGATATAAATGTTTCCCGAGCTGACAGTGATACTGTGACACGCCTCTTCAATATTTAAGGTTTCCATTGCAATAAAGCCCTTTGGCTAAATATTCCATGTACTTCAGTGTTAAAAACATTCATAAATATTACTCTAGCAAATGAGCCTGTAGTGTAAGCTGTTAAAGCAGGAGCGGGGAGGGTCTATCTTCAGTGTGAAATGCAGGGAAAAGTTAAGTGTGGCTTTCCTGCTCAAGGAGAGAACTCCATGGCCGATGAGGCGGAGTGTTTCCCGGTACAGTCTGTCACTGAGATAGTGGCAGGAGGGGAAAAATAGTGGTGCAGATGGAGGGACCCCAGCAGTTCTGTGTCCCCCGGGGCAGAGTGTAGCTGCAGTGTTGCAGAAGCCTGATTGCTACCACGGGCCTCCGAACAGGCTCCCTAGGGTTAGAGGTCTCCTTAATCTAGCAGGCAAAGCTGTGACAAGACACGAGCTGGGAGCTGAAAGCAGAAGAATTCAAGCTGGGAAGACACTGACTTTGAGCAGGAAGGACTGGGGCAGCTTCCCCAGAGATGATGTGGGTCCTTGCTCACTTGCAGTCTCTCTTTTCATGTTCAGCCCCAACGTGCCTGGGCTCCACGCAGAAGTCACAGTGTGGGATTCTCTGACCTGCTCTAATGCAGGAGGTCAGAGCATTGCACAGGTGCTGCTGGTCTTTATAAAATCCTACCGTCTCAGGAGCTGTGGAGACAACAGTCCAGAGGTCTGAGTGATGGCAGCTCTAGAAATAGGCAGGAGACAGGAAGAGACCTATTGTGTTGCCTAGTTCCACTCTGCTTTCAAGGCTAGAGAATATTCAGTCAGTGACAGGTGTGGGAGGGTCCCCAGGCACCTGGCACCTCTGTGTCCAGTCCCAGTTTGCAGAAACGTTCCATGTGGAGTAGATCCTCTCTCCTAATAAAAGACAGAATTGCACAGCCCGGTCCAAATTCCCTTAGCCCACAGCACCCCGCACCTGGCTAGAGCCACCGCGGGGCAAAATGGTTCAGCCAGAGCTCGTTTTTGGCCACAAAATGCAGATTCAGATCGACCAAGACATTTTGCAAATTTGTGTTGCATCTGCTGAATTGTCTTGGTTTAAAAAAAAATAAAATCCATGTTTCATTTTGACATTTTCTAAGGAAACATTTGGATTATTTGATCTCAAATGATTAATTGTCATCCTGACAATGACTAATTGTAATTCAATTTTATTTAAAAAAGCGTTAAAGTTCGTGTCACGGACTCGTAGATCGTGACCCCGTGCGGTCCGTGGAGGGGGCCCTTTCAGTCCGACAGCCCTTCTCGGGGGGCCACTCTCTCCTGGGGTCCGGCCCCTCCACCTCCTGGAGCCGCACCTCTCTGAGCCTCAGCACATCTGTCTCTGCCGTGGGCCCCCTCAGGGAGTCCCCTCGCTCTGCACCCCCCGGGCCTCCACCCCCCAAAGGGGTTGATACCCCCTGTTCTCTAGACCGGAGCGACTCTCAGCCAGCATAAAACAGGAGGTTTATTGAGAGTTGAACCCAGCACAGGAAACTCTCAGGGCCTCAGGCCTGGCCTCCCTCAGCCCAGCACATCCCAGTCCCCCTGCATCCAGGTGGGCTCTGCCTGCTCCTCCTCTCCAGCCCCGAGCCCCCCTGCTTCCCAGCTGGGCCTCCGACATCCCCGGCCCCAAGCCCCCTCTGTCCATTGTCTTCTCTCCAGGGAAACAGGAAGGCCTGGGTCTCCCCTCCTCTCAGCCCTCTTCTGGCCCCCTCTGGCTGGAACTGACTGGTCAGGTCACTGGGGTCCTCTCCCCACAGCCCATTGTCCTCCCACTGGCCAGAACCGGCTGCAACTCCTGAGCTGAGTCACCAGGTCACCAGTCGCTGGGGTCTCCATCCTCCAGGCTTTCGGCCGGGGTCCCGAGTTCCCTCTCCGGTCCCCTGTAACAACAAACTCCCTCTCCCCTCACCTCGTTAAACCAGTAACACCCAGGGACACTGAGTCCCACCCCGTCTGCTTGCAACCCACTGGAAAACCAAAGAAAACCCCCCACTTCATCACAGTTCAAAAATGAAAAAAACCCATTTCCCTCACCCCCAAATGATTGTCAATGTTTCAGTTGGGTCAGTGACCCAGAATAATAGTTAGTTGCTCAGCTCTAGTTATTGCTGAATGTGGAGAGCTCCTTACAGCTTGGCTGGTAAATCACCATGCAGGTCACGAGTGTGATGGGCTGGATCACAGAAACCCCCCTGGAGCTGCCAATTGATGTGCCAAGACTACTTCTGCCCCTGCTTTCCCTGCCAGCCTGGGACTCCAGCACCCTGACGCGCCAGTCTGCTCCAGCACAGACCCAGGGTCTGAACCACGTGCCCCAAAGCTGCAGACTTAACTGAAAGCAACTTACAGAAGTGTTCCTGTCTTTAACACTCAGATGCCCAACTCCCAATGGGGTCCAAACCCCAAATAAATCCATCTTACCCTGTATAAAGCTTATACAGCTAATACAGGGTAAACTCATAAATTGTTCACCCTCTATAACACTGATAGAGAGATATGCACAGCTGTTTCCTCCCCCCCTAGGTATTAATATATACTCTGGGTTAATTAATAAGTAAAAAGTGATTTTTATTAAATACAGAAAGTAGGATTTAAGTGGTTCCAAGTAATAGCAGACAGAACAAAGTGAATTACCAAGTAAAATAAAACACACAAGTCTGAGTCTAATACAGTAAGAAAACTGAGTACAGATAAAAACTTCACCCAGCAAGCTTCCTTTTACAGACTAGTCTCCTTCTAGTCTGGGTCCAGCTATCACTCACACCCCCCTGTAGTTACTGTCCTTTGTTCCAGCTTCTTTCAAGTATCCTGCGGGGTGGAGAGGCTTTCTCTTTAGCCAGCTGAAGACAAAATGGAGGGGTCTCCCATGGGCTTAAATAGACTTTCTCTTGTGGGGGGAGACCCCCTCCTCTCTCCTATGCAAAGTCCAGCTCCAAGATGGAGTTTTGGAGTCACCTGGGAAAGCCACATGTCCATGCATGACTCCGTTTTTACAGGCAGCCATTGCTCACATGCTACTTTGAACCTCCTCAGGAAGACTTCTTATGTGGATTGGAGCCTTCCAAGATCCATTGTCCCTTAAGTGTTTCTGGACTGGGCACTTAACTTGCACATTCCCTTCTCAGGAAGCTGACCAAATGCTTTACTACGGCTACTTAGAAATCAAGAAGGTACCTGGCCAATATTCATAACTTGGGATACAAACATGACACATGCCTACAAACAGGATGAATAGATTCAGTAGATCAGCACCTTTACAGAGACATGTCACATGGCATATGTAGCATAACAATATTCTAGTTATGTCATATAGACATTCATAAGCATATTTCCATAAAGCCTTGTGGGGGCACCGTCACAACGAGTCCATTCAGTAAACTGGGGGCAGATGCTGCATTTCTAATTATAGATCATGCAGGATTTAATTTCTCAGGGCGGGGCGGGGGGGTTGTGTGAGAAATGTTTGCAGTGTGGCGGAGCCTGGTAGCCCCATTAGCTGTGCTCTCTGGGGCGTGGCCATGGACTGTCCCTCTTTATGATGGTCAGATATTTCCACTGCACCCCCAGGTGGCCCCTCACCTGGGCTCCGTTGCCCTGAGGCTTTTTGTCCATCATCCTGACAATGCTCCGCGATTGCTGGCGCATGCTCAGGCACCTCCTTGTGCTGGGGTTTCATCAATGTACATTGAGCCTGTCAGCCGCCGGCAGCTGCCCCCCTTCCTCTGAAGCCTCACTGAATAAGGAAGAGGCTGTCGTGAGTGGGAGTGTATGTGCCCAGGGCCGCCGAGAGCGGGTTCGGGCCCCCCAGCAAGGGTGGACTGGCTAAACAGGGCCGATGAAGCCGGGGAAGCCGGGCCCTGGGCCCCCTTCTGGACCGCCGGGCCCTGGTAATTGGTACCGGCTTCCCCCCGTCTCGTCGGCCCTGTATGCACCTCCAGCCTCCAGCCACAGCTTGCCTCCTCTCGCTCCCGTGACGCAGGGACGTTTGTTACTGACATTTTACCGATGGGGGAATTTCACCGTCTGTATCACACGCTGTTGGTCCCGGCCGGGGGCTCGGATACAATCAGAGAAGCCACGCCAGGTGCATAAGTATATCCCGTTTTATTGCCAAAGTATAAGAAGCCTCCCAGCCTTCACGCGTTACTTAATACGTGCCTTCCAGCAAGCAAGAATCAATGCTTGCGCCCCTTCTGCTACGGACAGTCCCGGACCCTCCTGCCTTGTCCTTGAGGGCTCGTAGCAGGCGCTGCTCCAGCGCGGGGAGTTCCTGGGCACCCACAAGGCCAGGGTCTGCAGGTGAGACTGTTCCTCTAAAGCAATTATCACAGCTGCTTTTAATCATCACCTCCTTCTAAAGGGGGTGTTCACCCACAAGAGGCTCTGGCAGGAGGCGCTGCCGTTTTCTATTCCCACACTTCACAGCCTCAGGCCTTCCTGATCTCCTCACTTGTTTATCCCGCCAAGCGACTGCAAGCCAGGTGGGCTGGTCAAAGCCAGTTCGTTACTAGCTCCCCAAACCATTCTGTGGTGTCAGCCCAGGGTAACGTGTGGTCAGCCCCAACGCACCCGACACGTAGCTAGAAACCCCTTCAGGCCCAGCGCAATGGGGCCCCGGTGCAGCTGAGCTCAGGGCCCTACTGCTCTGGGGCTACCCACCGGCCCTCCAGGCTGGGCAGCCCACGGGAAGCGATACGCCCAAGGTCACTGGCAGAGCCAGGAACAGAACCCAGCTTTTCCTTTGAGTCCCAGGCCAGGGTCCTTCCCCCGGATCACCCCATGAGCTGAGCGTAGGGGCGCAGGTCTAAGTGACTTGCCACTCAGGGCATCGGCAGCAGAATCAGGCCCTGAACCCTGCTTTCCTGCAGCTTAGCTGAGTGCCACAAGGGCAGCCGGCTGCTCCTTTCCTGGGTACATACAATTAATCAAGGCCTTTGCTTCACCCACTGGCCCACCCCCATGCGCCTCTGCCCGGCTCTCTCCATAATATTCACCCACACACCAGCCCATTCTCACACACTGTGATTTATTCCTCCCAGGGTGAACCTGGGCAGCGTTCTGCGGGCGCCTGGCCATGAATGAAAGCGCCGAGCACTGCAGGCGGCGGGGAAATTGCAATCCATCAATCTACTCGTACAGCTGAGGAGTGGGAGGATAAATGGAGCTGGCATTTACTAGATGAAAGCACATTCCTCATGAGCCATTCACAGGGCCAGCAAAACACATTTACCATAAAGCTTCTATGTCTCAAGGGAGCAGTCAAAAGCAAGGAGGAGTCCAGCTTCTGCTCTCTCCTGCAGCGCTGCTCACCTGCGGATCCCAGCCTTCCCTCTGTGCACCCCACACCTGGCCACTGAAGAAGGATGGGTTCCTTCAGTCGCCTGCAAGAAGTCTCAATCAGAGGCTGAATAATGCTGTTTGGTTGCCTCAAGAAGTGGCAATTCATCCATTCCAAGCAAGTTGGATCTTCAATGAATTTGCTGTGGGAAATCATCTGTGAGGCAATGGGGGTTGGTGTGTGGGGGTGGGTGCGTTCAAGTCAGCCCCTCATCTCAAATTTGCCTTTATGAATTTCCAGAGTGGTTCATTTGTTCTCCACACTTTTCAAATCCTTCCTCCAGCGCTTGCTGCTCACGCTCATCTCTTTCCATCCCGCCCCACTCCTTGCTATTTGCAATTCACTTGTACATCAAGAAGTCCAAAGGAAAAAACCCCCATTGAGATGCTCTCCCATCATGCTTCAGGCTGATTTCTGTCTACTGAAAGGTGCATCTTCCCTGCAGAGTTAGCTGAAGTTATCTGCACTAGAGCGACTTGTGTCGAGTTAATGCGTGCAGCCACTCTGCAAAATAATACTCAAGTGGCTGCAATGCCCTGCGTCCCCGCAGGCATTAGACTCACTCAGGAGAGGTGCTCAGACTTCCGGACCCCTCCTCCCTCCACGGTTCTTACTGCTGCAGCAAGCCGAGCCGCTCCATGATTTTTTTCACAGTGGATTGTGGGAGAACCCGTCTGTCCTTGCTGGGCACGTGGGTGGACATTAAAGCAGAGCAGGTCTGGCTTGAGGCGCTCCAGATTTCTGTCCACAGCCTTTGTTCAGTCAGTGGGAAGGCATCAAACCCAATGTTCAAATTACAGGGGCAGTTTGGAAGGGCCGGGTTGTCATGGAGTGGGGGAAGTCAGGGCCCTGCACCCCTCTTCCTGCGATTCACCGTGACTTTCAGCCAGCCAGTAACACAGAAGGTTTATTGGATGAAAGGAACACGGTCCCGAGCAGAGCTTGTAGGTACAACCCTCAGTCAAGTCTTTCTGTGGGGGGTAGGGAGCTTAGACCTCAGCTTTGGGGTTCCCTGCATTTCACCACCCCGCCCAAAACTGAAAGCAAAACCCCCTCCAGCCTCTCTCTCCCCTTCCCCCAGCTCCCCCCTCCCTTTGTCCAGCTCCTCGGGCAAAGGTGTCACCTGGGCCCATCCCCCTCCTGGCTCAGGTAACTCTCAAGTAAAATCACCCCCTGCTCTCCCACCCCCAGTGCAGACAGTCCCAGTAACTAGACGCATTCCCAGGTCAGTCCGCCCTGCTGCGTCACACGGGTCCCCTAGAGGCTACCTCACTTCTGTCGTATTCACAGTGCTGGGGGGAGCGAGGGGGATAAGCCTTGTTCTTTTTCTTAAATACGTATCTGCTTTCATTAAGCACCCCCCCCACCCACCCACCCACCTTTTCCCCATCATTCAAGCACTGACCAGACAAGGCTGAGACCTTCCTGGGGACAAATCATCTCACACCTGCCCACTGCAGAGCTCCTTCCTCCTTCCTCTGCAGTATCTGGTGCTGGCCGCTGCTGTAGACAGGACGCTGGGCTAGCTGGGCCTTGGGGGGGGGCTCTGCTCCAGTCTGCTCATGCCGTGTTCCCTCCTCTCTCAGGAGCGAGTGGCAATGCTCTGCTGCCGCTTCTGCAATTCACTACGACCCCTGCAGACCCTGCCATGCTATTCCCCAGACACCCCGCCAAGGCAGAGGCTGAGAGAGAATGCAAAGCCAATCCAATATACCAATCAATCTCCTAGAACTGGAAGGGACCTCGAAAGGTCATTAAGTCCAGCCCCTGCCTTCTCTAGCAGGACCAATTTTTTGCCCCAGATCCCTAAGTGGCCCCCTCAAGGATTGAACTCACAACCCTGGGTTTAGCAGGCCAATGCTCAAACCACTGAGCTATCCCATATGGTATTGCCACCCACCCTTCTGTGCAGCTGCCTGCAGCACTGGGCCTCAGTCAGGAAGCAGAAGGTCTGGTACGACCGTACGGTGTGGGCCCGCGCCTTCACCACCGGGGACCAAGTGATGGTTCTCATCCCCATGAGAAAGAACAAACTCCAGGCCGCCTGGGAAGGGCCCTTCAAGGTTGTCAAGCAACTAAATGAGGTAAACTATGTGGTGGAGCTGTCGAACCGGGCGCACCACCGCCGGGTGTACCATGTGAATATGATGAAGCCATACTATGATAGGGGGAATGTGGTGTTGGCCGTGTGTAGACACTGGGAGGAGCAGGGAGATGACCCTTCAGTGGATCTATTCCCAGGGACAAAGGCTGGTTCCCCCCTGAAGGCGATTCCCCTCTCTGATCAGCTGACCCCGGCCCAGCACGCTGAGATCAGAGGGGTGCTGCAACTGTACCGACAGCTGTTTTCCAACCAGCCTGGACGCACTAATTTGACTGTCCACCGGGTGGAGACCGGGTCACACCCCCCTATACGATGCTCCCCTTTTCGGGTCACCGGGAAAACTGCCCAGGACTTAGAAAGAGAGGTCAGGGACATGCTAGCCTTGGGGGTGATTCAGCCGTCCGCCAGCCCCTGGGCTTCCCCAGTGGTGCTGGTCCCCAAGAAGGACGGGTCGATCCGGTTCTGCGTGGACTATCGAAAGCTCAATGCCATCACCGTATCTGATGCCTACCCCATGCCCAGGCCTGACGAGCTCCTAGACAAGCTGGGAGGCGCTCGGTACCTCACCACCATGGATCTTACAAAGGGCTACTGGCAAGTGCCGCTGGACACAGATGCCAGGCTGAAATCGGCCTTCATCACCCCCCTGGGGCTCTATGAGTTTCTGACCCTGCCCTTCGGCCTCAAGGGAGCGCCGGCCACCTTCCAGCGCCTGGTGGATCAGCTACTGAGGGGGATGGAGAGTTTTGCTGTGGCGTATATTGATGACATCTGCGTCTTCAGCCAGACCTGGGAGGATCATGTGTTCCAGGTTAGACAAGTGCTGGACCGACTCCGGGAGGCGGGGTTAACCGTAAAGGCTGAGAAGTGCAAGGTGGGGATGGCTGAAGTATCTTACCTGGGCCATTGGGTGGGGAGCGGCTGCCTAAAGCTGGAACCAGCCAAGGTGGAGGTGATCAGAGACTGGCCCGCTCCCCAAACCAAGAAGCAGGTCCAGGCCTTTATTGGGATGGCGGGGTACTATCGAAGGTTCGTGCCCCACTTTAGCGCCATAGCCGCCCCCATCACTGAGCTGTGCAAGAAGGGGAAGCCAGACAAGGTGGTCTGGACCGAGTAGTGCCAGCAGGCTCTCCGGGCGCTGAAGGAGGCTCTGGTTAGCGACCCAGTTCTGGCAAACCCAGATTTTGACAAGCCCTTTATGGTGTTCACCGACGCCTCAGACACGGGCCTGGGGGCGGTGTTGATGCAGGAAGATGAAAAGGGGGAGAGACACCCCATCGTGTACCTGAGCAAGAAGTGGCTACCCCGGGAGCAGAACTACGCGGCCATCGAGAAGGAATGCCTGGCCATGGTGTGGGCCCTTAAGAAACTGGAGCCATATCTCTTTGGGCGCCACTTCACCGTGTACACCGACCACTCTCCCCTGACCTGGCTGCACCAGATGAAAGGAGCCAACGCCAAGCTCCTGAGGTGGAGCCTGCTCCTGCAGGACTATGACATGGACGTGGTCCACGTGAAGGGAAGCGCCAACCTGATAGCGGACGCGCTGTCCCAGAGAGGGGGCCCTGAACTTCCCCGGGGTCACTGGGCAGAGTGACCCCGCTCAGTTCAGTCTCAAAGGGGGGAGAGGTGTGATGGAGCAGGGGCTGTCTGTGGGGGGGATGGGAGAGCCGGGGATAACTTTAGGTGAGGGACAGGACCTAAGCCTGTAACCTGAGCCAGGGAGGGGGGAGATGTGTCAGCACCTTTGCCTGGGAAGCTGGACAAAGGAAGGGGCCGGCTGGAGGGAGTCAATTCAGTTTTGGTTTTGGGCTGGGTGGTGGAATTCAGGGAATCCCAAGCTGGGGACTAAGCTTCCTGAAACCCAGAAGGACTTGATTGAGGGGCCCTGGCTGTGCAGGGCCGCCCAGAGGGGGGGGCAAAGGGGGCAATTTGCCCCGGGCCCCAGGCTCCGCAGGGGCCCCTGAGCCCCGTCCCGATCCGAGCCGCGTGGTGAGGGGGCGGGGCTGGGAGCTCCAACGGGGCCTGAGCCCCGCCCCGCTCAGAGCGGCGTGGGGAGGGGGCGGGGCAGCTGCCTCCGCTCGGCGTGGAGCTCACAGCCCCGCCCCCTCCCCACGCGGCTCTGAGCGGGACAGAGCTCAGGCCCCGCCGGAGACGCGCTCGGGTAAGAGGCTGAGGCTGGGGCTGGGGCTGGGGCTGGGGCCGGGGCGGGGGGGAAGCGCAGCCCGGGCTTCGGCGGCGGGGGGCCCGGCGGTTCCGGGACCCGCCGCCGCAGTGCCCCGCACGCCCGCGGCGGGGACCCCCCCCCCCCGCCACCGAATTACCGCCGAAGACCGGGCTGCGCTTCGGCGGCGGGTCCCGCTTCGGCGGTAATTCAGCGGCGGGGGGCTCCCGCCGCGGGTCTTCGGGGCACTTTGGCGGCGGGTCCCGGAACGGAAGGGCCCCCCGCCGCCGAAGACCCCGGGCCCCCGGAATCCTCTGGGCGGCCCTGTGGCTGTGCCCACAAGCTCTGCTGTAGCCTGCGTTCCTGTTGTCCAATAGACCTTCTGTTTTACTGGCTGGCTGAGAGTCACTGTGAGTCCCAGGAAGAGGGGTGCAGGGCCCTAACTCCCCCACACTCCGTGACAGCTGTTAGCCAGGCTGGGTAAGGAAGGGTGTCCCTAGCCTCTGTTTGTCAGAGGGTGGAGATGGACGGCAGGAGAGAGATCACTTGATCATTGCCTGTTAGGTTCAATCCCTCCGGGGCACCTGGCAATGGCCACTGTCAGCAGACAGGACACTGGGCTGGATGGACCTTTGGTCTGACCCGGTACGGCCGTTCTTATGTTAAGGAACACGTGGTCGTAATCAGAACAAATCGGGGTTACTCCCCAGCAGGGATCCCACAAGGGAGGGCTCCTGTCTCGTGCTCTGGCTCAGAACTAGAGGTTTTGGGCTTGGCTACACTTACAAATTTGCAGCGCTGCAGCAGGGTGTGAAAACACACCCTCTCCAGCGCTGCAAATTGCGGCGCTGCAAAGCGCCAGTGTGGTCAAAGCCCCAGCTTACGTTATTCCCCACAGGGAGGTGGAGTACGGACAGCGCTGGGAGAGCTTTCTCCCAGCGCTGGCGCTTTGACTACACTTAGCGCTTCAAAGCGCTGCCGCGGCAGCGCTTTGAAGTGTAAGTGTAGCCAAAGCCTTTGGCAGGGTGTTGCCTGAAAGCTGAACCGTTACCAGAGGCCAAGGCTGAGCTGCCAGCCAGCCAAACCTGCAGACCCATCGTGACGGGCTTTCCCAGTGCGGCCTGGCAGGGAGAGATGCAGCAGAGCATGCGGTGGGGAGACATTCCAGCTCCCTGGGTCAGGGCAGGATCTGCCAGCCGCCAATGAAGACCAAAGAACTGTAAATGCAGGTGGTCACCTCCTGGGAGCTTTGCATAGCCAGGAGCTACGGGCACAATTCCCCATCACCCTGCAGCCATTTGCACCCACAGAAAGTGCAGGAAATAGGCCGACCTGATGTCCCGATTTTATAGGGACAGTCCCAATTTTTGGGTCTTTTTCTTATATAGGCTCCTATTCCCCCCCACCCCCGTCCCGATTTTTCACATTCGCTGTCTGGTCAGCCTAGCAGGAAACAGGCTTCCAAGCAGGAACCCACGCACTTTGCGCTGGTGTAAATGGCTGCAGGGTGGAGGAGCAGAGGGAATCAGGGCTCTTGAGCTGCAGGTTCAAAGTTGGCCTTGGCTTGCGATGTGTCTTGGTGCCAGTGCCCTAGCCTCCCTTTTCTGTCCCAGCAGGCGCTGCGGTTTCTAAATGTTGCCAGGTGGCTGCAGAGTTGCCTGGGAAGCAGGAAGTGCCGGAGTCACCAGCCTTAGGGTCGTTTAGCACCTGGTTTGCAGGTTGTAGCCACAGGAATGTCACGTCTATGCTCAGGAACTCACCTGGACCGGTTCTGTGGCACCAGGGCAGCTCCCCAGCACACTGCCCAGTGGACAGCACATGGCAAGGCGCCATCGTCCACCCTCAGCTTGCTCCACTCCACACAGAGGCATAATCGCCTCTGTCAATATTTGCCGCGCTCAGCCCAGAAGTGGAGTAGCGTCTGTATTCTCTTACTTATGGCAAAGCACCAATTTACACGAAGTGCTGGCAGGTCAGTCCTTCCTGGGAACATGTCCAGGGTCTCGTGTTGGCTGGATTTCAATTCCTTCTTGCAAAGTGCACTACTCTCCCCAGGGAGCCCCTGAGGCCATCAGCACCAAACACTTCCTGTCACCATTCCAGAAGATTGTCAGTCCCAGTAGACGAGAGTCAATGTGGTTAGAACAGAGGGACAAGAAGCAGCTCTGGTAGGGCAGAGTGGGCTAGTGGGTTAGAGCAGGGGGGCTGGGAGCCAGGACTCCTGGGTTCCCTCCCTGGGTCTGGTAGGGCAGAGTGGGCTAGTGGGTTAGAGCAGGGGGGCTGGGAGCCAGGACTCCTGGGTTCCCTCCCTGGGTCTGGTAGGGCAGAGTGGGCTAGTGGGTTAGAGCAGCGGGGCTGGGAGCCAGGACTCCTGGGTTCTCTCCGTGGGTCTGGTAGGGCAGAGTGGGCTAGTGGGTTAGAGCAGCGGGGCTGGGAGCCAGGACTCCTGGGTTCTCTCCGTGGGTCTGGTAGGGCAGAGTGGGCTAGTGGGTTAGTGCCAGGAGCCAGGACTCCTGGGTTCTTGTTCCAGCTCTGGGAGAGGAGTGGGGTCTAGTGGGTTAGTGCCAGGAGCCAGGACTCCTGGGTTCTGCTCCATGTTCTGACACTGACTTTTTGCGTGACCTTGGGCAAAGCGCGTCACTTCTTGGCACCTCAGTTTACCCACTCACGTTATGTTGAATTGATGACAGTTTATGATGTGTTTTGAAGTATTTATTATTATTATATTATGGTAGCACCTCGAGGCCCCCGTTGGATCAGGGGCCTGTTGTGCTGAGTGACAGACAGTCCCTGCTGGAAAAAGCTTTCAGGGAGTGTCACTAGTTAAGCACCGAAGACCTTTGCTAATCCCGCTGGGGTTCCTGCCCAGGGCAGGTGTGCAGTGGCCTTGGGAACGTGTGATGCCTCAGAGGGGAAGGGAGCCGCGTGCCCTCAGGTACTGATTATACAGGCAGCCAGGACGGGCCTTGGCAGCTCATGATTGTTTAGCGCCGTGCAGCCCTTCCAGAGGGGAGGGAATGAAGTAATGTGCGGGTACACAGGCTGCATGACAGGAGAGTGACTGAGTACACGTATAATGGCCCCACTTCGTTAGGGGAAGCACCAGGCTCCTGGAAACGTCACCTCATAAAATGCAGCTGTTTGAGGAAACATCATTTATTGTAGGGGGTTTATAGCCCCCCCCCACCCCCCGAAAAACAACACTCTCAAACCGCCGCCCCCTCCCCACAGCACCCGCGGCCCCCCGCCCAAGTTTCAGTCACGGCGGGTATTTTTACAGGTACACAGACATGTGAACTTTTGTTTATGGCCTGTGAGCTAACCATGACTTACTAAAAATACCCATGACTAAAACGTAGCCTTAGCCAGAGCCCCATCGGAGTCGTGGGGCCAGATCCCTGCTGGTGTCAATGGACGTCGCTCCATTGGAGTCATGGGGCCAGATCCCCGGCTGGTGTCAATGGGTCCAGATCCTGGCTGGTGTCAATGGACATCGCTCCATTGGAGTCATGGGGCCAGATCCTGGCTGGTGTCAATGGACGTCGCTCCATTGGAGTCATGGGGCCAGATCCCCGGCTGGTGTCAATGGGTCCAGCTCCTGGCTGGTGTCAATGGGGCCAGATCCCGGCTGGTGTCAATGGGCATCACTCCATTGGAGTCATGGGGCCAGATTCCCAGCTGGTGTCAATGGGTCCAGATCCTGGCTGGTGTCAATGGGTCCAGTTCCCCGGCTGGTGTCAATGGGCGTTGCTCCGTCGGAGTCACGGGGCCAGATCCCTGCTGGTGTCAATGGGTCCAGATCCTGGCTGGTGTCAATGGACGTCGCTCCATTGGAGTCATGGGGCCAGATCCTGGCTGGTGTCAATGGGCATCGCTCCATTGGAGTCATGGGGCCAGATTCCCAGCTGGTGTCAATGGGTGTCGCTGTGTCAGAGCCATGGAGCCAGATCCCCAGCTGGTGTAAATGGGGCCAGATCCCCGGCTGGTGTCAATGGGCATCGCTCCATTGGAGCCATGGGGCCAGATCCCCGGCTGGTGTCAATGGGCGTCGCTCCGTCAGAGTCATGGGGCCAGATCCCCGGCTGGTGTCAATGGGCACTGAAGTCAATGGAGCAGCAACAATTTACACCACTTGGCTCCATTGACTCCAGTGTCATTCCGGCCAGTTGACACCAGCTGGGGATTCGGCCCATTGAATCCAATAGAGCTACGGTGGATTCCCACCAGATGGGGATCTGGACCCCCTGACTCCAATGCACTGACACTGAGTTAGACCATCCGGGGATCTGGCCCCACACATGGTTTTTCACTGTGGATTACAGGTCTCACAGCACCATCACCCCCACACGTTCCGGGCTGGGTCCCCTCCAGCCACACTGCAGCCTAGTGTCCCAGTTTTGATTCAGGAGGGAGGGATGGGGCTGGATGGGAGCAGCATGAACGTGCTTAGCCTGCAATGAGAAGCTCGTTAAAAGGAGTTTATGGCCCCATTAGCCCTGCTGTCCTTGGTTCTGGAAACAGATGGACAGTTTGGATGGAACCAGATGGGAGAGATCTTTCATCTCTAAATTAAAGGGCATTTTAACAACGGAAACCACCTGAAATCACAGCTCCCTTCCCTAGACTAATCTCAGACTCCGTGCCTTCCACCAGCCCCATCTTCATTCTCTTGTGCCCCCAGGATCCAGCCTGTGAGGCCTCCGGATTCGTTATTCCATTCGTGTTCCTGACCCCGACCTCTGCTGACATCTCTGTTATAAACTTGCTGATGGTTTAATTCTCTGCACAGCCTCCAGTGGCCTCATGCAATTCAGTGCAGCTCCCTGCTCGGGTGGGAAGGGGGTGCCAGCTTCGGGTGAGGGGAGAGGACGGTCCCCTGGCCCTGCCTGCCTCACTCTTTCTGATCCACAGCAAGCTCAGCGTGAAATGCAGGGCAGGAGGCAGCTTGCTGCAGGCAGCTAACATTGTCCGGGCTGCCTGCATTCCGGTCGAGAGGGACAGTTGGATGCAAAGCAGAGGATGCTGATGGAACTGAGAGCATCCAGGAAGCTGGATTTAAAGGGTCCCCACCGGCGCATCACCCCTTTGGGCAGGAGGGTGCGTTAGAGATGCCACATGTGTTTCCAGATGATACATGGACCCAAGCAGCAGTGCAGATACTGAGCCAAACCACCCCAGGATTCAGGGCTTGGCCACCTGCCGGTTCCCTCTCCCTATGCAGAGAGCTCTGCCTGGAATCAGGCCTGGGATGAGGAGGCATCTTCTCTGGGGCCCATCGTGTCACCGTTCCAGTACCTCAGAGGCTGACTGACGCCAGGCCCATCCGGTACAGTCAAGCCATCGGAAGCACCGAGAGGAGGCGGAGAAGCTCGCAGGGGAGGAGGAAGCAGGGGGGCCGCAGATCACAGCTCTGCATGATTAGAAAGACAGATCAGACCTTGGTCAAATCAAGGTCATTAATGCTCCCAGATGAAGTTCAGGGACATAAGAGGATGTTATGAAAGTGGACATGCGTCGTTATTAATTATATTAATGGTCCCTCCAAACCGAGATCAGGACCCTGTTGTGCCAGGTGCTGCACACACAGAAACACCCCAAAGACCTCACCGTGTAAACAGACGAGAGAGACCCAGGAAGGCTGGTTAGTCCCATTTTACAGACGGGGACCTGAGGCCCAGAGGAATTAAGGCACGATGGACAGTCATGTGCCCAATTCCCATCTCAGAAAATTCTTCTCGACATGACTTGCCCACGGCCACGCAGGGGCAGAGCCAGCAAATGAGCCGAAGTCTGCTGAGTCCCAGCCTGCTGCCTGAGCTATTGGACCATCCCACCTCACCCACCTGGGATCTTTCACTCTTTATAAAATATCTCTTAAAAAGCAAAACCATTCTGACTTTCCTCTCAATCTAAACAGGAGAGGAAGTTCACAAAGTGCCAGCTTCTTCTCAGGAGTTACTTCTCACAGCATCATCAAAGCAGGATTAAGGAAAGGTTATTGTTTATCATGTAGATATATGCAAGATCCCAAGGAGGGCTAGAACAAGCTTAGGGAATATGAAAAACAAACACCGGCACTTATTAAAAATACAAATCCCTGTGGGAAGATGGCTGGGGAGATTCTCCCTCCCACAAAGCAAAGTTTTCCAGAGGGAGGGTTTGATTTGGTCCTTAATCACTAGACGTGCTGAGATTCCTATGCAGCATGTTTGCAGAGGAGAAGAGAGGCTGATTGATGGATTTTCTGCTGCCCGCAATGGGTGTTGTCCTTGATGCCTGTGCGTGCACCCAGTCTGGTTTAGGAGCACTTGACACACACTTTCCACTGATGCAAGTGGCTGCAAGAGGTGTCAGGTGATGAAGACCGGAGGACCTAGGCAGGACTGAGCTGCTGCGAGCCACAAAGAGAAATGCTGTGGAAACGGAATTCTTCTGCAGACATACTTGGAGGGTGTTTTCCCTGGTGTGGGTGACCTCTACCGGTCAAAAATATTTTTCCAAGTGAATGGAGATGGGTTGATGCAGATTCCCTGACACCCTCTGTGATCTCGTTCTTTAACGCAGAGAGGCAGCCAGGTGGGACTGCTCCTGCGAGTGTTGACACGACTGAGGCCGTACATTGCACACGGACAAGGGCCGGGCCTCATCCTTCCCAGTGCTGGCTCTAAAGCTGACCTTTGGTTGGGGGACAAAATAATAACACGTGATACTACTCCTGTAGCCCTGTGGGCAAGGCCCTGCATGGGGAAAAGTCTCAGTTCAGTTCCTGGCTGTGCCACATACTCCCTCTGTGACCTTGGGTAAGTCACTGCCTCTTCCTGGGCCGCAGCTCACGCGCCTGTAACATGGGAATAGCAATTCTGCCCTGGTTTAGGCTGTAAGCTCTTTGAGGCACTGTTGTGCTGGGAGTTGTAACACCCACATAGTGAGAGGCAGGCTGCAGACACTGCCTTAATACTAACCCTAACGAACCGCAAGAATCGGCTTTGTGTGAGTTAATTCTGAGCTGTTACTTGAACCCCAGGAACGATCCTACTGCGAACGTCGACCTGCTGCACCAGTGTCCCCCATCTGGATTTAGACGGTTCCTTGTCATGTGCTGGAAACATACAACGCGTTGAAAAACTCTGCACGGCCCACTCACAATCTCCCTAGATGCAGCAGCACGGAGGCTTGAAGAATGTATCCACATGTTTTATTTAATCTGGTAAATTAATAAAAAATGTCAGCGGACAGGAAGCGGGGCTGTTTATGGACTTTTTGCTGCTTCATTTATTTTGCTAAATGGCATTTGTAGATGCGAACCACCTGTATTAGTGCAAATATAATTACAAATTTATTGCCAATATAATTCTGAGTTAATTATAAGGCAACTCATTTTCTCAGCAGGGGCCCACAATATTTTTCATTAGTGCCAGCTCTAATTCTGGGCTCTCTTTTATCCCATTATTTTAATGTATCAAATTGTCCTATTACTTTATTTCCTAAAACTGCATGAGATGAAACATGGGCTCACCCCCACTCTGGTGCAGAGGAGACTGCACAAGTCTTAGGCATTCTGGTCTTAAGTGAGGTCAAGATCTCAGGCTGTATCCCGTCTCTTACAGCCAACCCGGGGAAGGGTCTCACAGCATGTGAGAATTTATAACATAGAAGTGTGTGTGTGTGTGTGTGTGTGTGTGTGTGTGTGTGTGTGTGTGTGTGTGTGTGTGTGTGTGTGTGTGTGTGTGTGTGTGTGTGTGTGTGTGTGTGTGTGTGTAACATTAAAAAATAACCCTACATATTTTTCTACATTTTCTGTGACATTTTCTTTTTTTTTTTTCCCAACAAAAAACTAAACCAGAAGTTGATTTTTTTATCCCAGTGCAGCACACGTCCCCGAAGGGTTAGCAAGGAGCCTAGACAAGACCCTGGTCTCTGGGGAGATGCAAACCTGGTTCTTTGTAATGCTGCTGCTGACATTTTGCGGTCTGTTTCCCCACCTATTTACTGGTGGCTCCGTGGCAAGCCTGCCTTTCCCTTGCTGGGGAGGGGAGAAGGAACCCGTGATTGATCCAGGGCAGCTGGGAGGCAGAGTCGCAGCACAGGCAGCAAGTCTTGGAAATCAAAGGGCGACAACTGACTCCAAAGTGAAGGGAAAGATGAGATTTGGCATTTCATGCTCAGGCTCTTTGCCAAGGAAAGGCGGCTGCATGTGGCAGGAATGTAAAGCTGTAAAGTGGGATTGATCGTGGGTCTGAGCCACGGCCTTTGGCCTGCGCGTGCTGAGAGAGGGGCTCTGTCTGGGACATGCTGGGATTCTGGGAAGAGCATGCAGGAGAGCAGGCAAGGAGAGAGAGGGAAGTTAGCCTTGTGGCTAGCAGCTGGGCGGGGACACAGCAGAGTGGGGGGTCTGTTCCCACCTCTGCCAGAAACTCCCTGTGTGACCTTGGGTGAGACACTTTGGTTCCCCGTCTGTGAAAGGAGGCTAAGACCTGTGTTTCTCTGCTTAGACTGTAAACTCTGCTGTGGCCAGAGTCAGGACTGTGTCTGTGAGGCACCCTGCTCACAAGAGAGGCCCTGGCCCTGGTCTTACCCACCAGTTAATGACTCTTCCTGCACCCTATTTCCAATCTGAACTCACGTCAGCTGCCGGCCCCTGGATCTCAGTCTGCCCGTGTCAGCTGGATTCCAGCGCTCTCCCCGCTGCCCCACAGATACTCATTGACCATCTCTCTTCTGTAGCCCCCTGCACCCGTTACCCTGCTCCAGCTCCGGCACCTGCACTCCCCTGCCTGGTCCCAGCCGCCTCTGAGTGCCCCCGCCAGCTCGGAGGGTGTTGTGCAGCCAGGAGGGAAAGGGGCAGCAGGGGACTGCAAGGGCAGGAGCTGCCAGGAGCCCGAGGCCAGCTGGACCCAAGTAGCCCAGCTCCTGTACAGCGGTGCCCCCAGTATGGAGCAGGAAGGAACAGCTGATGCCAGCTGGCCAAGTGGAAGGCCCTTGCTGGCAACTTTGGCTCCTGTGTTCCCTTGCCAAGCAGCCCTTTTCCCTCCTCTGCAGAGCATCCTCCCACCTGGCAGGTGTCCGTGCTGGGCCTGGGCAAGGGATGCTGCAGCCTGGGACGGGGCAGGGGAGTGCAGGCGCTGGAGCAGCCGGGAGCTAGGGTGGACCCAGAGCTAAGGAGCAAGGCCACCCGGACAGCAGAGCCCCTAGCCGGGAGCAGGAACCAGGTATGGGCAGAGGGAACACAGGCTCTGGGGGGAGTCACACCCTGCTTCCCTGGACCTGTCCCTGCTTCCCCATTGCCCCAACTTCCTCCCAGTCCAGGTAGGGGCCCCAGAATTGAGCAAACACTCCCACTGTTTCAGCCACTGCATGTGGGGTCGGTGTTGACTATGGTTAAGCCAGAAAGGGTACGTGTCTCAGAACTGCCAACCCTCGGTGCTCAAAACGCTGGACTCAGACTACCCCAAAACCGTGAGTTTTTAAAAAACTGTCTGACACTGAGCTGTTCTGGTCTAGCTTTCGGTTTCTGACGTCCCCCTGCCAGCAGCCCCCACCCAGCGTGTGCGTGATCCTTTCCCACAGTTATTGAGCGAGGTGGCTTTGACCCCAGAGTCCTGCCATAATCCCCAGCCCTGACATTCGTGCTGCCTCCCGCTCCAGCGGACAACGCTCACTCGATGTTTTTCAGCCTATGGACAAGTACAAATGGGTCCGTCCCGTCCTGGATTGTGAACAGAGGTACAAAGGTGTCAGCTCCCTTCAGTGGGCGTCGCTGGCTGCGTTCGGCACCATGAGCTGGTGGGCTGGATTTTACTTTTTGCTCCTCATTCCGATGCGCTTTGCAGCTGTTTTGTGTCTTCATTAGAGGGTAAAGAGCTGTCGTTTGGGCTCTTACGGGAGGGAAGAATGGACGTATCTGTGTTTTGTAAATTGTTCTTTCATCTTGGAAGAGCTGTTTGTGTGTGAATACTGCTCCGCACACTGGCTCCTGATTCTATTCAGTTCTTTTTGTCTAGCCCTTGAATAGCTGCTTTCCATGAGAGCCACAATAATGAATCCTTCTCCAGATTGAGGTGATTAATCCCCCCACTTAATCCCCCTCCCCTGGCTGCTTTCCCCCCATTGAATAGCCTGAGGCTTGTCATGTGAAGTGTCCATCTTTCATTTTATTTCATTTTGCTCCTGCCACAAGAATGCTGCACCTGGAGACTTTATAATTATCACTTGAATCTTACGTGATTAAGCAGGTAGCTAAACGGTTTCCATTCTCTGTTCCACTGCGTCAGGTCCTGCATGAAAGGCTCTTAAACTGACAGCTTCCCGGTTAACCTTCCTCTGCAAAGGTGTCTATTTTTCTGCACCTGGTTCTTATCATGGAGCTAGGATGGTTCTGTCTGAGGTACCCAAGGGCTCCCAAGGAACCAATTCAAGTCAGCTATTGACCACGCTGCTGGAAAGGTGCTGGCCAGACGACAGAGCTTCCTTCGTTACTGTTCTTGTTCAGTGGCACCTGCCGGTCCCCACTGCACCGGGTGCTGCCTGCAGAGCTCAACACTCCAAAGAGACCAGGGCACAGAGGGAGGAAGTGACTTGCCGGAGGTGACCACACTGCGCTCAGGACTCTGGATGCCCGAGGGCCAGGCCAATGCCCGGCAGAAGGCCATGCTGCCTTCGTAAACCTGGGGAGGTTCAGACCACTGCCCTGTGACGAGTCCGAGACCTGGCTACAAACTGACCCAGCTTTCGAATACAGGCCCAGCTGCAGCTTCACCTCTCTGCTTATCCCTCGTAACTTTGATCCATCTCCACTGCACCTATTACCAGGGGTGGCTGTAGGCATTTTGCCGCCCCAAGCACGGCAGGCAGGCTGCCTTCGGCGGCGCGCCTGTGGAGGGTCTGCTGGTCCCGTGGCTTCGGCGGACCTCCCGCAGGTGTGCCTGTGAGAGGTCCGCCGAAGCCGCGGGACCAGCGGACCCTCCGCAGGCAAATCGCCAAAGGCAGCCTGCCTGCCGCCCTCGCAGCGCCGACAGAGCACCCTCCGCGGCTTGCCGCCCCGAGCACACGCTTGGTGTGCTGAGACCTGGAGCCGCCCCTGCCTATTACCCATAGGAGCTACTGCCCTGATGTAGGTGCAACCCCCTAGGGCGGACGCGCTGCTCCGGCCAGACCCCCTAGCGCGGACGCGCTGCTCCGGCCCGACCCGCTAGGGCGGACGCGCTGCTCCGGCCAGACCCCCTAGGGCGGACGCGCTGCTCCGGCCCGACCCCCTAGGGCGGACGCGCTGCTCCGGCCAGACCCCCTAGCGCGGATGCGCTGCTCCGGCCCGACCCCCAAGGGCGGACGCGCTGCTCCGACCCGACCCCCTAGTGCGGACGCGCTGCTCCGGCCCGACCCCCAAGGGCGGACGCGCTGCTCCGGCCCGACCCCCTAGGGCGGACGCGCTGCTCCGGCACAACGCCCTAGCGCGGACGCGCTGCTCCGGCCCGACCCCCGAGGGCGGACGCGCTGCTCCGGCCCGACCCGCTAGGGCGGACGCGCTGCTCCGGCCAGACCCCCTAGCGCGGACGCGCTGCTCCGGCCAGACCCCCTAGTGCGGACGCGCTGCTCCGGCCCGACCCGCTAGGGCGGACGCGCTGCTCCGGCACAACGCCCTAGCGCGGACGCGCTGCTCCGGCCAGACCCTAGTGTACCAGCTTAAACCTCTCCTGCAGAGATGCTGCCCCAATAAAACCACGACTTGCACCAGTGACGCTACCCCAGCAGCTAGAAACACAACAGTGTTGCTCACCTCTCTACTTCAGTTACGAGTCTGTTCCCTCTATTCCTCATCCAACCCTTCCCCCTCCCAACGAGGTTCATGATCAAAGCACACGCTCCTTATCCCCCCACCGTCACTCGTGTCTCTGCTCCCCCGTCTCCCCCTCTCACTGGCCGCACGCCCTTAGCCAGCCCTTTGGGACCCTCATTTCCATCTCGCCAGCATGCTCGGTGCTCCCGTGACCTGCCTCTTAGCTCAGTGACCCCCTTGTTTTCAAGGTCAGTTCGGAGGCAGGGCTCTCAGCTGGGACCTGCTCCAGGGCCTTGGTCTTACTGATAGACAGACAGACCGACCTGGACTGGCGCTAGGGTGCTGAGCCCACAGCTAACCTGGACCTTGGTCTGCGGGGCCTCTATTCACTTCCGTTTAGACTGGAATTCCCCAAGGCTATTTCATTTCAGAGCTGAAACCCAGTGGATCCAGCAGTGCTAGCTCCTGGCTTCCATTTCTCCTCTTCTCACTCTTCGCACTGCGCTCACTTCTCGCACTATTTATAACCCACAAAAGGACTATTTTATGGAACAGCAGGTGCCTTGGCAGGGCTCGGAGCCTGTTATACTGCATCTGGCCATCCCTCCCCCTCCCCCGAAGTGACAGTAATTAGCGGAGCGGCTGGCTCTGGCTGACAGATCCAGAGCGTGTGCCGGAGCCATTACAGAGCAGATCTGAAGAAACTTGCTGGGTGGTATCAACAGGGAGTGTCCCAGCTGCCACAGCAGGAATGGGATCCAATCTGAGCTGAGCGTCATGCGAAACTGGCATGGCGGGGGCCTCCCGGGGCACCCAGGACCCTGACATCTGTGTTTAGTCAACTACGGCAGAAGCTCATTCAGTGAAAAGTTGGGAAATTCAAAACCGAGAAAAGGAAACACTTCCTACAACCCATGATTGGACTATGGAACTCGGCCCCAGGAAGTGACTGAGGCCAAGAACTTAACAAGGTTCTAAAAGGGACTGGGCATTTACATGGCTTTCCAGAATAGCCAGAGCTAGAATAGTCAATGACACGAACAGGATTGGAAGGAATATTAGCACTCATATCTCAGAGCTCAAGCCATTCTCTAGCTATTAGAGACCAGGATGTGACCTATGTGGGGGGCAGATTATCCCACCTCTGCTACTGCAGGGTTCTGACACCTTTCTCTGAAGCACCTGGTGCCAGCCACCTCTGGAGACAGGTCCGACCCAGTCTAGCAATCCTTGTGTTCCTCACCGAAGAGACAGTTTTATTGATTGACCAAACTCTGCAAGGTCCAGGCCTGGATGTTACCATCATTAATGAGAACATAAGAATTGCCAGACCAGAGCCAGACCTGTGAGCCAATGTCTCTGCTAGCATGTGTGTGTATACACGTACACACCAATGCCCTCTGCTGGGTGGAATCAGACTTGCTCAGCTGTGTGTCATATGCCCTGCACTTCTGACTACTAATGGAAATTCTCCTCTTGCTCAGGGGGTCAGGGCCTGAACTTTTGGAGCAGGCAGGTCTGAGCTGCATCCTCACCTTTGCCATGAGTGGCCATGGAGCCCGCAGCAGAGATGTCCGAAGCAGCCACAGAGCTTACAATCATTCGATGTATAAAGTCTGCATCTCCGCCCTGACTCCCTGGGCTGCGGCACATCTTCAGCATAACAACACACATAGTTCAGACCAGAAACCCAGGGGCAAGTGACCCGGCTGGAGCAGGCGACAGCTCCTGCTCAGCCCCTGGAGAGAGCATCAGGGAAGAAAGACATTCCGGCTGGGCTTCTGAAATCCTATTAAAATCCAGCAGGTGTCGAGTGCCTCACTCCCTTAGTCTGTGTGTGTGTGTGTGTGTGTGTGTGTGTGTGTGTGTGTGTGTGTGTGTGTGTGTGTGTGTGTGTGAGAGAGAGAGAGAGTGTGAGTGTGAGTGTGAGTGAGAGAGAGAAGGGTGCTGCCTGGCTCCCCCAGAGCAGAGAGAATTTGGTGTGGGAACACGAGTGTGCATTCGCACATGCACATGCACACGCACATGCACACACACACTATGCAGTCATTTACCGCCTTGACAGCCAATACACTAATTCCTCCTTATCTCCTGGGCCTGTCCCCCCGTAAATCCACCCTGATCCCTGAAAGCACAGACATCTCATCCTTGCTCGGAACCCGTCTCCCTGGTCGAATGAGTAATAAACAGCCTGGAATGACTCATCTTCCTTCCCATCAGGCAATTAATGCTGGATCTGCAGATAATGAGCTACTGGGGTTGTCACTCTCTCAGGAGCAGCAGAGGCAAGATGCAAATGAAGAACGCTCCATACCTTCACCTTAAAACTCAGACACCCCCCAAGTCCCAGAGGATTTATTAAAATGGGGTTTAATTAAATGATGGCGGGGGAACAGGAGGAGCGAATGGACAGATGCAGGCAGAGAGACTGTAGAGGTGCACACTGCCTGTCAGCACGGAGCTTGCCTTCCCTGTGCGACTGGATATTTCATTGCTCCCATTGCACTCCTGTCTCAGCACCTTGGAAACAGTCACGTATTTATCCTGGCAACACCCTAGCCAGCAGACCCACAGCACAGAAGTTTTCTTAAAAGTCATAAGTGAGGATGACTAGAGCCTCTGGAGGAATTCTGGGGAAGGGAGTGGGGTTGAGTGGCTAGAGCAGGGGGGCTGGGAGTCAGGACTCCTGGGTTCTATCCCAAGCTGTGAGAGGGGAGTGGGCTCCTGGTAGGGTACTGCCAGGTACGGAAAGATTCATCTAGGGGTGAAGACCCCACAGAGACCAGAACCTTGAAAAAGGTGACTTCATGGCTGCACAAGGAGCCTACAGCCGATCCAGAAAGCGACACCAGGCACCCGAAGGGCCTTGGCTACAATTCCAGCCTTCCTTGCACCCGCGGCGGGAGCAGCCGGTGACCAGGTGAGAAGGCACCGGGAGGCTGATGGCCGGAAATGGAGCGGACTGGTGGGCCTGCGACTTCCGTTGTTGTTTTATCCAGTTATCTAACAGAGCCCCAGGGTGTGTGGCACACCCCCAGGTGGTGGCGCACCCCCAGGACAAGGCCCTGTCCCCTAAGGGCTTGCACATGGCATGACGAGCGCAAGGAGCAAACAGCAAGAGGGTTTCTCACCTGGGTCCCTGTGGCCCCTAGCGCTGACTGGACTGTTAACGGCCTGGTTGGCAGTGCTGACCAGAGTCGCCAGAGTCCCTTTTCGATCAGGCGTTCCACTCGAAAATCGGATGCCTGGCAACCCTCCTCTCACTCCTGGGCAGGGGCTAGGGCAACCAGACAGCAAGTGTGAAAAATCGGGATGGGGGTAATATAAAAATAGGTAATAGGCGCCTATGTAAGACAAAGGGCAGGTCTACACTAAGGGTGGGGGTCGAACTAGGGTACGCAAGTTCAGCTACGTGAATAGCGTAGCTGAACTCGAAGTACCCTAGTTCGAACTACTTACCCGTCCAGACGCCGCGGGATCGAAGTCTGCGGCTCCAAGGTCGACTCCGCCACCGCTGTTTGCAGTGGTGGAGTACTGGAGTCGACTGGAGCGCGCGGGGATTAGACGCGATAGTTCAAACTCCGAGAAGTCGAACTCACCGCGTCGACCCGGCAGGTAAGTGCAGACTAGCCCAAAGCCCCAAATATCGGGACTGTCCCTACAAAATCAGAACGTCTGGTCACCCTGGAGGCAGCATCGTCCAGTCCAGCCCTGAGCTCGATTCCACAATCCCCTTGTTCCCCTCCTGCCCAGCCTGGGTGTTTTCTCACCTCTTTATTTCTGCAGGAGGCTCTGCTGGTGTCCCAACAACAGTGACTACGCCAGTCCGAGACCTGCCTTTCCAGCAAGCTGAGCCCCTTGTCTGAAGAGAGTCCAAGAACTGCCTGTGCAATGTGTTAGTCTTTCATCAAAGGTAACATGGTGAACTATTCTAATAGATGCTCATTATTAATAGAAGCCTTCTAGGAACGTGAGATCATCTCTGAATGCTTGATTAATGATTAATGATAGGCTGTCTTTCAAAGTAAAGGCTTTGGATGAGAGAGAGAGAGAGGTATTTTATTCATTGTATTTTGCGGCTGCTGTTAGTATTGACTGAGGAATAAGATGACTGACATGGGAAAAAATCACTAGGGAAAGAAAAGACAGACCGACAGACAGGGCGGGAAGGCCGCAACGCAGACAACAGCTGTACATCAGAAGAGTTCTCTCTCTCTTTCCCCCACACTCCAGCCCCTCTGCTAATGATGCTGCTAATTCTATTTTTGCAAGTTTTCAGGTGTTAGCTGCCGGCTTTTGCAGTTTATGCCTCCAGGAGACTCTGGGAGCTTAGATGCAATCCCCACATGTGAGAAACCCACTGTCCAACACACCTGCCCGCACCAAACAGGCGACTTGCTCACCACAGACATAATAGCCGTAAATATTTAAGATGAAATGATCAGCACTGGCCCTGGCGGGGCCCCGCACCTGATGGGGGGGACTCATCTCAGCACCAGTTATCTCCGGATTATTGCCTCCCATGCCCACCCTTCACATCAGGAGGGAGGCAAGTAGTAGAGCTCAGGGACAGGTGTGCCAGCTCAGGAACGTGCAGCTGGGAGAAATCCCAGACGAGGGATGATTGATTGCCACAGGGACTGCAATCTGCCAACATGCACAGCCTCACCTTACAACCTGAACCCTGGCCAGGATGCCCGGGGCACAGAAATTTTCTATTAACACCACACGTACAGATGACTAGTGGAGGGTACTGGGGTCTGGTGGGCTAGAGCACGGAGGGCTGGGAGTCAGGACTCCTGGGTTCTATCCCCAGCTAGGGGGAGGGGTTAATGGGAAACAGCACTTCTCATTTTCATTCCCAGCTCTGGAAGGAGAGTGGGGTCTCATGGTTAGTGCAGGAGGGGGCTAAGAGTCAGGATGCTGGATTCTATTTCCAGCTCTACTAGTGATTCATTGTGTGACTTTCGGTGAATTTCTGTGCTCTAGTTTTCCTGTCTGTAAAATGGAGACAACACTGGCCTCGTTCACAGTAGTGAAATGCTAATACTCATGCACCAATGCCGGGCTTTGCAGCTTGCAGGGCTCACCCATTGCTTGGTTTATTCCATTGCCTGGGGTCACTCTGAGGCCTATGGAAATCTGACCCAAAATATTTATGTTGGGGAGGGTTGCTTGAACATTCACAGTGAAGGTGGATTTGAGTTGTTTTTTTTCTTTTTTTTTTTCTTTTTTTTTTTTTGCGTCTCCAAATTGGCTGCTGGAATCAGAGCAGAGTTTACAATTTCTGTTAACGACTCGTTTAGAAGGAACAACAGTAAAAAAATAACATTCTATTTCAATCCCGAGTCCTAGGCAATGAACCAGGGAGGATGAATGAGGAGTCAGAGAGTGCCAAAGATCAAGTCATCATAATATCATCAAATCTGGGATACTCCAGAGGGATCCACATCCAAAGACAGAGGCGCAGAGCAAACGTGACGGAGGCTGGCTCAGAAGGGATAAGAAGCAAGCTGCAGAAAATGGACTGGAATCAACGATTGTCAAGCACAATTACCCTGGAGAAGGGCAGATGGGACTGCGCAGACCAGTAAGAGCTAGATATGAATGACGAGGGACTACAGTGGGTCACTGGGGATTAGAAGACAAAAGATGGTAATAAAACCTAGAGAGGGAAGGAAGAAAGAAAATGTATTAAAGGGAGGAGGAGGAGGAATTAGAAATATGTCTGGCTGGTCAGTCTTGCTTGGGGTCTCCAGATGTGGGGTCTGTAAGGAATTCTGTGCCAGGTCAGACTGGCAGGAACCTTGGCAGGGGGGTGCCTTCCTCTGCAGCATGGGCTTTGGCGAACTACTGATCTCATCTGTGTCAAGTATCAGAGGGGTAGCCGTGTTAGTCTGGATCTGTAAAAGCAACAAAGAATCCTGTGGCACCTTATAGACTAACAGACGTTTTGCAGCATGAGCTTTCGTGGGTGAATACCCACTTCTTCGGATCTCATCTGGGCGTTTCTCACCTGACCTACTCAATTCCCTGCCAGTGGAAGGGGCTCGGGCACTGGGGTCACCTTGGTCCCTCCTGTTCTCTGCCTGTGGCTCACAACTGTTTAGTCTCCTGAGGACTGAAATATTTTGATTTAACTCCAGTCAGTGGGCTGAATCTAGCGCCTGTGTCAAGGCCTGTGATACGCAGGAGGTCAGGCGATATAACGGCCTGAAACTCTGCAAAACCTACGAAACTTGGAAGGAAGAAACTGAGCTAAAGCCCAGAGGAAGAGGCACTGTGAGACACAAGTCTGCCGGTCCAGCCATGCCAGGGTAGCTGAGAGATCTATGGAGGTATCCCTTACAGACTGTGCCCTTCACTCCTCTGGGACTTCGGGGGCTGCCTCACTGCACCGCACGGGCGAGTTTCACCCACTGAGAGACAGCACAGTTCCCTGCTCCTCACAGCCTCTCTCTGCTCTCTGCAACTCAGTTCTCCACTGGTGAATTGGGGATAATCATCCTTCCTGTGTCTGTCTTGTTGATTTATACTGTAAGCAGGGACCCTCCTACTCTCTGTCCCTGCAGTGCCCAGCACAACTGGGTCCTGATCTCAGCCAGCACCCGTGCAGCACCTGGACCAAGGCAGGTCCAAGCTTGGTGCCTCTGGGGGCTGCTGGGATGCAGATGATAATGCTCGGAATGGAGACTAGCGTCCAGCCAGGCCAGGATGCAGCAGGGAAGAAAAATCAGAGAGAGGCCAGTGTAATGGGGCTGGTTTCAGCACTTCAGCCTGCTAGGAGAGAGAGAGCAAGTGCGGCTCTTATCTCTCAGTTCCCTAAAAGGATGTAAATTGGAGGCCATTGTGCTCCTTTCAGCCACAACTGAGGGTAAAAGAATGTTCTAAAAGGGACACAAAAGGAAGGAGACTGCATTGAAGTGACCCCTGCGCCTCGATTAAGATTTTGAAGCAGGCTCTGGAGCTGACAAGGATCTTTGCAGAGGCCAAATGGGATCATTTGAAGAAGTGAGAAATTGGAAATCAGCTGTTAGTTTCTAGATCAGATGACTCTGTTATATGACATTAGCACAGACACATCTGTACAGACAGCAAAGCAACTAGAGACCTTATCAATCCCCCACAACTCCCTCCGTGCCTGGCAAAGTAAACCACTTGCTGTATTCCAAGGGGAAAACATCCAAAACAGACCTTGCAGCCTCCAGATGCTGGAAAATAATGTGGGGGGAAAGTGTTGTACGGACTCCTTGAGATAGAGCAGGATAAAGAATGAATGACACAGATGGTGCCATGTATACTGCATGAGAGATGAGACTGCAGAGTTGTTTGGGTGAAGAATAAATGCGTAGGAGGGCAGGAGTGTGTGATACTGAGGATGTGGTGCCAGAGAGTGAGATTTCACATGCTGGCTGATCAAACCCTGCCAGCAGAGATGCGGGGGTCTGGAGTAATACAGACCAGGGTTCTCCTTTCAGATCTGTTCAGAAAACTCTAAGGCAGAGTGATAACTAGCCAAAGCTTGGGAGAATCCCTGTGGGGCTTGCTCACAGCTGGATTTGCCTCTGTCTCCAAATCTGCTGTTTGCCCAGGCACTGTGATAACTCTACAGACAGCCCCCCGCCCCTCTGCATTTCAATCCCTTTGAATTTCAGCATTCAGTGAAAATGTCCCATGTTCAGGCTCTGCCAACACCAAGTGACTTTGGAACAAGCTCTCGTCTTTCTTTAAGCTCAGCAATGCCATGGCTAGTGTTAGGTTGAGCGCATGGCTCTGTAAGGCTGGGTGATGGTGCAGCACAGTCCTTGGGAATATGTCACAGTAGCACATCTGGGCCCCAGCTGAGAGAAAGGCCCCTGGGTGCTGCACAGACAGGGAGAGCGTCCCGGCTCGAAAGAGCTGATAGTCGAAATAGCCAATGGAAGGATCGTTACCCGCATTTTACAGATGGGGAAGTGAAGACTGGTGAGAGGACGTGACTCCCCCAAGGCTACACAGGAAGTTGGAGTCAGGGACTGAACGCAGAGTCCTCTCCCCCTGCTTTAGCCACAAGGCCACCCTTCCTCTCCATGCCGCTAACTAGCTAGTGCAGGCTGGCGCAGCTCCTCAGTGACGCCTGTTAAAGAGTTAATTGGTCTCAGTTCCACTGCGAGGGAACGGGCATCCCAGCACAAACCAGTCCCTGCTATGCAGCCCCAGCAGAGAGGCCCAGGGCTGCCTGGCCAGTCCAGACTGACTCCCCTGTCACTCCAAGTGGGGTGGGGAAGCTGGGCGTGTCTCTTGCTCTCTATGCTGACAGAGCCGGCTCCAGGCACCAGCAAAGGAAGCAGGTGCCTGGAGCGGCCAATAGAAAAGGGTGGCACGTCCATCTGTGATTGGGGCGGCACGTCCAGGTCTTCAGCGGCAATTCGGCGGTGGGTCCTTCACTCCCCTTCTTCTTCTTCTTCGGCAGCACTTCGGTGGCAGCTCAATCGGGTTTTTCTTTTTCTTTTCTTTTTTTCTTCTTCGCCGCTTGGGGCAGCAAAAAAGCTGGAGCCAGCCCTGATGCTGAGACTAACTCCAGGCCTGTGTTTTCTAGTGCTGCCGGCATGGGACCTTTCACCAATATTAAAACCCATCCTGAATTACTGGGAGCCTCTCCTCCCACTTTAATAGCCTTTTCCTCAGTCAGGCCCTGATCCCCACATGGGAGTGGGTGGGAGAAAGGGGGACACATGCATCTGCTGTATTTTGCTGAGAGATTCCTGGTCTCTTGCAAGGTTTGCAGAAGGGCTTGCAAAAGAGACCAGATGGTTGTGTAAGCATGAAAGGGAATGAGAGCAGGCAGCAGGATCCCAGAAAACACCTTTCAGTGCCAGGAAGATGCTCAAGAGCTGCGGAGGGGAGGAATAAAAGGAAACTCATTCATTCTATGGAGCTAAATTGTAGCAAACCTGATCTCCTGCTCCGCTACACTGTCTGTCATTATCCCCTGTTTAATATGTTCCAGGGAGGAGGTGAACCTTGCCTGGCCCTAGAGTTCAGGTAATTCGTACATTTCCCCCAAAAATACCTGAGCTGTTTTCTTCAAATGAAGGTTTCCCCTAAGGAGCACAACATGGCTCTAGCTTTGCTGATTTACAGCTGCTGGAGATGGATAAAAATGCTGCTTTGATGCCAAGTACTCCCGCTAGGAATCCTTGTCGTCGGGGTAATTTTGTTCTCTGTGCACCAAGGGCTCTCTCTCTTGGCTGGGAGCTTGCTTATTTCCTGGCTGCTGTATTTCACCCCTTCGCTCTGAATGGATGCTCGCAACGCACCGAAATGGTGCAAAGGCAAGAGGCAATGCCCCATTCTTCTCACTGGTACAGTGGCACCAAACCGAGAGAGAGGCTCCCACTGCACTGAGTGCTGCTCAGATCTGTCCCTGCTCAAAGAGTTCACAAGATAGACAGACACAGGGTGGGAGAAAGGGAGCTTTATTCTTTAACTAGGGGTGTTCCGGTAGCGACTGGGAGCCACACTCATGGACCGGGAACTTGCTGGGCGAGGCACTGTACAGATCAAAGCAACAGCCCCTGCCCCGAAGAGCTCACATTTAGGGAGGTGAAGTGCCCACGGTCACCTGCAGCAGAGGCTGGACTGGAGCATGGGTCTTCTGCCACGCAGCCCGTCGCCCTATTCACTGGGCCACATTTCCTCTGCTAACGGCAGGATGGCCTCTGAAGGTGAGCTATTCAGCAGGCCTCTTTGCACATTCCTATTTGCACACCTGCTATACTGCACATCCGAAAGGCTGTCACGTGCCTGAGCACTCAGTGGTGTGCGGTAGGCACACAAGCAGCTGCCAACAGCCCACCACCCCCAGTGCTCGGCTCTCTGAATGCAGAGTTTAGCTCCTCACCCGCAAAGCTTTCCATGCACTTCTCCGCGGCAGCAGCCAGAGGAACTGGCTTACCCTGCACAACCAGCGGCTACGTCCCACCAGGGCAATGGAACCATCAGCCACCAGAGCGAGACTCCTGTGCGCAGCGCTTGTGCCCAGCTGGAACGCACTCCCAGGTGAAACAAGACTGGCCCCAAAATGTGAAACCCCTTTTCGTGAGCCAGGCTTCCTGCCATTCAAATATATAGGTAAGAAAAACCCACCTGGACCATGGCGAGTGGAGGGTAAGACAGAGCGTGTCAGTGAGTTTGTCTTACCACATATATGGAGCTGAACACGCAATATAAGTGGTAGCTAGACAGTCACAAACCACCCCACTTCCTGCTCCAAGTGGCAGGCACAAGACTTCTTCACACTTGCCATCTCCAACATAAACACAGAGCAGTGTGGACTTATCTAAAAAAAAAAATCCCCCAATACAAAACCCTTCCAAAACAAAGGCTCCACTGAACATCTTAGGGGGAGGATGAGAGACAGAACAAATCTCATGTGACAGATGTTACGATGCTTAATGCACGACTGGAAGGCACTCAGAGTCATTACAGTGATTAGGATAATGTAAGAATCTATACACAATAGAATAGTACTGGGCAGACTCAGTTCAGCAGGTAGATAAATAGATTGATTAGGTGATGAATGCGTATGGAGTCAGTAGATCGACAGTGACAGTACTGTAGAAGCTGGATTCTGTAGATAGATGTGTGACAGATATTGCAACCCCATGCAGTACCTCTGGGGGCCATTGTAGTTAATTTACGAATGGCTGATGTATGATTATGTTCTACTCCTTGGAGGAGGTTTATCACAGCTCATATAAGACCTAAAAACAGTAAGGGGTGATTAAGGTGAATCACGGAGACTGTGCAGCTTGGGAGAGGTACCAGCGCCTGGGGTGGTTTGCATAAA
Organism: Mauremys mutica; assembly: GCF_020497125.1. Lineage (NCBI taxonomy): Eukaryota > Metazoa > Chordata > Testudines > Geoemydidae > Mauremys > Mauremys mutica. The sequence continues at coordinate 25,626,195 of NC_059091.1, forward strand.
CTGGTTTAAGTGGGTTTTCCGGGACAAAGAAAGGGCTTGTGGTGTAAAAGGATGAGCTGGAATTGATGCAGAGCCTTTTTTCTGACCCAGCAAACAGACAGGCCCTTCTGTCCAAGGGGGCCCCTAATACTTGCAGAAGGGTTGAAAAGGCTTTGGTCTACCTGGGCTCCATAAGACAGATGGGCGATTGCTGGTGTGTTTAGTGTGTGTTTGAATCTGTTTATTGTTTTTATATGTTTCCTCTGTGATGCTTTTGCCTTAAGAATAAAGATGCTTGTTTAGAAGGAGCAGGGTGGTTACTGGTAACTGCTGACAATGCATTGTTCATAGTCCTGCGAGAGAAGGCAAAGCACTGGCCTGCAGGCAGACTGGCTTGCTGGGGATATCACAGTGTAAGGCAGGGAGCTGTGCAGACTTTAAAACCCCCAAGTCAGAAGGGAGCAGGACAAGGGTCTCTGCCCAGAGACAGGTGACAGCTGGAGACCTGATTGGGATCTCCAGAGGAGACCACGAAGGGGTGGTGGATACAAGTGCATTTACCCTGAAGCTGTGACGAGATAGTTATGACTTTTTGCACATGCAAAGTGTCTGTGCCTCTGTGTTTGCTGACACAATTAGATTGTTCAATAATAACATTCCTGAGGCTGAAAATTTGCCCCGTGACTTTGCCTAAAAGGTACAAAATTGCAGCCTTTCCCTTTGAGCAGTGAGAGGGGCCAAGTGGAGCAACAAAAGAAAACACAATCCCGAGTTCACAGGGATGCTGCTTTGGCCTGCACAGCCCTGAAGCCAGAGCCTTTATCTAGAACTCTCATTCTGCATGGACAGCGCACTCCCTGGAAGTGATAATAGCCCCACCGGTCATTAATATGGAAATGTATTCCTGCTCCATGGCAGCGATGCTCGTGCAGATTGGAAGCAGCTTGCTGAGATTTGCCTCTGAATGTGTGGACATTAAAGGCTCCCATTACAATGTGGATGATTTCTTCCCTTTTGATGAATAGCCTGCCATAAATAGACTCTGATTAATTATGGCTGCACTTGGTGGGCTGGAAATGCATCATATCATTTGCAGCTCGGATTGGGATAATGGTCGTCATTTGCCTTTGAGTGCCGCTCAGCAGGAAGGGGGCTCAGAGTCTGCACCGGAAGCCAGGTGGCTGCTTCAAAGTTTTTGCTGCCAGCTCCTCATTCCCTCACAGCTTCGTGACAAAGGACACGGCCTCCTTGTTGCAGACTCTCTCTCTGAGCTAATTGCCTGCTATTTCCTCTGGCTGGTCGTTCCAGATCATCTATCGTCTCCAATTAGGCTGGAACAGCCAGTGTGAACCAGAGAGGGACCGTGCATCCTAATGGGAATATAGAGGATTCTGAGAATGAAACTTGGAGAGGTTTGGGGAGTGGGGAAAATCTGGAATTATCACCTCCTACAATACACATCCCTGGGGCAGATTCTTGCCTGGTGTAAATGGGAACAGCTCCTCTGCCATCACTGGGGCTCAAAGTTGGTCTAGTGGTTCGGGCCCTGGCCAAAGATGCAGGAGACCAATGTTCTGTTCCCTGCTCTACCATAAATTCCTGGGCCAAGTCATTTGGCCTCTCTGTGCCACACTTCCCCATCTGGGGGTCAATACTCCTACCCTGCCTTGCAGGGAAGTTGTGAGGCAACTCCATTAAAGATTGCGATGTGCTTAGATACTGCAGTGACAAAAGCTGTGTAGGTACAACAGACAGACACTGCAGTGGCCTTAATTCATCAGGAGAGCTAGAGCAGGCTGGGAAATGACTTTTTCCCCCTTCTATAAAATTTCAACAAAAACGTTTTGTTTTCATTGCAATTTTCCTTTGAACATTTTTGGGTTTTCATAAAAAAACCCAAAAAGTTTCCATTTTTGGGCAGCATTCAACAATCATCTACAAAAGTGGACGTTTTTCAAAACATGTTGTTATGTCGAAATAAAGAAAAATCGTTTGCATGGAAATTTTCTGAGCAGGTCTCATCATAAGCCCTCCTGGGAAGTCTCCCATCCAAGTATGCACCAAACTGACTGTGTTTAGTTTGGGAGAACTAGCCAGAGCAGAGCATTAGGTGACAACTGTAGACTACCCCTAAGACTCCTCATCCCTGGGGATGCAGGAAATGCAGATGTTTGCTGCAGGCCAGGGCAGTGTCTGGACCTAGGGTGAACCCTTGTCCCTGCTGCCATCTCTGCTCCCCCATCCCCATCCTTGTTGCAGAGAATGGCGGCCAAATGCTGTGGTGAGGTCCAATACGGCAGCTGCCCTTTGGCTGACAAGCTTCATCTGCAGCCACTCAAGATCCCTCATGCTCTTCCTCAAAACTAGGAGCGACTAGAGCAAATTGGTGACTTGCAGTGGAAAGACTCCTTGCCAATTCCTCCCCTGCTCTCCACTTCCCCCTTGAACTCGAGGGCAGGGTCTGGGTGTGAGGGGGGAGCCTTTTGTGCGGAACCTCCCCCCCCCCCCGCTTTTCTAACAGCGGGAAGGAGTCAGGGCCATTGACACCATGGAAGTTGCTATGGAAACCACTGGGTCTGTCAGGACTTTGGGGAAGGACGAAGCCTTGGGCCGGGCAGAGTTAAATCAGTCTATGCAGCAGCTGGGGGGTGTCTCCCAGCACAGGTAGACAGACATGCACCAGCTCTGCTCCAGCTGGCGTGTTAAAAACAGCTGTGTGGCCAGCCGCTCGAGCTGGCTAGCCAAGCACTAACCCGCCCGACCTCCTGGGTGCGTCCCTGCGTGGCTAGCCCGAGCGGCTGCCCATGCTGCTGTGGGCCACACGGCTATTTTTCACACGCTAACTCGAGCGGCGCTAGTGCATGTCCATCTACCCACCCTGGGAAGCCCCTCCCAGCGTCTGCGTAGGCACAGCCTGAGCGTGGTTGGAACTGGTTTATGTGGCTCTTGTGACAAAGTTCCTCCTCTACCTTGGTGGGTCCTGCACTTATTGCTGGATTTGCTCGCCTCACAGATTCACTCTGTGGGTCGGGAAACAGCCCAGAGACCTTCCCCTCTGGTAGAAGCCACAGTCCAGGTCAATTCCTCCTGTGTTTGATCAGGAGTTGGGAGGTTTGGGGGGAACCCAGGCCCGCCCTCTACTCCGGGTTCCAGCCCAGGGCCCTGTGGACTGCAGCTGTCTAGAGTGCCTCCGGGTACAGTTACACAACAGCTACAACTCCCTGGGCTATTTCCCCATGGCCTCCTCCCAACACCTTCTTTGTCCTCACCACCGGACCTTCCTCCTGATGTCTGATAACGCTTGTACTTCTCAGTCCTCCAGCAGGATGCTGACTCACTCTCAGCTCCTTGCACGCCTCTTGCTCCCAGTTCCTCGCTCGCTCGCTCGCTCGCACATCCTCTCCTCTGGCTCCCCCTGGCCTGACTGGAGTGAGCCCTTTTATAGCATCAGAGGGGCCTTAATCAGAGTCAGCTGCTTAACAGCCTCACCTGACTCTTAGCAGGTTAATTGGAGTCAGGTGTTCTCATTAGCCTGGAGCAGCCCCTGCTCTGGTCACTCAGGGAACAGACACCTGCTTATCCAGTGGCCAGTATATCTCCCTTCTACTACTCTGCTGTTCCCAACTGGCCTGGGTCTATCACACTCTCCACGAGGGTTTACACTGGCGCGTAACCGAGTCAATTCAGTTTCGCACATGCGCAGGCCAGCCCCAGTGCTAGCCCCCAGCTCTCTGCTGCTCTGACCCACACGCAAGGTGCCAGAAGGGGAGAGCAGGGCCCCTTTCCTGCTGATCAGATGGTTCGAAGGCACTTGCCATCTGTGTGGCCTCTGCCTTGTGCTCAGGCTGAGATGGCAGCTTCCTCACCTGCTGGGTTTGTTTATTTATTCATTGTTTGTTTCCTCAGCTGAAATGCTCATTGCCTGATTCCACAGGGTTTGCATTTAGTGTATTAATAGCCGCCTGTGTCCCTGGGTGACTGTGCTGAGATGCCAGCACAGGAAACTGCTGATGGTACCAGACCAGGTTCATTTCCCAGCAGGTCAGCTGTGGGCAGGGCACCTGTCCCGGGGTGTTTGGGGAGGAGAGGGAATAGATGCAGGGATATGATAGGTATTGTAATGACTCGGTGGGGGAATGCAGCATTTCGATGATTAATCTATGAGGCGAGGCTAAGGCAGGAAGGTGCTGCGGGTTGGGGCTGAGAGGCGTCAGCTGAACGGGCAGGGAAGTTCTAGCATTGGGATAGCAGAGGGGCTGCAGGTCGGGATTGAGGGGCACTGGGGCAGGGAGCCCAGGCCTGTGAGCCAGACTGAGGGAAATCAGCTGGGAGGGGACACCAAGGCTGGACCAGTAAGACATATTGAGTGGCAGAGCACAGGGTGTGTGTAAAGCATATCCAGTACCTGCCTTCTGTATACCAGGCTCAAGCTGGTGTTGCTAACTCAGTTCCACACTTTCACAAGCACTAAAATTCACTTTGACTTTTTTTCAAGAATGTAAGAACGGCCATACTGGAGCAGAGCCACGGTCCCTCTAGCCCAGCATCCTGTCTTCCAACAATGGCCAGTGCCACGGGCTTCAGAGGGAATGAACAGAACAGGGCAATTATTGAGTGATCCATCCCCCGTCGCCCATTCCCAGCTCCTGGCAAACAGAGGCTGGGGACCCCATCCCGACTAATGGCCATTGATGGACCTGTCCTCCATGAACTTACCGAGCTCTTTTTTGAACCCTGTTATAGTCTTGGCCTTCACAACATCCTCTTGCAAGGAGTTCCACAGGTTGACTGTGTATTGTGTGAAAATATACTTCCTTTTGTTTGTTTTAAAACTGCTGCCCATTAATTTCATTGGGTGACCCCTAGTTCTTGTGTTATATGAACGAGTAAATAACATTTCCTTATTCACTTTCTCCACAACAGTCAAGATTTTATATACTTCTATCATATCCCCTCTTAGTCATCTCTTTTCCAAGCTGAAAAGTCCCAGTCTTTTTAATCTCTCCTCATACGGAAGCTGTTCCAGACCCTAATCATTTTTGCTGCCCTTCTCTGTACTTTTGCAATTCTAATATATCTTTTTTGAGATGGGGCGACCAGATCTGCATGCAGTATTCAAGATGTGGGCATCCCATGGATTTATATAAAGGCAATATGATATTTTCTGTCTTATTATCTATCCCTTTGCTAATGGTTCCCAACATCCTGTTAAGCCTTTTTTGACTGCTGCTGCATTTTTAAAGAGGACTGAGGAAGTGAAAAGGCGAATGACCAGGACACAGGCATGTATCAGAGACACCAGGAGGGCACATGAGCAGAGGGCCTTGTACAGAAGCAGGCTCATTTATCTTCCAGGAATTGCTGACCTGAGAGAAAGCAACGTTGCGTTGTTTTCTGGGGCCTCTCATTTCTATAAAGCATCTCACAGAAACTTCCTGCTCTTTGTCTCATGGACACATAGGGTAGCCACTGACATCCCCAAAACCCTGGACGAGAACGGCATGGGCCCGCCCCATCGGCATGACTCGCTCACACGGACACGCTGGCAAGGGCAGAGTGGCATGCTCTTCAAAATGGCATCCTCCCTCCCAGGTGGTGTGATACCGGACATACCACATCCTGTTTTATCATCTGCACCGGACAGGGGACGAACCTTGAAAAAACAGACCTGGCTATGCACAGAACCTGCAGCCCACTGTATACATATGCAGAGGGACCAGTGCAAAGGCCAGGGCTGATGCCCAACTTCATTATGTCTAGGCCTCGGGCTGAGACTCTGCACAGGGTCACAACCTCCAAACACTAGCACGCAACTCAACAAGCCACGGATGTCTTGCAGAACCACAGACTTTAAGGCCAGAAGGGACATTTCACCCAATGATTTCTGCATCAGGACCCAACTTTCTGGCTGAGCTAGAGTGTACCTCTCAGAAAGAGACAACCACTCTCCATCCACAGGCACCAAGTGATGGAGAGTCCACCACTACCCTTGGTAAGTTGCGCCCATGGGTAGTGACCCTCCTGTAACAATTTACAGTCTAGATTCAGCTTCTAACCATTGAATCCTGTTTTGCCTTTGTCTTCCAGAGCAGTGCTTCCCACGGGGGTCATGAAAGGCAAACAGGGGTGTCACGGGGGTGCTGTACGCACTGCTGGAGTGCCTCCTTGGGGCCCCCTGGGGATTAGTTCTGCCAATCTGATGCCCCTTCCTGCAGGTACTTACTCCATCACTCTCTTGGGACTCAACGGTTCCCTCTGCGTGGCTTGGCCCCCCTCCCAGGTCACTGTAGTTTTCCCCTTCTGGGACGGGGGTGAGGGACTACGTACCAAAGTCTCACTGCACCAACCGTACCAGGCAGTCTTCCAACTCACTGCCCCTCAATGGTGCCACTTCCCCAGGGGCTGGTAGGGGAACCCAGACCCACCCTCTCCTCCAGGTTCCAGTCCAGGGACCCTACAACTAGCAGCTAAGGTCTGCACAGTCCTACACCTTGCTGCTGGTGTCCCTGGTCTGCTTCCTACCTTGCTTCTGTCAGGCTCCTTCTCCCCCCCCTGCGGGTACGCCGTGCCCTGCCCTCCAGGCCAAGCTGCCTTCTCTCTCTAGCCTCAGGGAGAGTGACTGTAGCCTCCTCCCTGCAGCTCCCTTCTGCCCTCAGCCACCTGGCTCTGTACAAGCCCCACCTGTTCCTGTCCAGGTGAACATCATCTTTTCATTAGTCCTCATTGCTCCTCCTCTAGGTGCAGCCCCAGGGGCTAACTGGCCCATCTGTTCACCTTTACCCCTTCAGGGGCCGGTGTGGGGTGAACGCCCAACGCAGGGGTTGCAAGGCATTGAACATGTGTTACAATCTAAAGCAAAGATCCCTTGCCCTCCGCACACCTTCCCCTTCGAGTACCCTCTGTCAGCCACTCACAACACACACACACATAAATGATATTGGCCGATCGTTACTATCAGCATCACATTTCTTACTCTGACTTTTATAGCCAATCTAAGGGGGGTCCTGATCCGAAAAAGTGGAGAAACGCTGAGCTGGAGCATATCTTTTAGAAAGAGACAGGATGTGATTTGGAATCCACCAAATAAATCCCTTGGTAAATTGTTCCAGTGAATAACAGCCTCACTGGGTAAAAAACTCTGCTTCTTATTTGCTGTTTGTCTTGCTTCTGTCTCCAGCCATTGGCTCCTGTTCCACCTGTGCCAGATTCAAAGATCTCATACGAGAATGACCATGCATGGAGCTTATACACAACTGCCAGAACAGATCTGGGTCTAAAATCCCGTGTTTCCCTTTACATTCATTACCCAGCAGAGCTCTTCATTAGCTACAAGGCAGGCAAGGCCTCTCATACCAGCCCAGAGTGCTTCTCCCATTCCTGAGTTCTGCAAGGCCTCCATGAGGATGCAGCGGTACAGAGCACAGATTTCCCCACCTCTCCGACAGGCAAGCAAAGCTGCAATCCACTCGGAAGGGAAGGACCCTTCCCAGTACGCTTTCATCGCCACAGACTTTGAATTATTTGTTTGAAGGCAGCAGATTTAATGGGCCAATTGAAAACCATAAAAGCAGGCACTAATTGGCTGAGTGAAAGGTAAAACAGCCAGAGTTCTGACGATGGAGGTTCCACATCACCCATCACTCTTATCAATTTACAGGGGCTGACAGGCAGGTATAATATGCAGAGTGAGCGGTGATTAATCACTAGAGTCAGTACTTTGGAAATGATAAATAAATAAAAAACAGCTCGCCAGGCAAATCTGCTGGAAGCTGGAAAACTTTATGACTTATTTATCTGTAATGAACCAGGCACGACTTGTTCTCTGCCTTCTGGCATGTGGGGAGGAAGGGAACTCATACAGCGCTCTGCCTGGCTGCCATTATGAATCGGCTGCTGCTGGGTAACCCGCATAGATCAAAGCTTGGGAGTCCCAGGCATTACACCACAGCGTCTCAGCCAGTCAGCAGCAGAGCCAGGAGAGCCCAGGAAGCCTGACTCTTAGGCCAGTGTCTTAAGCACGAAAATCCCCCACTTTGTCACAAGCACAAGACAACCCTCCTTGCAAGGAGCATGTCATGTTTGAATGGCAAGGCAATGGTTTTAATATTAGTTTCTAATCCAGTGCTTCGTTCTGTCACGAAAAGAATGTTGCTCCTGGAGCCTGGCCTGGATCTCAGCCACTGACGGAACTGGCGCAGCAGCCAAGCAGCACTAATCTAAAGTAACTTTTCTATAATTAGCCAACACGAGCTGCATTCCAGACCTCAGCCCTTCTCAGCGCCTGCCCTGCTCCATGCTGCTGAGAGCCCGGAGAAACCCTTCTGGGCGGAATGCCGTTTGGACGCGGGGCTGCCTTTGTAAACGTGCTTTGGACAATGTCATGGCAAGAGTATCTGCATCTGCCCCATCACTGGTGGGGATCACAGCTCCACCTTCAGGGGCAGGAGGGAATTGCCCAACTGGCCAGGTGCATTATGGGTTTTTTTTGGCTTTCCTCTGCAGCATCAGGTGGGATACTGGGCTGGACTAATGCATCCTGCCAACTCCCTCCTTTCTAACCCACATGGGGCAACGCTCCAGCCCCTAAAATCTCCTCCTCTGTAAGTTACACGGAGAGGGCTCTGTAAGAAACCTGGATCCCACTGAGCACTTTTTGGCTCTCTCTTTGCTGCATACAGGGGCTATTCAGACCTTCACAGCAACAGAAGGGCCAGAGCCCAGATACTTCTGCTCCAATAGCACTATCCCTACCACATGCACTAAAGCAGAATCAGCACTACAGAGCCTATGACCCACAGCAGAGAAGTTCCTGTCCCATCCAGCAGAGGGCACTGGTGACACACATAAATCAGCGAGCTCCTTACTGTGTTAAGGAAATTAAATGGAACAGAACTGCAGTTAAATGCCAACTCTATCACCTTCCACTCTCTCACTTTCTGTGTGGCCTGGAGACACCTGGCCAGTGGGCCAGGCACCAGAGACAGCACGAGCATTAAAGATGTGAGTATCCGGCTGTTCTGTTTCCTTGCCTGCAGCCCTGGTGCATGGACGGGGAAGCGGCCACAAGACAAATCCTCGTGCCTGGAAGCAGAAATACACGAGGGGCAAATGGCTGAGACTCAAACTCCTGTGTCAGGGAGTGAAAAGCCGCTGCTCAAAATCCATCTAAAAGCTAAATTGGCAGGTCCAATGGCCTCGTCTACCTAATGCAACGGTCCCCAAATGCAGCCTCTTGAAGCTGCCCCAGAGGCTGCACTCAGAGCTCTTTATTAGGCCTGACAACCTGCTCTGCCTGCCCCCCCATCTCTGGATGACAACAAGGGGACAGAGACCCTGGTGGAGTGGAGAGGGCCCGTACTCGGGTGGAGAGAAACCCAGCAGAATCCCTGGCGCCGCATCTCGTTTAAACATTCTCCAAGCCTGAGACCTTTCACAGCAATGGTGACCTAAATACCAGCCTGCCCCGGCAACATGAATAAAGCATGTTCACCCATCTATTATAGAGGAACCGACAGGCACGGATGGCTGAGCCTCCCCTGCTCAGGTGGTCTCCCCTAGCGCTGACCACTGGCTGGGCTCGGAGCCAGGGGACGTCCGTGGGAATGATCCTTTAGCAGCGTTTTTAGGACCAAGTCTATTTCCCTGCTCAGGCATCCTGACACGTGAGAGCTCGCCCTGCAGTTCCCTCCAACGTACCTGTGCTACTGCTACTGCAGCCATGTGGCTAGAGACTGCAGAAAGAGGGCAGCCCATGCAGGGGCGTGGGGAAGTCATAATCACTTAGAATTGACTGTGACACTGAAACCTGCCTCTCCACCTTTATATCAAGTGGAGGAAAAGCTTAACTCCCTTGGTACCGGGTTTCCAACACACTTGCTGCACTGCCAGAACCCCAGCAATGTCTCAGGGAATGACAATGGGAGACTGGGCACCAGACCTGCAGGTGCTACCTATCTGGGCATCCCTGGGACACGGGGCAGCACAATGGGCATGTTTTACACAGGGGCAGCAGGGAACCTCAGGCTGCTGTTTGTATACATGGAGGACACTGTCAGGATGAGAACAAGAGCGGGTGTCACTTATGGGTGGGGCAGGCTCGAGGGGCAACGACTCCTGAGCCCTGCTCCTGGCTCTGACACTGCTTTGCAGTGTGCGACCTTGGGTGAGTCACTTCAACATTCCATCTCTTTGCTTCTCCAGCTGTAAAATGAGAATAATAAATGTTGCCTGTTTCCTGGGGAGGGAGGGGGGGTCTGTGAGGCTCGGTGAAGTCTGAGACACTCAGATGTAAGGGTCTCCAAAAGGACAATGATAATGATTACAGGTGTCTCCATAAATGAGCAGATCAAATCATCTCCCACTTGACATTACCTGCCCTGGATCAGCCAGTGAACGTTGCTGGTTAGGAGCATCCTCTGAGGGTTAGTCCTTTTAAAATACTGGACATTTGCATTTCCCCAGGTAATTCTGTGATCACAACCATTGCAACATCCAAACAGAGAGCACAGTTCTGTGGTATTAATGGGAGGGTAATTTCTGTTCCTGGTTCTTGTTCCAAACCTGGCCATCTCCAGTCGTTGTCTTAATTATTATGAATGTCACAGTCGAGATCAGGGCCCCATTGTGATGGTGCTGCACAGACACATGGTGAGGGACTGTCCCTGCCCCAGATTAGACAGGACAGACAAAGAGTGGGAGGGGAAACAGAGGCACAGAGAGAGGAAGTTGTGGTGTGTTAAAACTGTGTTAAAATTCAAGTATCAGAGGGGTAGCCGTGTTAGTCTGGTTCTGTAGAAGCAGCATGAGCTTTCGTGGTTGCATCCGAAGAAGTGGGTATTCACCCATGAAAGCTCATGCTGCAAAACGTCTGTTAGTCTATAAGGTGCCACAGGATTCTTTGCTGTGTTAAAATTGTAAGTTGTCACTTTAAATTTCAGGGGGTTTCCTGCTTGCAGGCTAGTGGGCTCTGCAGAGGAGCATGCGAGCTGGGCCTAGCAGCAGCGAGTTTGCAGGCAGCCCACCTAAAGTAATGCAAGTGAATTATGCCTCGCTGTTGTAGGGAGCAGCCTGCTTTGTCTCTGTTTTTTTTATTTTGTGTCATTGTTTTGCATTCTAAGCTATAGTGTTAAGTTGCAACCTTTCAGCAAGAGTATTTATGTTTTTACCCAACTTTTCTGTGTACAGCATGACCCTAAGGGAGATGACTTTACAGTGGGACACAGGCACAGCTGGGAACAGCACCGCAATCTCCTGAGTCCTGGCCCGCTGCCCTACCCACTGGACCACGCTGTCTTGAAGAGCGATAAGAGCGAAGTGCATGGGGACAGCAACTGATGGAGCTGATTCCTCCCAGACTCAGCCCTGTAGAGGGGAAATGAGCCAGAAATGACGCACTGCCTTGTACAAAAAATAAACTATGTCTAGAGTAGCCTGAAAGCAAACACCTTTCAGACACAGCACATTAGCAGCTCATTTATCCCCATTACTGGTTGCCGGACAGGGCCTCTGCCAGGATCGATAGGACAGACACTGGGAGCTGCCACTCTCCTTCATTCGTCATACTGAGTGAAAAGAAGCCCAGAGTGGAGCGGCGTGTTGGGAGTTCATTTGCCACAGGAACTGAGGCTGAAAAGGAGACAGTGACCTTGACTTAGGGTTTGTCTATGCCGAAGGCCTGATTCTCCATCCCCGGGCACCGTGCACAGTTCTTGATGTCAGTGCCGAGTGGGTGTAAATGCTGCTGTTCTGATTTTCACCTGCTTTGCTTTGGTGCAACAACTGCACAAGGACTACAAGGCTACATCTTGCAGTGTTCAAGGAGAATCAAGCCACTCGTCTAGACACGCTGCACTGGGGTAAGAAGTGAATTGTACCAGTGCAGTTTACCCCAGTTCCTAACAATGTCGATGCAAGAAGTTTGTGCTGATGCAGCAGGCAGGGCTGTAGCTTCCCCAGCTGAGGCCTGCCAAAGAGATTTGCATATCCAGTTCCCATTAGTTTTATCCCCACTTCCCTATGAAAACCTCAGCCTCCAGTATTTCCATACTCCGGTGACTGGGTGCTACAGAAACCCCGGCCTAAGGCAAAGAGAGCACCAGGCAGCCTGGGAATAATTCTGGGATTTTCTTACATTTCTGTCCCTGCAGAGCAAGGCTGAGTTCCCCATTTCCTACCACCACCGGCAGCAGAAACACCCCTGCTGCTGCTCCGCCTGCCTGGATGTGGTGGCCCTCGATATGGCAGAGAAACCAGGCTCAGGGGAATGAGGCATGAACCTTCTTAATGGGTCCTTTTGTACACCATCTTCCTGCCCCTCAAACCCTCTTTCTGATCCAAAGGGGCCAGGACTGGGCACTAAGGGGCAATTTCATCCAGGGCCCAGCACCAGTCCTAGGCCTCATCTAACCTCGTACCCCTGGGCAGGGCCCAGCAGGAGGCCTAGCCCTCACCCAGGACCCCAGCACAGAAGGCAGCTCCCTGGCACTCCCAGCCAGACTGACTGACAGTGCGAGATGGCTCTCATTAAACCCGTCCGTGCACACAAACAATTAGCGGCAAAGTTCATTATGGCAGAGTCCTCCAAAGCAGCCAGCCGCTCTTTCACAGCTGGCGGTGCCATGCCTGGTACACAGCTGCCCAAAGCATCATGAGGCATGGAGGGAGACGCACGCTCTGTAAATTAGATCCAGTTGATGATCCAATTAAGGTTATGTTTGCAGAACTACTGGAAGCAATAGGTAGTCCCTGGGCAGGGGCAGCTATCCACCAAATGGCCCTGCAGTGAACAAGTGGGAAGATACTTATTATTATTGATTATTTGCATGGCGGCAGCGCCTAGAGGCCAGGGGCCCACTGAGCTAAGCTCTGTACAAACGCGTCACAGAGACCGTCCCTTTCCCAGAGGTTTTACAAACGAAGAGCCATGCTCAGCCATCCCACACAGCTCTGCCTCCCACAGCCCCAGCACTACAGGGCTCCGATCCTGGCACGGTGTGTCTGGGCAGCACCTACCACAGAGGAGCTCCCATCTCATGGGGAACCGCTGAGGTGCTGCCATAAAACAAATAAGAACAATAACTGACTCTGGGAGCAGATGGGAAGGGGTTTGCTGGGCGCATGGGTGGGCATGTGGAACCCCAATGAAAGGGCTTTTTGTACCATGTCTCTAGAACATCCCCTCTTCCTCCAGTATAAATCGCCCAGGTAGTGACAGAGTATTAGAGGCAGCTATTTGGTGCAAGGAGAGAACAAGCATCAACTATTACATACAAGAGACCAGTCCAGCCAAATCAGCTCAGGCTAAGTGCTATTTGAATTCAAATAGCTATTAGGCAGTGAGATACAGTGAAGGGAGCAAGGCTTCTGCAGATGTGGAGCGAGTGCCACTGTGAACGGACTTGCTGGGACCATGTTATGTTATGACACATCCTGAGTTTAAACGTGATCTAAATGTACAAGAGGTTATAGAGGCCGCATGCTCTGAAACATGAGTGCAACAAGAATGAGAGAAAACCATATTCACCCTTCCCCTCCCATAATAAAATCTCTGAGTCCATATTCTGCACCATGACAGTTTCTGGTAAGGACAGCAGCATTCATCCCCCCGATTCCAATTCAGGTAATTCCAGTTGCCCTCCCTAGAATCCCCCCCATTAGCAATAGGCTGAAGCTTTTTCCTTCACTTCCTTCCTTGGACTGTTTTATAGCTTTGCTGCACCCTGTTAAACACCCGCCACCTTCACCTCAGACACAGCTGCCTTGCTGGGTGAAGTGTTAGTTGTTATAATTATTGCAATGCAGGACCAGGGCTGGGTTGAGACGTGGACCCTGGCCCGGAGAGAGATTAAATTGATATTGTGCCAAACCCACCTTGCTTTGCCAGCGGGACGGTTCAGCTCTGCCCAGCATCTTGACTGAAGGACAGCCAGCCAGGCCTGCTACGTTTGCACATCCAGGGGCTGGATTGTGCCTCACAAATAGGACCCACAAGCCCCTGCCCCAATCATCAAATGTCTCTGCAAATAGCAGCGCGTTGCTTGAGAACACCTCACTGGATATCCGCCCCCTCCCCGCAAACAGCTCTGAAACCCCAACAGCGCTTTCGTGGGTGGGGAAGACGTAGGGCAAGCGTGTCCCCAGCCTGGCAACTGAGGCAGAAGCCAGACGCTCAGGAGCTGCTGGCAGGGCCATAAAAGACACTTGCCGCATTGCTGGGTGCGGCCTATGGAGCCCGCAAAGGTAGCAGGGCTGCATTTGCAACCTAATGGCTTATTTGTGTTTACCACACAGCTTATCCCAGAGAAAGGAACCCACCCGCACTCTGGGGTTATAGGTGTCTACGGGGTCCTCACTACAGCATCTAGAACACATCAGCACTAGTGAATTTACAACACCCCCTGGGGGAGGGAAGTATCAATATTCCCATTTGTACTGAGAAGGGAGAGGAAGGGATGTTTCAGAAGGCCGTGGCAGAGAGGGAACAAAACCCAGGAGTCCTGACTTCCCACCCCCGTTCTAATCCACTAGGCCCCACTTCCCTCCCAGAGCTGGCTCCATCTCCCGGTGTGTACATGATAGAACTGGATTTTAGTGGGAATCTGACAAGAATGTATTTCCCCACCTCCCTGTGCGGGCTGTGGGCTGGGCAGCTGCAGTGTTGCAGACCTGAGCCTCACAGCCCCAGCTTAATAACAGCGCTGACAGAGATGGATGTGATCGCATGTAGCACAGCAGCATCCAGTCAGAGCGTGCTGCACCCTCAGTGGGTTTGCATAATGCAGAGCAGATTCACTAGGCATATAAAATGGAAAGGGCCAAACCCAGCCCTGAGCTTGGCCCAGCGAGCATGAGTGGTATATGCCAGGAAACGTGTGTGTACATCTGTAATGTGCATGCACATTTGTCTATAGCAAGCAGGGGATGCAGCACGAGTCTGGGGATAAGAAACGAGGGTGCTAAGCCGCTTCACTCCGCCACCTCGTAAATCTTGCTCAGACAACGGGGGCTGAGATTTGTCCAGGTGTGGCCATTTAATCAGAAGCACCCATCCCTGGTGACCAGGGATACTTCATTGCTGCAGGTGATAAAGAAGAGACCAGAATTATTGCCATGAAACCCAAAAGGGAGGAAGCAAAGAGGGATTCATGGGATTAACCCTTCCTGTTCAGAGCCCCTGTTGCACCAGGGACCTCCAAAGCAAAAAAAGCACAAGCAGCTATAGCTTGAGCTAAAGGGCCGGAACTTCGTTTGGGGGGACTAGAACCAATTGGCACAGAGGGGAGTCTGTCATGCACCTTCCTCCGTGGTTTACATATGCAAAGCGGCCCTCTCTACACAGCTAAGACCTGCCACACACTAAGCAGCTCACAGGCAAGGGAGGATGGTCTTGTGGTTAAGGAACTGGGCTGCAGGAAACACCTAGATTCTAGTGCTAGCTCTAGAAGAGGAAACAGACACAGAGAGGGTAAAGTCACTGGGACAGCCTGAGAGTGGAGCGCAGGTGTCCTCCTGTGCAGTCCCGTGACCCATCCACGGGCCGATATTGCCTCTCAGCAAACTGCAGTTAACAGAGCTTTTCTGGCCACACGCAAGCTTCAGGCTTCCAAAGCCTGTGTTATTCGTGTGTGTTTCTCCCCACTAAACGAGAGTCTCCCTTAGAGGCCTGTGTGTCCCCTGCCCTGAGCTCCATTCCCCTCTACCTGGAGAGTGCCCATTTCATAGGTCTATGGCTGGGCATGTGAGCCCAAGCACCCCCTGCAGAGGTGAGGGCCAGGCCCATCCTTACTCCCAGGAGGAGGCAGTTTGCTTTCCTAGTAGCCTGGGATCAGCCCTGACACTGGCCTTTGATCAGACACCTGAGCTTTCCTGATGTGACAGCCGCCTCCTCCAGCCTGGAGAGAAACCAGAAGAAAACCCTTTAATGATTGGTCTGTAGAATTGAAGGATGCAGACATGATATGGTCAGAAGCAGTGACTGTCACAGTCATCCCCTCACCCAGACAGAATCCAGGGCCTTATACAGCCCCTGAATAAAAACCCAGGGTGCCTTGCAGGTCCAGCGCTGTGCTACAAACCCACACTCACCTAGGGATGGCACCGGAAAGGCAAAAGGCCCAGCTAGCAGGACTTACCAAATCACGGTACCATGCCTCAGATGCTCCCTGCTCAGAGGGTGTTTTGCAGCAGTGAGCACTTTACCAGGTGCTAGGACAGGATACCTAACCCAGTTCTGAGCAAGGGGGGATTAAGAGAGATGGGGCTGGGATCCACACCCATTCAGAAGCACCGAGTGGCAGATAGTGCCAGGTGCATCACAGAAGAGAGACCATCACTAGAGAGGAAGGGTGGTGGCCTGGTACGGCTAAGGCCCTAGGCGAGACCTCAGAAGATCTGGATTCAATGTCAGGCTGTCTGTGACATTGGACAAGTCATTAGCCCTCCCTGTAGGATATAACCCTTCAGGCAGGCTAGTCTATGCAGCTCTCAGAGGACTGTCACTCGGTGCAACATGCAGCGCCCTGCGCTCAGAGAGGCGCTATTACCGTAACTCCTACTCACATGAGGGTGGCTCTCTGGCTTCCCTCGTTGGGCTCAGCTCCTTTCACAGGAGAGGAGAGCTCCCAAACGTACCAAGAGACAGCTGCTCTGGCTCTAGATTTCACCCTCAGGGGCCCAACGCTCCACTTGGGAACAGGAGTGTAGCGGTGTGGCTGCGGAGGACAGCCGAGCCATGCCGAAGGCAGACCCACTGTTGTCAGGCAGGTTTGTACTGGGCTGACTGAGCTACCATGAGTGGATACAAATAGACTATTTACACTACGAACCAGGGGTATGATTCACCTAAGTGAGCACCAGCTCCAGTGTTGCCCCTGGCACAGCTCAACGTGAGCTCACGCTCCACGTGCACCACCGTGCAAGGGCAGGGTTATGGTGAGGGGCTCTGGCAAATGCTCCGCCAGAGAGAGAGGAAAGGGCAGGGAGGGGAGCGCTGATCAAACCCCTGGATCCTGCTCGCATGACCCTACCTGAAGATCACTCCTTGTGCACGTGAGCTGCTGTGGTGTGTGGGCCTTGCCCCATTCGGTGCTGTTCCCCTCTGTAAAATCCTTATGAAAATGGAGCTGTTTGGATTCAGTGCAGCAGCTCTCAGACTCCTAAATGGCATGGAAAGGAACAGTGATTCTGGACTGACACCGGAGAGGGGCCTGGTTTTGAGAGGGCAGGTGGCCTGGCACGTTTTAAAAACCTGGTCTTACACGAGGCTTCCACTGGGACTAGACACTGTGCAAGTTTAGGCCCATACTCCTCAGCCAGCCCCCAACCAGTAGCTAGCCAGGGCACCGAGGGTACGGTTTCCAGTCCCAGGGAGCCCAGAGCCACGCTGCCCGTTGAAAGGCAGATGCAGAGAACTGAGGAGACTCCAGTGGAATAGGTGCACGATGCTAGGCTATGGCAAAGGACAGGAGCAACATCAAATCTCTTTCCCTGGGGCACTGGAGAAGGGGTACAAACTCCCAGTCACTCCCTATGCCCTTGCTCAATTAGCATCTCCAAGCCAGCTGTGCATCCCCCCCCCCCCCCCCACACACACACCAAGCAAAAGCCAGTGCGAGCAGGAACTGAGGAGACATGAAAATTAACCACAGCTGAAGGACCAGCAAGCTGAAATGCTGTGCCTGCATGCAGAGGACTCCGGATTGCAGCCCAGCACCAGGACAGCAATTAGGCGAGCGCTGGCTATTTGAGATGGAGATTGTACTTTTGTGTTTTCAGAGCACACTGCCATGAGAGTGAGCAGGGAAGGGATGTTACCAATGGCATACCTACCTCACCTGCACTGAAAACAGCTTCAGCATGTAACTGCAAAGCAGGGCATATTTACCCAAAAATAAAATCCTTTCAGCAGAGCCCCACTGCATGTTAATGGAGGAGTCCCAGGGCTTGAGTCATTGCTGCAGGTAGGGTAATGTCAGCGTGCAAGCTAATAGGGCTCCCTGCGGTTCAACACAGGCTTGAGTCACCTCAGCTCTGTCCACAAAAACAAACCGGGCAAGGAGATTTTCACATTCGCTCCGGCCATCGCCACATGCTACAGCAAGGTTTCTAAGGACAGAGACTCAAACTCCGAGATAACAGGCAGAACAGCCCCCAGGCAGAATCTCACCACCACTGCCAGGGAAGAAAGTTCTGTTCTCAGACACTTCAGAGCACTTGTTTTTGCTGCTAATGCCACAGCAGGGTCCCAGTGGCAGGAAAGGGGAAGGGCTGGGTCAGATGGTATTTCTGGCTATAGCACCAGGCAATTCAATGCTTCTGCTCTCAGAATGCCCTTCTCCACATACAGCTGAGATCCAGATCAGCAAGACATGAGGGTCCAGCTGGATGAACTCAAAGGAACGGCCAGAGCAGTTCAGACCAGCACATCATTTAGCCCAGTCTCCAACATGGCCATTACCAACTGCACAAAACTCTATAATGGACAAGTAGGGAATAATGTGCCCAGGGGGAGGCTTCCCGCCCCCCCAACACCCACGCAGTTAGTAGCTGGTTTGGATAGCTGCCCTGAAGCACCCAGGTTCCTTATCCCTTCCCCTGTATGGCCGGGAAGCTCTTTGTGGCAGACCCTATGCATACAGTATTCCTAGCACTAGGGGGGCAGATACCCAATCATAACAAACAACATCCCACCTACTTTACCTGTGGGTGTTCTCATTATCCATATAAAACCTCAAATGCTTTTTGGAACCCCACTAAACTCAGTATCTTGTGGCAGAGTTCCACGGGTCAATACATTTCAAATTCTTTACCAGCTTGCAATCCAGCACCTGTGTTTCATTAACTATCCCCTCACTCCAATATTACCGAAAAGGGGGTTGTTTTTTTTAAATAAAAGAGCACCTGATCTGGCCTGCCCTCCTGCCCCTTCTTTTTGGTGTACTTTCTAAAACTGTCCTGGTCTTTTCAGCCTCTCCCACCTCCGGAGTGCTTCTTTTGCTGCTCTATCTTTTGAAAGGGAGAGGACAGAGTTGAACTGAGTATTGAGACCATGTAATTCAGGCTTAAACCTATTACAATTTGTTAACAAAAGTCATGACCAAGTCCAGCTTCCGAAAGCATTCAGCTGCCAACACTTCGCTAGTTCACCACATTTAACCACTTCCCATTTATGTTTGATCCTGTTTTCATGATACTGCGCAGTGATTTGGGGTAATTTTCCTTTTCTAAGTTCTCACCTGATTGTCACCCCACAACAGGGAGGGTATTTTTTAAAATATGTTGCTATGGAGACTAACTGTCATTGATACGCAAGAGCCTTCCATTTCCCCAGAATGACTAGCAAGGGACAGAGCAGAGGCAGAAATGCAAGAAATATTCATTTTCAGATGCCTCTTGGTTTAGGTGATCATCTTAATTGGCTGGAGCTTTTGGGAGATGTTGCCTTTCGTCATTTTAAAACAAGATTGGAATCTTTAAATCGCATCAAGGAGTCACTGTCTAATGGTTAGTTTGATATAAAGGAAACCTCTGTAGATTTGCAGAACTGAGAGAATTTGGGAAACAGTTACTGAATTAGACACTACCGAGCCTGATGTAGCACTTACTCACACGGAGTCGCACCTGACTCCATGATTCCAACAGCACTAGGCCCTGGGCAAAGCCCGACTCAGCACAGCCACAAGTGGCAGAATCAGGCCCCCTGTTATTTGGCGGCTGTTTGATTTTCTTTCAAGACCCGGAAAGAACAGCTTTGTTTAATATCACTGGAGTCATATTTCCATTTTAAGATCAAACTGGCCAAAGCTGCCTTTACACATGCTGCACAGGGATTTAAAAAAAAAAAGACCAAAGAGATCTGTACAATCCAGGGAGGAAGGGGAGAAATAATCAATGCCAGAGCTTTGGAAATGTTCAACTGGAGAGGGCTTTATTTTCTGCTTAAGAGAACTGGAACTATACAGCATCTTTGCACTGGACCGAAGCTGGGAACTTTATCTGGTTTAGTTTTGTCTAAACATAAGCAATGCAGTGTAACTGGAAACAGTGACATACAATGATTAAACCACAAGTGGATAAAGAGATGCTCTGAGAAAACAGCACTCTCTCCACACTGCAGTCTCTCCTACCGAATGGCACTGGCATGTCTTAATGGAGTGACCTCATGCTGGAATGGTTAACACACAGTATTCTACAGACCTCTACACAGCTTAATTGGCTACTGATCTTTCTGTACTGGGAACTACTGCCCATTAACCCCCCCCCCTTGTTTATACTCATCACAAACCAAAAGGCATCTTCAAGTTTTAAGTCCATGCAAGGGCAGAGGTGGAAGCTCCAGTTACCATTGTCTGGCAGGACCAACAACCTGCACTGAGTCAGCTACATGAAGGGCAGTTGCACACAGGCACCAGTGACAGGCCTTATCAGCATGGCTCGTTGTGCGGTATCTTATCAATTTATAAATGGCTTTGACAGATCGGTTCTACAAACAAAAACCGGGGTGCAGACCGAATGCTGCTTAGTCTAGAGAAAACCTTTTCTTTTTTTAAAGCAGTGCAGGGATGCAGGGGTGGGACAGAGATTCATTCCATCTTAAACATCAGAGCTCACGAGTCATTTTCACCACCATCAGTGCAGTTCTGTAATAAATACTCTATCATTAATAAGGTGGATGTGGGAAGCATTGAAGTGTGACCTTTAGCATCGACACGTCTCCTAAACGGAGAAATTGTCAATATAAAACTCAAGCGGCTGTGGCATGCCTGAGAATTTTAACATTCTCTCTGCTTATGAAAGATGCTACCGTCTGTTTGTTGGATTGCATTCTCATCCTTGGCTAACCATGCATCTCTACAGGGGGAAAACGTGTCAGGTGCCACGGAAGGTACTGAAATATGAAATGAGGTTTTTTTAACTAGATCTATGAAGTTCATTCGGGAGAGTGCAGGGCTGGAGTAGGGTTTTTTTTTTCTCCTTTCTTCCCCTCGCCCTTTCCTTTCTACAGGTCACCAGGCACTTCACTCCGTACGTAGAATGATGTGGATCCCTGAATCTGTGAAAACGGGTCCGCTCATCTCACCAGCCCGCAGCGCAAATGAGGCATCTTCAAAAGGTTTCTGCATCTGACCTGCAGAAAGCAGCAATGAGAAAAAGTTCAATTAAGTCAGCAGAGAGTGGAAGACCTTTCTGAGCACGCCAGCCTCAAAGGAAGGCAGCCTCCAGGCAAGCAACGAAGTCACCAATTAATAGCTTGCAGGGGGTGTTTGTTTTCATCTGTTCCCAGCAGACACTCCACCAACACACATGACTCAGATTCAGAGCTTTCACTCACACCCCATAAACATCACTGCTGCCAGGAAAAGTGTTTCAGCGAGCCGGGAATTCCAAGGGCAGAGGAAATCTCCTCAGCAGCTTCACTGGCACAGGAGGGTGTTAGTCTTTCAGTCTCAGATGCCCTTAAGGCACAGAGAAGGAAGAGATGTGGTGTGCATTACAAGCTGCACTAAATAATTTACAGGATGCGTCTGGGTAATGTCATGACCTAGACAGACAGCATGCTTAATGCTCTGGTCTCCATGCCACCAAGCTCCTGAGGGTTTATCAATGGAGACCCAGGAAAGCCACAGGTGACGCTGGGATGGCCCCTGCATGAGAGAGAATGAGCAGGCGGCCTAGGGCAGTTCAGCAGTGGGCTACAAAGATTCAGTTAGAAGGATTTCAGCCATGAGGGGAGTTACTGGTTCAAGAGGGAACAGGATTTTTGCCCAATTTCCTGTGACAGTTTGGAAGTTATAGCAGAGAAACTGCATCTCCCAGCTGAAATAACGAGGCTCCACTCTGCTAGCACTGTGGCACTTGCACACCAGATGCCTGCAAAAGGGCAGAGAGCCTCCTGGCACGTAAAGAAGCTTCACTCCCTGCACTTAGCACTTTGCAGTGTTTGCCTTGAGATGCCTGAAGAGGGATAAATCATCTGCTCGCCAGGAACACAACATAAATCTCCTGTAAGTTTATGACCCTTGTCTCAGAGTTTCAAGACAGTGCAGTAGCTTTGGACTCCTCAGCACATTAGGAGATGGCTGCAGAAAGCATTAGACAGCATGACAGATGGATCATCAGCAGGCTCTTTTTTCCCCTAAAGAGACATTTCAGTGATATACTAATCTCTTTGGGAGCTAAAGCTTTCCAGTCCCACATAGGCCATACATCCTGGACGCATCACATGTAGCTGAGGAGCTGCTACAGAATTCATATATTTCACTTTCGGGTCTAAATCCATCCATAGTCATTCCTCTAGCGAGGCAGCAAGATGCCATGAAGGCTAGATTCCTCCTTTCAGGATTAGTCATAATAGCTTCAGCCTGATGTCTTACCCTTCAAAAGAACACTGGTTTTATTACTGAAGTAACTTGATACATAGGACTTCTCAGAGTTCTGCTTCTCTCCTCCAGGTAGTATTTAGATTAATTGGTAGGAGAGGCAAACTGTTTGGCCGTCTCACTAATTCTTATTCTAACGACACATTCACACATGATTCAAACAGCATTATCTCGCCTAAAACTGCGTACTGAAAACCCTTCATCTTAGATTTTAGTTAATTCTGCTACTAGCACAGGATCTTTACTTCAGACGAGGAGAGAACCCTTGTGTGCCACACCAGAATAATTTTCCTAAAGCAAAAAGCATCAATTACTTGCAGTTTTTCAAGAAGATAAATTGGAATGTTTTAGCAGTTTCACCTCTGAAGTAACCAGTATTCACAGTTCTAATAAATTATGTTTGCAGCCCAAATGACAGCAAGAGGCAAAGATGGAGACTAAGTGTGACATCGAGAGTGCAGCAGCCACTTGCAGTTCTAGTGTCATCTAGTGGAGATAGTCTTGCAACATTTCTTTACTTTCTGATTAAACCAGGAGAAATCTTTTTCTGTAAGTCACCAAGCACTACAATGAACTGATGGTCTCCAAATGGGCCACAACTAGCAGTCACAGCATCCCAAGATTCATGGGCATGTCACTGAATCCATAAAATGCCAGTGTTATGCACTGTCTAAAAGGAAATATTTGTCTGAGGAAGGAGGAAAAGTTTCTCACCATGTGCAGTAACTGGAATTCTTTGAGATGCGTGCCCTTGTGGGTGCTCCACTTTAGCGGTGCATGAGCCCTGCACCTTTGATCAGAGATTTTTTGGTAACAGGACCTGTTCTGCCTGCGCCCTACACACTCCATGCCCTGTACCGAGGATATATAAGTAGGGGCCTATCAAATTCACAGCCATGAAAAACGCGTCACAGACCATGAAATCTGGTCTTTCATGTACTTTTACCCTATACTATAGGGATTTCATGGGGGATATGAGTGTTTCTCAGATTGGGGGGTCTTGACCCAAGAGGGAATTGCAGGAGAGTCGCAAGGTTATTTTAGGGGGGGTGGCGGTATTGCCACCCTTACTTCTGCACTGCCTTCAGAGCTGGGTGGTTGGAGAACGGTGGCTGTTGACCTGGCAGCCCCCAGCTCTGAAGGCGGCGCCCCCGCCAGCGCAGTGCAGAAGTAAGGCTAGCAGTACCGTACGATGCCACCCTTATTTCCGGGCTGCTGATTTCAGAGCTGGGCGGCTGGACAGCGGCGGCTGCTGACTGAGCCCAGCTCTACAAGCAGCAACACAGAAGTAAGGGTGGCAATACCATACCATGCCATCCTTTCTTCTGCACTGCTGCTCGTGGCGGCTCTGCCTTCAGAGCTGGGCTCCTGGCAGAAGTAAAGGTAACAGCACCCCCCCACACAATAACCTTGCAACCCCCACACAACTCCTTTTAGGGTCATGACCCCTACAATTACAACACCATGAAATTTCAGATCTAAGCTGAAATCATGAAATTTATGTTTTAAAACCTGCGACCGTAAAAGTAACCAAAATGGACCGTGAATTTGGTAGGGCCCTATATACAAGGCTGTGTGGGTGAACCATCCTCAGTTCCTTCTCTACTGGAAAGCCCACAGAGGCAGCTCCGACGCAGAGGGGAGGAAGGGAGGGTAGCGAAGCACCCACAGGGCACACATCTCAAAGAACTCCAGTTACTGCTCAAGGTGAGTAACTTCTTTGAGTGGCATCCCTGTGGGTGCTCCACTTCAGGTGACCTCCTAGCAGTAACACTTCTGGGAGATGGGAGTTTTGGAAAAGAGTCCATCACTAAAGAAAACTGCACTGCCTACTGCGGCATTAATTAGGGAACAGTGGTTGGAAAACGTGTGCACTGAGGAGCATATCGCAGCCCCGCAGATTTCAGCAACCGGAATGTCTTTGAGAAGAGCTACAGATGTAGACTATAGTAGAGCATGCAGTCACTCTCAGAAGAGGTATAACCTCAGCAAAACCATAACAGGCAATAATACATCCAGAGATCCATTTAGAACGTCAGATACTCCCTTAGAACTGGAATTAGATACTCCCTTAGACCTGGCTGCAATAGAAACAAAGAGTCTAGGGAATCTTCCTGAACAATTTCCTCTTAACATCTAACGTATGAAAAGCCGACTCCTCTGTAGACTGATGCGGCTTAGAAAGAAACCGAAAGGTGAGTAGTTTGGTTGATATAAAATTCAGGACCCCATAAGAACTTTGGATGAGGTCCTAAAGATACCTTGTTTTCCAAGGAGAAGGTAAAGCCCGTCTCCCCAACCCTTCAAGCAGAAGTGTTGACCTAAGGCGGCCATCTTCAGACAGATGTCGCAACAAGCACACAGCTAATGGCACAAAGGATTGTTTCATGAGACAGTTAAGAACCAGGCTGAGATCCCAAAGCAATGTAGAGGCTCTAATCTGCAGAAAAAGATTGGCAAGTCCTTTCAGGAATCTCACTGCGCTCAGATGTGCAAATACCAAGAAACTACCTATTTGCACACAGAAAGCTGTTATTGCCGCTAAATGAATCTTTATGGAACTCATAGAAAGGCCAGAAGTTTTCAATTCCAACAAGTAACCCAAGATTGAGGAAAGAGGCGACTGGCTGGAGAAAGATGGCGCTGGTTACACCAAAGGTTGTCATCTTCTGGGAATGGACAATCATCACTTGACAATTTCTGAAGGGAAGTATGTTGAGTAGATTCCTTTTAGCTATTTAAGGGATCTTTTGTACTTCCAATGAACATGTGGTCTCTTGTCCAGAGAATCATTGAGGAGCCAACCTTGTCATTGCAGAATGTTCAGATTGGGGTGAAGCATTGACTCGCATCCTGAGATAACGGTTGAGGTTTAATTGGGAGTCACCGCGGATGATGAGAGGAGTTTGATGAGGTAAGGAAACCAAACTTGTCTTGGCCAAGTTGGTGCAAAACAACTTTGGCTTGATCCTCTCTGATCTTGATAAGGACCTTTAACAGCAACGAAGTTGAAAGATGTACATTAAAAAAGACCCCCAAGCTAGGAATATTTTGTTGAGGATTTGAGAGTCCGGCTCCCATTCATAAATTTATGGAGAAATATCTGCTCAGGTCATCCACCACGGTGTTTTGTATACACGGGAGGTAAACCACCAAGATGACGATCCGATTGGCTACACATGAGTTCCCAAGCTTTATCACTTTGCTACAGACTGAGGGGGAAAGCACTCCACCCTGACAATCGATAGAATATATGCCTGCTATGTTGTCCATCATGATCTTGATGGAGTTGTTTTTGAGTAGGGGAAGAAAGTGAAAGCAAGCGTTTGACCTCTTTAACGCCAACACATTGATGTGCAAATGCTGTTCCTGTTGTGACCATTGTCCTTGGACTACGTGAGGACCCAAATATGCTCGCCATCCCAAGAGGGAAGCATCTAATGTTAACATGACTGCAGAGGGACCAGGTGAGTGACTGTAGGATCTGACTGAATACAGATACCTGCTTATTGAGACTGCATTTATGGGATACCTAAACAGTCCTGAGCCACCCGTAGAGACACTGAAGATGCAACCTGGCATTGTGTGTCACAAAAACACAAACTGCCATGTGCTCCAGCAGTTGTAGACATGTCTGTGCTACAGCTTGCGGGCTGAGGTGCACTCTTTGCATAAGCTTTTTTTTTTTTTTTTTTTTTTTAAAACAGCAAGGAACCTGTTGAGAGAGAGATATCCCCTGCCTGTTATTGAATCCAGAAACGCTCCTATAAAAATCAATTTACTGAGATGTGTCAGTGACCCAACCAACCTCAGTACCAAGTGACATCCAGAGGTTGCAAGGAGCAGAGACCTTGGCTCATTCAGTACCAGAATTCCTGCAGTACGGGAAGCCCAACAGAACTCAGTATCACCACCAATGATGTTGAAGAGGCTGTTGTGCGAGGCACTGATGTTGATACTGAGTGGGGTCAAGGATTCCATTGAAGCTGGTCTCTCAGTGGTAGCAGTCTTTGTTACCAATGGTATCTGAAGCATTTGGCGCCTCACTAGCTCTCTTCTTTGGGCCTGAGGTTTCCGGTGACTGGATCTTCTTTGATGAGGAACTCTGTTGTTCTGCTCCTCTTATCTCCTCCCTTACACTTTGAACGGGGAGCTCTTGGTACCAGCGGTGCAGTTATCGGTACCTTAGCCAACGAGAATGCCAGAAACTGGGGTTTTGGTGCCATCTTCCTTTTGGAAGCTCTCTGTGACAGTGCTCTCGATGATGATGAGGCACTGACGGATGCGGAAGGTACCTGTACAGCGGAGTTCTCTGTACCCAGTTCTCTGAAGCCAGTCATAAGGCTTTCTCCATCGTTAACTGTCTATGCTTAACTTCCCTGTTCTCACAGGAATTTCCCTTAAAAGAAGAGCATATTTCACAGGTGCTGGGACCGGGAGAGTCTCCGAGGCAACAAATACAGTGGGAGTGCCCAATAGGTCTCGACAAGAGAATCACTTTTTAAATCTTAGGGAGACCGGCATCCCCGACAAAAGGAAAAGTATTTCAAACCCCTCACTGGGGGGGAAAAGATTTTTCTTAAATAAAAAAAGGAGGGGTGGGGAGACACAGAAGTTCCAACTATAAGGTGCTAAACCTACTACTACAAAGCACTAATTATGTAGCTAAAAGACTAACGGGGGGATAAATGGACAGCAAACAGGCACATGCTAGACTCCATCTCTGGCCGAAGGCAGCGGAGAAGGAACTGAGGGCGGTTCACCCGTACAGCCCTTTATAGCCTTGGTACAAGGATGCGTAGGACACATGCACAGGCAGAACGGGCACTGCTACCAAAATCTCCAATCAAAGGTGCAGTGGCACATGCGTACCTGGAGTGAAGCACTCACAGGGACAATACTTGAAGAATCTCTCATTTAACTGCAATATAAATAAGATCCGTACATGGATATAAAATGGTACTTTATTGATACAACTATGCAGACCGCCCTGCACACTATCTGCTCTCTTATATACCCTTGCAGCACTGTGCATCAGCACAGATTTCTGCTGCAAAATTTGTATATTTACAGCAGGGAAAAAATTCAAAATGTTCAGGAACTTGCCTTGAGAATACTCACTCCTCATCCTGCTAGCCTCAACAATGAACTTGGGGAAAATGTGGGGTTTCCACCGACGGTGACACATGATTCCACCTCACTATTTCAGCTGTAAGCAGTTCTCAGTAGACTTCTTTTTGGGTTTGTTCAAGTTTCTGTGACTTTGGAGAATGTGTTTTAAAGCCAAAGACAGAAAATGCTGCATTTGCCAACACCAGTTTCCTGATTTACTCCAGCTACAATATGCAACATGGGCACATATCTTTTATGTGCTCCTGGCATTTAGGTGGCGTTTTGTTTTTTAAATACATCTTTTACAGGATCTCATTGTTTTGTACTTTGTTCTACTCAGTGGAAACTGGATACATGAGCAACTCCAAACAATTAAAACTTAAGTGATCATAGATAGGACAATGAATCTCAGATGGTTCAATTTCATTTCTAAATTTCAAAAGGATCTTCCTTATTAATGGAATTTATTAGGACACTTGAAGTGATCTGAGAGCAGCTTCTTGAATTTACTCCCTCACGCACACAGATCAATATTTCTGAAATGAATTCCCTCACCAGCAGCATTATTTTTAGTTGGCTGAAAATTGCACCCTTTTCGCCAATTTGCTATTATCCCCCCCCCTCCCCCACCCCACACACACTGAGATTAGTGCTTAATTATCTGCCTGACTTGTCATTAGTTCCATTTGCTCATTTCCTCCTTGTTCACGGTTTGTTACGCTAAACAACTGGATTCTCATTCAGCGTGGCTGAAAAAAAAATCTCTCTCAAAGCAAAAGCCAATTTCATAAGGAGCGTTTGTGTAACATCCTCTCCTCCTAGAATATCATCATAGCTGTATTCCTAACAGGTTTAACGTCTAAGCAGCAAACTACATTTCATGTGCAGCAAGGTCTCCTAGCACACCAATCCACTGGGGGGTGGGAGGGATTATTAATTCTCACCCCCTACTGAGGAATTTCAATGTCAATTGTGTAATCTCAGTATTGAATTCATGTCACCTACCTCTCCCAAAAGCACCCAGGTCTCCTCCCGCCTTTGCCGAGCTGCAGTCACTAAACTGGGAAGCGAGGGATTCGAAATCTTCCTCTCCAGATTTAATCTTCTGGATGTATCCTGTTGACACACGTGATAATTCATAGTCAGAGGCAAAAGTCAGAGAGCATGATTGGGAGCGGGGGGAGGGAAATATTCATAATGAAAAAGGGTAGATAAATCTGAGCTTTTGTTAGTTACTGAGGAGCATTTCAAGGGACCTGCTTTTCCCCTGTGCTATTTCAAAGAGGTGCTTCAGTCTTAGCATCCCCTAATGGTAAGTGTGAGCCATTGCAGAAGGTCCATAACTCCCAA
Organism: Mauremys mutica; assembly: GCF_020497125.1. NCBI lineage: Eukaryota > Metazoa > Chordata > Testudines > Geoemydidae > Mauremys > Mauremys mutica. The sequence goes on from NC_059091.1 coordinate 25,655,012, forward strand.
GAAACTAGTGCAGCACCTCAGGACTTCACTTCGTGTTCTTGGTGCCAAATACCAGTGGCCTTTTGCTGCACTGAATCCCAGAAGTTCAGGTTGCACTTGCAAGCATGACTGCCACTTTGGCCATGTCTACACTACTGGCATTTACTGAGGCACTGCTATGTCACGATAGCACCACAGGGTCAAAGTTTCCTACAATGACAGGAGGCGTTTTCCATCACTGTAGAAATTCTGCCTTGCTGAGCAACAGTAGCATTCTTCCGTTCACCTTCATGTGTTTGTATTACAATGTATTTGATCATGTAAATAACATTTCATGCTTTTCTACAACCTCAGATGCTTTCCTAGGATCTTTTACTACTGTGTGCGGTTCTGTGTATACTAGAAAAGAATCCATGACAGTGACTTACACAAGATGTGCAACAAATGGGGAAGCAGCTCCTGTGAAGCCCTAACCTCACTCACTAGTCACCAGTTGTAGTCTATAAAACTAGAAGTACTAGGTTCCTACAGAACCTGTCTCAGCGATTCACACCTCAGACGCCTTTTCACCACCCAGCTAAGACAGACAGTAGTGTACTTTCCAAAGTGCTCTGCATGCAAGAAGTGAGGTTTGCAAACCCTCTTAAATGTAAATCAAGTCAAAACTATAAACTTTCCCCACAACACTCAGAAGCACTTCTTACTGAAGGCTATTTCCAAGCACCTTTCAATCTTCCTTGTGCATCTTAAGCCTTTTCATCTCTAGTTGCTAAAAAGGGTGATGGGGAGAGAGGGGTTGAAATGCAGAGACTCACCACCAACAAATCAAGACAAGAACTTTGTACTTAAATCTACAAAAGTTTACCCTTGGTAAAAGGCCAAACATGGAAAATTTCAGCCAAATAGGTGGAAGATTTGGAAAGTTATGGGTGTCCGAAAATGGGGTTATAATGGAAATACTCAGCCTTAACTGGAAGCTGTCTTTTACAACTCCAGCACATGTACTACCCTGCCCTCATATCTGTGTAACAGCAGAATGTAACTCACCTTTTAGATTGTTCCTTCACATCAGCAACTCAACAACATTTGACTTGTATTTTGGAGAGTGGAAGGGGGTATCTAACTACTCAGGCATTGAAAACATTTAATCAGAGACAAGCAAAACCATGTCACACGCAGGTATCTGAATTATGCCATGACAGACAATTCTTGATGGTTCATTGAGATCCATTAGCCTCTTGAGCAAAGGGCTATGCAGGATTTTGGGTTCAAAAAAGAGAAGTTCATAGAGGATACATCCATCAACTACTATTAGCCAAGACGGGCAGGGATGCAACCCTCACGTTCCAGGTGTCCCTAGCCTGTGACAGCCAAAAGCTGGGAGTGGACAACAGGGGACAGGCCACTCGATAATTGCCCATTCTGTTCATTCCCTCTGAAGCACCTACCATTGGCCACTGTCAGAAAACAGGAATCTGGGCTTGATGGACCATTGGTTTGACCCAGCATAGCCACTCTTGTATCTTAATGCAACTGAATGGGCCATTTTGAAGAGCATCTCTGGCATACAGAGTACTACATCATTGCTAAATCAACCAGCACCGACCCTGCTTAACTTTTTAATTAGAAGCCATTAGCATTAAGATTAACAAAAGCACTCAATGCCCACCAGCTCTTTTTGGGAGAGGCACTCCACAAAAACCATGAATAGTATAGAAATTTGTTTCAGTGTTTATTTTGTTTCACTGAATGAAGGAGAATTTCCCTCTACCCAGAGCAGAGACCGTTCCCTGCACTGCATTCTCCCAGGCTCTGCATAAGTTCCAGTGGCTCAAGGAAACGGGCTGCCACCATTTCCACTACTGCACAAGCTGACAGAAGGTCCGGGGTTAGGGTGCTAGCCCAGAAAACTTGGGTTCAACTGTCTGCTCCACCCCAGGCTCCCTGCATGACCCTGGATAAGTCACTCAGGCCCAGTCTTCAAAGGTATTTAGATATGCAACTCCCACTAAAGTCAATGGCTGTTAGGTGCCTAACTACTAGTCTGTGCCTCAGTTTCCATCTGTGAAATGGGACAACAGCACTGCCCTGCCTCTCAGGGGGCTTGCAACGATAAGTACTGTAAAGCTTGTCAGGTGCTCAAACACAATGAGACTGCCAGTCCATACCAGTACCACAGAATATGTGCATCTCTGCCATTAGGAAATGCCACCTCTCTTCTTCCTGTGTCTCCTAGTTAGCTTTTATCACCTAGCTTTCATCCTCACACTCCTGCACTTCCCTAGTCAGTTTCGGTCTCCCCTTCGCATTTACACCCTTCACAGAAATGTTGCAGCCACCTCAGCTGTGATTTGGTGACTGATGATGAAATAAGCATGTGCTTTTTTTTTTTTTTTTTATAAACAATAATGGCCTAAGCTTAATAGCAATACTATTAACAGTCAAGGAGTGCTGGGGTATTAATGTTACAACAACATCTAGAACCCCAACTCAGGGCTCCCCCCAGAGCTACGCACTGTGCCATGTAGTGAGAGGGGCCCTGCTGCAAAACACTTACAGCTTAAATAGACAAAAGAGCATGAGGGGAAGTCACAGAGGGTAAGTAACTTCCCCAAGGTCTCACAGGTCAGCGGCAGAGCTCGAAGTAGAGCACCGATCTCCCAAGTCCCAGTCCAGTGCTTTTCCCTCTGGACCACAGGATGTTAAGTCACGTTAACAGCATCATACCTGTGTGTGCTTTAAAGAGAGAGAAACCATGGCACACCCCTGAAGAGGGGGAAGTTGAAGGAGGATTAATCAACAGAAGTGTGCCCACTTCACAGAGCTCCTGGGATGAGATCATGGCAGGAAGACGAGCACTACCAGCTTGTAGCATTTCAAAACTCGGGAGGTGGTTCTCTCCTTTAGCAGTGAAGAACAGCAGGGGACCGGAACAAGTCAGTCTTCAGATTATTTATAATTAGGGAAGGCAAGGTCCTAATGCTCTTTCAGACAATACAGGAGAACACAGATGTTAGAGGGAGAGATTCAGATCTCGTGTGCATGTTTCTCCACTTTTGTTTTCTCTGCATGCCTCTCCTGAGGCACCCTGCAGGTGCACATGCCTCAAAGGTGGTGTCGCTACCTACTTAACTTCAAGGGTTCATGTCTGGGGAGAACTTCAGCACCCCAAACAAAGGTGAGGGAGAGCTTCTTACTTCTTTCAAAGTAAGTCAAGCTTTGCTGCCTTCTGGACACCCAGTCTTCCATCTCCAAAGAGAAATGCTGGACACAGCAATTGCTATGAAAGGGGAAAGACTGTGCTTGGTCCAGCCATTATCAGCATGAGCATCCTACCAGTGAAACCCTGCAAGATCTTGGGACCATAAGGCAAGCTAGGTGTGGTAGTTGGACTTTCAATACAGCAATGACTGCTGGTTCTCCTGAAGCATTCAGGGAGAAGCACACAAGAAAAGGACGTTGTTTAGCCTGAAGTCAATAAATCTCCTGGTTTCAGAAGATGAAGAGCTTAATTGAAGTAACTTACCATTTGGGCACTGTAAGCCAGGTGAGAGCACTCATGCTCTGAAAGATGGGTATCTGGACACTAGATTTCAAGCTGTAGTTCATTGCTGTAGGAGGGTCAGTGGAAGAGCCTTATTTCAGAGTGTGTGCGTGCGTATGAACGAGAGAGCGCTAAATTCATTTTAATAGTTTGGGGGAATGCTCAGGGACAGAAGAGGGCAACATCAGATGCAAAAGTTTGAGGGGATAAAAAGTTTTGCTACCATATACGGCTCCAGAAATGCTCCCTCATTAGCAAATATTTTACAGATGAACTGCATCTGCACAGGAAGCAAATGCCACTCTAGCATTATACGAGTGCAAATGGCGCTTTAAGCCCTTTTTCTCTCTGTGTGCACTATAAAGAGCAACTCAGTCAAGCCACAGGTACAGCAATTCAGGTGCAAGAAGCCATGGAGACTCTCAGAGAGATCAGCACAGGTAGCTCATGGAAGAAGTGGGCTCTGAAGTTAGGAAAGTAAGGCCACTTAGCACAGAGCCATGGGTGGCAAGAAAACGAGCAAGAGTGGGAGAGGGCAAAGCAACTAGAGGGGAAATAGAGGCGCGAACAGCAGCAGCTCATGCACCAACAAGAGCGAAGATGTTAGCAGCAATGGAGACCTGCAGAGCCATGTTGACAGCACCACACATGAAGAGAGACCATGAAGCGAAATGCAAAACTCCAAGTGTCACCAGAAGGAGTGAGCTTGTGGAAAGAGACACCACATTCCTATTGGAGTTGTGGTGATTCCTGCCTTGCACTGATGGTCCAGTGGAGTTTAGCAATGTCTCAGTGCTTGTTGGAATTTTAAGGGTTAGCCATTACATGCAACATTCACATCTCATAGCAAGGAGACAGGAGCCTGTCAATAGTCAGAGAGGAAAGGAAATGAGCTTCCTCCTCAAGACCCCAGAACTACCCACAAAAGCTTGTGGCAGCCCTTGCCTTGGATGACACATTGCAGTAAGCTGCCATGTCATGAAGAAACGAGAGGAAAAAACCTCACTGACAGCAAGCTAACCAGTCACTGCCAAACAGCTACACCTCAATGATTCTCCAAAAGACTGTCTGGTTTTGGTGACCAACCAGTGACAAAAATATATGGTTGATTTTTGTCTTAAGCCAGTATGACTCAGTCTTCTGCTTGGCTAAGTTTTGTCTATTTTTAGGGACTGAAAGAGGATAGCTTGGTTTTTAAGGAAAATAAATCTGTCAAACTACATCAGATTTCATTCAAGCAGTTCCCAGTACAATAGTCTTCCACTGACTGAAACCGAGCATAAAACACTATTCCTTATTGCTTCAAGTCTTGGGATTTCCCCAACAATGGCGCATTTCCCCCCACCCACCCCAAAGTTCAATCAATAGGATCCCTTCAGCTGAAGTAATTGCCAGTACCCTACATCTGTGTAATTATGCAAGGAATTTAATTGAGTAGAGACTTGTTTCTGTATCTTTAGCTGGACTAGTGCTAACCTCAGAACCAGGCCTGTAGGAAAGCTGCCAGAGAGTGGCAGAGAGGAAGAATGGGGGACTGACTTTGGACTACAGCCCTGTGACTATATTTTGAGAGCCAGGGTAGTTTATATTCCTTCTGAGGAATTAATGTGATGATGTGCTTTAACGCAAAGACGCTAGCAGTAATGGGAGTGGTATTGCTAAATAAAAGGGGTATGCATATTTATCCCACCTTCTACTTTGTTTAATTAGAGGTGGAGCGGGAGAAGCAAGAGAGCACACAAAGGGAGCTGTGTATCAGTTCAGAATCAGTTCTGTATTTTATTTAAGGAAGATTAATGCAAGATTATGAGTAAGCCATTTACCCCAAAGAGGTTTGTTGTGTTTCTTGTGCCTCTGGGCAGAAGACCATTTGTTTTCATAGCATTTATGTATGCACACTGCAGTGGGAAAAATGAATATTGTTTATCTAATTAAACTAAGCTGCTCCAGCCTATTGTAAACAGTATATTTGCACAATACATTTGCTATCAAAATACAGCATTCTTCCAAAATACATATTTGCATCACCCTGAGTGCATGTTTACTTCCAAGCATCATACTAACCATGCTGGTAAATGTGTCATATTACCTCCCATTGCACCACACACACACACACACGAAGGTTCAGCCTTAATTTGCACACTCATGCTAAAAAAAGTAAAGGCACTTGAGTTAAGAAAGGATCATAAGCTTTAATGTTGAAGTCCCTGAGTAGTCAGTTTGTACCACGACCTTCATGCTGTTAAAAGCTTCTGGAGAATGAAGTTGTTACAGTGAATTTCACAAGTCTGCAAAGTGAAACTAAATAATTTGGTTATCACAGTTCTGCTAAATCTATGACCGTTTATTAGCCCAAGCACAAAACGTTCTTGCCAACTGGTTAGATGATCTTGTGGTTAAAGCACTAAACTGGGGGTCAACCGGTTCTGCCATGGACACCCTGTGCAGCTCTTGGCAAGACACTTAGGGCAGGTCTACACTAAGGGCGGGGGTCGAACTAGGGTACGCAAGTTCAGCTACGTGAATAGCGTAGCTGAATTCGAAGTACCCTAGTTCGAACTACTCACCCGTCCAGACGCCGCGGAATCGAAGTCCGCGGCTCCAAGGTCGACTCCGCCACCGCCTTTTGCAGTGGTGGAGTACTGGAGTCGACCGCGGCGCTTCCGGAGTTCGAACTATCGCGTCCAGATTAGACGCGATAGTTCGAACTCCGAGAAGTCGAACTCACCGCGTCCACCCGGCTGGTAAGTGTAGACTAGCCCTTACTCCCCATGCCTCAGCGCCCATCTCCAATGGGATTAATGGTCCTTCCTTTCACCAACTCTGCCTTGTCTATTTCAATCAGAAGCTCTTCAAGACAGGTACTGTCTCTCACTATGTATTTGTGCTGAGCCTGGCACAATGGGGCCCTCTAAGCATTGCTATAATACAAATCAAATCAGGATTATAGTGAAAACTAATTTAACCTACACATTTTAGTCACCCATTTTAACTTTCGTAATGGTATAAGATTTTGCAATGCTGGTTTATTCACAAATAATGCATCACCTCTAGCTGTCTTCAATCTACTTTCCTTATTACTCAAAAGAGAATCACAAGCAAGTAAAATGTCCAAAACTAACCAGTTTGTCTATCTAAAACGCTAACCTTTAGCAGGTTCCTTGAGGGCAGGAGACTATAACGAAGCATTTTCTTTAAACAAATTCCAATCACAGGTTTATATTGCATAAAACTTTAATTCCAGAGTTAAAGATTGTGAAGGAAATAGAGACTTAACTGCTCTCTAAACAAAACTTAAGACTGTGGTGTGCTATGTCTGTTGAACAAACGCCTCCCAGGAGATCTACTTAAACAATTCTGTGCTATAATTACGTTCATCAAGTACAGTACATCTGCACAAAGAAATTCAATGATACCTGACTATTTGTCAGAAATTGTAGTGGAGTTAAGCTGTGCATTCATGCAATACATTCTCTAGTGGGTTTTTTGGTTTTTTTTTTTTTTAAACTTTATAATTTTCTGTCATTTTCAGGGGGCTAATACCGGATTGGCTCTTTCCAGGTCAACAGTATCAATGTGTCATCTCACCTTCCTGGAGCAAGGAAAATGCAGAAACAACCTACATAAAATAATTATGAGTGGATGTTCCCTATGACCTTTGCAGGGAATAGCGTTTATCAAGCACAGATGGGAGTGTCGACAGAAATAGATTTTCTGATCATTCCATTTCATTCTCAGGAGACAAAAATACAATGATAATAAACATGATGAATGAAAGAATCCCTAATGGCCTTTATCAAGAACACAGCAGGACATTTACATCAAATAAGTTTTAATCACATCTCTCTCGTCCTCAGGCGCCACAGGGAAAAAGATTGCTAAACATAAAAATTATCTGATAGTGAGGGGACTTCAGTCTCCAGGGCTGTCAATCCTGCACTTTAGTCTAGCACTAAAAATCACTTTAAAATAAAAATTACATCCGGATCTCATACAGAACAAGATTAAAAAAAAGTCTCTATCCATAACCTTATCAGATGTTGAAGACCTGCTGTGTGAGATAAAGGAGGGCACCCAGACAAAGTTATAAAGACGACTGATTCATTTATTCAGAATAATGTTATCGCCCCCTTAGAAGCCCAGATAACTTGTGTGCAGATCTTCTAACAGCAGAAAGTCTAACTGGCTATAAGGTTCTGAAATACCACTTAGTTAACACAGCTCAAGAGAACTTTTCGCTCTAAAATTCACTCTCTCTCACTGGGACCTAAGTTTATGAACACTTGCTCTGTACCATGACAAAAGCACTCTTGCTTCTAGTACAATAAAACCCCATTTATCCGACCCTCCATTATCCAGCTCTCCATATGAGCCAGCGCACAGGTCCAGAAACAGGCACTCTCCCCTGTGGCCACTGGATGGTGCTGCAGGCCCGCATTTTCCCATTCTCAGGATTATCCCAATTTTTGATTATCCAATCAGGCCCCAATCCCAGTTAGATCAGATAAATGGGGTTCTGCTGTATCAGTATAGGACAGCAAACTTTGCTGTACTACAAAGTGTCAATTGTCAGTTATTTGGTGTGGTGTGAAATTCCCCCCATGCAAAGAGCAAACAAGACCTAGGCCCACCTAAACCCTCACCTCTATGTGGGGGGAAGGGGGAGGCAGCATGAGGCCTAGGTACTACTGCAGTCACGTGCTCGCTCTTTGCACAGAGGAGAGTTTCACCCTAAGATATAAGTGAATCTACTAGGATTAATTACTGTTTATGACAGCCAGGCTGCAAATATTTCAAATTATTTTTATTTATAAAATTCTCAACTCCATGCGCACAGTGCTAATAAACTTTGTTGTAGCACTCCTCACACCCTGCAATACACAACAGCTTCTTTATTATGCCAGTTATAACTAATTAATTAACTTAACTCACAAAGGAGATTTTCCTGAAAAGTTGCTAGCATTCTTGGCAGTTAATTCCGCATCTCTTTCAAAACACACTGGGCAACAGGTTAAGCTTCAGGGCTGCACAGAGTTTGCTGGGGGTGATTTTCTTCTCCCCCAGATGCTGTCAAATTGTTGGCTTTTTTAATTGAAGCAGGATCAAGGCTGTTGCAAGTAAAACCTCATTGCTGAGCCTTCCAAAAGCAACAAGAAACTTTACAGTAACGTAACAGCATGCAGCTTTACAGCTTCAAAGCACTTTACAAAAAGTCAGTCCTCACAACACCCCTGTGAGGTAGGTAGGTCAGACTATTTCGCAAATGGGAAACAGGTTAAGGTGCTGATCCAAAGTCAGACGAAAGACTCCCACTGACTTCACCCCAGACCCTGACTAACTTGGCCCCAAAGCAATAGGAGAGTCAATGGAGAAGCTGGGGTGAGAATCCAGTCTCTAAATGCCAATCCCATGCTCAGTTTGCAAGTCCAAACCTCACCGCCTAAGCAGCATCCCAATTAAAAGCTACCAGCATTGCAAGGGAAAATATGTATGGTGACTTGTCCCAACAGGCATTAGGAAAGACACAGGATTCCATCCCTCCTGGACCAGTTTAAGGCTACCGCACACTGGGAAACTTACTGTGTACATTTTGTGGATCATCTAAGCAGGATATTTGACTATCCCTGTGCAAATGTTTATGCACATCTCAAGCACAGATTTATCAGAATTTATAGAAACTGCATTAGGGCAAATGAAATCTTAAATATAGAAAAAGGAAGATGTTAAAGGAACATTTGTTTTAGCTTCAAATAATTATTTTATTTTTAAATATAAAAATATACACATTTACAAAGAAAATACAAACACACCTGTCTGACATGACATTACAAAAACATAAAGAGGGGATGGGGAAGGGATGAATCCTGTTCTTAGGTCATTTAATCAGGGTCAGTGAATCACACAGCAAAATTGATTCCCCAAGTGGCTGTGCTACACGAAAGTCCATGTTCAAGCCACTTGGCTCAAAAACTTTGCCTTAGAGGGTTCATGACACTAATAAGCCATTTCTCTGTCTGTGTCTGTGTGTGTGTGTGTGTGTGTGTGTGTGTGTGTGTCTGTCCCTAACAGGACTTTCCCCTTTTCTACCATCAACCTCTCCTGCTTTTACTTGCCATTTATAAGCTCCAGTGCCTCATCTTTGCTCCGCGTGATCTTTTCCTGCCTCCATGATGAGGGCCTTCTGGATTGGTTGTGCTTCACCAAGAGGTGTGAACAGCGCACTTTGGCGGGCTCTCCTTGGCCGTTCTTCCCACCACCGCTGGGGCGCTCCCACTGGCTAGCATTTGTAATGTGGTTGAAGTAGTACACACGGCCTACAAATAAAAGGGAGTAAAGGGTTAGATTTTAGAAGTTCCTTTCAGACTCATGGCACTAGCTTCTTGCTTATCAGAAATACAAGACTGAATTTCTGCAAGTGGGTGAGAATGTGTGGACGTTGGCTCAAATCAGGAACTGGAAACACTCAATATCCCATAATAAGAGAATGCTGCAGCATTGCAGATGTCAATCCCATCTGTTAAGATTCTGGTCTCTATCAAAACACTCCTAATAAGAAATAAAGGAAGAGGGTGTGAGCACAACAGCTCATTCAGCCTCTTTCCAGCTCTGGAAAGTGACTTCAGTCCTGATCCAGTTCTCACTGAAGTCCATGTCAAAACTCCCACTGATTTCTATACAAGAAGGTCCTTAAACCTTCCCAGGATAACCTCCACCACAGGTGAACTGGATAGTTCATATTTGTAAAGTACTAATTATTCTTATGAAATCAGAAAGTGTCTGCAGCCTTCCGGCATCACACAACAGCAACACACCTTCTGAAGAAGTGCACTCACACAACAGAACTCTGCCTGTATTATCCCTGAAGAGAAAATGAAAGGTTCTGGGTTTCTGGCAAAGAACAAGGAGATTATGTTTCGCTTTACCCCAGCATATATGTGAAGATAAAGCATTGTGAAATCCCTACATAGGAAGGATGAAAGGCCTAGATATCAGTGACTCATACACCTTACAAATGCATCATAATTTACAGATTTCAGGAAAGATGTGGACAAACTGGAGAAAGTCTAGAAAAGCACAACAAAAATGATTAACGGTCTAAAAACCATGACCTATGAGGGAAGATTGAGTTTGGGTTTGTCTGGGGACACAACAGTTTTCAAGTATATAAAAGGTTGTTACAAGATGGAAGGAGAAAAACTGTTCTCCTTAACTTCTGAGGATAAGACAAGAAGCAATGGGTGGTTTGGGTTGGACATGAGGAAAAACTTCCTGTCAGGGTGATTAAGCACTGGAACAAATTGCCTAGAGAATCTCCATCATTGGATTTTTAAGAGCAGGTTAGACAAACACCTGTCAGGGATGGTCTAGCTAATACTTAGTCCTAGCTAATACTTAGTCCTTCCAGGAGTGCAGGGGACTGAAATAGAAAACCTTGCAGGGTCCCTTCCAGTCCTATGATCTTGCAGTTGGAAGACTAAGCAAGAAATCATGTCTGTGTGTGCCGGGCACTGCACAAACAATGGGGCCTTGATCCTGGATGTGTCTTTGGGTGCTACCACTAACAAAAACCGCTCCTCAACCAAAATCAACTGCTCTTTAGAATAAGCAGCAAAATTCTCCAGAAGCATGCAGTCAAGAGGACAGGGGACACTCGGCTGTGAAGCCAAGCCAATCAATACTGTAACTTGGAGATGCTGCAAGCTCCTGCCCTCCAAGCTGGCAGCAGCTCGTTCCTGCACAAGCAGGAATTCACATGAGCCAGGCTGATTTTCTCCACTATTAACGTCCCTCTCTATAACCCCTTTCAGCCCAAAGGATTTTGAACCAGCAAACCAAGCACTCAATGCTCTTAAGGAGTGTGACTGTCATGCACAGAGCACTGCATAGAAGGCAACAAGGAGGAGAGGGAAAGGGAAATTCCAGCCCAAAGATACAGGGACCAAACCTCCAATTATAAAACTACCACGTGGGCTTGTCAGCATCCTGGCAAAACTGGAACATGATTCATGTCATGACCCCGTGCAGGTGCTTTGCCTCTAACCTGCACACGGAACATGTCATGGCATTGCTCCAGACTTGACCCTACCCCATAGCAGAACAAGCCCCAGTATCCACTCCATCCACACTGGGACCAGCATCCAAGACAGGCAGCTTTCCAGCTTTCACTTCCCCCCCCCCACACACACACACAGGGACACTCTAGAGCTTCATTCCAGACTTGCCCATCCACCCCAACGTGAACAAACATGAGACCTCCAGAGCTTGCTCTCTGGTCTCACACCACGGGGAAAACTTATCCCCAAGCAAAGACATGGTGAGATTCCCAGCCTGCCACAATAGAGCCTCCCTCCCCCACCACAGAGAATCACTGAAAGTCACTTCAACCCTGGCTGTACTCAGTGCATGCAGCAGGGCACCCACACCCCATCCCGAACCATCCCCCAGCAACGCCCTCCCCATGGGAACCAATCACCCTCCTCAAAGACACCCCCCCATAAGGAACAACCAACCCCCCAGGACATCACCATGCATGCAACAGAACAACCCCCTCACAGACCAGCCCATGGGGACCAAGCAACCGCCCCCCCATACACCTGTGGGACCAGCCCTTCACAGCTCTCACCTCCAGGCCCAAACCCTCTGCACCCCAACCCCTGCGGTGCCAGCTCACCCCCCCCAGCCCAAGCCCAGCCCCTCTGCACCCCAACCGCTGTGGGGCCGGTTACCCCCCCCACCATCAGCCCAAGCCCAGCCCCGCTGCACCCCAACCCCCGCGGTGCCAGTCACCCCCCACACCAGCCCAAGCCCAGCCCCTCTGCACCCCAACCCCCGCGGTGCGAGTCACCCCCCACACCAGCCCAAGCCCAGCCCCTCTGCACCCCAACCCCCGCGGTGCCTGTCACCCCCCCCACCATCAGCCCAAGCCCAGCCCCTCTGCACCCCAACCCCCGCTGTGCCAGTCACCCCCCCCACCATCAGCCCAAGCCCAGCCCCTCTGCACCCCAACCCCCGCGGTGCCAGTCACCCCCCCCATCAGCCCAAGCCCAGCCCCGCTGCACCCCAACCCCCGCGGTGCCAGTCACCCCCCCCACCATCAGCCCAAGCCCAGCCCCGCTGCACCCCAACCCCCGCGGTGCCAGTCAACCCCCCCACCATCAGCCCAAGCCCAGCCCCGCTGCACCCCAACCCCCGCGGTGCCAGCTCACCCCCCGCATCAGCCCAAGCCCAGCCCCTCTGCACCCCAACCCCCGCGGGGCCAGTCACCCCCCCACCATCAGCCCAAGCCCAGCCCCGCTGCACCCCAACCCCCGCGGTGCCAGTCACCCCCCCCCCACCATCAGCCCAAGCCCAGCCCCGCTGCACCCCAACCGCTGTGGGGCCAGTCACCCCCCCCACCATCAGCCCAAGCCCAGCCCCGCTGCACCCCAACCCCCGCGGTGCCAGTCACCCCCCCCCACCATCAGCCCAAGCCCAGCCCCGCTGCACCCCAACCGCTGTGGGGCCAGTTCACCTCCCCACCCAAGCACCCACCCAAGCCTGGCCAGGCCCGGCCCGGCCCCTCCAGGTCCAGGTCCAGGTCCCCACCCAGCCAGGCTCCCCCACTCGCCAGGCCCAGGCCCGCCCAGCCGGCCCCGACCACCCCACCCCCCACCGGCTCAGCCCCAACCGGCCCAGGGCCAAGCCCGGCCCCCGCCCCGCAGCCCCGGCTCCCGGCGCCCCCCGGCCCGGCCCGCGGTACCTGAGCTGCGGCTCATGCGCTTCTCCCAGCCCGACGGCAGCTTCTCCTCCTCCGCCATCTTCCCTCCGCCGCGCCGGCCACGCCCCGCCCGCCTGGCGCCACTGCCTCCCGTTGGCGCAGGGCAGACCGGGGCCACGCCCCCGCTGGCGCCCATTGGTTCAAAAGAGCTGAGGTCCCGCCCCCTCGCTAGACACTGTCTCATTGGCGCAGAAGATCAGTGATTGGCTACGGGCGAAAGGCCGCAATGATTCCGGAAGCGATTCCGGCGCCTCCGGACCACGTGACGGGGACGGAAACCGGGGAGGGACAAGGCGAGAACGCCACGGCCAGCTGCTGTCGGGCGTTCCTATACCGAGCCACGTGGGGAGGTAGCGCACAGTGCACCCGGAAGCGTTACAGCTTCATAGACTCTAGGGCTGGAAGGGACCTCGAGAGGTCATCGGGTCCAGGCCCCTGCCCTCATGGCAGCACCAAATACTGTCTAGACCGTCCCGGATAGACATTTATCTATCCTGCTCTTAAATATCTCCAGGGATGGAGATTCCACAACCTCCCTAGGCAGTTTATTCCAGTGTTTAACCACCCTGACAGTTAGGAACTTTTTCCTAATGTCCAACCTAAACCTCCCTCGCTGCAGTTTAAGCCCATTGCTGCTTGTTCTATCCTTAGAGGCTAAGGTGAACAAGCTTTCTCCCTCCTCCTTATGACACCCTTTTAGATACCTGAAAACTGCTCTCATGTCCCCTCTGTGTCCAGGGCCGGCTCCAGACCCCAGCGCGCCAAGCGCGCACTTGGGGCGGCATTTTGCCAGCAGGCGGCTCCGGCGGACCTTCCGCAGTCATGCCAGCGGGAGGTCCACCAGAGCCGCGGGACCAGCAGACCTCCCGCAGGCATGACTGCGGAGGGTTCGCTGGTCCCGTGGCTCCGGTGGACCTCCCGACTGCGGAAGGTCCGCCGGAGCCGCCTGCCGCCCTCCCAGCGCACCCTCCGCAGGCACGTCTGCAAGAGGTCCCCCGGAGCCACGGGACCGGCAGCGCGCCCCCTGCGGCATGCCGCCGTGCTTGGGGCGGCCAAATTCCTAGAGCCGCCCCTGTCTGTGTCATCTCTTTTCCAAACTAAACAAACCCAATTCTTTCAGCCTTCCTTCATAGGTCATGTTCTCAAGACCTTTAATCATTCTTGTTGCTCTTCTCTGGACCCTCTCCAATTTCTCCACATCTTTCTTGAAATGCGGTGCCCAGAATTGGACACAATACTCCAGTTGAGGCCTAACCAGCGCAGAGTAGAGTGGAAGAATGACTTCTTATGTCTTGCTCACAACAAACCTGTTAATGCATCCCAGAATCACGTTTGCTTTTTTTGCAACAGCATCATACTGTTGACTCATATTTAGCTTGTGGTCCACTATAACCCCTAGATCCCTTTCTACCATACTCCTTCCTAGATAGCGTCTTCCCATTCTGTATGTGTGAAACTGATTGTTCCTTCCTAAGTGGAGCACTTTGCATTTGTCTTTATTAAACTTCATCCTGTTTACCTCAGACCATTTCTCTAGATCATTTTTCATTTTGAACCTATGCTCCAAAGCAGTTGCAATCCCTCACAGTTTGGTATCATCTGCAAACTTAATAAGCATACTTTCTATGCCAATATCTAAGTCGTTGATGAAGATATTGAACAGAGCCAGTTCCAAAACAGAACCCTGCAGAACCCCACTCGTTATACCTTTCCAGCAGGATTGGAAACCATTAATAACTACTGAGTATGGTTATCCAGCCAGTTATGCACCCACCTTATAGTAGCCCCATCTAAATTGTATTTGCCTAGTTTATCGATAAGAATATCATGCGAGACCATATCAAATGCCTTACTAAAGTCTAGGTATACCACATCCACCGCTTCTCCCTTATCCACAAGACTCATTATCCTATCAAAGAAAGCTATCAGATTAGTTTGACATGATTTGTTCTTTACAAATCCATGCTGGCTATTCCCTATCACCTTCCAAGTGTTTGCAGATGATTTCCTTAATTACTTGCTCCATTATCTTCCCTGGCACGGAAGTTAAACTAACTGGTCTGTAGTTTCCTGGGTTGTTTTTATTTCCCTTTTTGTAGATGGGCACTATGTTTGCCCTTTTCCAGTCTTCTGGAATCTCTCCTGTCTTCCATGATTTTCCAAAGATAATAGCTAGAGGCTCAGATACCTCCTCTATTACCTCCTTGAGTAGTCTAGGATGCATTTCGTCAGGCCCTGGTGACTTGCAGGCATCTAACTTTTCTAAGAGATTTTTAACTTGTTCTTTTTTTATTTTCTCTTCTAAACCTACCCCCTTCCCATTAGCATTGAGTACGTTAGGCATTCCTTCAGACGTCTCGGTGAAGACCGAAACAAAGAAGTCATTAAGCATCTCTGCCATTTCCAAATTTCCTGTTACTGTTTCTCCCTCCTCACTGAGCAGTGGGACTACCCTGTCTTTGGTCTTCCTCTTGCTTCTAATGTATTGATAAAAAGTCTTCTTGTTTCCCTTTATTCCCGTAGCTAGTTTGAGCTCATTTTGTGCCTTTGCCTTTCTAATCTTGCCCCTGCATTCCTGTGTTGTTTACCTATATTCATCCTTTGTAATTTGTCCTAGTTTCCATTTTTTATATGACTTATTTTTTAGATCATGCAAGATCTCATGGTTAAGCCAAGCTGGTCTTTTGCCAAAATTTTTATCTTTCCTACCCAGTGGAATAGCTTGCTTTTGGGCCCTTAATAGTGTCCCTTTGAAAAACTGCCAACTCTCCTCAGTCGTTTTTCCCCTCAGTCTTGATTCCCATGGGACCTTACCTATCAGCTCTCTGAGCTTACCAAAATCCGCCTTCCTGAAATCCATTGTCTCTATTTTGCTGTACTCCCTTCTACCCTTCCTTAGAATTGTGAACTCTATGATTTCATGATCACTTTCACCCAAGCTACCTTCCACTTTCAAATTCTCAGTGAGTTCCTCCCTATTTGTTAAAATAAAATTTCTAGTCTTAAAAACATCTTGGATTCAGGATGAAAAGCATCATGGGACAAGGGTTGCATGTATGTTTGGTCATTAACTTGGTTTCCGTTTTTGTTTTGTGAACTGCTGGGTGATCTTTGATTGTTTCATATTTTCAGGGTTTCTCACACAGAGCAGCAGGAAGGAACTCCACTGATGCATGATTAAAAATAGCTCAAAGGGATGAATAACCAACATTTAGAAGACAAGGGGAGAAGTCACTACAGGTAAAATAGAGGAAAGTGAAGCACAGGTGTCTGAGAAAGTAAGTCACCAAAAGTCCAGCAGATGGAGCAGCTACAAGCAAAGAGATAGGAATTCAAGAAGATATTTCAGTTTGTTCAGCTGAGAATGCAACTGGTTCCTTATTCCAGTAGAGGTACAAGGACGCATAGGGTAGGTCTAGTTAAAAATTATGTTAAAGGAGCCAGGAAAAGGGTTTCAAGGGAATAAATATAACAGCTGTGAGAGAAATCTTACCAGACTTTACCATGGAAACCAGGAGACAGCCTGGGTTAAGAATGAAGGTATTCAGAAGTCTATTATTACTATTGCTGTTATTTGTTAAAGTGCTTTTTAATCAATTGCTCTCCTCTCAGTCTTGCTGCCAATTATGTCTCATTGATGTAAATTCTCAGGATCCTAGCCAATCATTTACATTGACAGAGCTGAATGAACAGTTCAGAGAGGTTTTTTGGGGGTGGGGAGAGGTTGTTTGAACGTTCAGTGAGAATGACAGGGCAGAGCATGTACAAGGTTATAGTACCTACCAACATAGGATGCCCATAGCTTGGGCAGAGGCTGTTACAGAAAGAAACATGATGGGAGTTGCTGTTTGCATGTTCCTGCCTGGATCATAGCTTAACCACAGAACTACTACAAAGTTTCTTTTAAAAATGAGAAATCTAAATTTAAAAGGACAGATACATTTGCTTGGGTTTGTGCTGCTTAAGCTAGCTAGAACAGAGTCCCTCTCAGCAGATGGATTCATCTTATTCCAGAAAGTTAAATGGCCTAGAACACCACCACTGCTTCCAACAGCTGTATTAATTAGGGCTCCTGTGGCAGTTATTGAGGAAGAGAGATTTCTTCTGACTTAAAAAGCCAGGAGCAGGACATCAAAGTTGTCAGGAGACTTTTATTACGAACAATTTTTTTAAAACAAAATCAACCTTCTTACAAGTTTGCAGCTAGTTTTATTGCCATCAAAGCTAAAGACATCTGATAAAACTACATGCACAACTTGAGCTTTTAATTTCTACCTTACATGAAATAAAGTTTATAGACAAGTTTTATATTAGAAAAAAAATAGAAAAGTGATGCCCGCCATGTACAACTGCAGCTAGAGTCAAGGCTACTGATAATATAACTCCAGGTTCATGCCATCGTGGATTTCATCTGGAAGGAATGAGTTAAGGGGAATTCCCCAGGAAATGCTCAAACTCAAATGGAAGAAGGCATTAAGTTTCTACCAGCTCAATACTTCAGAATTCTCCTTCCCTCTTTACTACTGGTGTGCGTTTCTGTCCCAAATGGACAAACTAAACTGCTAGTGTTATGGAAGGGAACATGGGTCATATGAGACGCAAGCATCAACGTTAGAAGCAGCAGCATCTTAACTTAGCAAATTAGTCCCCGTCATATGCCACCCCACTCAATTTAGTAAGGGACTTTTTCCTATAGATTCACCAGTTATCTTATGATGGTCTACCAATACCATCAGTCACCAGTACCCAAGAAGATAAGCAAGACCTCTGTTTTGCGACAAGCAACTATGTCAGATTAGAAAAGGTCTCTGTCTAGCTATGTATTTATAATGTGCCTGTCACTCCACTACTTAGGTTGTGGATCTTGTAAGTGACAGTTATTTTAACTAGACAAAGGGTTTCTCCAGAAGCTGCAGTTTACTCAGACTATTCTAATGTTCAAGGATACAGTCTCCCAGTGATACATGGTCCTTGAAGATTGTGTACCTGCACAAACGTTTTAAAAAGGAAGTTAGTCAAGAACAGAAGTGTAATACAAGAATTAACAAAAGGATGTGCAGTCAATAAGAATGGAACAATTGTGATAGTGCCCAGAGGTTTGCTGGTATCCGTTACTACATTAGAAAATCACTGAAATGTTAAAACAGGTTTCTGAAACCGTGTTTTTTAACAAATGCCAGTCATGAATTCCGTGGGGAAAGGGAAGAGACTGCCTATGTGCAGTTAGAACAGGAGTACTCGTGGCACCTTAGAGACTAACAAATTTATTTCAGCATGAGCTTTCATGAGCTACAGCTCACTTCTTCGGATGCATAGAATGGAATACACAGACAGGAGATATTTATACATACAGAGAACATGAAAAGGTGGCAGTATGCATACCAACTGGAAGAGTCTAATCAATTGAGATGAGCTATCATCAGCAGGAGAAAAAAAACTTTTGAAGTGATAATTAAGATGACCTATAGAAGGTGTGAGGAGAACTTAACATAGGGAAATAGATTCAATTAGTGTAATGACCCAACCATTCCCAGTCTCTGTCTGTGTGTTCCATTCTATGCATCCGAAGAAGTGAGCTGTAGCTCACGAAAGCTCATGCTGAAATAAATTTGTTAGTCTCTAAGGTGCCACAAGTACTCCTGTTCTTTTTGCGGATACAGACTAACACGGCTGCTACTCTGAAACCTGTATGTGCAGTTACAGTATTAAATATATAACTTCACATATAGAAGTTAGAATGGCTATACAGGGTCAGACCAAAGGTCCATCTAGCCCAGTATACTGTCTTCTGACAGTGACCAACGCCAGATGCTTCAGAGGGAATGAACAGAACATGTAATCATCAAGTGAGCCATTCCCTGTTAGGGGAACAGCAGGAAATTCTGAAAAAAAGATAGAGAACCATGTAAAAATCTTGAGTCGAATGTCACTGCAGGTGAGAATATGAAGGAAAACTCAGTCAGTAGCATTCATCCAGAATAATTTGTAGTTATTTACACTTTTGTTTTATGAAGTTTAGAGCCACTGGCCTGCCTCTCAGACGTTGTTAAGTGAGAGGTTTGTCCAGAAACATTGGACAATGGGGAAGGTACAGAACGTGAAACATCTGAGAATTAACAAATTCAGAACCTAAAAAGAAATCTTAAATGAACACTCACTGGAAGTCTACACCTCATGCCTCCTCTCCCTAGGATCACCCTTTCTGTTGCATTCTTTAAGATTTTGCATTCATATGCAGCTTTCCATCCCAGAGTGCATCACAAACTATTGAGACACATTACCTCAAATACAGCCATCTCTGGGTATGTGTGGTGGGAGGGGTGTGGATTGTAGCTGAAGACTGCACCAGACACACCCACATGCAGGGAAGTGCACAGAATTCAGTTTACCTGCCTTGGGAGGACGAAGAACTAAAATGACCCTGCTTGGGATTGAAAGCTGTAGCTCCAGGGAGTCCCAGTGCATCAAGCCTGCTAAGGTGGGGGTGGCCAACATGCGTCTCTTGAAAAGTTAATATGTGGCTCCTTGTATAGGCACCAACTCCAGGGCTGGAGCTACAGGCGTCAACTTTCCAATGCGCCCAGGGGTTCTCACTGCTCAACCCCTGGCTCTGCCACAGGCCCTGCCCCCACTGCACGCCTTCCTGGGTCTGCTGTACTCTCACTCCTCCCACTCAGAGCCTCCTGCACCACCACAAAACGGCTGATTGGGAGGTGCGGGGAGGGAGGAGGAGGCGCTGATCAGCAGGGCTGCCAGTGGGTGGGAGGTGCTGGGAGCAGGATGGGGGAGCTGATGGAGGGCTGCTGACATGTTACTGTGGCTCTTTGGCAATGTACATTGGTGAATTCTGACTCCTTCTCAGGCTGGCCACTCCTGTGCTAAGATGTTTCCTTCCGTCGCCCCTGCGTTTAATTCACCCACTTACCATTTCTTCAGCACAATTTTGTCCCAGCGGGTCCCAGTCTGAGCCGCAATGAGTTTCTTCAGGTCACCGATCGTGTCCTCAGTGCTGAGCAACAGGGTTAAGGAAACTACATTCGCACCCAGGTATCGAGCGCCTGGAGAATGCGACATTGACCAGGGCCAGAATCCCCCTCCCCTGCAAGGGGCTACACATTTATAGTTGCCTTCCCCACCTGTCATGTTACAGACACCCACCACCACGGTGTTGTGACGAAATGAGACTGTTCTTAACGTTTCCTCTGAATACTGTAGGGATGCCTCAGTTTCCCCTATGCCTTTCTTAAGTCTCTAGGTGGTGGGATAAGGGGGTGTAATTGTTGCAGAGCAAAGGGCTGACACTCTATATCCTGGCAACTAATGGCCGGGGCCCTTCCCCCCTGCAAGGTGATAGCTAAAGGTGTTGGAGAACAAAGGAATCAGGTGACCTCCTGGCCTGGGAAAGGGACAAAGAGTGAGGGGCAGACGTTGGTGTCTGGCTCACTGCCCCTCAAAATGGACCCGGCTGAGGGATCCTGTTCTTTGTACCTACAAGCTCTGTTTTAGAGCGTGTTCCTGTCATCTAATAAACCTCTGTTTTACTGGCTGGCTGAGAGTCACGTCTAACTGAGGAGTGGGGGTGCAGGGCCCTCTGGTTCCCCCAGGACCCTGCCTGGGCGGACTCGCTGTGGGAAGCGCACGGAGGGGCAGAGGATGCTGGAGGCTGAATGCTCCAAGCTCAGACCCAGGAAGGTGAAGCCATGTGAGCTTCTTGCCCTGGAGACAGTCTGCTCACAGAGAGGAGACTTCACCAGAGTCCTGACTGGCTTTGTAGGGAGCAGTGCCAGAGCATCGCCCAGGGACTCCGTGACAGGCATCTCCCACGGGGTAGGGTGCTCTCGCTAGGAGAGGAAAGGGCACTGATGGAAGCTCCCATTCCCAAACGCCCCAAGGCTCCCACAAGCTGTACCCCCAGCATCCCCTCCGGAGGATACTTGCATTTGACCCGCACTTTCTTACCCAGCCGGTCGTTACAGACAACTTCAATCATCCTGCCTGCCTGGGGGGAAGCGAGAGGCGTTAGGGGTGGAGGAAGGGGAGACCCGCGGAGCTGGGGAGAATTGGGGCTGAGAGCTGGGGGGGGGAGAGAGACTGACCCCCAGGCGGTCGGGGGGCGGGCCTGGCTGAGGGGCAGGGGGGGCTGGCTGGGGGGAGGCGTTAGGTGGGGGGGCAGGGTGACCCCCCCCCCGGCGGTCGGGCCTGGCTGAGGGGCCGGGGGGGGCTGGCTGGGGGGAGGCGTTAGGCGGGGGGCGGGGTGACTCCCCCGAGCGGGGGGGAGGGGGGCTGACCCCCCCCGGCGGTCGGGCCTGGCGGAGGGGCAGAGCGGGGGGGGGCTGGTGGGGGGGGGAGGCGTTAGGCGGGGGGGGCGGGGTGACCCCCCCCCGGCGGGCGGGGGGCGGGGCTCGCGGAGGGGCAGAGGGGGGGGCTGGCTGGGGGGAGGCGTTAGGCGGGGGGGGCTGACTCCCCCCAGGCGGTCGGGGGGCGGGCCTGGCTGAGGGGCAGAGCGGCGGGGGGCTGGCCGGGGGGAGGCATTCGGGGGGGGGGGGGGTGACGCCCCCGAGCGGGGGGGAGGGGGGCTGACCCCCCCCGGCCGTCGGGCCTGGCTGAGGGGCAGAGCGGGGGGGGGCTGGCCGGGGGGAGGCGTTAGGCGGGGGGGGGACTGACCCCCCCCAGGCGGTCGGGGGGCGGGCCTGGCTGAGGGGCAGAGGGGGGGGCAGGCTGGGGGGAGGCGTTAAGCGGGGGGGCGGGGTGACTCCTCCGGGGGGCGGGGTGAGCCCCCCCCCAGGCGGTCGGGGGGCGGGCCTGGCTGAGGGGCAGAGCGGGGGGGGGCTGGCCGGGGGGAGGCGGGGTGACCCCCCCAGGCGGTCGGGGGGGGCAGAGGGCTCGGGCCGGAGGGCCCCTTCCCGGGGCGGAGCCGGCCCTGCCGGGGAGCCCCCACCGACCCCGCTCCCGGTCACCCACCGCCGCTGCCGCTGCCCCGCCGGCGCCTCGCAGCTCCCGAAAGTGCCGAGGAGATGCTGGGGGCTGACCCGGAAGCGGAAGTGCGCTGCTAGCGGCAGGAAGTCGGTGTGGGGGCCGGGCTGAACCGGAAGCGGAAGTGCCTGGCGATGGCGGCGGCCGCGGGTCTGGGGGCGCTGCCCGACTCCCTCCTGCTGGAGATTCTGGGGCTGCTGCCGCTGCACGAGCGGCTGCGCGGGGCCAGGTGCGGGCGCGGCCCCCCGCGGCTCGGTCCAAACCGCCCCTCCCCCCCCGCGGCTCGGTCCAAACCGCCCCTCCCCCCCCCAGCGGCTCGTTCCAAACCGCCCCTCCCCCCCCAGCGGCTCGGTCCAAACCGCCCCCCTCCCCCCCCGCGGCTCGGTCCAAACCGCCCCTCCCCCCCGCGGCTCGGTCCAAACCGCCCCCCCCCCCCCGCGGCTCTGTCCAGTCCGCCCCTCCCCCCCCCGCGGCTCGGTCCACCCCCCTTCTCTCTCTCTCTCTCCTCCCCCCCCGGAAGCTCTGTCCACCCCCCCCCCCCGGGCTCAGTCCAGCCCCCTGGAAAGGCCCTGGAAAGGGGGCTCCTCCATGCCCCCCCGGTGGATGAGCTCGTTCCCTGTGCCCCCCCCCCCAATTGATCATGGATGCTGCTGCTGGGATCGTAACTTGCCCTGCTGCTGTTCCCACAGGGTCTGCAGACGCTGGCGCAGGCTGGTACAGGACAAGATGCTCTGGAGATTTGTGGATTTAAGGCCTTACAAGGTACCAGCCCAGCTGTGTCCCTGCAGCGTGTCTCCCACTCGAGACCGCTCCAAGGGGCTGATAAATGCTGTCCCAGGGGAAGGGACAGAGGGGCCTATGGGGACCAGGCGCCTACATCTGGGATTCAACATGAGATGGTGAATGAGAGAAGAGAAGGAAGAGGAGAGGCACAGTGAGGATATCCCAGGGGCAGATCTTGCACATTTGGGGCATTGGGAGAGGGAGCTGCGTATAGGAGGCTAGTGTTAGATGGGCAGAGAGGCCATGAGATCAGCTGGACCAGTTTCTGAAGAGTATTTAAAACCAGGAGGGTTGTTTTAAGTAGCTCCCTGGAGTCAGGGATGGTGTCTGAGGACAGAGACTGTGTATGTGGAGGAGAAGGCAGCCACAGCATCTGGCGCATGCTGGAGTGTGGAGAGCAAGGACTGAGGTTACTCATAGGGAAAGGAGCTGCAACAGTCAGGGTAAGAGGAGCTATGCTGCAGGGTCGTGCCTGTGGCTTACCCTACGGGGGTGGAGTATCTTCCTTTAAGATGAATGGGAAAGAGGTATATGAAGAAGAGCAGGGATGGGCCTTTCCTTACTCATTTAGTGCTTCTGTTGAGTTTGTTACGTGTCTCGTCAAGGTGCTAAGTGCTGTGTTGCTTGCTCTCTTGTGCTCAGCTCAGCTCCAGGATCCTGTGGCACCTGCTAAGGCAGTACCTGCGCAATAGCCTGAGGGTACTGAAAGTGGGAGGAGCTCTCTACTCAATGAGAAAGCATGAGTTCCTTTCCCCAGCGCTGCTGCAGGCACTCGGGAAGCAGTGTCCCAGCCTCTATCACCTCTGCCTGACCCAGGCTGACCTCCGTCGGCTCCCATATGACTGTATACCATCTTCTCTAAAGAGCATGAAGCTGAACCAGTGTGAGATCCCTGCTGTGTGGTTCCAAAGATCTGCATCTCCAGAGACTCCCAGAGTCCTGCCACAACTGCAGCATCTCATGATCCATAACGTCTCTGCCTTTTCTGATCAGCATCTGCTTAACATATCATCTCAGACCAGCCTAAGGACGCTGACCCTCTCTGGAACCTACCGGCTGACGGATACTGGAATTCAGAGAGCAGCCCCATATCTGGAGGACTTGGAATGCCTGGTCCTGCGCAAATGTGATATTACAGATGCTGCTATTCACTTCATCGGGCGCCACATGAAACAGCTCCGCTCTTTGGAATTCAGCAATACTTGTTCCCTAACAGATGCAGGCCTGGCTTGTTTAGCAGCCTTGAAATGCTTGGAAACCCTCCGCCTCGAGTCCAGGTTTAAGCTTTCCCCTGATGCCATTGTTGCTGTGTGCCAGGCACTCCCCCAGTTAAGGAATCTCAATTTAGATGGGATTGACTTTGAAGACCAGACAGTACATAAAATTCAGGCAAGTTTGCCCAACTGCCGTTTCTAATGTGCTCCCTGACACACATTCTGAGACGAAATGTTAAAAATGGGGAGTTGTATGGAACACATGAGGGTGAGATGTGGGGTGTTCACCCCCCTGAAATAACTCCCAGAATTGCTTCTTCTGGGCAGGGTTGTACTCCCAGTGGCAGTTGCATTTATCTGTCTGGAGGCAGAATTTTCTCTGGCTAAAACAATGAGGTGAGCAGTGTAGGACGTGGACCATCCTGACAGCTTGTATCACCTGAAAACAGGCCAGCAGAAATTCAGTTCTGCAATCTGCTTGGCTGGGCTCCTGAAGTGATCTCTCACATTCTCCTACTAAGAAAATAACAAGGCCCGGTGGAAAGGTGGCATATGAGGACCAGTGGCCCTATGAGCTTATTTAAATTAGACGCAGTTTGGCATGAGGGGGTTCTGTCTTAAGTTTAACCCCGTCTCACATTAAACATCAGGCAACAGGTGAATTATCCCCAAGCACGAGGGAGCAAGTCAGCTGTCATCCTGATGCACAGAAGTGTTTGGCTGCCCAAACCTTGGACTCTAGATAAAATTTAACTCAGGTCAAAAGGCATTAACCACATTGCTGTGCTATGAGCCTACTCCAAAACATACCTAGTAGGAAGTGGACAAAGGGTTGTGCAAACACACATTTTAAATGCAGGGAACAGAACCTTTAAGGGGAAAGAACCCATCGTGTCCATTTCACAAACACAGACACCAACCATGTGCCACACAGGTCAGTGCATATGTGACTGTGATTGTGTCCTGTCCTGCAGGGTGGAGTGGTGGGAGTTCTGCTGTGACCTCAAGCGTACGTGGAATGTGGGGGGAGAGGGAAGTATAAGGAAGTCCTGGAATGCATTTGTCTGTGTGCTGCAGGGGGAGGCAAACACACATCTGTTCAGCCTGAAGTTCAGTCAGAGATCGCAGCATGTGTGTTTGCTCCTTGAGCAGCACCATCATCTCCACCTGTCTGTTTTTCCTGTCCTTGCTATTGCTCTGCATTCTGTCCCTGAGCGTCACCCTCCAAGCCTGGAATCTGACACAGCAGAACCTTACAGGACCTCCTGCAACATGTCTGCCCTTGTCCTCTTCTTTCTCCTGCTTATCTGGGCCAGCCGCTCTTTCAGGGTGGATGGAGAGACCGTCAAGGCCACGTTTGCAGTTGCAAAAGAAACAGTGGACAGAGGTACTGTTGTGAATGCATTCACGGCCCCACAAGTTACAAGCACAACATTCTCCCATCTCCTTGGGATCCATAGAGCTGGGCAGCAGTCCCAGGCAATGATGAGTATGTCCCGGGGGGCGGAGCGAGTTGGGACAATGACTTGGGGTAGCTCACGGGCACCAGTACAAGCAGATGGGGCAGTTGAGCTGAATACTGTCACCGTTTCCCACGGGCAATGGAGACTTTAGCGTATATCTTGCTCCTGAGGGTAACGGAGACAGAAAGGAAACAGCTCCTGCACGCGTCCGGCTGCTGTTAGTCCGTGTGCTGCAATGATGGCTGCCGAATTAATTGCTGAGTGTTGTGGGAAAGTGTCCTAGTAAGGCAGCCCTCCCCAGAAACCTTCGGCAGAGGATTGCAACCTACCTCCAGGAAAGTTTCCTTGAGATCTCTGGAAGATGCACGGGACATCCCGGTGCACATAAACAAACTGTTCCGCAGGGCCTCCTCTGTCTAACTGTACAGGGGAATGAGAAGCAGATAGCAACTCTACCTCTATTGGTTATTTCACTATCTCTTCTAACCTGATTAAAAACTTGAACAGATGTGCACCTGCAATACTGAAGCAAATGTCGTACTTACCAGAGGTTCCTTTCCTTGAATCAGGCTTGCCAGTGCTGGATGATGGGGACTGGCTCAACTGCTCTGGTGTCAGGAAGATACCACTGGATCCCCCGATCGCCTGTCCCCCAAACCCCTCCTCCTGTTCCTCGTCCAACACCTTGTATTCAGGGTTCACGCCAGTGGTGCATGACTCTGACTCCTCCGAAGTATCCACAGGGCCCTTGGGGTGGTGGTGGGGTCGCCGCCAAGGATGCCATGCAGCTCCTTGTAGAAGCAGCATATCTGCGGCTCTGCACCAGAGCAACTGTTTGCCTCCCTTGCCTTCTGGTGTGCCTGCCGCAGCTCCTTGATTTTCATGTGGCCCTGCTCCGTTTCCCTCTTGTAGCCCTTCTCCACCTTGTCCCAAGCCATCTGTCTGTAGATATCTACATTTCTATAGCTGGATTGGAGCTGTGCCAGCATAGCTGCTTCTCCCCAGAGACCCAGGAGACCCACCACCTCCTGTGTACTCAAGGCAGGAGTGTGTTTGCTGCGTGGAACCAGCATGGTCAATTGGGCAGATGCTAGGTGAGCTCTCCAAACAGGAAATGAATTGAAAAGGTATGTGGTGAGTACCTGGCCACCGGACAGTGGAGTTCAAAACAGTGACTAGAGTGGTAGTAGTGTGGCATTGTGGGACATCTCCTGGAGGCCATTAAAGTTGATGTAATTAACACAGTGTCTACACTGACACTGCATCGTTGTAACTATGTCGACTTAAGTGCTACGCCTCTTGTGGAGGTGGAATTATTAAGTTGACGTAGCGGGTCATTTACTTTGTCAGGAGCATCATCATAGGGTAGATGCTGACCAAATAAGATCGACGTAAGTCACCTTGCATTGACCTAACTGTAGCGTAGACCAGACCCAAATGTATGCGAATAACTAGAGCATAGATCTCAGGTATTATATTTGAGTAATATTAGCAGGCCGCCAGTAGCCAGATCCTGCACCTGGTTTGTTGGGTTACGTTGCTGTGCATGGCTGCTTGTGCCTTCCATTGTTTAAATACTCCCTCATCTTCACCCGCTGTTACAAAGCCCTGAGTCCGTGTTAGCATGTTTTGGCTGACATTAAAACGGTGGCTGTTATGAAGTTTCCATTCTGGGACACACTGAGGTTTTGAATCTGCTGAGTTGTTTTCTGTAATCAAATGTAAAATTTATTTATAAAATAAAAATGCTTTTAGATCTGTAAAGTCGTCTCATGCTGTCAGGTTTTGACTGAAATGTGGCAATAGTCGACTTGTGGTTTTTAACAGATCAGCGATACTGCTTGTGTTGTATGGAGAGACCCACCTCTTCCTCCTTTGCCTGGGGCCCCGCTCCTGTTCTATCTAGTGTTCCCCCATTCCACTCTCCCCCCCTGTGCAGACCCACAACCCGTTTGCTACTTTCTGCATGCCCCCCCATGGCCCCAAGACCAGAAAAGCTCTGTCTCTTGCCCTCCACCCCCCGCCACCAGGACCCCAGGCCACAGCAAGGCGTGAGAGCTCCCCCAGCCCTGAGGCTGCGGCAGGTAGCAAGAGCTCCTCCAGTTCTGGGGCCACAGCGGGGGTCCCAGTGCAAGGGATTCCCCTGCCCCCCCTCTCCCTCCAGCTTCCCCTGCCATGCCGACCCTGCCCACCCAGTGCTGCTGCCAGGGAGCGGGGTTGGGGTGTAGGGTCTCTAGGGACCCCCAGTTGGCCAGGGCCCCATAGGCCCAGTGGCTAATCTGCCACTGCCCCATTTCTAGACTGAAAGCATCTTGTCTAATGAGCATTATCCAGGTGTAACTACATTTGAAATACAGCTACGTAGTCAATATTCATAATTTCAGATACAAAATCACATTGCGTCAACACCCACCACGGGCCTTCGCGATGCTTTGTTTTAATTAAACTGTCGGATTCTCCTGGTCCGCACCAGTTCTAAGTCAGCTGCTAGGCGCCGGCCAAGGCAGAATGCCCCCCCCCCTCCCGTCCCCACGGGAGGGGGAGAGGCAAGCGATGTCCACCGCAGCTGGGGCAATTCACAGGAAGGGCCCGGCTTGCGTCCAGAGTCGCGCCCAGCCCCACTTTGTGCCCCAGCCCTTAGAGCCAATCCGTATCCCGAAGTTACGGCTCCGGCTTGCCGACTTCCCTTACCTACATTGTTCTAACATGCCAGAGGCTGTTCACCTTGAGTCCTGCTGCAGATTCGGGTACGGCCCAGCACTAGATTTACACCATCGCCCCTGGATTTTCAAGGGCCAGTGAGAGCTCACCGGACGCCGCCGGAACCGTGATGCTTTCCAAGGCTCGGGCCCATTCTAGGGTGCCCTGCCCTTCACAAAGAAAAGAGCACTCTCCCCGGGGCTCCTGCTGGCTTCTCCAGGATCGATTGCGTTACCACACTGGACACCTTGCGGTACCGATCTCCGCCACTCCGGATTCAGGGATCTGAACCCGACTCCCTTTTGATTGGCTGAGGGCAACAGAGGCCAACAGCCGTCCCTTCGGAACGGCGCTCGCCTATCTCTTAGGACCGACTGACCCATGTTCAACCGCTGTTCACATGGAACCCTTCTCCACTTTGGCCTTCAAAGTTCTTGTTTGAATATTTGCTACTACCACCAAGATCTGCACCTGCGGCGGCTCCACCCGGGCCCGCGCCCTAGGCTTCAAGGCGCACCGCAGTGGCCCTCCTACTCATCGCGGTGTAGCCCCCACGGCTCTCATTACCGGTGACGGCTGGTTATGGGCCCAACAACCCAGCACCATCCACTTTCAGGGCTGGTTGATTTGGCAGGTGAGTTGTTACACACTCCTTAGCGGATTCCAACTTCCATGGCCACCATCCTGCTGTCTATATCAACCGACACCTTTTCTGGGGTCTGAGAGCACTAAGTTGTCATTGGTTAAGAGGGAAGGTCCTTTCATGGATTGAGAACTGGTTAAAAGACAGGGAACAAGGGTAGGAATAAATGGTAAATTTTCAGAATGGAGAGGAGTAACTAGTGGTGTTTCCCAAGGGTTAGTTCTAGGACTAATCCTATTTAACTTATTCATAAATGATCTGGAGAAAGGGGTAAACAGTGTAGCAAAGTTTGCAGATGATACTAAACTGCTCAAGATAGTTAAGAGCAGAACAGACTGTGAAGAACTTCAGAAAGATCTCACAAAACTAAGTGATTGGGCAACAAAATGGCAAATGAAATTTAATGTGGATAAATGTAAAGTAATGCACGTTGGAAAAAATAACCCCAACTATACATACAATATGATGGGGGCTAATTTAGCTACAACTAATCAGGAAAGAGATCTTGGAGTCATCGTGGATAGTTCTCTGAAGACATCCACACAGTGTGCAGCGGCAGTCAAAAAAAGCAAACAGGATGTTAGGAATCATTCAAAAAGGATAGCGAATAAGACGGAGAATATCTTATTGCCCTTATATAAATCCATAGTATGCCCACATCTTGAATACTGTGTACGGATGTGGTCTCCTCATCTCAAAAAAGATATACTGGCATTAGAAAAGGTTCAGAGAAGGGCAACTAAAATGATTAGGGGTTTGGAACGGGTCCCATATGAGGAGAGATTAAAGAGGCTAGGACTTTTTAGCTTGGAAAAGAGACTAAGGGGGATATGATAGAGGTATATAAAACCATGAGTGGTGTGGAGAAAGAGACTAAGGAAAAGTTATTTACTTGTTCCCATAATATAAGAACTAGGGGGCCCCAAATGAAATTAACGGGCAGCAGGTTTAAAGCAAATAAAAGGAAGTTCTTCACACAGTGCACAGTCAACTTGTGGAACTCCTTGCCTGAGGAGGTTGTGAAGGCTCGGATTATAACAGGGTTTAAAAGAGAACTGGATAAATTCATGGAGGTTAAGTCCTTTAATGGCTATTAGCCAGGCTGGGTAAGGAATGGTGTCCCTAGCGTCTGTTTGTCAGAGGGTGGAGATGGATGGCAGGAGAGAGATCACTTGATCATTACCTGTTAGGTTCACCCCCTCTGGGGTACCTGGCATTGGTCACTGTCAGTAGACAGGATACTGGGCTGGATGGACCTTTGGTCTGACCCAGTATGGCCATTCTTATGTTCTTATGTTTTCTTAAAAATGATACATGCACACAAATCATCACTTTTCAAATGACCCCTCACATGACATGCACAAGTACATCATAATTATGTCATAATCATATCATCATATCACTGTGAAGAATATGGGGTGCAGTGTCACACCCAGGAAGCGTCCTAAATATATTTTAAAAATTGACTCCAGAGGAGAGGATTGTGACAAATGTGAGTCCGTAGTGAGACGTCTCTTAACAACAACTAGTCTTTGGGTTTATAGATAGGTGCTGTACATACCTATATAATATCTTCCTTGGGTCGATTAATCTTTAACAGCTGGGCAGCCTCTGCCACTGGACGGAAGAGCCAGCCGGGCCTGCTTAGAATACAGAAGTGGATGTGATGAGTTTATGACTAACATGTTAATCACAGTGAATAGATGCCATGACGTAGGCCCAGTGAAAGGTCTAGCATTCGCAGTATCACCAGATCCAGCTCGCTCTCTCTGAATGCCCCTCCAACCCACTGGCCTGTGATTTTGATTCAAATTGCCATTTCTTTCCTGGCAAGACTGTCTGCTTGTCAGGCAGGTGCATGAGAAGAGAGTGACACAGCTGCTGAATTGGTGAATTCCCTAGCGTATTCATCGACTTGTGGTCTGGAAAATAAATCAGTCGGGCTAACTTCTCAGTTAAGCCTCCAATCGCAGGCCTGTGTTTTTATATAAACAACAAATTTTTCTAATCGGCTGTTTTCCTCCTTTCCAGGTATAGGTTGTGCAAGAAGCTTTCAGATCAAACAACAGACCTGGAAGGCACTGAACCCGTGTGGTGAAATCTGTGCATCTTGGCAACAATGGCCCTGTGTGCCTTGGGCTGACATCGTGTCTTTGTGGTCATACAAAAGTAAGATCAGTGCAAAATTTAGGAAAATAAACAGTGGCGAGGGCCCCAGCCTTGCATTGGGAATGGTTCCAGCCTGTTTGTTTAATACCTACTGTGACCCCATGGTGCCAACTGGCAGAGGGCACAGCGGGGGTGCACAAGGTTTCAAGGATTCCCTGGGTCAGGCATATGCATAGTAATTCACCAAAGGGTGGCATGTGAGGTTTCCCCTGAAAGCTCACTGGTCATAATCATGGTGAAATGTATGTAAGCATATTCTAGACAAAGTTATATATTTATACTGAAATGTGTGTTCTTCAGGTGTGTAAGTTAAGACAGAGCACTAGAAGGTGATAAACAAGTTCTGCTCAGGCAGGGGATAGTAGACATTTATCTCCCTAAGTGGTCATTGAACATTGCATATCTTACAATATAAGTCTGTTTGCATACGGAGCTACCAGCTAATCAAGATTTCAAAGTCTACAGGAAAACACAAAATCTACACGAGGGAACACGGCAAAGTGTGTCCTCTTTATGACTAAAATCAAAGAATGAGTCTGTTATATCAGGAGCAAGCAAGGAAACACAAGGTATTATTCACAGAGTAGACAAGCTGAGTGTGTGGCTTGTTTAATTGAAAAGTGATTACAGCCTACTGGCTGAAAAATGCTGGTAAGCAATACTAGAAGACATGAAAGTAACTAGCTAAGTAAGTCATCTAGGTTCTAGAATGTGTGTTATAATTTTATTTTACTTGTCACCATTTCTTTCTAATACCTCTGCTTGTGATCATTGAAATCTCTGCTCTTTATTTCATAAACTTTTACCTGTTGTCACTATTAACATACTTCTGTGCTGAATGTTAAGCAGAGTGTGATCTGAAGGGAAATGGGTAAGCTGGTGTTGGTAGCATCGGATCTGTGAATTCCGCAGGTGTCCAGTGGACCAGGGGCTGGTCGCTCCAGAGTGACACACAGGGGTTAGAGTGTCTCTATCACTAAACTGGAGAGAGAGCAGGGCCTGTGTAGGCCTTGAGGGGAGTGCCTCCGTTGCCCATGGCCGGGGGCTTTGTGGCGCTCACTCTGAGCTGGCACAGACAAGGCTTCCTCATGCTAAGCAGAGGTGAGAGCAAGGGTTAGATTAGACGCGATAGTTCGAACTCCGAGAAGTCGAACTCACCGCGTCGACCCGGCAGGTAAGTGTAGACTAGCCCTAAGTGAACATTCTATGACTTTGGGCAAGTCAGTTCTTTTCTCTGCCTCTGTTTCCCCTCCCACCCGTTGTGTGCCTTGTCTGTTTAGAACGAAAGCTATGAGGGCAAGGACTGTCTGTTACTGTGCGTGTCTGTACGTCACCTGGCATAGAAAGGTTCCTGTTTCAGACTGGATCGTTGGGTGCTATCACAGTATGAATAATGGCTAATATAAACAGCACAAATATAGCCATATGTTAATGAGCATTACATCAATAATTGCATTTGGACAGCGACATTAAATGAATATAAAACATTCACTAGATGAATTGTGACTTAGCTGGAAGCAGTTAAATTTTACAGTGAGATACAGCACAGAAAAAAATGGAAGAATTCAAACAAACCTCCCAAGATTTCTCCAGGGGCGAGACTATTAAAGGCACAAGTGATGGGTAGACAAATAACTCCTCCTGTTGCAGGGGTTCTCAAACTGGGTGTCGGAACCCCTCAGGGGGTCACAAGGCTATTACATGGGGGGTCGCGAGCTGTCAGCCTCCATCCCAAGCCCCGCCTTGCCTCCAGCATTTATAATGGTGTTAAATATATTAAAAAGTGTTTTTAATTTATATGGGGGGTCACACACGGAGGCTTGCTGTGTGAAAGGGGTCACCAGTACAAAAGTTTGAGAACCACTGTCCTATTGCCTGTGCAAGGCATTTAGGCACCTAAACTTAGTTATATCAGTAAAGATGTTTTCAAAAATTACTCCTGGAAGATGACCTGAGGCCCATGTGTGTTTGTACTGGACACCGAGGGGTAAAATAAACCCGACGTCCTTGCAACAAGATGTCTTGGAGTTAGGAGACAAGTGACAGTTGAGACCTCACAGTGAAAAGCCACAGTGAAACCCTGCTATAACACGATGTTTGGGTCCAAAAAATTCCATTGCGATAAAAGCAGGGTCGCGGTAAAAAAGCCAGTCAGTTTAAGTCAGTGGTCCCCAACGCGGTGCATTGATGTGCCCCTAGTGCCCAGCAGGGGAGAGAAGCCACGGCCCTGCCGCCTGCCAGGGACAGAGAACTCTGAGGCTGCGGGTGCCTGTGCTCTCTGTCCTTGGCAGGCGCGGGGCCGCAGCTTCTCTCCGGCTTCAAGAGGAGCCGCGGGCCCACGCCTGCCAGGGACAGTGAGCACCGGCACCCGCAGCCTCAGAGTTCTCTGTCCTTGGCAGGCGCGGGGCCGCAGCTTCTCTCCGGCTTCAAGAGGAGCCGCGGCCCCACGCCTGCCGGGGACCGTGAGCACCGGCACCCGCAGCCTCAGAGTTCTCTGTCCCCGGCAGGCGCGGGGCCACAGCTTCTCTCCCCTGCTGGGCACTAGGCGGGGGCACATCAATGTCCTGGCGGGCGCCATGGCGTTGGGGACCACTGGTATTAGGCCTTAAAAGGGAGCCAACTTATGATCGCGTTATATGCGATTTCACATTATGGCAGGGCGCGTTATTGCAAGGTTTGACTGTACTTGTTTTTCTAAGTTCCATCATTCGAAAACATTGCATGACCTCAAACATTACACATTACCATGAGACTCTTACTAAGCACGTGAGATTTTGGGCTCAAACAAAGCTTTTTTGAGAGTTGGAAAAGGGGTTGAAAGAGCACTTAGGACTTGATCCTCCTTTATCCTGCCCCTTTGTGCAGGCATTTATACCAGTGCAAAGGGAGTGCAAAACACGACCGTTCTGATCTGATTGCATCTTGCACCAAATTAAATGACTGCACAAGGAGCAGGGGAATTGGGTACCTAGAACTGAAAACGCTTTAATTACAAAGTAAGGACTATAGCTCCATAATACATATATTTGTAGGACAATGATCAGCCTGGGATCCATTTTATCTTCTTGTGTAAGCATGTCCACGGGGACACTGCCGGTTCTGTATGGAACAACTCTGCGAGTGCTTAGCAACTGCTTTCCAAAGTCGAGTGCTGTGATTTTCTTCCAGAAACAAGGTTCTGAGCTGTTGCTTTCCAAACCCTGCTTTTGTGACCAGGCTGGATTTTTTCTTACCTGCATGAGGGGAGCAGCGTCCGGAACCAGACATCTTGTATTATTGCTCTTGCACAACTTAAAATTGACCAAGAGAGTTTTGAATAGAAAGAATGAGCTGATTGGCCAGCCGAGACCTTTCAATCTGTTTGAGCAGAGGAGTTATCAGGACCCCGTTTGAAATGGAAGCAGTCCAAATGGCCAGGGCTAGAGGGCAAGTTGCCTGGGACATGGCACTGCAGGTTATACATTAACCTCTGGATTTAACATTCCTAGTAGAACTGTGAATTGTCTATTCTAGATATTCCCGTGAGCAGGGTTCCACTTTGCCATGTTCTAATGCCATTTAAAGTCACCTCTGCCTCCCAGGAACCATTTACAGCATGGATAAGGAAAGGCTTCAAGATGAGCTGCACATGTTTAGAGGTAAGGCCTCTTCCTTCCCTTCCATCCAATAGCTCAGGAACGGGAGGAAAGAGAGAAACGGGTCTCTAGACCAGATGAGTGGCCAGTCACGGGATCAGAGGGAAGGTCCTCTCACGGATCAGCAGCCAGTTAAAAGATAGGAAACAAAGGTAGGAATAAATGGTCAATTTTCAAAGTGGAAAGCAGTAAATAACGGGGTCCCCCAGGGATCTGTACTGGGCCCAGTGCTGTGCAACATATCCATAAATGCTCTGGAAAAGGAGGTAAACAGTGAGGTGGCAAAGTTTGCAGAGGATACAAAATTACTCAAGATAGGGCAAAAACTGGGAAGAGAGACAAAGGGATCTCACAAAACTGGCTGACTGGGCAGGAAAATGGCAGATGAAATTGAATGTTGATAAGTCAGGGGCGGCTCCAGGCACCAGCACACCAAGCGCGTGCTTGGGGCGGCAAGCCACTGGGGGCGCTCTGCCGGTCGCCGCGAGGGCGGCAGGCAGGCTGCCTTCGGCGGTTTGCCTGCGGAGGGTCCGCTGGTCCCGTGGCTTCAGCGGATCTCTCGCAGGCACGCCGAAGCCGCAGGACCAGCGGACCCTCTGCAGGCATGCCGCTGAAGGCAGCCTGCCTGCTGTGCTTGGGGCGGCAAAATGCCTAGAGCCGCCCCTGTACAAAGTAATGCATGTTGCAGAACAGAATCCCAACTATCCATACAAAATGATGAGGTCTAAATTAGCTCTTACTATTCAGGAATGAGATCTTGGAGTCGCTGTGGGGAGTTCTCTGAAAACATCTGCTCGGTGTACAGCAGCAGTCAAAAAAGATAACAGGATGTTAGGAACCATTAGCAAAGGGATAGATAATAAGGCAGAAAATATCATAATGCTACTCTATAAATCCATAGTATGTCCAGACCTTGAATACTGCATGCAGTTCTGGTTGCCCCATCTCAAAAAGGATATATTAGAGTTCTTAAAAGTACAGAGAAGAGCAACAAAAATGATTAGGAGTATGGAACAGCTTTCATAGGCAGGACACTGGGCTAGGTGGATCATTGGTCTTACTCAGTGTGGCCGTTCTTAAGAGTCTGCTCCCTCTGCTGAACAGATCCAGCAGAGAAGTCTTTCCTTACCCTGACCTGCGAGAAGGGAGATGAGCATCTCTGGCCAATTCAGCCTTTGGCCTCTCTGCTCTGACAGGCAGGCTAATTAGTGCCAATTGTGAGGTGCTGTTTGGGACGAGGATCCTGGCCCTGCTGGGAGCTGTATTTTATGCTTTTCATTGAAAGGGAAATAGTTTGTTGGCAGGTGAGAGAAGGAAGTGGCCTTTCTCCCACTGTAGAGATGTTACTGCTTTGAATTAAGACTCGTGGGCTCTGGTATTCTGAAAGGACTGCGAGTGTCCGACTCGAGACGCCTCAGAGGGGCTGGGTTGTTTAGGCACTCAGCATTGTCTGAAAACCAGAGTCCCCCTTAAGTTGTCTTAAACCGGGCACAACATCCAGAATGTGCAGCCACTCTCCAAAGGCTGAGTCACAGGCCTGATTTCCCTGGGATGAATTTGGAATGTTTGTTAAACATCAATTAATGATGGGGAAAAATAATCCTCTAGAGGGCACGTGCTAAACAAAACTGTAACCTTAGATACTTGGTCACAGTCTGAATGGAAGCTTAAACCCTTCCATTGCTCGTGATTATTACCAGCCATTATAAGCATGTTACAGTCATGAGAGGAGTGTCTCGTGGATGGTGAGAAGCTTGTAAGCTCTTTGGGGCAGGGCCCATCTCTGTTCTGGGTTTGTTCAGTGCCCAGCACACTGGGGTCCTGATCCAGGATCGGGGCTCCCAGACACTACCGCAGTGTGGCTAAGAAGAAAAACCTGATAGATAGCTGTAAGTTGTAGTTATAAACGCCCTATTGACCTCTATACCAAGCAATTAACCATCTAATTTAGGGTTAATACGATAAATGGGACCTTCCTTCAAAGCAGCACCAGAGCCGCTGCCAAACCTGTCAATCTGTGACCCTTCGCAATCTTTATTCTGTTCTAAAGACACGAACTTCCTCGGGCAGAAGCTGAGATCCTCCCTCACAGTCTATGTGCTGCTGGCGCTTTCTTACCTGCTGATCCTCATCCTGTTTGCGGTGTCACTCTCCAGAGGTACCGTGCATGGGGCCTTTGGGAGATTAAACGTTTCACGTCATTAATGAGGAAGGAAGTTGGGGCGACTCAGAGAGATGTGGGGTCTGTGTGCTCAGAAGCCCTGGGGTCAAACCCTGATACTGACTCCTCCTGGGTCCTTGTTCTTCTTTGTCTTGCTAGTAGCAAAGAGCTCATCCAGGAGTCCCACTGCACTGGGTGCTGTGTGGACACACAGGGAGCCAGCCCCTGCCATTCAGAGCTCGCAGTCTAAACCGACACAGGGTGGGAGGGGAAGCAGCTGCCCAGGCTCCCCCAGCAGGTCAGGGGTAGAGCCGGGAATAGAATCCAGTCTCCTGAGGACCAACCCTGTCCCCTGCCTGTCCACCTCGGTAGCAGGGCCCTCGCCCTCTCTGTCTCCCCCTTTCTCTCCAGCTGCAAAGTGGGGGTGGTATTGCATGTTGTTCTCTACCTGGCGAGGGGAGGCAGGTGAAGTGACTCTGAAGGTGTGACGCTCTAGCCTTGTTATCTTCATCAATAAGGTACATTAAAGCCTTGCTCAAAGGGAGCCTGCTGGGCTGAGAGGGGGCGGAGGGTGATCAATTAGGTCAAACTTGTTTAACCCTTCCACTGTCTCACACTGAGGTCTTGTTGCCGATGCTGGGGATGTTCTGCTGGACGGAGCTGGCACGTTGAGCACTAGCAAGGGGGTTACTCTGTCAGCACTCTCCAGCCCAAGGGAGCCACATCCTAGCCTCCTTGGTCATACGGAACGTGGCCATAACCCCAGGGCCAGGCGGATTCTCAGAGCTTCATGTTAGGACTTTTCTGTGCTTGGATTTTTGCACTGATGTTGTGCAAATCTCTAGTCACCTTTCACGCCAGCACCGCTACGACAGCATAGCTACCCTAGTGCACCAACGCTTACTCGGGGGGACAAACCCTTGGAAACACTCACCACAGCCTTTGCAAAGCCGCCTGCCCCTTTCTCCCCTGGAGCCTTTGGTTCAGGTCACAGTTGCTTGGAATTTCTGGTGCCCAGTGGGGATTGTCTAATGGCAGTTTTTCCCTTTGTGTATCCCAAGGTGTTTTTGTTTCCCACCAAACCTGTTAAATCCTGCTTCCTATTCCAGGCTGAACCAGGTTGTAAACCCAGGAGAATTAGTGCATTAAGGTGCCCAGATCACCTTGCCCTGCGACTGGCTGTAAGGGCATGGTTCTGGCTTTCCTCATGGATTAAATAAGCCTCTTGGGAAGGCGTTTCTAGCACACGCAAGTGCTGGTGAGCTCACTGGGTAAAGGGTGTTGAAACCCAAAGATGACTCAATGCCACTCAGACATACCAGGGTGGCAGCAGGGTCAGATAACCTGGCGTGTGTTCTCTCTCCCCCCTCCCTTTCCCTCCACCCCCTGATTTTAGTTTCAATGCTCTCTTCACAACTTAATGAAATGCGCAATGAGCTGAAACGGAATCATTCCAGCAACGATTTCAAACGTAAGTACAGGGCACTGCCCTATGCCCCGCTCCCCCCTGGCCTCCCCTCAGCTCCTGGCTCCTTTTGCCTCTGCTGTGCCCTCCCCATTATACACTGCCCCTGCCGGAGTCTCTTCCTTCCCAGTTCCTCTTCCCTCCTCTGTCCTCTGCTCTGCCCACCTCCCTGGGTTGCCCTCGCTCCTTCTGGCCACAGCTGCTGTTCCCTGCTGTGATCAGCACCTTGCAGGGTATCTGTTCAGTCTCTAGCACCAGGGATCCTAGCAGCAGTTCTGGGGCATTACCTCTTCTGATTTTCCTTGGCTCACTTCATGCTGCACGCAGGGGATCCCGGCTTCTGAACTATTTATTCGCTTTGGAGCCTGGGCCCCAGCTTTCTTCGATTTGTTAGCCAGAAGCCAACCCCTGTAGTATTGTGACTGGACAGTTCCAGCGATAACCGCTGCCTTGGAAGTCAGGTCCTTGCAGAGCTGGGGTTGTGCTGTCATTTCCACATGGGACAGGGTAGACCTGCCCCAGTTGGTGTCTGTGACTCAGCTGGTCCCTCCCTTTTCCAGTGTTCCCGTGCGGACCTGAGGCCCGGGAATGGGAATACTTCAGCGGGAAATGTTACTACTTCTCCTTGCGTGAGACATCTTGGCAGAGGGCGAAGGTGCTGTGCGAGGAGGAGCATTCGCGCCTGGCCATCGTTAACAGCCACGCCCAGCAGGTAAAGACTAGAGAGTCTGGATGGAAAACTCCTGAGCCGCTTCCCCCAGTTAACGCTGCATCACCCTTCTGTGGGTTCCCAACGTGTAACACGTGTAACAACTCTCTGTTGTGGGTGGCCAGTGGGAATTGAACATGGCAGCATCACCTCTGAAAGGACAGGCTTCTACCACTTGAGCTGAAAGAGCAACTCCATTAGCAGTCCCAGGCTTTTGTGCTCTTTGTGCCAGCAACACAAAGGAGTCGTGAGACCCTGGCCCTGTGTGGTACATGGTCTGTTATGGGGCCCTGGATGTATGTAGTGGCAGAGCCCTGTGGGGTGTGTTACACATCGAATAGACAGGGCTCCACCAGACCCGCTTCTGCTGTGATGGAAATGAAGAATAAAATTGTGCTGATCCCGGTAAAAGAGATGACTCTGTGCTTCCTCCCCCACCCCACTTCCGGCTGCAGAATTTTATCATGTACAGGACACGCAACCAGCGCTTCTGGATTGGCCTCTCAGACGAGAACTCAGAAGGGGAGTGGAAATGGATCGATGGGAGCGACTCCACAACCGGTTTCACGTGAGTGCGGACCTGACCCTTGCTGGTTATCACTCTCCCTCTTCCTTAATGCCGCAGGCTTCCTTCTGCAGAAACAGCCTCTGTGTCTGTTGAGAGAGCCCGAAGGCATGGGGCCGGGCCACATCGGGGTAAGATCAGGTCATGGGAAACCGCATGGGACATTGATGTCCAACTTTCCATGGTGTGTAAGGCTGATGGTTTTCACCAGCAATGGGCCTACACTTCAGTCTCTGAGCCAAGCGTCCCCCTAACTCCAGGACACGCCGGCTTCAAATCCCCGTTGTGTATGGCTCCGATCCACCTCCAGCTTTGACCCCGCTCTGTCCCCTGCACCCCGTTCCTGCCACTCCAACTGTAGCCCCGCTGTGTTTAGGTACTGGAAGGAGGGGGAGCCCAACAACAGTGGCCAGAACGAGGACTGTGCACACGTCTGGACCTATGGGGAGTGGAACGACGTGCATTGCACATATGAGTGCTACTACATCTGTGAAAAGCCTGCACCTCCTCCGTGAGCAGAGACCCGACCAAAGCCACCTCCCAGCCACACTGCCTGGACCTGCTGGTCAATGCAGAGAGCCAGCGCTGCCTCCTGCTGGTGACAAAGATACAAGCCAAGGTCCGGTACTTTGAGGCTGTAAACATCATACTAATCTTTTTATTCCCCCCCCCCCCCCGCCTTTCTGTTCTTAATTTATATTCCCTTTATCTGTGTGTCCATTTCCTGTCAGCTCCTCCATGGGTCTCTCTCAGCCGTTGGGTCAGTGTCCTGGAGAGGACCCAGAATGGACTTCCCATGCTAAAAGTCTGCACCTCCACAGCTTGAGCCTAGGGCTGATCCAAAAAAAGGGTTTTCAAACAAAGACATTGTTGAAAAGTTGCCTTCTTGAAACCAAATTTTAAAAATTAGTTTTCAAAATGCTCTGGGGTTTTCACTCCCCCTCTCCATGCCACTAAATGAAAAGGGGAGGGGGAAAGAGTGAAAATGGGAAAAATTTGAAACCAAAAAATTTGGGTAAAAAATTATTTTTTTTGGAAAAAAATGAAAACAAGTTGTGAAGTTTTCAAAAATAACCAAATTTTCAAAATCCATCCCATCCCCACACCCCCCAATGGCATCTGTTTTCATTTTTCAATCAACTCTGGCTGTAACAGACTCGCGTCCTTGGTGGGTTGGGCACCTCGGTAACATCCGCAGACTTGTGGGTCACGCGTGGATGCACTTGGAAAGTTACAGGAAAACAATATGCAGAGTCTGCTGAAAACCACAAGAGGCCGCAGTGGGATCTGTGCCCTCCCTCTTTTTAGCAGGTGGCATAATGAGAGCACAGGGCAAAGTTTGATGCAATCGGGGAAAGTAGCCAATTTAGGATCGATAAGAGCAAACACAGATTTATCCCGTGTGCGATTCCCTGCCCTCAGGCACAGTGCCTAGGTACAGGGTGTGCCGTTAATAGCATTTATAGCCATCTCTGCAAGCTCTGATCGTGAGGTTAGAGGAATCGTAGTGGGGATTAGGAAGAAATTCTTTCCCTCTGTAGTGCTAGTTATATTGCCAGAGGGGAGGGTCTGTTTTTCCTCTGAAGCAATGAGCAGCGGCCACTAATGGAATAGATGGACCCTTGGTATGAGATGGGGGTGATCCCAGACTAGCTCAGGCAGTGGCCCTCTCGGATGTGAATCCTCTAATGCTCCTATGTAAATTCAGAGTTAACGGCCGCATCTGCAGCTCTGTTAGCTTCTGTGGATTTGTTTACTCCACAACTCCATAGGTGCTGGGACTAGGGGTGCTCCCACCCGCCCTGGCTTGCAGCGGTTTCCATTATATGCAGGGTTTGCAGTTTGGTTCAATGGCTCTAAGCACCCCACCATACACATTGTTCCAGCCCCTCTGCACAACTCTGAGGTCTCTTCCCCCACCCTACAAACCCTGGTGCTGTTTCCTCCAGGAATTCTCTCTCTGTGGCATGTGACTCTCATATTCCCTACACAGGGAAAGCTCTGGAGTCAGATAATTCTGGTGGCCGGAAAAGTCTTCAGCGAGGGATAGTGACAGATGCATCTCTCTGCATCAGACATGGTTTGGTTCAGCTGCAGCTGGTCTGGAAATTAGTTCCCTGTGAAAAACTTCATTTTTGTCAACATGTGACTTTGAAAAATATGGGGGAAATTATTGAAACCACCCCCCACCCCAATCATTGTTTTTCAGCCAACAAAAACCAAACACTTTCCATTTATAACCAAACGATTTCACCTGCACATCCCTCCTCCCCAAAAAATATTGAAAAAGATAACTTGGAAGATAATGTCCATTTTGTCAACTCTTGATGGAAAATTTGCAACTAGCTGTAGTTATAATCTGTGTGCAGCAGATGGTGCCCTTCAGCCCACAGCAGAGCCCTCTACATGGAAAGTTGTACTCAGCATAAAGAACAGCTTCCTTTGCTATCTCCTGCACTTTCTCTCCTTTCTTCATTGTACACTAGAAAAAGAAATTGAACAGGCTGCAAATTGCAGGCCTGACAGTAAAACTATTTGGCTGGGGGGCTGTTGCTGCCCTGCCACCCCTGAGCACTGTGGTGATAATAAATAATTAATACTACCTAGCTCTTCTCGTCAATCAGTCTACAAAGGAGGTGACTCATTATTCCCATTTTACAGACCTGCATTGTACATCCCCTTAGTTCTCAGCACTCACAGCAGCTTACATGGGGTTATTACATTCCTAATAAAAACAGCCAAGTTGGAAGTGAAATGGGTGATGTTGAATTCGGAGCCCCTGGCGCTCTGAGCACCCACCAGTCCCATTGACCTAGCAAATCAGACATCCCCTGTCTGGATTAGGAGGACGCACATGAGGTAGGAGTGGTGCTAACACAGTTTATTAGGTGTGTTACGGGAGTGCCTTGGAACGCCACGCATGGAGCAGGACTCCCGTGTGCTGGGGGCTATACAAAAGATTCTTGTATACAAAACAGATTAATAACCTCTGATGAACAGACACCTAGGGCCCAAGCCTGTATTCCTGGTGAAGGCCTGGGGCTGGATTCTCCAGTCATGTGCCCTGGCATAAATCTGAGCTGCTAAGGCAGGGCCTGCCCCTTGCAGCAGCCCCTAGAGACCCATTGCGCTAGGCGCGGGACAAGCACAGAGTGAGAGAGAGCTCCAGAGGCAGGCTGGGGTGGTGTCCTGCTCTTCTGTGTACCATGGTAGCAGGGCCCCATCGCACTGCGCCTGACACAGTCCCTGCTCTGCAGAGCTTGAAGTCTAAAGAGGCAAGACAGAAACCAAGGCCCAGAGAGAGGCTGCAACGTCACGCAGGAGGTCAGAGGCAGAGCTGGGAATTGAACCCAGGTGTCCTGGCTCTGCCCAGTGCCAAGCCATTAAACACAGGCTCCCTCTGAGAGGCCCCTGGAGTGGAGCTAGGTTCTAATTCTGGCTGGGGCATGGGCAGCAGTTGTCAAGGCTCAAGTGCCAGCATGAAGGATTTGAGTCGGATCCTTCTCCTGGAGCAAGAATATCTTGCAGACAAGTCTGTCACCTTTGTTCCCATTGGAGTTTGAGGGTAAAAGCGACCAGTGGGCTGTGCCTTGCCATGCCCCGACCCTGAGAGCACGGAGAGCCACCTCGTCAAAGGGACGGTGTTTAGCATACGCAATAGCTGGGATGGATATGAAGGTGACAGCCACTTTCTACATCCCTTAGCTTGGTTGGGGTGGGGAGGATGCACAGTTGGGCGGCTCTGTGCACCTGTTAAATAGCCAGGCAGCTGCTGTAGCCCAGGGGGCCGATACGCTCTTCCTCCGCATTTCATTGGTGGACAGTGTTCGCCAGAGAGTTTATACGGGCGAGTCCCCAGAAGGCTGGGGATTGGGAGTGGTTGGCAGGTGCCATTGTCGGAGTCACCAAGCAGCACAGTCCATCGCCCTGCCTGTGCACAGGTGGGACCCCCTAACGTGCTGCGGCCTTCAGAGGGTCAATCTG
The DNA here is from genome assembly GCF_020497125.1 of Mauremys mutica. NCBI lineage: Eukaryota > Metazoa > Chordata > Testudines > Geoemydidae > Mauremys > Mauremys mutica. The sequence continues at coordinate 25,698,756 of NC_059091.1, forward strand.
CCTCTGTCGCTTCAAGGTGGAGTGAGGCCGTCTGGAAAGCTGGGGCCCATTGTTACTCTGGCATGAGTAGGTGGGACTGGATGGCGAATGCTGAGGTTTCCCCCCACACTTCATCACTCACGGGGCGGAGAGGGTCCTGCTCAGCCAGGGGGAGTGGGCTGCGCTTCCCCAGAATCTCCTCCGGCAGCAGGGCCTTCCACGGTGCCGCCATTACATGAGACGGATCACATGTTAGAAACCTCAGCGCCTTCCTCTGTAGCGGCTGCCTGGGGAGAGATTTTGCCAAGAAGCTGCTGCACTCCAAGGCCTGGCACCAGCATGCATTGCAACTGCCAGGGGACGCGTACTAGAAAAGGCCATGGCTGGAAGGGAGAGCTCTAGCCAGGGGGGCTAGAGCGGGTCAGAGAATGGGCAGGATCAGCTGTGACAAGTTAAAAAAGAAACTGCAAATTTCACCCAAACCTTTTGGGAAAATTTTCAACAGAACAAAACTCCAAACAATTCTGGTTTGGGGTTTTGGGTCCTCCTCCACCCTGCCTCCCTTCTTCCCCCTTCAAAACAGGAGGGAGGGAATGAAAACAAACACACAAACACACACACGCACACGCTGGGGTCGCTGCTGCACCCTGGACAATGCTGCCCAGGCTGCGCGGCCTAAGGGACATTTCAGGGCCTTGGTCCTAGCGAGAGTCACACACCTGTGGCGTGTGGGCAGGTCAGGACCCCCGGGGCCCCCTGCTGGCCAGGTGCAGGCCCTCGCCCAGCCCCGCCCCGCCCCGCCTGGGCAGCAGGCTGGGGCAGGGACCCAGGGCTGCTGGTTACTTCTCTACCAGAAATAAGGGCTCCAGTAAGGGGGCCTTGTGCACCCTGGGGCATCTGACACCCCTCAGGCCAGTTTCAGCCCCCGCCCCCTCCTACCTGCTCCCCTGAGAGGGTCCCAGGGCCCCCAATTATATCCCAGGTAAAACCCCAATCCATGAAACAGAGAAAAGGGTCTCTGGGGAGTGTGTGTGTGTGGGGGGGGGGAATCTGAGGGGCCATGATGGGGCAAGGTCCGGGGGGCATAACGAGGGGTCCCAGGGAGCGGGAGGGGGGTTCTGGGCTTTCTCGCTGTTGAGAATTTTCTTCAGTTTTTTTGTGCGTGAAAATGTTGGCAAGAAAAACCCTGGAACCGCCCAGCCACTTCTTGGCACCCCCTTCACCCCCCCCCACCCGCTTTTATTCCCTCCACCCCTTCATCCCCCCGCAGCCCCCATGCCCAGCCCCTGCCCCACTTTATCCATCCCCTGTACCACCTCTTCCCAGCCCCCCACGCCCAGCCCCCGCCCGCCTTCATCCCCCACCCCACCCCCCTTCATCCCCCCGAACTCCCCACCCCCCTTCATCCCCCCGCAGCCCCCATGCCCAGCCCCCCACCCCTTCATCCCCCCCACCCGCTTTTATTCCCTCCCCCCCCTTCATCCCCCCACAGCCCCCATGCCCAGCCCCCGCCCCACTTCATCCCCCCACCCCACCCCACCCACCTTCATCCCCCCGAACTCCCAACCCTCCTCCATCCCCCTGCAGCCCCCATGCCCATCCCCACACCCACCTACATCCCCCCACCCCCCCGAACTCCCCACCCCCCTTAATACCCCTTCATCCCCCATGCCCAGCCCCTGCCCCACTTCATCCCCTGTACCACCTCTTCCCAGCCCCCCACCCGCCTTCATCCCCCACCCCACCCCTTTCATCCCCCCGAACTCCCCACCCTCCTCCATCACCCTGCAGCCCCCACGCCCTGCCCCCGCCCCCCGATCCTCCCCACTACCTCCACCCGCTTTTATTCCCTCCACCCCCTGCAGCCCCCTGCAGCCCCCATGCCCAGCCCCCCACCCCCCTCCATCCCCACGCAGCCCCCATGCCCAGCCCCCACCCCCGCCTTCATCCCCCCACCCCCCGAACTCCCCACCCCTTCATCCCCCATGCCCAGCCCCCGCCCCACTTCATCCCCCCACCCCACCCCTTTCATCCCCCCGAACTCCCCACCCTCCTCCATCCCCCCGCAGCCCCCATGCCCAGCCCCCACCCCACTTCATCCATCCCCTGTACCACCTCTTCCCAGCCCCCCACGCCCAGCCCCCACCCCCCTTCATCCCCCCGAACTCCCCACCCTCCTCCATCCCCCTGCAGCCCCCATGCCCAGCCCCTGCCCCACTTCATCCCCTGTACCACCTCTTCCCAGCCCCCACCCCTGCAGCCCCCATGCCCAGCCCCTGCCCCCCGATCCTCCCCACCACCTCCACCCGCTTTTATTCCCTCCACCCCCTGCAGCCCCCTGCAGCCCCCATGCCCAGCCCCCGCCCCACTTCATCCATCCCCTGTACCACCTCTTCCCAGCCCCCCACGCCCAGCCCCCACCCCCTTCACCCCCCCGCAGCCCCCATGCCCTGCCCCCGCCCCACTTCATCCATCCCCTGTACCACCTCTTCCCAGCCCCCCACGCCCAGCCCCCACCCCCCTTCATCCCCCCGCAGCCCCCATGCCCTGCCCCCGCCCCACTTCATCCATCTCCTGTACCACCTCTTCCCAGCCCCCCACCCCTTCATCCCCCACGCCCAGCCCCCGCCCCACTTCATCCCCCCGAACTCCCAACCCTCCTCCATCCCCCTGCAGCCCTCCGTCCACCCCCTCCCCTGCAGCCCCCATGCCCAGCCCCCCACCCGCCTTCATCCCCCCGCAGCCCCCATGCCCAGCCCCCACCCCCGCCTTCATCCCCCCACCCCCCGAACTCCCCACCCTCCTCCATCCCCCTGCAGCCCCCATGCCCAGCCCCACCCCCACCCTCTTATCCCCCCACTCGCCTTTCATCCCCCACCCCGTGCCCAGCCCTCACCCCGTTCATCCCCTACACCCCTACACCCCATCGCCCCCGCCTTCATTGCTCAGCCCCCCAGCCCAGGCACCCGGGAGGGGCGGTGCCCCCTACAGCCCCAAAGGGTCCGCAGCCCGCCGCTCTTCTCCAGTTCGGGTCTGAGCCCAGCCGGGCCTGCGGCTGCTAATTGCCATGAACGGACCGTGGGGATTAATGTGGCTGCGCCTTAAACACCCCGAAGCCAAGACTGGGGGACGCGTCCCTGGGCGCCCCTGACTCCCCGTGCGGGGCTGCCCCGGTCCCCCCGCCCTGACCCTCCCCCTCCCCCTCCCCCACAGGAGAGGGGACCCTGGACCCGCTGCGGGGTCGGTTCGGGATCCGGTTTGGGGCAGGTAATGCGGGGGGTGAGTTTAGATCCCGTGTGGGGCAGTAAATGCGGGGGGAGGGGGAGTGTAGATCCGGTGTGGGGCAGTAAATGCGGGGGGAGGGGGAGTGTAGGTTCGGTTTGGGGCACTTTTTACACGCTTTACCCAGCTTCGGTTTGTTACACAAATCGGATTAACCCGAGCCCAGCGGATCCGGCCTGTAACGACCGTCGCAAATCGCCCGGCCGCTGTGCCCGGGCCCTATCCATTCCTGGGGGGGGGGATCCTGCCCTTTGCCCCGCCAGCAGGTGCGGTGAGAGCCAGTCACGGAGCAGGGCCGTCTGTGCCCTGAGCTGACCGGTCACCGCCCCGCTCCGAGCAGCCCCCGGGGCGCGGTCACGCGTGGGGTCTGTCACAGCCACTCAGACCCCTCGCCCAGGCTGGCCTGTCTCTCCACAGGTGCCGGTGGGCTCAGCCCCAGGCCCCGGCCCGCTCCACTGCCTGCTCGCTGCGGGTGACTCCCCAGGCCGGGATATGGCCCTGTCGCATTATAACGCCTGGCAGGAGCTGGTGCAGTGGCATCGCAGTGACCCCACAATCCGACGGGGACCGCAGCGCGGCCCCTGGCCCGGGACTCCCCGCACCTTTCCCCCGGTACTCACAACCAAACGCCTGGTCTGGGCCTGCCCCGGTCTCTATAGACTGACTGCCGGTCCGTATAACCCGACCCCAGGCTTCTCCCGCCGGGCCTGCCCGGGTCTCTATAGACTGACTGCCGGTCCGTATAACCCGACCCCAGGCTTCTCCCGCCGGGCCTGGCCAGGTCTCTATAGACTGACTGCCGGTCCGTATAACCCGACCCCAGGCTTCTCCCGCCGGGCCTGGCCGGGTCTCTATAGACTGACTGCCAGTCCGTATAACCCGACCCCAGGCTTCTCCCGCCGGGCCTGGCCAGGTCTCTATAGACTGACTGCCGGTCTGTATAACCCGACCCCAGGCTTCTCCCGCCGGGCCTGGCCAGGTCTCTATAGACTGACTGCCGGTCTGTATAACCCGACCCCAGGCTTCTCCCGCCGGGCCTGGCCAGGTCTCTATAGACTGACTGCCGGTCTGTATAACCCGACCCCAGGCTTCTCCCGCCAGGCCTGGCCAGGTCTCTATAGACTGACTGCCGGTCCGTATAACCCGACCCCAGGCTTCTCCCGCCGGGCCTGCCCGGGTCTCTATAGACTGACTGCCGGTCCGTATAACCCGACCCCAGGCTTCTCCCGCTGGGCCTGGCCAGTGCCCCACTTCCACCGCCGACCCTTCACCCTCCTGCCCGCCCCGGAGCGGATCTGCGCTCGGGTCTGCAGCCGGGAACCCCGCTGGCTCCGGCTCGGAGACACCGGGGCTGGCTTCACTTCGAATTGATGCGTGTGATCGACCCCCTCGGGCCGATAGGAAACGCCCCGCCCCGGAACAGCCCTTTAAAAACTCCTCGAATTCGGGTCTCCCTATTGCCCCCTGCGGAGCCCGGGCCCCGGGGGCTGCAGAGGCGGGTGGGCGAGGCTCGCCGGGGACCCAGGCGCTGGCCTCTGAAGCTCGCTCGCTCTGGGGGTGGGGGCGAGGCGGACGGGGGCCGGGGGCGCCCCGGTAGCCGGGCACGGACTCGTTGTGTCTGGGAGCAGCAGCGCTACTTTCTCCCCCGGATCCTCCCGGCCTCAGACAATAGGACCCCCCCGCCCCCCGTTCGCAGCGGGAGCGGCCGGGGAAGTCTCTGGCTCCGGCATCGCAGCCGGCGCTGGCCCAGCCTCCCAGCCTGGTAGGTGTCGAGATTTTTGTCTGTTCTCCTCCCCGCGTCGCTGCGCTGGGGGGGGGGGGTGCACGGGCCGGGGGCACCCATGGGGCGGGGGTCTCAGCTCAGAGGTACCAACTTATCCCTGGTGTATGGAGACCCTGGGACCCAGCTGCCCTCCTGGCCGGGCTCATCCCCCCCCAATTTCCCGGGCGCTGCGTGGGCGTCCCTGGCACTTCATGGGGATTGAAAATCCCCCAAGGCTGCAGCCCCCGCCCCGCCCCAGCGGTGAGGGGCGCGCCAGCTCCGTGCTCTGCCCGTCCAGGTTCTGGGCTCTTTGCGGAGCCGGGGGGGGGGGTCTCTGCTGGAGGGGGCGGGGGTGCTGCCCTGCGGGAGAACCGCGTGTAAATCTGCACGCGCGGGCGGAGCAGCCCCGAACTCCCGGTTCGGGACCCGGACCCGGACCCGCCGCGCAGCCACAGCCCCCGCCAGCAGGCAGCGACCCGCCCCCGTCTGCGGGCAAGTCCCAGAGAAACGAACGCAGCCGAGCCGGGACCGAGCCCGGGGGTTCGGCGGCTGAAACCGGGCAGGCTCGTTAGCGCGGGGAGCCCGGCGCTCGCCCCGAAATTACCGCGAACCCCGCGGGCCCGGGAAAGCTCCGCACGAAGGACACCAAAGCGCCGGGGACTGGGGCAACGAACCCGAGGAACTAACGAGATTTCGTTGGTTCCGATTCCGCGGCGCCGGCCCGGCCCCGTTGTCAGGCGAGCGGCGGCTGCGGCACCGAAGGGAAGGACGCGCCGCAGGTGAATGCGGGTCGCGGGAGCGGGGCTGGGGGCCGGGGGGCGGCCGGGGGGCTGCAGGGACTTTACCCGGCCGGGGCCGGCCGGGGCGAGCGGGCTCCGGGGCGCAGGGGCGGAGAATTCGTTGTGGTTCCATCAAAGCGGCTCCGCGGGGCTCGCTGGACCCAGCGGCGCCGGGCGGGTCGCGAACCAGAACCGCGAGCCTGGAGCCGAACCCAGCGAGACCCGGCGGGGGAAGGAGGCGCCTGCGGGGCGCTGCCCGCCCGGGAGCGGGGTGGGTAAAAACCCACCTCGGCTCCGGGGATTAAAGCAACAGGCGGAAACGGGGGGTGGGATTCTCCCCGCCCCGGGGCTGGGGGCCGCGAACCCCACGTCCGAGCCCGTTATCCGCCCCACGTCCGAGCCGGTATCCGCCCCATTACCCACCCGCACGATTATCCCATCTGCTCCCCCATTATCCGCCCCATAACGAACCCATCCTGCCCCATAACTTGCCCCTGTAACCTGCCACCCCAGCCTGCCCCATCCCGGCCCCATCACCCACCCCAGTTAGGAGCCGTAGCTCACCCGGGGGGCGGGGGCTGAGCCGGGGTAACCGCTGGGGGCTCTGCCCCCACACGGCTCGGGAAGCCTGGAGGCCGATAATGGTGGCGGCGGAGGTTCTTCATTGCCCCGACCGAGGTAGAGAGCCCGGTGGGTTAATTTGTGCGGCGCAGACGGGGCGGACGGACGGGGGGACACGCGGAGCTGTGGGGGACAGACAGGAAGCTTAGTGGCCGGACAGACGGGGGACAGGAGGAGCTGTGGGGATGGGGGCCGTGGGGGGGGGGGGGGACACAGACCTGCACAGGCTGGAGTGGGAAGAGTGGCTCTGTTGCAAAGGTCGGGGTGGCCCAGGACTCCGGGGCTAGGCTCCGCGGTCTCCTCTCCTGGGGGTGTCTCCCCCTCCAGCTCAGCTGAGAAACCGCCTCCCCTCCAGCTCAGAGGATCTTCCTTCCCTGCCCCCACCCCGGGTTTCCTAACCCCTCCCCAGGCCCAGGGCAACCCCTCCCGGTCCCCATCCCCTGCCGGTACTAATCCATTCCCTCCCGCACCAGGTTCCCCCCAGCCCGGCTGGAGCATGAAGACAGAGGAGGCGCCATCCTGCCTGCAGCAGGCCACCCCGGTGCTGGGCTTCGGTGAGTGTCTGTCTGTCCTGGGGCAGCCGAGAGACAGACCCTCCTCCCCCGGTAGGGAGTGGGCTGGCAGGGTCACACCCCATCACTGCTGACTGTCCGGAGCCCCCCTCTCAGCCAGAGCTGGAGAACAGAGCCGGGGCTTGTCTACACGGGGGCTGCTGATGGATTCGGGGTTTGTTACTGCTCCAAGCCAGGGGCTGCGGCAGCCCCCTCGTTCCAGCGCCGCTGCTTGTCCACACCCAGATTGGGGCTGAGAGAACGACGTGGCTTTGAGTTCACACAGCCGGGTCGTTTGGTGTGAGTCTGGGTGCGGGGCCTGAGCATGAATTGAGGGAGGCTGCTGCTAAATGGGAGAGGGCTCGGGGCAGGAGAATGAGTTAAGGGTTGGAAAACCTGCCGTGACAGATCTGGGATGGCAGCAGCATGGGGCTGACTAACCTGAGCGGTCTCCGGCCCCGATTGAGTATTACCCCGAATACAGCCCGTTATTTACGGGGAGTGTTTTACAAATGTCCGTGTCTTGTGCTGCTGGATTTTGTGGTTTGAGGAAATCATGCCACGGTGTGGGGGAGGGGTAAGGGGCGCCCCAAAATATTCCTGCTGCGGGCCCCAAAGGAGCTAATTCTGCCTCTGGATAGACTCCTCTGTGTAGCTAACAAAGAGAAGGTTAAGGGGTGACTTGAGCCGAGTCCACGAGTGTGTATTGAAGGGCAGAAATTGGCTCATAGGAAGCTCTTCACTCTGGTGCTAACCAGATCTAATGGCTGGAAGTTGGGGCTAGACAAATGCAGATGAAACCAGGTGCACAGTGAGGCTAATTAACCATTGGAGCAACTTGCCAAGGGTTGTGGGGGACTTTCCGGCACGGCCATCTCTGAATTGAGGTGGGATTTTTCTATAAGATCGACTCTGTCAAGCCCAGTCACCGGACCTTAAGCAGGAAATAATACAGGAAACTCCTGTGGCCTGTTACACAGAGGGTGAGACCAGATGACCACATCCCTTCTGGCCTTAGAATCTATGAATGAATTTGGTAAGGAATCAGCAAACTTCCATTGCAATGGGACTCTTGAAAGCAGTTTGCCCTTTAAATTAATGCTGCACATTTTTCTGACTGGGACTCATTCGTCATCTCGCCAGTGCCCCCCTCGGAACAGGAACAAGATTTTTAAACTCATGTTTTTAAACTCAAACTGCTGCATTTTCTACCCATTAAGTTTAAAGCCTTGCAGTCCGTAGGATCCAAAATGTCAGAGGCTTGTTTACTTCCAGTTTCAAGTCCAGCCCCTTCTGAGGAGGTTGTGACTCTACCAGGGATTGGATATTATACAGACAAGCAGCATTCCCACTTACACCCTTCGCATCGTTGGATTGTTCTCTTTATAAGTTATTGCTGGGTGCTTGGCCTTGTGCCTAACAAAACTCCAGGTGTGAATTACTGACCATGCCTTCAGCCCTCCTGCTCACACGGCCGGTGTCAGTGAATCACAATACAGGCTGGCCCTGGGCAGGGCTCTGTGGCATTCCACATGGCGTAATCCTTGGCAACAGGCTCACTTGGTCATTTAATAATATAACGTAAAGTGTGTTTTGAACAAGGAGGGGGAACCTCGCAGCATCTGAAGTTTTGTAACTCAGAGCTAGCTCAAGTTCACATACCTTTGTTCTCCATTTTAATATCTGTTCCTACTCCCTCTCCCAAAAGCTACTTAAGTATTAAAGAATCCCCCCGAAACCCCTAACGGGGAAGCTTATGCTTTTTGTAAGGGGTTGCAGTCACTGCAAAACCCAACCACAGAAAGTTACACACCAGGGGTTCTCAAACTTCTGTACTGATGACCCCTTTCACACAGCAAGCCTCTGAGTGTGCCCCCCCCTTATACATTAAAAACACTTTTTTAATGTATTTAACATTTTAAATGCTGGATGCAAAGTGGGTTTGGGGTGGAGGCTGACAGCTCGTGACCCCCCCATATAATAATAATCTTGTGACCCCCTGAGGGGTCCTGACCCCCAGCTTGAGAACCCCTGTTACACACCGTACAGCCAATGGGATGAAAACAGAGCTGGTTTGAAATCTTTCATTGAAACTGTTATTGGACAGAAAACTGGGTTTTTTACTAAATGAGATGCTGTCCCCATACATTTTCCTTTCCACAGAAAACTTTTGGTCAAACAAAAACACCAACAGTTTTTGGAGTTTTGATGAAAAGTCAAATATTTCCATGGGATCAAAAAAATCAGCTCCAGACAAAGACCATGGGCCACACTTTCCGAGGAACCCAGCCTGGGAACTTCTGGAGCAGGGCACTCTAGAAAATCTGATCTTTATTTAGGTGCTTTGGTGGGAAATGAACTCTCTTGAAAATCTGTCCCCAGCTGTGAGTACTGAGCCCTTGGGAATCTAACCCTGGCAGTTTTTTTTTTAAATGAAAACTTTTCTTTCTCCCCCCTAACTGGGGCATGAACCCTTTAAACTTTAAACACTTTAAACTTCTCTAAACCTGAGTTAATTCTGCTCCTAGCGTAGCATGAGTGAGAGCGGTCACACAGCAACCTGACACTGGAACAGTGTGATTGTTAGCGGGTGAGGAGCTGACAGGCCAGCCAATTTGAGTTACAAGTCCTGCCACACACGAGTTAAGGGGGTTTTGTGTGTGGACAGGACTCAAGCGAGGGGCAACTCTTGAGCTAATTCTGCAGTGAAGACAAGCCCCTACTGTCCCCTGTGTCTGAGTCAAGCTTTTAAATCCACAGTGTCTGTCAGTTCCAAGTTAGGCAAAACAAGATCCCCCAGCCCTAGTGACAGGTGAGTGTCGCTAACAGCCTGGCACATGCCCCTGCACAAAACAAGAGGGAATCTCTCCTGACACCCCATCCTGACTCCTGCTGCGCAAGCACCAAAACTAGCACCACAGCCTCACCCTTTCTGCTTTAAATGGACCTTCCTTGTTTGTGTGGGTTTAGACCTGAGCCTGACCCACTCCTGCAGAGTGTTGTCTATGCTATTCCCATTCCCTTAGGTGTCTCTTTTGAATATTTAGGGATAAGCAGCATTGGGCCCTGATTCAACAAAGCATGAAAGCATGTACTTAATTTTAGACACATGCATGAATCCATCCCTATTCAGCAATATAGTTATGCACATGCTTAACTTTTTGGCACATGCTCAGGTCTCACGGAAGTCAAATGGAACTTGAGCATATGCCTACATTAAGCAGGCGCTTTAGAGCTCTGCTGAATTGAGGCCTTAATGCTTCTCGGTGTGCATAGTGCAGTTTCACTGCGCTCTTGCAATTGGTCTGGTATTGAAGTGCTGCAGCTCCATCCTACATGACTGGCAGTAGCAGATCCAGCAGCTCACAGGAAAGGGTAGCTGAAGAGAGAGCTTTGTGGCTGCATTTCATTTGTTTTTCTTCTAAAGGGGCATCAGGTCCTCTCTTCTGAGTCAGTGGAGTGTTTTGAATAAGAAAAAGGTGTCTTCAAGTTAGACAAACACAAAGCAAACAATTTTAAAGATTTAAAAAACACTGATTTGATCATTCAAAAAATGAGCTCCTCTCCCCAAATCATAGCCCCCGCCCCACGTTCTTTCCAGCTGCTCGGGCTCAGCCATTGCAACCTGGAGTGAATGTGTCCTGACTGCATTTACTCACTTGTGATGACAGTGCTGGCAGGCCCCGTGCAGTTCAGGGGAGTGCTAGCAACAATGAGTTGGAGGGGGAGGGACCATTATTAATTAACTGGATTACAGCAGCATCCCCCACTGTGTTCTAGACTCCTTCCATACAGCATGGGCCCTGGCTCTGAGAGTTTATACTCTCACGTCCCAGTCATGTAATGCCAGGGTGCCAGTGCTTAATCTGCGCCAGGGCTGAGCCCCGGCACCTCTAGGCTTAGCAGTTCATAGCCCCAGCACTTCTGGGTTTGCTGTGTCTGTTATGAATGTAAAACGTTGTTTGAGCCCCAGCACATCTTTCATTACAAATTATGCACTGCAGGGGTCTGCTCGCATAGTGCTTAGTGCAGCATCAGAGACAGTGAGTTCAGGCAACAAAGGTCATGGGACAAACCACGCAACCATTCTGCACTGCCCTGTGCTAGAGCCATTATTAAGTGGCTAAGTTCTTACAGGCTTTACGGTAGAACTGGGTGACTTTTATAGAGAATCATTTTCATGATGGGTATTACGGTAGTGGTGAAAGGTCCCAGCTGAGATTGAGACTCCATGTGCTGGGGGCGGCACAGGCAGGTAAGCCCCATCTATACACAGAAGTGCTGCTTTATCTATCCTGGATTAGCTGAAGCAGCACAACCACCCTACTGGATGCAGTTATAACAATATAAATGTGCGTACACAGGTGTAGCCGGGTATCGGTTCTTACACCTGTCTCATCACTGTGGTATCTGATCGCTTTCCCATAGTGGGTTAAGCAATGCGACTAACAACTGTCACTTCTTTGGTCTTTTATCCTCTTCCCTGGCAAAATGAGCACACTGACACATATTATTTTGGGAGCATAGGTGCTGGAACTAGGGGTGTGGGGGGGTGCTGCAGTACCCCCTCACTTGAAGTGGTTTCCATTATATACAAGTTTACAGTTTGGTTCAATGGCTCTCAGCACCCCCACTATAAAAATTGTTCCAGCCCCCCCTGCTCGGGAGGGTGTGTTTACACCCCACATGCACCTGTATTGCTGTGTGTTTATTAGACAACCGCCTCGCACTGTTCCTCTAAGGGGAGGGGAGGAAGCTATCCTGGTACAACTGTGTTCAGACAAGGAGTTGCATTGGTATAACTCTATCAGCAAGACGTCACACCCCTAACTGGCACAAATAGCGTGTGTGGAGCAGACCTTGGTAAGAAAGAGTCCCATCTCCAAAGCGCCTATGGGCTGAATAGACAAAACCAAAACCAGGGGGGAGGGGAAATATCTTGCCACTGTTCACCACAGGGAATAGAACCTAGATCTCATGAGTCCTAGTCTAGTGCTCACCTTACTAAGCCACACTGCCTCATTACTCTGGGGGCAAGATGTTTCCCTTTAGATGCTGGGGGGAGGGGTAATAGGCTTTGTTCCCTCCAGCTGGCCCCATCCTCTGACTTGCACGGGCCCCCCCCCCCCCCGAGTGTTTAGTTCAGAATATGTTTGAATCTGAAAGCTGTCTAGGGCTTGGCATAGTTCTGAATGTCCATGGCTGCTGGCAGAGCAGCACTCAGGCAGCCCTGCTCAGGAATGGATCATACAGGCAGCTTGTTTGCAGGAGCAGAGGCAGCAGTTCAGCTGGGGGAAGCTGGCTCAGGTCCTAGTGAGGCTGAATGGAAAATCTAGCAGGGGCAGGAAAGTGCAGGGAGTAGCCACCTTCACTCATGATGCTCAGTCTCCCAAGGTGCCGACTATGGTAACAAGCCCCGATGAACCCAATTAATGTTACTTACTGCGAATGATTTCTCCTGCTTTTATGCACCAACGATAAGGTGCCCTTACTGGCTAGTGATGGGCCAGTAGCTTAGCGCTAAAGAGGATCCTAGCAGCTGCCTTTTCTGAGCTGGCTCAGAACGGGGTTGGGCTGAGCCCAGACAAGTGCCTCTGACCATTTTGCTGTTGTATGTGGGTTTGGGACTCATGAAAGACTAGCTCCTGCTACAACTAGACCTAGAGAAGGCAGGCACTTCGCAAATTGCCCCTCCACAGATTCCAAATGGCTCCACTACTCCAGTCCTGCACTTCCCACCCACAGCTGTTCCACTGCCCCTGAATCGTGACCTACAGTCCCTGTTATTCCAGCCTTGGGCTCCTCCCCCAACTCTTCAGATGCCCCTCACTCCTGACCCACAGCTCTCCTGCTATTCCAGCCCTGGACTCTCCACACGTGCACAGAGCTCTGTAGGGTTGTGCTGCTGAAATGCAATGAATGCTTATCTATAATCACTTCTAGACTCCCCTCATGGAGAGTTTGGTGAAAGGAAATGGGGGGAAGGATGAAGGAAAAAGCAGAGGCAGTGGGAGGGGCAAGAAGTTGGGGTAAGAAGAGCTGGAGGCAGAAGAGAGAGAAACGTAAGAGAAAACATAAGGATTAAAGTGGGCGAGAGAACAGAGACAAAACCCAAGCAGAGCAAGCCTGAGTGAGTAACACTTCAGGAGAAACCTGAGGGAGGAGGTATTGCTTCCTAGAACCCTGATTCATGCCCCCAGCAGCGGCAGCAGCATTGGGGCAGTGTTTAAAGTGTATGTGGGAGGAATTCTCCAGGGGGCACAGACTTGGCAAAAATAAATACATACAAATAAATCAAGCCAGGTCACTTAATGGGAAATTGTTGCAAATTAACTAAAGGTGTTAAACTGAAGTGGATTAGCGAAAAAAATGAGGAGTCCTTGTGGCACTTTAGAGACTAACAAATGTATTTGGGCATAAGCTTTCATGGGCTAGAACCCATTTCATCAGATGTATGAAGTAAAAAATACAATTAAATCCCTGTGTGGATGCTGGTATTCAGAGTTAAAGCGATCTAAACACAATTCACTACACTAACCCAAATTAAGGCCAGTTTAATTCTGCATAACAGCATCCACACAGGGATTCACTGTGGTTTAACTAAGCCACTTCAAATTAACACCATTCGTTAATTTAGATTAATTCCCTGGATGTCTGTGTAGACAAGCCCTCGTCCAAGCTGCTGCTCCCAGGCTATGGTTAGACTTCCCACGCACCCTTTTCCCACACTACTTTAGGCACTGATTGCAGCAGTTCCCAAACTGCTGGACTCCAACATACTGGCAGTAAAAGAGCTCAGGAGGCCAGGGCTGCGTTTCTGTGAGCTGCCACTTTCCCAAACCATCCCAGCACTAATATTCCTCCACCAAATTCAGCGGCTTCCTCTGCTCTTGCTTCCCTCTCCCAGGCCACAAGAATATCTGCTGATCTTCTTCCCTATTGGCAAGTATGTGGTTTGGTGAGAGCCTGGTGGGGAGGCAGCTCCTGTTGGCAGAGGTTATTGCTGCTTAAGTAGCGAGATGCAGCAGGAAATGATTGTCTAATGGCAGAGGCTGGGACAGAGCCAAGGCAGAGTCAGGCCATGCAGGGTTAGGGCTCTCCTGGCACCTGCATTCGAATCACGACTACGGTTTGCAGTAACACCTAAGGGCCCCATTGTACAAACAAATAACACAGACCAGGCTGGGCTCCAGAGACTTCCCAGTCTAAGATATGATGTAAAATCTGAAAAGCACAGAGCCTGATTCTCCTTTACCCTGCGCCGGGTACTGTGATTTACCCCTGTGCAAGGACATGAATGTAGACAGCTACCATACTGGGAGAGTAACTTTTTACACTCACTCTACACTGCAGAAAGTGAATGCATGAGGTGCGAGGGGCCAAGGCATCAGGCCTCTGGATTCTAGCCTGGCTCATACGTCATCAGAATTGTTGGTTAGTCCGTTGCTTGGGCAGGCTCTGTCCTCTGTCACACCTGTTGCAGATAACTGAATTGTGACACTCTGCTGAGTGCGAGGCACCTGCACAGGTGTTGCCGAGGGGCTGATTTGGCTCACAGAAGCTTTATTATTGGAGGGTGCGTGACCAGGGCTGCCTACTGTCCCCGCTTGCCTCTCAGATCCCCTAGGTAGTGAGTTTTGCAAGGCTGGAAAATCAACGCTTCCCTTCTATCTTTGCAGACTGCCTAGAAATCACACAGCCCACTTCCCCCAACGCTGTGCCCACAGTGCCCCTTTCCAAAGCAGGGCTGCTTTGTGTCCCCAGATGAGAGGGGCACAGAGCATCTCTGAGGAGGGAATTTTATGGCCTTTCTTTGTTGGACACTCCAGTTCTCTCATGACTGCGCCATCCCTAGTGCTCGCATGGGGTAAAACTCACCCTGACCAGGCCCAGCGGGAAGCCTAGAGACCTGCTTGCCCCCCCCCCCCACGCCACGCAGGCCCCAACAGACCCCTTGCCCTTGGACAGGGCCCACCCTCAGGCCTGTCTCACCCCGGCAGGCCCCAGCACAAGGCCCTAACCCCACCCCTACCCCTGGGCAGGGCTCAGCATGAGGCCTAGGCCCCACTTAAGCCCCCTATGTGACTAGCTGGCACCTCTCGCACCCCCGCAGGGGGCTCTGGGTGAGCTCTGCCCAAAGGAAGATGAAAGAACAAGGGGCTGGTGAAGGGATAGGACAAATGAAGGGTTTAAGAAACCTGAGCAGCTCAGCATGATGGGTGCGGAGATAGTGCACTCGGCTAAGGTACCTAGTACCTGCCTGGCTCGGCCTAGTGCCCAGATCCAATGCTCCAGATAGCGTATTTATTACCCACGTGCACGCCTCTATCTTGGAGTTATTGCAGGGAAGCCTTTGAAGGGTAGCCATAGATTTATGTGATGATAACGTCCAGGGAAAAAATCCCAAGTCTCTGGAGCTCTCGCTATTTTAACTGGTTTAGCACCAGGATCTGGCTTACACCCGGGAGGCACAGGCTGGCCATTCAGACCCAAATCTGACCTCCTTCCAAACTCTTATTGTAGATTGTCAAAAGTACTCAGCATCCAACAGCTCCTCTTGAGAGCAGCAGAGCGCATCCACACACGCATCCCTGAGAACAACAGAGAGTGCATGTCCTGCACCATTGAGAACTGTGAAGAACAGAGATATATACACACACACACACACATCCATCGCTACTGAAAACAGTGGGAGCTGCTGGGAGCAGATCACCTTGGAAAACCTTGCTGATGGTGCAAGTGACACTTGGGGCATGTTTTCAGCCCCCAGTGTGCTGATATCATGTGAATATCAAGTCCTGAGTGTAGGTGCTGGGCACTCTACAAGATCTAGCTATTAGAGTCCAGAGGGGATGGTCTCCTGCATTCTGTAGTTTTCTTTAGTGATGGATTTGGAGGGGGTTGGGGGGAGAGGATTTTTTAAAATGTACTACTTGAAAATTAGAAACCAATCCTGAAGATGCCATATATTTTTGTGGGGAAAACATTTTTATTTATTTATAAGATTGTAAAAATATGTGGCCAATACAATGTTTCTCTCTTTCTCTGGGTGCATGTACAACAATTAACGCTAGTAACACATGGCTTTAAAAACCAATTTAGCACAAACATGAGGCCTAGGCCTTGGGCCGGGTCTCCTCCCCCGGGGTGAATTCCACCTTAGCAGCACACATCCCCAGTTGGAAACCAGTCCTCCTTCGTGAGTCTCATTTGCCTTTTTCTCTGTTGCCAGGGTCGGACTCCAAAATGCGGGAGGTTTGTGCCGGCTGCGACACGCCCATCTCTGACCGGTTCCTCCTGCGAGTCAATGAGCGCTCTTGGCACGAAGGTTGCGTGAAGTGTGCTGCCTGCCTGCAGCCGCTGTCGGGCACCTGCTACTGTCGCAACCGGCAGCTATACTGCAAGCACGACTACGAAAAGTAAGTGCCTCTGGCTTTGAGTTTTGGTTCCCCTCACGTCGCAAGCGCTGGCTATTGTGATTGAGGCTGCCATTAAGGGGGAAGGCAAGCAGAGAGAACAGGTGTGAGATGGATTCCTGGAGATGGACTGTGAAGAAGAGATGACTGGAATGATATGCAGCAGGGGATAGGAAGTATAGGGTCAGGTTATGTATATTGCAGTCATATCTAGAGGCCCATTGTTCGGGTGCTGCACAGATCCAAACAACAGAAGCCCTGTTTTACCAAGTAATTGGAGATAATAAAATCGAATGTATCATTACAGCAGGTTCAGTGCATGAGCTGCAGAAAGGAGCACTGCATCACTTTCTGCTTCCCATCAAACCACTGCAAAGCATTTTCCAATGCACTGAAGATATCAGACTGTGAGGGATGTCGACTTTTCACCATGACTTTCACTTTGTCATTTATTTGTTTTCCACAAGGGAAGAATGGTTGGTGTAACTTACTGTTTGTAAGATTGGGGTGCATGAAATCGAGGTTCTGTTGTAGTGAGAGACCGTCCCTTCCCTAAATAGAGTAGAACTTGTCAAAAAATTTTCCAGTGGGACAATTTTCCATTGGAAAATGCAAATTCAACAAAATTGAAACACTCCACGGCAACATACAGTATCAACTTTGTCAAAATGTTTATAGAAAAACTATCAGAGCACTTTATTTTGATTTGATTGTTTCTAAAATAGAATGGCTGAAATGAAGCACTTTGATAAGGTCATTTGGATCTTTCTAAAACGTTTCCAAAATGGAAATTTTTCTCAGTAAATTTTGAAATCTTGATGTTTTGTTCCAATTTAGGATGAAAGGCAATTTTAAAATGTCAGAATTTCCTGAGGAATGGAACTTCTGAGTTTTGACCAGCCCTAAGATAGACAAGGTAGGAGGGCAACAGAGGCAGGTCATGATTTGACCAGGATCATGGAGCTGGGACTAGATCCCAGGAGTCCCAACTCCCTACGAACTGGACTGATATGCCTGGGCTTACACTGGTGCAATGCCCTGCAATCGGTGGCCATGCACCGGTGCAAATGAAGGCAGAACTTGGCCAGAGCAGCTCTGCTGTAGGCCCATTGCTGAGTTGCAAATGCAGAGAGAGAGATGCGACTGCGTACTAGAGAATATCCTGCACAGTGAGCAGCTGGCTCTCCATGGCTGTCTGCCTGGTTCCAGATTGGAACAGGAGCAGTTTGCATAGAAGTGATAGCATGAGGTTCCAGAGCAACAGAGACCCAGGCCCTGCCTACCTGAGCAGAGACAGCTACTAACAAAGACCTGGAACGTTCTGCAGCTAAGGGGAAAGTTAGGCCTTTCAAAGAGCCAGCAGGGACCGGGGTGCATGCAGCTGTGCCATCCTGCTGGAGCTGAAATGTATGGAGTTCCCTCGGTTTAAAAGGGAGGGAGCTGCCCTGGGGGAGAGCATGTTCTGGTTTGTGGTGCAAAATGGCACAGTTCTATTGACATGTCAGGTGGGCTACTAAATCTGTCTGTCTGCACAGGCTCCTGATCACTGAGCTGTGTTTGTGCTCCGCTTGGCTGGTGGTAGTTGGTTTGTCTCCCCGCTATGGGGGCGAGGGGGTAGAGCCAGCTGGACGGTTACTCATAGACCCTATTTTGAGTGGCTGACAAGGGCTCCGGGAGCACAGAATGGGGCTTCTCTGCTAGGTTGGTTACGTTTTTTTTTAATTTTGTGGATTAAAGTACCAATTCGGGCAGGAGCAGTATTGTGTGTAGCTGGAAGCAGAGATGGTGTTTCTGCCAAACGAAAGCGCATTTGTTGTTGTTACAAATGTGGAGTTAAAATGTTACAGGTTCCCTCAAGGAAACACGGGTAGCTGGTGGAACAGCCTTCCCGTCTATCTGCGGGTTACTGCTCATGCTGTGTGTTGCAGTCCCAAATAGCCACTTCTGCATGTTACATCCCCAAACAAATCTGGGGTGAGAGAGACTGTGTGTTTTTGAAATTGAATTTGTACATTTGTAATGGAGGCAGAAGCCCAAACATGGCAATAAGGGATTTGCACTTTGGCCCATCTGCGAACTCCCATATTTTTTGTAGCTCCTTCCCCCAGAGCTCCTGCTCCCACCATTCAGCCCAGAGACACTAGGGGTAGAACCTGAGCTCCATTGAATAGAGACGTTGAAATATTTTACTCTCCTAATATTAACTAAACCTGGAAACCGAAAAGAGGAAAATGGAGACAAAAAAGTGAATAAATTTGGCAATTGGCACCAAGAGGAATCCAGCAATTAGATGGCTCAGAAATGTCTGTAGGGGAGTATTTACCTCCGATGCACCTTTGTCATCAAGACCCAAACTCTAGAGTTGTTGACAGCCTCTAGAGCAGTGATTCTTAACCTTTACTGCAGCCTGCACCCCTTTGGTTCTCAAAATATGTTCTCCCCCCCCTCCCCCCATATCAAAAATCGTTGAAGTAGGTCGGTTCTTTAAACCTAGATATATATTTTGTTTGTATATTACAGTAATCGTTAAAAATGTGTAATGTTAATAAATACATTAGTTTGGTGAAACAAAGTAGTGGTACTTACGGGCCTGTGCTTAATTTGTGGTTTTCAGTGATTTACCTTCTAAAAAAATCTACCATGTCTTGCACCCCCAGAAAGGGCATCTCGCACCCCCAGGGGGTACGTGCATCCCAGGTTAAGAACCACTGCTCTAGAGATACGTTTGTCCTGTATTTGTACAGTGCCTACCACAGTGATGTCATGGTCTGTGGCTGGAGCACCTAGGCACTACCATAATACACCTAATAAATAATGTACAGCCCCTAGCACAGTGGGGTCATGGTCCATGGCAGGAGCGCCTAGGCACTACCGTAATACACCTAATAAATAATGTACAGCCCCTAGCACAGTGGGGTCATGGTCCATGGCAGGAGCGCCTAGGCACTACCGTAATACACCTAATAAATAATGTACAGCCCCTAGCACAGTGGGGTCGTGGTCCATGGCAGGAGCGCCTAGGCACTACCGTAATACACCTAATAAATAATGTACAGCCCCTAGCACAGTGGGGTCGTGGTCCGTGGATGGGGCTACTAGAAGCTACCACTATATAAATGAACATTACCAATACCTGAATGGCAAAGCTCTTCTTCCTTGTCTTTTAAAAATAGTAACTCAATAATACATTGAAGCCATCCAGAGGCTTCTGGTGACTTTCCTAACAGAGAAGAAAGATAGTGTTGTGGTGTAAGCACAGGACTGGGAGTGAGGACTCTGGGTCCAATTCTTAGCTCTGCCACTGACTTGCTGTGTGCCTCAGTTTACCCATTTGTAGAATGGAAAGGAGGATCCTGATGTCTTGCCTGGCTCCATTCAGATGAACCGAATTCCTCTATAGCAGGAGTGGTTGGAAAGCAAGGTGGCACCTGCTCTCTCTTCCCCCAGGGAGACCCCTGGATCCCTGGTGGTCTCTGATGTGATGGTTTCAGGCTGAGCTCCAGATTATTAGCAATTTGTGCATTTAAATTTCTTGAAGTGTGGAAGAACTTTGGGGCTGGGCAGGCTGAGGTGTTGGGAGCTGGCTGGAAAGGAATAGGGTGTGTGAGCATGTGGGGGCACAGCGCGGGGTTATTCCTGAATTGCCAACCAAGAGCAGCACAGAGGTAGGAAGGGGATGCAGGGGACTCTGCTCCTTGCCCTCACACACCGGTCCTGCTGGGACGCAGCCATCTGTAGCCATGTCCACTCTGCAAAAAGACAAGCCCTGAGGTTTTGGGCCCTGTGGACATTGGTAGGGCCCCCACCTTCCTCAAACTAGGGCTCTGCTCCAGGGGCTGCCAGCCCTGCACGGTACGAATGGTGTGCTGAGCTCCTGTGCAGGGAGTGCCCCCCCATACATACCAATCCCACCCCAGAATGCCCCTCTCTCCCCATCCCCACATGGGCCCCCAAATGGCTCTCCACCCTCACATATACCCCAACAACCCTCCACCAGCCCCCACCTAGCCTGACAGCCCCCCCACACACACATCCCCGCGGCACTGACGTACATCCCACTCACCTCATCCCCCGAACCCAACATCCCCCACTTGCTCCCAATCCCTTAACCCCGCAGCCCCCCAACACTTGTCACTCATCCCATAACCCCCCTACACCTCCCCCCCACCCATCACTTCTGGGACATTCCTGGCCACTCATCAGCACGCTCCTCTCCTGTCCCAGCCTAGGCCAGCTCCCCCGGACCCAGGCTGCCCAGCACAGCGCGGTCCCATCGCCTGCCCCTGCAATTGCATGGCTCCACGCCACTCAGGCCAGGCTGCCCTCTCTCGTGACGGGGGCAGGGGAGGCAGCCGGCCCAAATCTGAGTGAGTGGCTGTTGCGACCTGGCGCATGGGGTTGCACTGCTGCATGGCTGGTTTTTTCCCCTAGAGGTCGGGGCCTTCCCCAAGATGGGGTCCCTGTGAAATTGCACTAAGGGCACAGGGGTTACTCTGGGCCTACAACGAGGTGTGCTGTTGCATTACTTTAGCAAGCTCCAAGTTAAATCCTAGAGGATACGGGGTACAGGTAGTTCTAACCCTGATGCTGCTAGTCGAGGCCAGTCCATTACCCACCACCCGGCAGGCACCGTGCATGCAACTTGCAAAATGTATTCTTCTTTTGGGGAAGGGGGAGTGAAGGCCATTGGTTCTGTTAGGTCCTGGCTCTGGCTCTTGAAGGAGGATGACTTTGGGGAGCTGGTGCATGGGATGATCCCAGTCCGGCTGCCCTTGAAGTCCTCCTTCAACACGTCTGGAACAGCGATAAGCTGGAAGAGCCTGATGGGAGGAGAGGGGCTGCTCATCCCGAACGGGGCTTTGAATGATTAACCAAAGCTGCAGCCTTATGACTCCCCACGCTGGCCAAGTGGCAAAGCTCCATGGAGCGGGTCAGGGGAGATCCTGCAGGAGGTTATCTCCCTGCACGGAGCACTTTGATCACGGCCATAAGCATCGCAGCTGCTTTGGGCGGACACTCGGCTCTCCCCTCCCTTGCAGCATGGGGGATGATTCAGAGCTTACATGGGTTCCTTATTTCCTGAGGCCAGAGTTGAAATAACCATGGTGCCATTCGGGCAAACTTTAAGAACCCAACCAGTGACCAAAATGCCTTTGAACTCCCCCTCTTTCCTCGGCCACACTGTCAAGACTTGGGGTATCTGTGTAAACCGCAGCTTCTCCTTTGGAATTAGCCTGAACGTACCAGCTGAACCAGGGATCTGTGATGTCAGCTACCTCGCAGCTCAGCCATAGAATATCAGGGTTGGGAGGGACCTCAGGAGGTATCTAGTCCAACCCCCTGCTCAAAGCAGGACCAATCCCCAGACAGATTTTCACCCCAGATCCCTCAATGGCCCCCTCAAGGATTGAGCTCACAACCCTGGGTTTAGCAGGCCAATGCTCAAACCACTGAGCTACCCATCAGCTAGAGTCACCATGGCAGCTAGTGATGTCACAAAGACAGGCCTGCAACACCACTGAATGAATCAGCAGGAGAAACAGGCCAAATGCAAGGTGGAGAAGCAGTGGGGTCTGGTGGTTGGAGCAGGGACAGAGCTGGGAGTCAGGACTCCTGGGTTCTCTTCCTGGCTCTGGGCACGGAGTGGGTGCTGGTGGTTAGGGTAGAGGGTGGGCTGAGAGTCAGGACTCCTGGGTTTCTCTTTCCAAACATAGGCCTCCTGTGTGGCTTTGTGCAAATCACATCCCCTCTCTCTGACTGGTTTCCTGGCTGTGCTCTGGGGATAAGAACAGTCCCCTCCTGCACAGCGGCAGGGTGCACTTAGTCTTGGGGCATTTGCGATCCACAGCCGGGGGGAGCATGGTGCTGTTGTGAAAGATGAGAGCGTCTGTCTCTGCACAGATAGGTCTCTGGCAGCTGGCGTTGCCGGGAAAAGAAATACAGAGACGGCACATGAGGGTTTGGGGAGGCTGCTGGGAAGGAGACATCATGCTTTGTAAAGTTTCCTGGAGTTTGGCAGCCGCCTTTAAAGATTTTTCTTAACGGTCCAATCTTATCTCCTCCGCGCTTCAGAAGAGAGAACACAGCCGCCTCCCTGCCGGTGACGCAGACACTTGGCAGCAAGCAGGGACAGTAATAAAAATACCAGGGCTTGCCCACTTCCCAGGGTTGGTTAGTCGTCAGACACGAGCCAGAAACTGCTGCAGCTGGCCACTCCTCAATGTAAGGGGACTCAGTTAACATCACCTCCTCTGCTTTATTTCACAGTTCCCCAGCTCTGCTGGATGCTTCACAGGCTGGTCCCGGCTCGAAAGAGCTTGCAGTCTGTGACCCTGAACTTGCACTGGAATCCAGGGAGGGACTTCAGAGGTATTTAGGCCTGATGTTGCCCCTCTGTGCTGGTGTGATGTTCACCTGGAGGCCAAGATAGGCTCACAGAGGCTGACTTTCCAAAGGGCTGAGCTCCTTGGAAGTTGCTGAGCGCAGTTGTTGTGTTTAGGGCTTTTGAAACCAGGTGACAGGGGCCCTGTGTAAATTAAGAAAAATGGTGCTTGCTTAAACCACGTTAGCTCAGGGCTTATCTGCACGCACAAGTTGTGCATTTTTAACTGTAGTGGTACAGTTACACTGGAACGACCCGCTCACCCAGTGTGGATGCCATTATACTGGTAAAGTTGCTTCTACTGGTGTAGCTTATTCTTATACCAGAAAGGACGTAAGTTATACAGGTGTGAGGCACCTTTATCATTAGGCTACACCAGGGCCAGCACTTTCAAGGTGTTAATACATCTTTTTTCATCCTCTAGACAGAGCCTGAGTTAGGTGCCTAAATCCGGGGTGTTTTCAAATGCGTGTTTGGGGCACCAAAGTCATAGATGCCTCTGAAAATCCCATTTGGAAATCGTTATTTAGGCAGTGAAATAAGCCTCTAAGGGTGAAAAAAAGCTCCCAAGTTCCTTTTCGAGAGATTTAGGCACTTAGGAGCATTGGCTTTCAAGGAAACACAGACTTTTTGAAAATGGGACTTAGGTGCTTTTGAAAAAAATCACCCTTAGAGGCTTATTTTGGTGCCTAAATAATGGGTCACATATGGGATTTTCAAAGGCATCTGGGAGTTTGGTGCCCCAAGTCACTTCTGAAAATGAGACTTAGGCTTCTTAGTCACTAAGTGTTTTTGAAGATTTTACCCTAATACCCCTAGGCTCTGAAGCTGCTATTTTCAAAGGAGTCTATAACTTCCAACCCTCATTTTTTTTAAATCTTGTCCTCCCGTGTTTGCATTCTCAGCCTTCTTAAATGTACGCACAACCCCAACCCCAGTGTTTTGGCCAGGGACTGATCTGGGTTTGCAGACTCCAACGTCACCATGGGCAGCGGTTTAGACCATGGCTGTAGCGTGTTGACCCAGAGGGGAGACCCGTCTGGCACGTATCCCTCCTCATGTGAACTGTGCAATAAGAGGAAAATGCTTTAATGGAAAGATAAGCCAACAGCTGCAGCTGAATGTGGGGGAAGGAACGGGCTGTTGATCTAGAGATGAAATGTTAAGCCCGAAGATGGATGTTGCTCTCCGGTCCCTATCATATAAAACCACAATCTGAAGGCTTTTGTAAAACTCTCTCTTCCCCTTTTGCTTGGGGCCCTGCCAGCTATCCCGGTGCTTCATTTGGGCACCTGCCCTGTAAATCCCGCTCTGTGCAGCTCGTGTAAATGGTATCAAACAGCAACAGTTCAAGGGGGAGGAAAATACTCTCCACTGATGATAAAGTGGCTGCAACGGCCTGGTCCCGGGCGCCTTGTTTACTTTGAAGTTTGTTTTGTGGGATGACAGGCGATGCGGGGGCTGCTGGGGAGCTGTCAGGAGGGATCTGAACCGCAGCCTCACTCTGGCAGGCATCCTTCTCTCCTCCGCGCTCTCCCGCTGCCCATGTGGAGATGATTTGCTTGTCCTCTTCAGAGATACCGGCTGAACTCGGCTCGAACCTGCTTTGCCAGGCACTCCATCGCCGGGCTGCTCGCACGTGACCGGTGCAGCTGAGCACAGAGACAGAACCCCTGAAACGCCGCCTTGGCCCCTGGTCTTGGCTCTGGCCTCTGGGTCCAGAGAAGTCTATTTGGAGTTTCTCTGATGTCGGCTCTGAAGGCAGAGAGCCAGGGACAGCCGACCAGCCAGCACGTCCCAGCGGGTGCCTTTGTCCAAGTCCCCTCTTGGTGCCTAGATTCCTCCCTTTGCATTTTCTTGGAGTTGCAGAGTATCACATGACTGGCCTGGGACAGTTCTTGGGGCCGAGGTTACCCACCTCTGAGGCATCCAGGGCCAAGCCCCAGCCAGAGGCAGGACGCTGGGCTTGATGGGCCAGCGGACTCTTCAAGGAGGGCAGTGAATCCTTCATGTGGTCACTTTACAAACCTCCTGAAGGTCACCATAGAGTTCCTCTCATTTCCTAGCGGGCTGTGTAGGCAGAGCTGGGGCTGGGATAGCAGGGGGCCTGCGGGTCGGGATTGGGGAGGCATTGGCAGAGCTGGGGTGGGGAGCCCAGCTTCCTTTGCCTTTCCTCATGATGGATTCTTTGGGCCTGCACCTCCCCCTCCCTGGGGAGGTCCCAGGGCTTGGTTAGCTCTTGCACAGGGACACTTTGTGCCGAGCTGGCCCAGCACCTGTAAAGGGGGTGGGTGGGAACAACCTAACACAGAGACTAACAGGGATCTTTCTAAGCTTGGAAAGAAAGGGAGCAGCAAACTTATTTTTCTTGTTGAACCCTGGCTGAAAAATACTGAGAATCCCCAGGAGCCTCGGGGAGATGCAGGAATAGCACCCAGATGCCTGGCGTTCATCATCTGCAGCGTGTACAGTTTGGTTCAGTGGCTTTCAGCACCCCTGGACGGGAACTTCTCATACTCCAGTACAGTGCAGTGAGGTGGAGAGACTAGCAGGAGGAGGAGGGACACTCCGGGGCTCTGCAGTAATGCCCCATGCTGCATTCGTGCTGCAGCCATGTGGGTCTGTGCTGTACCATTGTGCAATAGTTTTAATGGGGGTGGGGGGGAACCAGGAGGCCCAGATGCCAGCTGGGGAAAAGGGAACTGGAGGCTGTGATGTGTGTGAACAGGGAATGAAAGTGCAAGTGAGCCGATCCCCATTCGTCAGGCAGGCTAACCGGGTCACTGGCATCTTCAGTCTCCTGCACTTGGGAGGGTGCTGGCATGCATGGGCCTGGGAGCCAGGGCCGCGTAGGCGAGGGGTGAGCCAGCAGCACACACCCTTCCAACCACTCCTCCCTGCAGAACAGGCTCCGAGCAACACAATGACCCTCCCCACTCGGCTCTAGGTGACTGATCCGGGTTCACACGCCTTGGCAACCACTCCATGAGGGCAAGTTAATGTTTAAAGACCGTGTGGGAAGGCTTGGTTTAAAGGTTTAAAGACCATGTGCACCCCTTGGAGCAGAGGAGAGAAGATCGCCAGGGTAGGAGATGCCACTGGCTCTGGGATTGGGAGGATGGAGATTCAGCAGTTAACCTGCTAAAGGAGACCAAAGATTGTTTTAATAACAGATTATTTGTCACAATATCCCATGACCAAGGTCCAGGCCTGGTTACGCCAGGCCCTGCAAACACACACTGTGCGAGACAGTCCCTATAAAGAACAAAGGCACAGCAAAAGGAAGTAACTTTCCCAAGGTCAGCACAGGGAGTCTGTGGCAGAGCCAGGAATAGAACCCAGGTCTCCTGATTCCTACCTCTGTGCCCTACCCAGGGGGCGGTAGGCATAGGGTCAGAGTCTATTGCCCTGCATCCTGTGTCACTGTTTAGGCCAGTGCACAGCGGATGCAAAATGCCACCCAGTTGAGTGACATAAAATCCAGCGGAGAGAGATGAGAGGTTCTTTATTCGCATGCAGTGAGGAGACAGGCAGAGCTCTGAGACTGACACTTCAAGATAAGTTTGTGACATAAGCATTAAAAACAATCCTCGTTTGATACAATAAGCATCCTCTGCCTCAAGAAGAGCAGGGCTGGGAGAGCCGGGGAGGCTGCAGCCTGAGGGGCTCTGAGATCTGTGATGGAGGGTGGAGCCCAGAGCTGGAGGAACAGAGGGGGCTACAGGTCAGGATTGAGGGGGAACACGGTGGGTGAGGTAATATCTTTTATGGGGCCAGCACCTGTTGGTGAGAGACACAAGCATTCAAGTTTACACAGAGCTTTTCCTTGGGTCGTCTTTGGATTGACAGGGACTGGAGGGGCAGGGGATAGCTGGAGGTCTGCAGGGCACCAGCAGACCTGGAGGCGGGGCTGGAAGCTGAGGGCTGCGGATCAGGACTGAGGAGCATCAGCAGAGCTGTGTGTTGGGGGTGGGGTACTGGAGGGAGATAGCTGCGGGTCAGGATTAACTTGGTTCACCCACGACGTGCTACCTGTTGCTTACCCAGCCTTGCTTCGTGACTAGGGTCACCGCTGCTCACATGCGTGTCCCACGCTGCGGCTGCTCGTATGGTTATTCATGGTTTATTACTCCCTGCAGGCTGCACAGGCACAGCAGGAGGCATGGTCCCTGCCCCATGGAGCTGCGTCCCCACCCCGCTGCCCTGGCAGCCTTCGCCGCCAAGTGCTGATTGTTGTTCTGCAGCACAGGAGGGTCCCTTCTCCCCACCCCTTCGGGGCTGGAAGGAGGTGGTGAGAAGTGACTGTGTGCTGAGGAGCAAGCAGACAAATGACATAATGAGCGGCCTGGATGAGGCAGTGATGAATGGAGCCCCATCCCCTGCCTCTCAAAGCCCCTGCGGGTGCTGCACCAAGCCCAAAGGCAGAGCCAGGTGGCTGGGGAAGCAGGGAGAAGATAAGGAAGTGCCCTGCACCTCCCGACCCTGCCAGTTAAATCTGGGAGAAGGAGTGGGAGCGATCTCTATCTGCGGTAATAATAATAGTAATAATTTATATCTACTGAGCACCTGAGGCTTGAAAAGAAGTTGCCAAACTCTAAGTCTTATTCCCCTTCCCCACCCCATGCCCTCAGAGGCCAGGGTTGCTGTCTCCATTTAGCAGGTGGGGAAACTGCACCACCGAGAGAAGGGACTTTGGTCACGCAGCAAGTCAGTGGCAATGGCCAGCAGCGAACCCAGGAG
The DNA here is from genome assembly GCF_020497125.1 of Mauremys mutica. Lineage (NCBI taxonomy): Eukaryota > Metazoa > Chordata > Testudines > Geoemydidae > Mauremys > Mauremys mutica. The sequence continues at coordinate 25,726,268 of NC_059091.1, forward strand.
TCCTGGCTCCCCCTCCTCTAACCCACTAGACCTCACTCCCCTTCCAGAACCAGGACTTGAACCCAGGAGTCCTGGCTCCCAGGTCCAATGCGAAAACACAGGATGGCACTATGCGCTTATGATCCTGTGATCATATTTTACATCGGTCTTTGCCTTTGCTGTTAATAAGAGCTGAGTTCCTCATGGCAAGTGAGCATTCCCCCATTCAGGTTTCTGTCCATAGTAGAGACCCAAACTCTGACTGGATTCTCCACTTGTCCCGAGCATTTTGCTTTCCCCAGCGATGTAAGGGTGGGGAAGATGGGCCCTGTCTCCCGCTGAGAGTGAAGTATGCACTGTGATTAATGATGTTAATTACACAAAGCTATTCCTCGCCCCGTTCACACTGTTCCCTGCACTGGTGGATTCACAGAGCCCAGGAAATTAAACAGTAACTTCATAATCGCTGCAAAATGAAAGAAATATGCAGATGTGCCTTGAACGTGATTAAGAAACACGCCACCATACGCTGTCCATTCCCAACTGCGGTTGGATTGTTTTCTTCTAACAGAGGGATGGGAGGGGGCATGCTTGTCATGGCAAATTATCTTCTTAGTTTAATTAAATGTAATTGATAGCTCTCTCCCTCTTTTGGGCTGTTTTTTCCCACCCCACATTGTGTCCTCTTGGTCTGAGATTTTCTGGATAAGGTTGTGTCCATTTAGGGCCAATGGCCTTTTCCATCTGTCCATCTGCTTGTCTCCTCTGTCAGATCACAGCAAAGTCTCTGCAAATGGCCCCAGCCTTCCAGTTACTTTGTTGGGATTGCGCTGTGGGGACTGGGGCCAGATGGACAAAGAGGAATCCGAGAGAAACCAGTGTTGCCAACTCTCACAATATTATTTGGCATCCTTCTTAAAGCTCTGACCCCATGGAGTCCTGTGATGAAGGGAGAATCCCAGGGAAGCCAGGACCCAGTCCTTTGGGTTTTCCATGTGCTTCAGCAATGCTGGCCTCTGGCAAGTCCTGAGGAGTGGGCCGGGGAGGGTAATTATAATGAGATGCTGCAGGTGAAGTAAGTCCTAGCAGAGGATGGGTTCTACCACCGTATGTGCCAGACACAAGCATTTGTCCCACTCAGGTAGGGACGTTTTCCATAGCCAGCTGGCATTCTCTGTGGGCGAAATTCAGCCCTGTGCAGAGGGACCAGGACAAGACCCAGGCCCTGCTTTGACTCCTCCCTATCCCCCCCTTAGACCTCCTGGAGGCCTAGGTCTCAGGCTGAAGCAGCGCCTAGGTCTCGTGCGGAGGCTCCGCACGGGGGTGACTTTCGCCCTGTTTGAAGATCTCACTGTGTCCTCTCTTGTGTCTCAGACAGTATTGGGTCCCTGCTGATTGGAGTAGCGCTTCTTGTCTGAGTGCCTGTAAACGCTCATCTACTCCCAGGGCAATTTATTGGAACAGTTCACCAAGGGTCATGGTGGATTCTCCATCCCTGGCAATTTTTAAATCAAGCTTGGATGTTTTTCTAAAATATCCTGTCCAGGAATAAATGGGGGAACTTCTCTGGCCTGTGTTATCCAGGAGATCAGACGAGATCATCACACTGGTGCCTTCTGGCCTTTGAATCTATGAATCTGCACCCTGGATGGCTCAGTTCTGTTCAACTATCTTCACCCACCCACACATTCTGCACTTCCCTTAGAAAAAGCCAACGGGTGCCTGCTTTCAGTTCAGTCACTAGTCAGTATCTTTGTAGGCAAATAGGCTTTAAGGCCAGAAAGGGACCAGGATGGTTATCATCTGACCTCCTGCGTAGCACAGAACCTCACCCAGTAATTTCTGCAGTGAGCCTTAACTCCTCTTTGAGCTACAGCAGATTGGTTAGAAAGACGTCCACGCCTGACTCAGAGACTTCCACTGAGGGAGAATCCACCCCGTGGTAAGGAGCTCTTCATTGCGAGGTGATTTAAATAGCTTATAAAGAGGGAGTGAGAGAGACTGGGATGACTATAACCTTTGGCCTTCTTGACCTACACAAGTGACACCCTTTTTCCAGAATAGTTAAAATGGCACAGACCCCCGTAATAGGGTGGCCGGCCCCGAGCCAGCCGGCCCTGTTCTCTGATCAGATGCAGGTGAGAAGAGGACAAGTGTTCCTTATAAAGAACTGCAGGACGCTGGTGCATGCGGGGGGTTGTAGAGAGGAGCTTCCAGAAGGGACAGGTTCCTGCAGGAGTCCCTGGAGGAGGGGGATTCCCAGTGGGAGAAACACCCAGCTGGAAATTTTGTTTTCATTTTGCAAGTTTGTTGGTTGTTGGAACCATAAATGGAGCCTGGAGACAAGGGCTAAAGATTGACTTTGGGTGTGGCTGGTAATTCCACAGGTCCCCCTCCCCCTCCCCAGTGTGGATGCAGTTATACCAGTAAATGCAACAAAGAGTCCTGTGGCACCTTATAGACTAACAGACGTATTGGAGCATGAGCTTTCGTGGGTGAATACCCACTTCGTCGGATGCATGCTCCAATACGGAAAGCTCATGCTCCAATACGTCTGTTAGTCTATAAGGTGCCACTGGACTCTTTGCTGCTTTTACAGATCCAGACTAACACGGCGACCCCTCTGATACTTCAGTTATACCAGTGTAGCTAATCCTCTCTGGGAAGAGGAATAGTCTATACCAGTGCAAGGCACCTTTGTACCAGTTTAACTTCATCCACACTGGATTGGGTTGTATTGGAATAAATATTTTGATTACAAAAAAAAGCACACCTTTAATTGACATAATTGTACTGGTACAAACACCGTATGCAGAGCAGGCCTCAGAGAAGAGACAAGTAAGAGCGATGTGAAAAAGGTATCCAGATTAACGAAGAGGAGAGGAGGTAGCTCAGGATCTTCTATTCACCCTGCCTCTGAGAAAACGAAGAAAGGGGCAATCAATGAAACAGAAAGGTGTCAGAGTCCAAACTGGTAAAAGGAAATGCTTTTCCAAACAGCCCGTGATTAGCCAGGGGAACTCACTACCACAAGATCTCAGTGTGGCCAAGTGCTCTGCAGGGTCCTAGAAGGCACCGAGGGCTTGTCTACACAGAGAAATTAATGGGCATAACTCTTCTAGAATAAGAATGCCCACACAGGGAGCTAGTCTAGAATAGCTACATTGCTTTACATTCACATCCTGCCTTAATTCAGACTAACTTTCCCCCATGTAGACAAGCCCTAATTGGGATAACAGGAACATCCCCGTTAGAATAGTGAGGATTAAAACCAGGCATTCTGGAATGGCTAGAACCCTGCCTGCCTCAGCACACCAGCCCCGAGCTCTGACTACCAGGGGTCAGGAGGGAACTCGCCCTAGGGCAGGTTATCCCATTGCTGCCTCCTGCAGGATTTCTGGCTCCTTCCTCTGGAGCAGCTGGTGCTGAGTGCCTGTTAGAGGTGGGAGGCCAGGCCAGATGGGCCACTTGTGTGAGCCAGACGATAAATCCTGTGTTCCAAATCGGTGGAGACCCCTTTACAGCTGCAAGAGGGATCTGGTTATTTAGAGCCTGACCCAAAGCCCATTGACTGCAGTGGGTTTGGATCAGGCCCCACAGTCCTGTGAGCAGGTTGGTTTGGTGGCTCCCCTCCAGTAACAACAGAGTGAGCTTTTCTGCAGATGGGTGGGAGGGGCTGTCCGGACCAGCAGGACGCTCTGCTTCACGCGCTCAGCACGGGTGGCGTAGTCTCTCCAGGAGCTCTCCCCTGCAGTTCCAAAGGTGTAGGAATTGCTCCGCTCGGATGGACGAGGCATCTGTTCCCCGTGGAGGGAGGCTCCGGGTGGACTTGGCAGCTGTGTGTTTGGGAACTGCCGCGGTCCAGCAGGGAAGTAGCTTAGCAGCTCGGGGGGCTATTGAGGCTGCATCCTGCTGATGGCCGCTCTGTGTCCCACTCCTGCTGGGCTCGGGTTCTAGCGGCGAGCTCCCAACAGCCAGTTCCAGGGCTGGTGCAAGAGGAGAGGCCAGGGAGATGTTCCACAGGGGGGGGGTTCACCCAGCTCCAAGGGGCTTTATGTCAGTGTCCCCAGGACAGCGTTTCGTGAGCTGCAGGGGGAAGGATTTCCCTTTATACACAGGTTTGCCCAGCTGTGTTTGAAAAGCCCCACTGGCAGCATTTCCCTACAATAGCGGGTTTAGGGTTTTATACAGGCCTGATCCTGCCACCCGGGCTTGCAGGGAGGGCTCAGCAGGATCGGGGCACAGCCCCTGTCCTGGGCACCATGCTGAGGCCTAGATCTCTCTCTCACACGCACACACACTCACACTCTCTCTCTCTCTCCATTATAGTCCATGCCCTCCCTGTTCCATCCCTTCCTTGCTCGTCAGCTGAGTCCATCGCAGGGAATATGAGCTCTTTGGCACAGGGGCCCGTCTCTGAGGTCTTTTCTGAGCACAGCCCCGTGCACTCAGAGATACTATGAAATAATAATAACGTTCAATGAGAAGGCAATGCCGGCTGCTGAGTCACCTCCCTTTGCAGAGACCGCAGGGGCCACTCCTGCCTCGTAGATAGTCAGATTAGGAACGTAGTTTGAACCCCGGTGCTGATCTGAAGCAGAATCTCTCACGGGCTCCACCCTCTTGGGCAGTTCTTTCCTTGCAGGGTTCTGCTTTTCAGGCTGTGTTTTTGCTATTTGGTGTGGAGGCTGCTTAGCATTAGTGGGGGCTTCAGACTTGCCAGAGGTGTGAGCCCCTGTGCCATGGAATGGTACGTTACCGGCACTGGCCGCTTGTAGTGCAGCGTAATCAATCCAAACAGGAGTCCGAGACGGAATCCGTGCACAGACAGACACGCTGTGGTTCCTGGCCCCTGCGGACGACCAGCTGAAGCCCTGGAGCCTGGGAGTTGATCATGGTTGGTTGTTGGCTGCTGAGGGCAATGCAGAGCGTCCTGTTCTTCTCATGGCCCATAAGGGAAGGGGATGAACAGGATGATTCACAGATTTCAAGGCCAGAAGAGGCCACTATGAGCATCAGGAGCGAGAGCTCCCCCCCGCCCCCACCCCCCAGCACACACAGGCCACAGAATTTCTCCAGCAGCTGGTTTAAATCCTATATTTGAAAAAGACATCGGACTCCGCTTCCCCGCATTGCCTGTTCGGACTGTGAGCTTGTTGGGACTGTGGAGACAGTGTGTGTGAACGGCACCATGGAGTCAGGCGCTCGGGGAGGGCTGCTAGGTGTCATATTGCTACCTCAGCCCTTCCCAAGGCAGCTCCTCAAGAACCACACGCTGCTTGCCAGCTCTGCTGCGCAAGGCTGCTGGCCAGGCCGAATGGAGGGCAATGGGAGTCTGTTGCGGGGCATCAGTGTCGTCCCATTGCCAGGGGCTGACTCTCTCAATCAGACACGTATCAGCAACCACCAGAGGGCACCAGTGAGGGCAAAGGTGCTGGAGAAACAAAGGTCCGAGGTGCCTGGGGTGAGAGCTGGTGTCCAGGTGCTTGGAGAATGATGCAGCTGAAAGGTGCTGTAGAAATTCCATGGTGCACACAGCCAGGAACTGCTCCAAACAGGGTGAAATCCGCACACACATCCCAACGTACAAAGAGTTATTCTGCGCTAACAGCGCATCCGCCAGTGCTTTGTTTGTAATGAAAGAGGTGCTGGGGATGAAGCAGTTTTTTTACTTTCATAACTGACGTGGTAAGCCCAGCGATGCCGGGGCTATGAACTGCCAAGCCCAGCGGTGCCGGGGATCAGCTCTGACAAGCCCCAGCACAAATTAAGCACTGGCTTCCTCTTTTTGAGAAACCAGATTCCTCTGAGACCTGAAAATGCCTCAGCTGCAGCTGAATTCACCAAGGAGAGGCTACCGCAGTCCCTGGTCCCTGCTGTTCTCTGTTGCACCATGTCCTGCTCTATTAGCGTCAGTGGTGAATAGAAAAGGATCCATTAGAACAGTGGTTCTCAAACTTTTGTGGTGGTGACCCCTTTCACACAGCAAGCCTCGGAGGGCCACCCCCCTTATAAATTAAAAGCACTTTAAAAAGTATTTAACACTATTATAAATGCTGGAGGTGAAGCAGGGTTTTGGGTGGAGGCTGACAGCTTGTGAGCCCCCCAGGTAATAATCTCATGACCCTGCGAGGGGTCACGACCCCCAGTTTGAGAACCTCTGCATCAGAAGATAGTTAGCAGAGGTACTGTGACAGCTTTGCATTAACCTTTCACCTCAGAAGAGCAAATCCTGGCTTAGTTTATAAGTGACTTTGGTGAGTCTTGTACCAGTTTCCTTTTGTGCCTGTTACAGAATCACAGTTCTGCATGTGGATTGAGGGGCATCCGAGCAGTGGGTAGGGGGAGCCCAGGGCTGGGATAGCAGGAGGCTGCCGGTCAGCACTGAGTGGCATCAGCAGATCAGTGTGTGTGCAGAGCCCATGGCTGGGATAGCAGGAGGCTGGAGGCAAGGCCAGCTCCAGACCCCAGCGTGCCAAGCGCGTGCTTGGGGCGGCATTTTGCCAGGAGGGCGGCAGGCGGCTCCGGCGGACCTTCCGCAGGCATGACTGCGGAGGGTCCGCTGGTCCTGTGGCTCGGGTGGACCTCCCGCAGGCATGTCTGCAAGAGGTCCCCCAGAACCGCGGGACCGGCGACCTGCAGCGCGCCCCCTGCGGCATGCCGCCGTGCTTGGGGCGGCCAAATTCCTAGAGCCGCCCCTGGCTGGAGGTGAGGATTGAGGGGCATCCTCACAGCTGGAGGGGGGACCTCAGGACTGGCATAGCAGCAGGATTTAGGGATACTGGCAGCACTGGGGAGCCCAAGGCTGGGATAGCAGGAGGGCTAGAGGTGGGACTGAGTGGCAGAGCTCAAGGGAAGCAGGTTTATAAAGGTCGAGATGCGACAATCGTTGCATTATAACTCTCTGAAAATCCTTCTGTTCATAAACTTGGTTGTAATTACAGAAAACAAACAAAATGAAACAAAACCAAAAGACCTCAAAGTGTAACACTTGAAACGTACGGGGGCCTCGTCATCAAGTATTTCCTTCATTTAGAAACCGGTCTAAAGCCTCAAATGCTATTAAGAAATACGAACGATTAATTCAGTATTTTAAAACAAAACCTGCTTCCTCATGTATTTTTCGGAGGGGAGATGGATAATAATCAATATTCCCCTTACTGAAGTGTCCTGGGACATGAGCCTCTTTGTCTAGGAAACAGCCTGTCCTTGTTTTCTGGGTGGGTTTTGCTCCAGGAGTAGAATCTGTGGTTCCCTTTTGGGAACACGCATTACGGTTAAATTGGAACAGGAAGAAAATGAAACCAGGGAATGTAACACATAAGGAAAGTCTGCCAGGCCTAATGCCAGCCTCCCTGCTGGGTCACTAGAGCTCGCTCGGCCAGGCTGCTTCAGAAATGCATTATGCTCCCTTGCCTATTTTTATCTTTGCGCCACTCTCCTTCCCTGGTACCTTAAACCCTGTGTTTATTACCCTTCAAAGAGGAGAGCTCCCAGCTTGGTTTCCTTGTTTCATCTTCATTTCCTGGATTTAATTTTTCCTACGGGGCTTAATGCTTATTCATAGCATCAGAAGCCAAACAGCTGATAGCAGTTCATGGCTCCAGTAATCCCTAAAGGTGTGAGTGCAGCCAGATCACTGAGAATTATGCCATAAAGCCTGAAATAATGGTCCCATGCCAGCAAGGTGAGGACCAGCCAGGGCAGTTAAGTCTCCCAGGTAGCAGTGAGAGGCAGTCTCTGCCCTGAAGAGGTTACAATCTAAACAGACAAAGACAAAATTATTATCTGAGGACCAGAGAGATTAAGGGCCTCATCCTACAGATTGGAACCCCGGACCCCCACAGAACAACCCGCAGGGTCAAGGTTGCACAGGGAACCTCTGAAAGAGCCAGAAACTGAAAGCAGGTCTCCTGAGGCACAGCCCCATTCCTCAACCCTTCAGCCTGCCTTTCTGTGGCCTCCCGGACTCTCTCCTCTCACACATGTTTTGGGAACAGCCAGCTCAGGTTTGGCTGAGGCGGAAGCAGGAGGCTGCATCCCTCCTGCCTGAGCGGTCTGTGCCCAGAGTCTCAGGGGGCGTTTTCTCAAGCACAGATTCCTAGTTGCAGACATCCAGCCTCAACATGCCTGTTTGCGCTGGTCGCTGAGGCTCCTCCCCTCTCATCCTGGCCTCTCCCCCGCAGCCTGTCGGATCTGAGTCCCGCACGGCGAAGCATCAGTCTGGAGGAGGCGCTATTGCCAACCCTAGCCATTTGAAAATGATGAGTCAGCCCCCCATTGTGATTTAAAAACCAGTACGTTAGGGGCTCTTTGGATTTGCCGTGTGATTTCTCAGCCATTAGGCGGCTCATTCTCCAGCTTTTCTCCATAATGGAGGGGGCCAGAAACTGATGGCTTTTTAAAAAAATGGAAGCTGAGATTGTCACGTAATCACTTGAGTCCAGGAGCTGGGACTTTAAGAAAACTATTGTGAGACTCATGATAAAATGGTGAGAGTTGGCAGCACTGAACAAGTTTTCCTGTTACTCACCAGGAGCAAACCACTGCCCACTTTCCTGGGTGGCTGCTGATTAGCTCCCACTGGATGCTAAGCATCTTGGGGGGAAATCAGACCCCCAATCTCTTCTCCCCAAGGTTCACAGCCATCTTTCTCCTCGCTGTCCAGCTCCTCAACTGTGCCACTGCACCAGAGACTGAACGGGGACCTCCAGAGCTCAAAGCACCAGTGGGGACAGCTTCAGCCAAAGTTCCCTAGCTAGGGCTGTAACAGAGTCTTGTCCTGTGTAGACGGTGCACAGAGGGGGACCTATAGCACACACTCATTGGGGGTTATACTCGACTCTGCTGGCTCCAAATGGCATCCACCTGATGGCCGTTCTCCTGTGCATTTCTTTCTCCTCTCCTCTCTGGCTTTCATCCCAGTCTCTCTCTTTGCTGGGCTCCCCGAACGTTTGGGCCTCCACAACCTTTGGGTTGTTAACATGCTTTGGTGATGGCAGAACAGGGGCCTTTCCTTCTAGCTGATGCACAAATTGCATTATAAACCAGATCCATAAAGCGCTTCCAGCTTTCACTCCCCCCTTGTAATGTAATTAACCCTAAGTGTGGTTAATGAAAGTTTTCCCTACCTAGCTAGGTGGCAGCGTCATGTGTCTTTGGCTATTATACAGCTTTCCCTTTATCAGGGTGTTTCGGATACAGCTGGAAGAACATCCCAGTCACCCAGGGCCACTCCCAATGGTTCCATCTAAAATTCTTTCCCCAAGTTCCTCCATAATGTCCCCTCCCTCCGCCCTTTTAGCATGACCACTTTCTTCCCTAGCCTGCACAGAGCTCACTCCTGCTTCTGTGTGCACCAGCCTGTTGCTTCTGGGGAGTGTCTCCCTTTCTCCAGAATCCCATGTCACACTCCAGGATGTACATGCTACACTCAGTATTTTGTTGCTCCAAAGCGCACAGTTCTTCATCTCCCACTATTTCTGTGCTAGAAGGAGACTTAAACTTCATGCCATAAAGCATCCCCTTATCTCATAAACCCATCAATAAATCCAGGTTCTATGTCTGGGAATTGTTTCCCCACCAATAATACATGCTTTAAAAAATCCTAAAATTTAAATAAAAGTTTCATTAGGTCACATTGAGTCCCTAGCCAGAGCAAGGAACCACTCACCTAGGGAGAGGGTGGATTCTCCCTCACATGCAGTCTTTAATTCAAGACGGGACTATCTTTTTAAAAGAGATGCTCTAGCTCAGTGGTTCTCAACCAGGGGTACCCGTACCCCTTGGGGTATGCAGAGGTCTTCCAGGGGTACATCAACTCATCTAGATATTTGGCTAGTTTTACAACAGGCTACATAAAAGCACTAACAAGCTAGAATTTCATATAGACAATGACTTGTTTATACTGCTCTATGTACTATACACTGAAATGTAAGTACAATATTTATATTCCAGTTGATTTATTTTATAATTATATGGTAAAAATGAGAAGGGGGCAATTTTTCAGTAATAGTGTGCTGTGACACTTTTGGATTTTTATGTCTGATTTTGTAAGCAAGTAGTTTTTAAGTGAGGTGAAACTCGGGGGTAGACAAGACAAATCAGACTCCTGAAAGGGGCACAGTAGTCTGGAAAGGTTGAGAGCCACTGCTCAAGCTCATTCAGGAGTGATGGGCTTGATGCAGAAATTACTGGGTGATGTTCTTCAGCCTGTGCGATGCAGGAGATCAGACTAGATGAGCATAACGGTCCCTTCTGGCCTTACTGTGAATTTCCACCCATGCCTATGTGTAATGAATAGAGTTAATGTCTCGAAAGTCACTTCAGGCAGGTGTTTTCATTGGGACCTTTACAAAATGTAAGGATCATGTGTGGGCAAAATAATGGAACAGCTGATACAGGACACGTTTAATAAAGGAAGGTAACATAATGACAATCAACATGGGTTTATGGAAAATAGGGTCTTGTCAAACTAACTTGATATCACTTCTGATGCAGTTACAAGTTTGGTTTATAAAGGAAACAGTGTTGATACACTTAAACTTCTGTGAGGCATTTTATTTGGTATTGCATGGAAACTTGATTAAGAAAGTAGAATGATACAGAATCAACACGACACACATGAAATAGATTAAAAATTGGTTAAATGAGCTCCCACTGCAACACTGTGGCCAAAGGGCTAATGTGATCCTTGGGTGTACAAACGGGGGAATATCAAGTAGGAGTGAGAGGTTGTATTACCTCTGTATTTGGCACTGGCGCAACCACTACTGGAATCCTGTGTGCAGTTCTGTTGTCCACAATTCAAGAAGGATGTTGATAATTGGAGAAGGTTCAGAGAAGAGCCACGAGAACGATTAAAGGATTGGAAAACATGCCTTATAGTGAAAGAGTTAAGGAGCTCGATCTGTTTAGCTTATCAAAGAGAAGGTTAAGGGGTGACTTGGGCACACTATAGAATTACCTACACAGGGAACAGAATTTTGATAATAGAGTGAATTTGATAATAGAGAGAAGTTGAAGTCAGAGAAATTCAGCCTGGAAATAAGGCACAAATTTTGAGCAGTGCGGCCATTTAACCATGGGAACAATTGACTAAGGGTTGTGATAGATTCTTCGTCACTGGAAATGTGTAAATCAAGAGGAGGTGTTTTGCTCAAAGGTCTGCTCTGGAATTTTGTGGCCTACGTTATACAGGAGGTCAGACTAGGTCATGCTAATGGTCTCTTCTGGCCTCGTGAGAAGGGAGGTACAAATAAACAGGGGCCTGGTCCACACACAAAGCTGCACCCATTTGGTGTGATTTAAAATTAATTTAATGTAACCAGTGAAAACTCCTGTGTGGACACTCTTAATTCAGTTTAGACCTGGGATTTAGAAACTGTTTGAGTTTAAATCAAGATGAGTTCTGGCGTAGACCCATCCTTACAGCAGCTTTAAGTTAAAAACCTCATCTAGCTAATATGGCTGCCACTAGTTACCATACTGTCTGCGCAACTCACAAGCTGCAATGTATTCAGCCTTGCACGCGCCCATAAGTAGGATCACCACCTCTGAGGTAAAAACAAAAAAGGGGGAGACATCAAGGGTGGCCCTGGGCCGACAAAACGAGACAGCTGGCAGTGTGTACCAAGCGCCCTTACTGATTTCCTGGGGCAGTTACCTCAAAAATGAGACAATCCTGGGAAAACTTGGACAGATGGCAGCCTGCCTGTGAGGCAGAGCAGTGCGATGACTCCTCTTGTGCCGATGGAAACTGAGACACAGAGAGGCTAAGGCCAGATCCTCAAAGGTATTTAGGCTGAAATCACTGGGGGTTAGGAGTCTAGATACCCCTTTGAGGTAAGCCGAGACCACACAGGGAGTCTGTGGTAGACCTGGGAATTGAATCAGGTCTCCCAAGTCCCAGGCTAGCAGCCCTAACCACTGCACCTTCCTTCCTCTCTAGCTTATCCCCTTAGCTTATCCTGGGTACCAGGTATCGGCCCTTAAACCATCAAGAACTTGTTATGGCATTTCCCCAGGAAAGATGGTTCATTGGTTAGAGGTAGGGTGACCAGATGTCCCAATTTTATAGGGACAGTCCCAATTTTTGGGTCTTTTTCTTATATAGGCTCCTATTACCCCCGACCCCCATCCTGATTTTTCACACTTGCTGTCTGGTCACCCTAGTTACAGTCATCATGTTAGGATGAAATGTAGCCAAATGGTTTCACAGGCGACTGGAAAAGGCTCCAGCCCCGGCAAGCTGACGGTCAGACGTGGGAAGGGACGGTGCCTGCTATCACTGGTCACTACTGACTCTTCCTTTGCGGCTGCTCTACCCACTTCCCAGCGCCTCACTGCTTTAAGAGAAAGAGAGAGAGAGCCCAGAGTTTAATTTAAATCACGTCTCCCAAGCTTGTTCTTTTCTCAATCAATATTGCTTTTTGCATCATATCTAATCTCTTTTTTCTCCAAAGTAAAATTTAATTAAATAATTCTAATGAATGTTTAATGATGTTCTTTTGTCATTATTAAATCTGTAATAAAAAAGAGTCTGCAGCCCCTCTGCCTCTCTCCCCCTCGTATCCACCCCCCTTCGCGTCCCCCCTTTCTGTCTCCCCTCCGCTCTGACATACGCCGTCCTGCTCACGCGCTCGCGCTCCCCCCACACTCTGACAGGGCTGGCATTCAGACCTGCAAACAGGAAATGAGAAAGGGAGAAACAGGATATTGAGTTTGGATACTATCTGGATCGGTAATATCACCCCTAGCTACTGTGGGAGGGAAGGAACGCTTCCCCACACTGAGAATACTAATCTAACCCACAGAGGCGGCCAACGAGGCACCACAAAATCAATATGAATTGATAACTCCAGCTCGAAATTCAAATACCTGGAGCAAGCGGCTTGGCTGGCTTGTGCTTTGCGGACTGGAAAGTGAGCAGGTGGGCGGAGGGAGAGCAGAATGCTGGCAGGGAATTCGTCTCAAGGGATGAGAGAGGGGAACGCCAGCAGGAGCATCCTATCTGGGATGTAAGATTGGGACCAATGCTCCCAAGGCCCTTTCCAGAGAGAATTGGCTTCCTTGTATCAGAAGTGCTCGTCTCAGTTTTTAATCAGAATCTGGAGTTTTCTAGGTGAACTGGGATGGGGTAAATAGGAGCCATAACAAGAAAAAGCCCAAACATCAAGATTCTGAAAAGTAGCTGGGGACTTTGGGTGCCCAACTTGATACCATAAAGTGGCTTGATTTTCAGAGAGTGCTGAGCTCCCATCCTCTGGAAACTAGGCCCCTTTAACATGCCTCCCATTGGGCGCCCTAAATCACTAGTCACGGAAAATCTCTAGCTAAGGTGCCCAGATCTCTACTCATGGTGACAGGGTGCACAAATCTGTTGTTTCTACAGACAATGCCATCTCCCTGGGAACTTCCCCACAAACTGAGATCTAGAGATGTTCGCAAAAATGTCCTGACAGAAATTGTGGTTTCTTCAAAATAGACATTTCCCATGGTGAAAAATGTTTATTTTGACAACAGTTTACATTTTCCAATTGGGAAAATATAACGTCAAATCCAAATTTTGAAATGAAACCACATTTATTTCCTTTATAAATCATATCATTTTGACGTGTTAAATTGTTTTGTTTAGATTGAACATACTGAAATTTTCCATTTTGACATTTACAATGAGAAACTTTTTGGGATTTCTTTGCTTCCTGAAAATTTCCGGTATTTCAACTTTTTGTTCTGATTCAGAATGTAAAGTAATTTCAAAGTGGATGAGATTTCCTGTAAAAGGACAAATCCGTTTTTCAAAGAGCTTTTCTAAGATTAGTGTGAACAGACAGGTCTCATCTCTGCTCCTCCACAATTCTCTGGTGACCAATGCGAGCTCTGCTCTTTCTTGCTCCTCAGTCCTACAGCTCTATTGGCTGGCCTCACTCACCAGTGGCCTGTTTGAGAACCAAATGCAGGGCCAACAAAGTGCACCTAAGCTACAACTAGATCTGTAAGTGGAGAGAACAATGCGTCCCAACCGTGACGCTGCTGCCGTGGTCCCAACTGCCCTGTCCTAGGGCACGTCAGAGCTCCGCTCCTCTCACAGTTTCCCCTGCAGGAAAGTAGTTTTTTAAAAAACCTCGAAGAACTTACACTGAGCTGCATGCTGGTGGGAATCCAGGCCAGGCCAGCAGAGAGGCAGGGCCTGAATCTCCCATCGCCATGCTCCCTGGGCAGTCATGTGCCCCAGTGCAAAGCAGACATAAAGCGGTATTGAATCAGAGCTGCAGCATTTTGCACCCTCTCTGGTCACTCTCAGTGGACAGATGAAACCACCGGTGCCATTGACTGGATTCTGAGTGCTGAGCGTGTTTGAAAATCTGGCCTCCTTATTGGCAGCCTCAGCAAAGAGGCCAAGAGATGAATGAGCTTTGGAGACTCACTTCCTCCCTGTGCCTCAGAGAGGGTCTCTCTTAGGTGTTGCAGGGGGGGATGTATGGGACACCTGTCCATGCTGCACTGCTCTGAAGGGAGGGCAGCGCATTTCACCAGCCTTAGACTCGCTTAGCAACAAAGAATTAAATGCCCATTTGGGCTACAAGGCCCACACGGGTCAGAGCAAGCACTCGCCTTGACCGTTCTCCTCCAGAGCATGGAATGAAACCCCCCTTGTGTCTTTACACTGGGTCCTCTGTAAACAGCATGTGTGATAGTTCCATTTTCTGCCTTTACAATACTTGGCAAAAGTCATAGCTCAAGCGTGGAAGAAAACACGTCAGTGGGAGATTCCTGGGTAATTTTCACTTCTCTATCAAAAACATTGATTTTGGGGAATAAAATAATCCTACTGAGCGCTTACCATCTTGGAACATAAGCTGTCCATTCTGCTGACGTTACGTATTTCTGCGGCGCTGCAGCCGTAGCATCGCAGAGCAGTTTTAATCGAATCGTCTCGTCACCTCCATGTGAAAGAGGCAAATGGTTATTATCAGCATCCCCCATTCACTGAGGGGGAGATTGAGGCAAAGGGAGGGACCGTGACTTGCCCAGAGCCCTAGAGCGGCTCGGTGCCAGAACATAACAGTTCCTGCTTTGTTCCTACATCTTTGCTCAGAGCACTCGATGGGGACCTGAAGTTCTGTTGCCATGCAGCCATGCACCCCGAAGCAAAGTGCTGCTGGAGGCAGTGTTTGCACCTGTGCCAAGTGGGTATCAGATAACTGCACACGAGGCAGGGTCCCTGGCCTCTCTCTTTCTCCTGCACCAACAGTGAGGTTAGCTCCGTGTTGCACGGGGTGAGAGTCCCTGCCCTGAAGACCTTGCGGTATAGATCAGAATGATTTCTCCCTGACTGGGAATGGAACCCACTCAGCTGCAGCAAGAACACTGTCTCCTGGCCACCAGGGAGGGAGAAGGGGAACAAGCTGGTTTTCCAGTATAGCTTTTCCTATAATATATTGATGGTTTAAACTCTGCACCCACAAATATGTCTCCTTGTATCAGGGGGTGTTGCATTCAGCAGCACAGGGGAGACCAGGAAGACTGGCAGGAGCAGACAGGCAGATGGCCTCTGTCCTGCCTGAGTGGAGAGTTTGTATGAAAGGGGCTGTATTTCAGCCACTGGTAATTCGTACTAGTTAAAAATAAATATGTAAGAAATTCCAGTAGTTCCCTTTGGTAGAGCCCAGCACCCCTTGCTGTCTGAGATGCTGGCTTGAAAGAAGCAGTGGACTGCTCATCTCCAACCAAGATGAACGTTTGGAAAAGGCTATAAATCCGCCTGCTTCAGGGCAAGAACTCTAACCCCTAATTAATGAGGATCAGGAGGGAACTTCCCCTGGGGCCTGGTTATCCCATTTCTGCCTTCTGTAGGGTTTTCTTTGGAGCAACAGGTGCTGGCTACTCTTGGAGATGGGAGACTGGGCTAGACGGGACCCTTGTCTGATCCCGCCTGGCAATGCCTCTGTGCCTATGGCTGAAGATCCAAGTGAAGACAAGTGACAGTGAAGACAAGATGCCGTGAGCATGCTGTGAGGGCATTGTTACCATCTGCATCACAATGACATCTGCACATCCCATGCACCAGCATCCTTCAGCCATCATGTTACCATTGTGGGCCTCTTTCTACCCATACAATTCCAGTGAAACCTCTCAGGGCCACCAGTGGGATTGGAAAGATTCGTCCCTCTGAGCCTCTTTTCTCCATCCCTGGTCTGTGTCCAGAATGCCTGCCTCTGGGATGGGGAGAGAAGAGGAGGTGTTGATGCTTATCCACAGGGAAAGGCATCTTTCCCATTTTGCCCACTGCACCTTTTCTGGCAGCATCCCTCCCTCCCCTGCACCTGACAGAGACACTCACTGAAATGCAGCCTCTCACTGGCAGTACCTAGAGAAAAACAAATTTTTTTGTTAGCATTCTGCAGCGATATGACAGGCGCCCTATGAATTCTGGGAGATTTTAATAAAGAAGACAGGACTGTGAAATTTAATAAAAGAGTTCATCAGATTATATGGTGATGGCTCAGTGCCACAGAACTGGCAGTAATATCCTCACAGTAGGGGGCTTAACCCCTTGAGGCACGGAGCAGAAGCACTGTATTAAATCTTTCAGTAGCGCTTCACTCGTGTCACTTTAATATTTATGAATCTCCACGGCTTTGGGAACTAGTCGGGTGTTTTGTTTGTTGTTCGTTTTTTTATTTAAGGACCAATTTTCATCCCCGGCATTAACAGACTCAAGCCCAGACACTAACTATAAGGGTTATAACAACTATTCTCTTCAGAACTGATATCAAGGGTAGTGCAGGGCCCAGCCAGTCAGACCTGCTCTTGCGAGGTTCAGAATTTGGTGCTTTAATAACCAAGTGGCAATCACAGTAAATGTTGCTAGCGATCAATTTAGGGGTCTTTGCAAATCTCTCCAGTATCCCCCATTCCAGGCCCAAAGTTCCCTCTGTTCAACACAAATTTGGAGTCTCCTTCATTTTAATAATGAAAATTTTTACATTGCGTAAAAAGAATCATCAACCTGCAGTTATTTTTTTCCACTAACGGAATGAGTTCTGTGTCACTGTAAGTTCCTTGCTGGAAGAATTTTAAGGGGGTCCTACTCTAGTCTAGTCTATACAGGTTCTTTTACCACCATCATCATCTTAATAACTTGGGCACCTTTTAACTGTGCCTTAAGCAACATAACTAACACCTGTCACGTGAGGTTTGTTCTTTCTGTCATCCTTCCCCAAGGGGAGAATTGTCTGTGTTGTTTTGGTAGGGTTTTGTTTTTGAGGATTTTATTGTTTGTTTTTTAGTGTACATGGTGCTTCGTGTTTATGTTAGAGAAAGCAAGACTGAAGAAGTGTGTCTGGCCCTGGGAGCAGAAGGTGGGGAGGTTTGTGACCGTCCTTAGTCCCTGGGCTAGTTTGTTCTCTGACCAAGGCTCTGTCTCCTGCATAGACGAGCCTTGGTAGAAAGTCCCATGCTCCTGAGGAGAAGAGTTGTAGCCACAGTCTTCATCCCAGAGCTTTAGGGCCTTTTGGTCCTGGGCCCAGCATTGGGTACCATGAAGATAAGTGCCAAGGCCTTTGAACTTGACTCGGTTTTCTATGGGAAGCCAATGCAGAGAGCAGAGGACAAGCACGACGTGCTGGCAGGGGCCCAGGTGGGGGCCCTGTCCAGGAAGCATATTGCGTGATGTTCTTTTCTGAGCAAAGCTGTAAAGGATTCTCTGTCGTAACGCAGCTGCTTGCTAAGTGCTTGGAGAGCCCTGGATGGAAGGTGCTCGAGACGGGGCACAGGGCGATGGTCACCAAGTGCTGTGTGGGTTTATGGTGCTCTATCAATCCAGTATGTGATTCGTGTCACAGAGTCAGTGCTTAACTAGCAGCACTTAGTAGGCAGAACGACACCTCGGCATTCTCTCGCTCACACACGCCTCAGTCCCACCAGTCCTTGCACCCTCATGATGCTCAGGGATAGGGTTAACCTGGCAGGCGTTCAGCAGCCTCAGGGACCCCTGTGCTTCCCCATCCTGCCCATCACACTTATCCACCCTTGCCCCAGCCCCTGTGCAGAGTCTGCAGCATGTCCAGCCCCTGAGCAGCTCCTTCAGGAAAGCCCGTTCCCTCCCCATCCAGCCCATGTGGTCTCCCCACAGGCCCCTCCTTGAAGTAGGCCAAACGCAGTCCTGGAAGCTCACTGATGTCCACTGCTTTGGGCTTCAGTTGCCCCCCAAGGAACGATCCATTTCAGAGAGAAGGACAGATGGTTTGGGCCTCCAGGGACTGGCTGTTTAAGCAGAAAGTTTCCCGTCACCAGAGAGTAGAGATCTCCCATCCTGCTGGTGACTGTGCATGGAGAACGGCAGAACATGCTCTGCTCCTGAGATTGTGCTGCCAGGGGTTACCCCTGAAACGGGGAGTGTTTGCTGCACAGATCCCAGCAGGAGGAAGGGCTGTATGGGGCCTGCTATGCTGAAATTCTCACCAGTGAGAGAATTGGCTTAATTAACTGTGGCTCGGGTGTGAACAGGACCCAAGGGCCCCTTTCTAGAGGAGAACCCCTGCATGTCCCTTCCAGAGAGGCTGACAAATGCCCTGGGGGAAAAGATCCGTGAGGAAGTGAGAGTCTCTCCCAAACTGCTCCTTCACTCTGGCCTAGGCGTTGCTAACGTGTCATGGAAATGAAGCAGAGGGGAATTTTGCCCCTTAACCCCTCCCCACCGCCCCATATCATTGAGGGAAGACCCTGCTATTGTGGTGTGAGTGAAATAAACTCCTTAGAATGAAAGAGCGTATTGTATTTCCAGCGCCGCCTTATTCCACCCCGTGTGTCCCACCCCCCTGCTCCTAGCCCGGCGTGAAATCTGGAAAGGGGCTTTACAAGTTCCACTTCAATATTTCAGACGGCTACGATGGATTTTGCAGCTCAGCGTTAAGTAAACAGACCTTGCTTAAGCCAGGACTGCTTCATTTTGACTAAACCCTAACTAAATAAGCCGGTTTCATGAAGCACAGGCCCTGTGGCTTTCAAGGCCGCCTTAGCCCTTGCTTCATTAACACCTTTTAATCCCACTAGTACAATCTTATACGCTCCAAATTACCCTTCCCAGGCCTGGGTCAGGGCCCTCCGTGCTGCCACACAACAGGTCAGAGAACTGCTCAATAACTTGCTGCTCAGCTCAGCCCCATCTGGAGTCGCTTTGAGGGGCAGAGCCCTCGCTCTGACTGTGATTCCTTCTACAAAGCAGTCTGCAAGGAGAACGGTACCCCCAAGAGCGACAGGTCTGGCTCTGTAGGGATTAATGGCTGCTTAGGGAGTTGCGGTATTTTACTAGCATTTGAATCCGATAGATGATGGAGTCTATTAAATATCTGAAAACAGTTGGTCTCTGTAAACACTTCCCAAATATTCTGTTGAAGAGGCAAACCCTATCAATGACCTGCTGTAGAAGGAAATAGAAACAAGATATCAGACTTTTCTGGGACTTACGCAGTTCAAAAGAGATGAATAGAGGGAACTCGGACCAAATACCCAAACAAAAGTACCCCTGAACTCTAGGGTGTGTGAAATCTGGCTCTGAATTTTGCATCGGTGGGGGGGGAGGGGTCTCTCTCTAGCATCCAACTTCCATGCTTTTTTGCAACAGTCACCTCTCTCCCCTACCATGGCATGGTTAGAAATTTTTGCTAAACTTCCTAGGGAAAATTAGTTAAACTCCAAGTCTCTCAGCTGTTTTAGTGACTGAGCAGTTTGCCTGTCATTCAAAAGCAAATTGTAAAGGGTGGGGATAGGAGCAGCTCTGCTCTGCAGAAGAGGATGTTGATTGTTTGTTTGAAGGAAAATGTGAATGTAGAATGCAGCCAGATCTGCACCTTATGGTGAGCAAAATTCATCTCTGTACACCAGTGAAGTGCCACTTAAGTCCAGTGCATAGGCCCTCTGTAAAGGAGTGTACTGCACCCAGTGTGAGGGTAGGTGACAGCAGCAGGCAGGGGATGCTGGGTCTCAGGCTTCTAATTTCTTGTAAATGACACACAACATAGCTCCATGGAGGATTTTACTTTGGGAACAAAGGCAGAAAGATAACTGCATGTGGGGAAGATGATGCCCCTCCAAAGAGGTCTTTGGAGTTCCACCCAGTGATCATATACACTGCACACTTTGGTAACTGAAGCATGAACCATGGTTGGCCAATCCACAACTGATGAAAGGAAATCATTTGTAGTTAGGCTGCGGAACTCATTGCCACAAGATGTAGTTGAGGCCAAGAACTGAGCAGTGGGCATTTCTAAGGATAACAAGAATATCCAGACTTACAATAATTAATGCTAACAGGTATTTTCATAGGGATACAAAACCTCAGGCATGAAATCTTAGGCCAATCTCTAATGATTAGTGGTCAGGATGAGACCTTAATGGGGAGCAGATTACCCACACTGTAGTTCCTGAAGGGTTTCCTGCACCTTCCTCTGAAGCAACTGGTGCCGGCCATTACTGGAGACAGGACTCTGGGCTAGATGGGTCTGATCCCATCTAGCAATTCCTATGGTCCTGCAGTGGGACTCAGTGCTGCATTGTAGTATGTTAATAGCTGACTCTGCCACATATGCTTTCCCAGGGGCTGCTCTCTCAGTGGTAGCTCTCAGCTACACAGTGACAGCTCGCTCAGCCGCTGATGTCTGCCCAGACTGCAAAGTGGAGGGTCAAGCTGTCGGACAGCAGCCTTCCAGCGTGGGCCTGACCTGTCTTTATCCTTGTCTGGATGGTACAGCTGCTGCCTATGAGCAAATGCCTTGGTACAGGTGTACCTTCTAAGAGGCAATTTACCAGCCTCCTGTTCTGTCAGCAGCACTGGCCCCTGTCTGTGCTGCTGCTCCCCGGAGAGTGTTGCAGAGTAGGTGTGAAGAAAGGGCTGAGAAGGGTCAGGCCTTCTATCCCAGGTCTGCCTCTCTTCCTGCTAAACTTGGAGCAGACACTGCCTGCCCCAGATGCTTGTTCCATGTAGCTCTTCAGAGCAGATTTTCCCAAGTGTGAGCCGGCTTCCCTGCCCATCATCCGCAGACACTTGTTCCGCAGAGCCGAGTCTCTCCTTCATGCCCCTTTAACACGGCTCCTTTTCCAGCAGGAAACACAAATTCCACCATTTGTAGAATGAATTAATTTGGTGAAGGCTGAGCAGGTGTGAAAAAGGTGATAGATATCTGTATTAACTTTACAAATGTTATGTGCCTCTGTCTACTTGATTACTACCATTCTGTCTGCTACGTGGCTGCAGAGTTAATTCAGTCCCAGGTAGCTTTTGCACACTGTAGATAGCCTAGTTGCTGGTGCTTAATGGACAAGGCAGGTGTCAAGGTCTTTCTTCTCCAGGTGGGAAAGAGACAGGCCCTTCAAGCAGGAAACCTTAAATGCAGAACTTGGAACGGTTAAGACAACAACCCTGGTGCACAGAGGCAAGGTCTGCGGTGATGCAGATATTAAACCCGGTCCCCAGAAGAGCTAGGGTATCAGAGCTAATTCGAGCCCACCGCAGCCCGTAGCGCGTTTGTTGTTTTAATCCGTTTCTCTCTGGTTGCTATATTCCTATGGATAAAATCAATCATGCTTTGTTGTGGGTGTCATTGCATTTACCTCCTGGACACAGCTCCCAAACGGGAGTCTATAGAAGGGGTCGAACTCAGTGGGACCTTCCAAGGAAACATGGTTGGTAAACAAGGGTGTTGTGCCCTGGAGACCCAGCCTAAAAGTGGGGTGAATCACTGAGAGAAATGCAGGCACTGGGCCTGTCACTGGAAAGGGTGCCTGTGAGGAGACTGAAGGGTACGTCTACACTGCAATCAGGAGATGTGATTGTAGCATGTATAGACATACCCGAGCTAGCTAGATCAAAGCTAGGTAAGTACGTTGAAACATGCTGCAGTCGCACTTATAACTGCTGTGGAGATGTACTCTGACTGAGGGGTCAAAGGTACAGCTCACTTTGAACTGTGACAGCTGGTGAATGGATACACCTGCTCAAACTACCTAATCAGTTAGCAGTGACTGCCTCTGTCCCTGTCTCATGCTCTCCCACACAGGCCCATCACTCAAAGGAGAGGGGTCATTATGCAGTTTAGAGAGGAAAGTTGAGGTTTGGGTACAAATTTGAAGACACCATGTTTTTCTTCCCAAACTATTGGGCTCTGATTCCAGCGGAGACCTAAGCTGCAGTGAAATGTTTGACTTGAAAAACTTCTGTTCCCTGCTAGTGACCAAATGCAGCAGGAACAAGGCTTTTGTCTGCTAAGCAACGTGCAAACATAATCCAACGTTTAATTCCTTTCTGCGTTTTCAACAAGTGCAGCAAAGCGTGAGGTTTGCGTAGCTGCTTGATCCTGTCATGGGGGTTTCATACAAACACACAACCTCATGCCAATTGTCAGTTCAATTAATTATTGTTATTTATTATTTGTATTGTTGTCGCACAGAACAGGACCCCATTGTGCCCCGAGGCTGTACAACCATAGAACAAAAAGACAGTTCCTGCCCCAAGGAACTTACAATATAAGATAAGAAACAACAGGTGAATACAGGCAGGGAGTACAAAGAAACAGTGAGGTAATATTGGTTGGCATGATGGGCAGTGATCTCTGCACACCAGCTACCTACCCGGCATCACAGTTATACTTCTTCAATGAGACTTTCTGGTATGACTAGCTGCATGAGCATTGCCAAAGTGTGAGAAAAAGACCGACTTCTCGGGTATCTGTCAGGGGTTGGTAGGACCCAGCTAACCCATCGGCCTTCTTTCCGGGAGTTTGATAGTAGTACAGCCTCAATGGGTAATGCACCTGTCCCTGCAGTTTGTGAGTGCCAGAAAATGTGGGGGACGGGATGGCTAAGAGGATTGGAAATGGGACATTGAGCCTTTGGCCTGTAGGTGACTAATCCAAATGTGCTCGCAGATCAGTAGTGGATGAAAGCTATTATGATCTGAATGCCGGGTTGTGCCCTGGGGCATGTGAAACAATTTGGTTGTTGAACAAATGGGCACGACCACAATTAGCATCACACTGCTTCCTCGTTGGCTGCCTCAGCAGAGAGCCCAAGGACTGACTGGACCACGGGGTCTGAACTCACTCCTCGCACTGGGTGCGTCCTTCCAAAGGAGGTGAGAGATGTTCATAGTGGATGGGAAGCTCTCCCTGCAGTTGCCTGGGCTGTCCCCTCTCTGTGGACACACCCAGGGCTGTCAATCCAGCACCTTTGCTGGCGCTAAATCCACTTCAAGTAATGAACCTGGAAGCCCAATTAGTATCTGCAACATCCCCCCATGTGGCTTCCAGGGGCAGCTGCATTCAGACACCATGCAACCATGTTCCCACCGCAGCCGCCCTTCCCTCCTCTCAGAATACTGGCTGCAACGGAGATGTATTCTGTTCCTATGACAACCCAAACAATATTACCTTGACTTAAATGGATTCAGGCGATATTAAAACTGGCCTCTTTAGGAATTCCTAGTGTTGGAGGGGCTGAGAATTTTAATTTTGTGTAATGCGAGCTGACACCGTGTTTATGAGCTGCTTGCTGAATGTTTTCTTCAATTAGTACAAAGCAGAGCAGATTTGTTTTCAGGGCTTAGCTTGGGAGAGGGAGGGTGTGGGGCTCATAGTGCCTATGTGAGATTGAGTTATGTTACAGCAGCTGTGCATCCCTCAACTGATCACAGCTGGGAAGCCCATCCTATGAAATCCAGGTGAGATGGCCAGCACCTGAAGGGTCTTTAGACAAGACTCGCTAACTGCCTCGTTCTAATAGGAGTAGGGTAAAGGAGCTAGTCATCTTGCACCTATAGGGAATCTGGGGATGGGCAGGCCTCTTCTCCCAGCTCTGACATCTGTTTCCAAGTATCTTTGCTCCACCTAGTATCTCTCACAGCTTTCACATTTAAAACCAGTGCATGCACACAAACACGTGCATTTGCACACTCAGGACATTCACCTGACCTTGTGCGTATCTCTACCATACCCTGTCCTGTGCAGGATCAAGCCCAAAGCGAGTTTTATGTCGGGAAGTTTCTCTTTCCCTGCCCCTCCCAACCAATACTGAACGGTTAGTCTGCAGAACTCATTGCCATGGCATATCATTGAGGTCAAAGGCGTGGTTGGAATAAGGATTAAAAAACAGCTTAGATGTTTCTCTGGATAATGGAAATTTCCATAGCTGTCATGGTAAGTATTTAAGGATTTGTACAAGAACTAAACCCTCTTTCAGGGCAAGATCCCACTTCGGACTAACGGGAGTCAGGAGGGAGAGTTATCCTGCAGAGTGGCTTTATTCCTAATAATTCCTGAATTCCTTATATTTCAACTGTTATGTCTGTAGCTCTAACCACATGCTGGACTCATCCCCTCACCTTCTAAAAGCCTGCCTGTCTGGATGCACAAGAATGGTAGGGTTGGGGTATATTACAGGAGTGTGACTGGACCTGCTGCTCCTGGGAAGAACTAGCTGAGACTAAACATGATCCCTGGGACCAGTCTCTCTAAAGACCCAAGAATCTTCGTGTCATGGAGATTTGTTCCCATGCCTAGGAGGGAAATTCTGCAAACCAAGGAGACAGTGGAGAATCTTTGCATTTAGTAGTTAGGGTAGTTTGGACTGAGATCTAATTCCAGACGAGAGGGCGGGAACGTTCAATGACGCATGCTCTGCCTTTTTACAGTTACCACAACCAATACTAGAGCGCTCTTCAGCAGACAAAGGCATAACAAGATCCAGTGGCTGGGCTCTGCCGCTAGACAAACGCAAACTGGAAATAAGTAATTTGCTGGTAATTAGCCATTGGAACAGTGTCCAAGGGGATGTGGTGGAGTCTCTATCACTTGGAGTCTATAAATGGAGGCTGAGTGTCTTTCTACAAGAGGTGCTCTAACCTAACCACAGACCATTGCAGGACGCCCTGGGTGAAATTGTCTGGCCCGTGCTATGCAGGACGTCCAACAACATCAACAATAAGGTCCCTTCTGGGCTTAAATTCTAGGAACATAAACAACTTGTTACTTGGTAATAAGTCACATGCTTGTAACTGATCACAGATCACAGTTAACACGGAAGGGTTTACTTTGTCTTTTCACCTCCGCTGGTGTCAGAGAGGAACAGATTTGTATGCAGGCCACCTCTGGGACTGTGCATGGAGCACTCATCCCACCTGCTCCTTTGAGGCAATGTGTGGGTGTGGGTTTGGTTTTTAGTACGTGACTTAGTGGCAGCTTTTTTCTTTATACTGAACTTCTATTTAGGATGACCAGACAGCAAGTGTGAAAAATCGGGACAGGGGGTGGGGGGTAATAGGAACCCATATTAAAAAAAGGCCCAAATATCGGGACTGTCCCTATAAAATCGGGACATCTGGTCACCCTACTTCTATTTCAAACTCAATTTTTTTAAGTAAAACATGAATTGCAAAAAGACAGGGGGGAGGGGGGAATGCAGAGAGAGATGGAGAGGAACAGACAGACAGACAGATAAAGGAGAGAGCAAGAAATCCCACGTGGCTCCAGTTGGAATGTCCCAGCCACTTCAGGCGAAGGCCATCGCGCAGCACAGCTCCATGGTGGTATTTGGAAGGGATGAGCTCTCCCCTGTAATCCTCTCCATCCCGCTCCGCAGAGTTTGCCAGGAGGATTAACCCAGTCTTGTTCTCAATCCCAGTTTATGAGTTCCCTGCTGGTGGGGAAGATCCTGTGTGTTTAAACAACAGCCTAATTAATCCCCATTTTATTACTTTCTCTTGTCAAGTGGCTAAATAGAAGCTGTCAGCCGGCAGCCACCGTGCTCACATTTGTTTAGATCCCAAATTACTTCATCAGAACCATCTGCTCTGAATGCCGGGCACTCGGCGATTGTTTATTTCTCTCTCAGGATGCCGCAAGGGGCACAAACAGCCTCCTCCAGGGCTCCCCGTGCCGGATCCGTACAGTCCCCGGGGACTACGTTATTAAAATGAGTTTAGGGGTCTCGAAGGAAGCCCTACCTGCTGAGACCACACTAACAGACTGAGCCGGGCTGCATGGTCCCTGGGGGCTTCTCAGGCTGCATTCACTGACTCCACTGCCCTGAATGCAGTGAGATGTATCAGCCCTGAATAAGCCTCCAGCAAAGTTCATTCAAGAGCAGAAGAGGCACTTGGGACAGCCACGCCCAGGAGGGCAGCACGGGCGCTGACTCCACAGGGGCTGAAAGGCCGGGCAGGCCGTGTTCCTTGCAGAGCTGGCTGGGGAAGTCAGGGGCAGCATGGACCTAGCCCAGAGAAACCAGTACCCATCTAGGGGTTATTTATGATACCTGTAGGGCCGGATCCTTAGCGAAGGTCAGTGGCTCCTTTGACTCCACCAACGGCCTTTTATACCGGCGGAGGACCTGGCCCCTGGTTTCCATATTCCACTTTGTGGTGCTTCCCTGCGCCCTTTCCCACGCCCCCACCCTCACCCCCACCCCTCCCCTCACCAGGTCATTGCGCTGGTGACCCGAACTCACTTGCTCTCTGTCATCCTGTTCAGAACAGCCGGACTCGCTTGGGAGCGCCTGGCGGGCCCAGCCCGACCCTGCCTCAGTGGCCTTGGGCCTGTGTCAGCCCCCAGAGCACCCGGTGCTGCTCCCCACCGCGTGGGAGAACTGGAGCCTTTCCCAGCTGCTGCGGAGCCCCTGACGGGTGGGACTCCTGACCCCTCGTACACCTGCTCTACCCGCTCCAGTTATCAGTGCAGGCATTTACACCATGGCGTCGCAGCACCTGTCCGTATCTAGCGGAGAACAACCCTCACCCTGAGACGTTGCTCTGACTAGTGAAGCCCCAGTCATAACCGGGACCCCCTTAAACCACTGCAGTATCTAGATATTAGGCCTATCAACCCAATACTCCCCATAGCTCCAGTCCCCCCTGAGTCCTTCCTAGTCCCACTGCCCCCTTAGCCCTAACCCCTAGGCCCTGTCCGACTGCTTCGTTCCCTCTCTGGCCACACAGGCTTTTCCAGACCAAGTGCAGCAGCTGCCTGAAGGCGATCGCCCCGTCTGAATTCATCATGCGGGTGCTGGAGAACGTCTACCACGTCCACTGCTTCTTCTGTTGCGAGTGCGAGCGGCGTCTGCAGCGTGGGGACGAGTTTGTGCTCAAGGAGGGGCAGCTACTGTGCCGCAGCGACTATGAGAAGGAGAAGGAGATGCTGAGTGCCATCAGCCCCGCGCCCACTGAGTCTGGTGAGGCCCACAGGGGACCTACATCCTTGGGGCCAACGGGGAAGGAGGGGATGGGGCGAATGGACCCCCCTCATGGGGCTGGGAATGAGGGGCTCAGCCCTGGGGTTCATGGCACGGCTAACGCAGGGTGTTGCAGGGATACTGTCTGGTCCCCAGGGGACAGGGCTGTGAGATTGGGAGGTGTGGGATGCCCATGGAGGGGGCCAGTCTGTGTCCTCTGAAGCGTCTGTCCCCCAACCACTGTCTGAGCCAATGGCCCCTTGGTCTGATCCAGAGCGGCAGGGAGGGAGTGAATGGCGGGGACACTAGTGGTCGGATCTGAAGGGTCGGGGTGGAGGGATACTGGGCTAGAAAGGCCCATTGGTCTGATCTGGGGTAGCCAATGGGGAGCAATACTGGGCTAGATGGGCCTCTCTGGTCCTAGGCACCGTATCTCAGGACAGGAGCCCTTGTGGGCCTGGCCCTTGCCGAGGACGTAAGGGACCACAGCCCTGAAAGAGGAGGAAATTTCCTGGCTTTGCTGCTACAGCAGCTGAGCCAGAGAGGCCCAGGCCTGCCAGTGGCAGTAACAGCTAACGGTTCCCCTTCCAGTGAAAAGTGAGGATGAGGATGGCAGCCACTCCCACGGCAGAGGCAGCGAGGAAGGCAAGGACCACAAGCGCTCCAAGCGCCCACGCACCATCCTCACCACTCAGCAGCGACGGGCTTTCAAGGCCTCCTTTGAGGTTTCCTCCAAACCCTGCAGAAAGGTAGAGTGCAGGAGGGAGCTTCCTCACTGCCTGGGCCAGAGTCCCCACCCGGCTTTTATGCCCGTAAACCCCCCTGTAGTCCTATGGCCTCAGAGCCCAGAGTCCTGCCTCCAGGCTCCCAGCTGGGCTGCAAAGCAAGCGCTTCCAGAACACACCACAGCGGAGCCTGACTCCGGAAGGGAGTGACCAGGTTCCCTTCTGACAGTGCGTCCGGCCCAGCAGCAGCGTGGCGCACATCCCGTGGCTATATGCTGACTGTTTTTCTGTGCACTGCAGCTTTAAGTCTCAGCACAGCTTGGCAGCCAGCTTGGTTTCATTTCAGTGCAGATGGTTAGAGAGGAGATGCACACACTGGGCCAGATGTTCCACTGCCCTGCATCTTGTGCTGTCATTTACGCCAGTGCGAAGTAGGTGCCTTCTGATCTGGGAGCATTTCACACCCACTTTCCACTGGTGTGAATGATGGCACGAGGTGAATGAGGCCCACTCTGAGCCATTTCATAGACAAGTTGCCTACCTTGCGGGGTTCACAGTGTAAATTCAGAGTAATGACAGGAGAGAAGTGGTAAACAGGAGCTAGGAGACCCTGCCCTTTGGGGGCACGGTTTCCTGCAGGGAGTGAGAGATTCCGCCTTTTAGATACTTTTCTGTGCCAGTCATTTTCTAAACTCTTGAGAAGGGACAGTTTCTCGGAGGAACTTACAATCCTAGGACAGACAAAAACACGGAAGTTAGGAGTAGGCACTTTATGTACAAGTCAGCATGACTCATTGTAGGCAGCAGGGTAGATTTGCAGCCAGTGTGAGTTTCTAGGAAGGCTCTGGAAAGGGCAGGGGACCGTCGGGCGCACAAGCTTAGGGACACTGTTCTAAACATCAGCTGGGTTGATCATTTTCCAATATAACAAAGCTCTAACTCACCTTTTCCAATTCCTCTCCCCTCTGCGGGTAGGTGAGAGAGACCCTCGCAGCTGAGACAGGCCTGACGGTCCGGGTGGTGCAGGTCTGGTTCCAGAATCAAAGAGCCAAGGTGAGTGATTGCTTCTCTCGTCGGATCCAAGCTTGGTGGCCTGGATTCTCAATTGCACTGAGGCCCTTTGCACCGTTCTGGCAGTGTAATGGGGGAGAAACAGCTCTCTGCGAATCCCACCTACACAGGGGGCCTCCCCAACCTGTGTGGAGCTGGTGATAAGACCCTGCTCCCAGACTGCAGCACATAGGGGTGGATTGAGGCCATGGCTGGTATGCACTTTGCTCTGATATTCTGTGCTTCCCAGGGCCTATTGTGGCAACATGAAACCCCAGTGAGACTCTCTCTGCTTCAGGACGAGTGTCTGTGTAATGCATCCTATCCTCATTACTCGGCCCACTTATTTATACCTATGAGATTACCTGTAATTCCTGTATGAGCGATGTACCCTCACTGCTTGCTGACTGTACCTTGATTCATCCACCTTAAACCCCCCCATTGGGGATACTGCAGACTATATGTGTTATGTGCTATCCAATGTCAAAATACTAACATCCCCCTATACTCTGTATGGTACCCCCGATGACTGTTAACTGAATTTTCAACGCTCTGTATTGTTTATTTTTAAACATTTTCTAATAAAATTTTAAATCTGCACTGCGTTAACTGCAGCACATTTCCTCAGCCAGACCCTTAATGCAAACTTAGGGCCTTGCTTTCTTCTCCTGGCAGATGAAGAAGATTGCTCGCAGGCAGCAGCAGCAGCAGCAACAGCAGGAGCAGGAGCAGCTGGGCAACCCGCGTTTAGGGACCGGCCGTGGGACAGGCCGCAGCAGCAGACAGAGTAATGATGACAGTGAAGGTGAGGCGTGGCACAGCCTTGGGATCAGCTCCCTGCAACAGCACAGTGGGGAGGCAATCTGGGATGGAGGGGGCTCGGCAGAGCTGTGCTGAAAGAGCAGGGGCACTGCAAGGCAGGACTGAGATGTGCTGGCACAGCTGAGGAGAGAGGAAGTAAAGGGAAAAGTCTAGATGAGCTCCTGGCAGACTGTTGGGGGGAAAACTGATGTAATGCATAAAGCACAGGACTGGGATTTGGAATTCCAAAGTTTCAGTCCCTTTGAGACCTGGGGCAAGTCACTTCCCCTCTCTCGGCCTCATAAGCTGTACAATTATGATAAACCTACTTCATAGGGTGTCACAAGAATTTATAAATCTCTTTTAGTCCTCGGATGTAAGGAAGGAGCTGTAGGAGAGTGAAACTTATCTTTATTAAGTGTGACTTTTGAATGCTTCAGTACATCTGATGTCAGTTGTTTCTGACTATGCAACAGGAGCTCAGTTCTTGTACCAACTGGTGAATTGGGATTCTCTTCAGTTTAGCTTTTACATGACAAAACCAATTTTTAATTCATGCCCATTTGACCTTTTACTCTAGGATTAAGGGTTCCATGTTCCCATACTAACAGCCCCTTCTCTTCACAGCACCTTAATGACAGTGAAAAGAATCCAACAGAGGTAGACTCAGTCACTTGACAATATGGACCTGTCATAAAAATCTTGTCACAAGCAGTTTAGCCACAGTCTGACGTCAGGACAAGATTTCCAGAAGTGACCTGTGATTTTGGATGCTCAACTTGAGATACCTAAAAAGGACCCAATTTCCAGAGAGCAGGAACTCAGCCCTTTCTGGGTCTCTTTCACGTGTCTCAAGTTGGGCACCCAGAATTCACTAGTCACTTCTGAAAATCTTTGGCTTTGGTTCCACAGGTATAAATCCATGGATTTCAGTGGAGTCACTCTCAATTTACGCCAAAATAACTGAACACAGAATCTGGCCCAAAGTAACAGTCTTTTATTGCATGTTTGTGCAGAGCCCCATGTAATCTGCAGGGTCCATTACAATGGAGCCTGATCCTGATGGAGGCCTGTGGGCACTATTGCAGTATAATACATCATAACGTATTATCAGGATGGATTTTACTCTGTTCATACTCTGTACCCACTGCTTCCACCTGTCCCACTGATTCCACATTAGATGGAGCAAGTGTTCACGGATTAGATGGGCTCATGGTCCCATATCCCAGGATTCCCCAGCAGCAGCTGCTGCCGCTGGATCAGAACAGCTACAGCACAGACTTGTACAGACAAGGACTCACGCCGCCCCAGCTGCCAGGAGACCATCTGCATCCCTACGGTAAGCGGGTGGCGAGGAGGCTGGTGTGACTCAGCACCAGAGCTGAGCTCAAACCGCAGTCTGGAGTGGTCGGACCCAGTCCCACTGTTATTACTGTCTGACACATGCCCACCATAGCCAGCGCAGAAAGAGACACCAGGCAGGACGTGGCAGCTGTACAGATGGCGGAGTATTTAAGGGGTAATTTGTGTCTCATGCCTCTTTGGTTCAAAGCTACCCTGAGAAGGTGCCCATGAAGGAGGGAACCACCCCCCACAACTCCATTCTTCACCTACCAGATGTTGGGGAGCTCAGGGCTTCTGCCCTGCGGCGGGGTGGGGGGGCTAGGGCCTTCTGCCAGAGATGGCTGGTGCCTGCTGGGGGAGAGAGGGGGGCACAATTTAAAGTTTCGCAAATCCTGGAAAAAATCAGAGGGGGAAGGAAGGAGTGATCCCATATGTCCCCCTCGTGCGTCACCTCTGGCTTCTGCCCAGCGGGGAGGGGGCATCTCAGGGCTTCAGCCTCACAGGAGGCATCTGTTGGGCCTTCAGCCCTGCAGGGCACACGTGCCAGGGCTCAGGGCTTCAGCAGCAGTGGGGCTTGAAACCGCAAGCCCAGTCAGGAGCCTCCCACGGGCTCAAACCCCACGACCCCTCCATCCCCGCAGAGGGGAAGCCTTGAGCCCAGTCCGGCACCTCCTGCAGGGTTGAAGCCCTGACCCCCGGCAGACATGCCCCGTAGGATTGCCAGGTGTCAGCTTTAATGGGACCCTGGTGGCTCCGGTCAGCACCACTGACTGGGCTGTTAAAAATCCAGTTGGTGGGGCTGGCAGGCTCCATACCTGGGTCCACACAGCTCCCGGAAGCAGCCAGTATGTCCCTTTGGCTCCAGCCAGGGAGGCTCCGCTCACTGCCCCCGCCCCATGCACCGGCTCCACAGCTCCAATTGGCCGGGAACCACCTCCAATAGGAGCTGCGGGGGGCGGCGCCTGCACACGGAGGCAGCACAGAGCCGCCTGGCCACCCCTATGCCTAGGAGCTGAGGGACATGCTGGCTGCATCCCGGGAGCCACCTGAGCTAAGCACTGCCCGCACCCCACACCCTCTCCCGCATCCCAACCCCCAGCCCTGAGCCCCCTCCCACACCCAAACTCCCTCCTGGAGTCTGCATCCCACGCCCCCTTCTGCACCCCAGCCCTGAGCCCCCCACCACACCCAAATTCCCTCCCAGAGCCCACACCCCCTCCCACACCCCAACCCCCTGCCCCAGCCCTGAGCCCCCTACCACACCCAAACTCCATCCCAGAGCCCGCACCCTCTCCCACACCCCAACCCCCTGCCCCAGCCCTGAGCCCCCTACCACACCCAAACTCCCTCCTGGAGTCTGCACCCCATGCCCCCTTCTGCACCCCAGCCCTGAGCCCCCCACCACACCCAAACTCCATCCCAGAGCCCGCACCTCCTCCCACACCCCAACCCCTTGCCCCAGCCCTGAGCCCCCTCCCACACCCAAACTCCCTCCCAGAGCCTGCACCCCCTCCCACACCCCAACCCCCTGCCCCAGCCCTGAGCCCCCTACCACACCCAAACTCCATCCCAGAGCCTGCACCCCCTCCCACACCCCAACCCCCTGCCCCAGGCCTCAGTCCCCTTCCCACACCCAAACTCCCTCCCAGAACCCACCCTCCCACACACAACCCAGAGCCCCCCTCCCTCACCCTGAACCCCTCATTTCTGGCCCCACCCTGGAGCCCACAACCCCAGCCAGGACCCTCACCCCCTCCTGCACCCCAGCCCCCTGCCCCAGCCCGGTAAAAATGAGCGCGTGAGTGAGGGTGGGGGGAGAGCGAGCGACAGAGGGAGGGGGGATGGAGTGAGCGGGGGGGCGAGGCCTCAGAGAAGGGACAGGTCACGGTGGGGGCGGGGCCTCAGAGAAGGGGCGGGGCTTCGGAGGAGGGGTGGGGCAGGCGTGGGGCACAGGTGTTCGGTTTTGTGCGATTAGAAAGTTGGCCACCCCAGTGCCCCGGCCCTTGAACTTCTGAAAACTGTCATATGTGGCTCGGAGGGTCAGTAATTTTGGCCACCCTGGGACACAGGGTGAAATTTCAGGGCCAGCACGAGTCCTAGCTCGCTGCCCGCCAACCCCTCCCTGTGGGCAGGGCACAGCACAAGGCCTAGACACCATTCAAGTGCCACTTACGTCCTAATCTGAAGATTTAAGCAGGACTTAAAGAGTCCGTCGGTCTGGGGCCAGGCCCTGCCCAGGGGTGAGGGGCTGCGGGGGGGAGGCTGGGCCTTGTGCTGGGCCCTGCCTAGGGGTGAGGGGCTGGGGGGGGGGAGGCTGGGCCTTGTGCTGGGCCCTGCCTAGGGGTGAGGGGCTGCGGGGGGGGGGGGGCGGCGAGGACCGGAGCTGGGACCGGCCCAGGGGTGAGGGGCGGGGGGGGGAGGCTGGGCCTTGTGCTGGGCCCTGCCCAGGGGTGAGGGGCTGCGGGGGGGGGGGCGGCTAGGAATTGTGCTGGGCCCTGCCCAGGGGTGAGGGGCTGGGGGGGGGGGGCTAGGAATTGTGCTGGGCCCTGCCCAGGGGTGAGGGGCTGCGGGGGAGGGGCTAGGACTTGTGCTGGGCCTGCCAAGGGGTGAGGGGCGGGGGGGGGGCGGCTAGGACCTGTGCTGGGCCTGCCTAGGGGTGAGGGGCGGGGGGGGGGGCTGGGCCTTGTGCTGGGCCCGGCCAAGGGGTGAGGGGCTGCGGGGGGGGGGGGAGTCAATGTGCTGGGCCTGCCCCCGGGTGAGGGACGGGGGGGGGGTGGCTAGGACCTGTGCTGGGCCTGCCCAGGGGTGAGGGGTGAGGGGCTGCGGGGGGGGGGGCTAGGACCTGTGCTGGGCCTGCCCAGGGGTGAGGGGCTGGGGGGGGGGGGGCTAGGAATTGTGCTGGGCCCTGCCTCGGGGTGAGGGGCTGCGGGGGGGCGGCTAGGACCGGGGCTGGGCCGGCCCAGGGGTGAGGGGCGGGGGGGGCGGCGGGGACCGGTGCGGGGCCGGCCCGGGGTGAGGGGCTGGCCGGGGGGGGGGGGGGCTAGGACCTGTGCTGGGCCTGCCCGGGGGTGAGGGGCCGGGGGGGGGGCTAGGACCTGTGCTGGGCCTGCCCGGGGGTGAGGGGCTGCGGGGGGGGAGGCTGGGCCTTGTGCTGGGCCCTGCCTAGGGGTGAGGGGCTGCGGGGGGGGGCTAGGAATTGTGCTGGGCCTGCCCAGGGGTGAGGGGCGGGGGGGGGGCGGCTAGGACCTGTGCTGGGCCTGCCCAGGGGTGAGGGGCGGGGGTAGTGGGGGCTCAGGCGAGGCCTTGCCCAGAGGTGGGGAGTCACAGGAGGCCTAGACTTCATGTTGGACTCTGCCCAGGGGTAAATTTCACCCAATGTGAAGAATGTCCCTGTTTCTATCGTCCCATTTTTCCTGTGCTGAGTCAGGCAGAGGTGATACAGGAGCCCCTGGTGGGACGTGCTCATGTCTTTCTCCAGTGGTGCAAGTAGATTTTAACTTTTACCAGTACGGTACCAACCTCCCCCCCTGCCCCCCTTCACAAAAAATGTTCCGTAACTAGAGCCCTGCGTGGATACAAATTTATACCTGCGGATGCAGCTATTCGTGGATAGAAATTGGTATCCGCTGAACCAGGGAACTGCAGAGGCGAAAGGAACAGAACGTGGGGCTGCCGCTCCCAGGAGCCAGCGCCCCACGCTGGCAGCTCCTCCAGCCCAGCTGTACCACCCCCAGTCCCACTCTCAGCCCTTCCACGCAACCATGTCTGCTGTCTGGGGTCTGCACAGCCCTGCCGGAGGACAGGACTGGGGCCATACAGCTGCACTGGAGGAGCTGCCATCATGGGCCACTGGCTCCTGGCAGCGGCGGCCCCACATTCTGCTCCTTTCGCCACTGCGGTTCCCAGGAGACCCCTGTGGTTCAGCGGATACCGATTTCTATCCACGGATAGCCACATCTGCGGATAGCTATTGTATCCGCACAGGGCTCTACAATTCATTCTTGAAAATGTGTCTTTCTGGTACGGTGTACCGGCAATAACTGTCTTAAAGGTACAACGTACCTGACCGTACCAGTTTACTTGCACCATTGTCTTTCTCTCACTTTCCTTTTCTTCCTCCCCTAGACTCTGAAGGCGTTTTCCATGACATGGACAGCGACAGCATCAGCCACTTGGGAGACTGCCTGCTGTCAACAGCTGAAGCCAACCTCCTCCAAGCCCGAGTGGGTAACCCCATTGACCGACTCTACTCTATGCAGAGCTCCTACTTCACCTCCTGACCGTGGAAAGGGTCCTGGCCCTTTTGTGAGTGTCTTGGACAGACGTTCTGAATTCAGAATGAGGAGGAGAAACAACCCTTCAGAGAAACTCTTTGAACCCTGCACAATGGAAAAGGCAGCTGGGTTTGCCAAGCACATAAGCACTAATTCATGAGGACCTTCCACAGCCCAGAGGACTCAACTGCGTTGCCTTTCCCCTCCTTTTCTCTAGCCACAAGTAGATGGGTGACATGATGTTGTTTAGCTGTAACTGTAGCGGTTTGTCCAGTGTTTACGCTTGAAAGCATTACATTCCTCAAACGAGACTGGCCAAGTTACCCAGAGTCAGGCTTGGAAGCAGCATCTCCTCTGTCGGCTGCATTTATTTAAACCTTGGTGCAGCTGATCCATTTGCAGTGCCATTGTGCCCCGCTGCGAGGGATTTCACCAGCCTGCCCCCTCCTGAGCCTGCGTCATGGGACATTAATTTTCCTTGGGGAAGGCCACTGACTGATACCACTTTGATACCACTGCCATTTTGGAGGCTGCCTTCAAGGGGGGTGATTTAGGCTTTTTAATGGCTGACACCATGGAGAAATGTAAGACAGGTTGGGCCCTGAGGGAAACGGCTTTGCTTGGGGACAGTATTCACCTTCAGGAACAGATTATTTGGTCTCTGTTATGATGCGAGGAAGCCAAGGGACATGTCCCTGAAGAGTAACACATCTAGAGAGGCGTATCAGCCTCTCCCGACTGCCTCTGCGCCCCTCACTTTAAAAGGAGGCTCACTCCATCCATTCAAAGTAGAATGAAGACCTCATTCTCACAGCTGTAACACTGCAGATGCTGTCTGCACTGGCTGCTGTTTGTTTCTTTTAAAACTAGTGGTGTGAACAGATCTTATTTTAAAATGTTCTTACCAGAAACCCCTCCCTACATGTTTCCATCTCGAGTGGGATTTCTCCCCCTAACCATTTACCCAGTTCACTGGGACCGTCACAGCATTTTGCTTCCCTCAAATACATGAGAAGAGGAAAGGGTTGAATTGTGTTATCTTGGAATGTGCCCTGTGCCAAGTCACTTCCACTCCAACAGACTGAGTTTGTTCTTGGCTTTGAAGGCAACAGGTAGGATGCCCAGCGTCCGCTGAGACCCCCGCACTGTTTCTTTGGATGGGGAGAAGCAACACTTCTTCTCCAAGCATGAAGCTCTTACAAGCTCTCAGTGTGGGGCAGTTTAGGATTAGAGATTAGCAGGCAGGTTTGGGGTGATGGCACAGAAGGTTTATAAAAGATGCAACAGGCAGCAGCAGGAGAGCGTGAGTGGAAGTTTAAATCAGATATTTAAGAAGAAAATTCTTTACTCACTCACCCAGTATTTTATGTTTCAGATACTGTATGGACAGTTGGCACCCCCAGAAATGGCAAATGGTTCCCTGTGAGCCCCCTTTTGCGCAGGCTGGTGGAAGGAGTAAGAGTCTCCATAATTTGCCTTCCCTCAGTTATTCAAACACTCACTGAGGAGAGGACATCTCCAATGGAAAATAATAACTTGGCATGAGCAGGATGCTGATCCCTAGAGTTGCAAATCCAGCAATTAGATTTGTGTTGCAGCTATCAGAGAACCTGGCTCACTGATGTTTCTGTACAGTGTGTTAATTTTGGTTCTAAGCTCCCCCACCTCATCAATCTGGTTTCAAAGTTATGCAAACCCTTCTCAAATGGAGAGGAAGAAAAGGCTAATAGTGATCATTGCTGTATTTCTGTGGGAGCCATTTGTGAACATTAATAATCATGAGCTTTAGGAGCACAGGAGACCCATTCCCAATATGCGTTGCCATCTGTCAGGAGTTCCCCATCTAGTCAAGGGAGCTCAGATTGTGGTGCATAACTGAACCACAATCTTCATAAAGCTCATAGCATCATTGCTTCCCCCATTAATACAGTTGTGTAAATGTGCCATTCACCCACGGGCAGTCCCTTGCCTCTTTGTTTACAAAACGATACTTTTTATCTGGATTCTCCTACGGTCGTCAGTATTGGATGATTTTTGCCTTCCAGGCAGTTGTGTAAATAGTTTACAGATATTTTGATGTTTCGTTTAAGGGAAGTGTCCTCTCCCGGGGAACTGGCAATTTGTGAGTTACCTCCATCCCCACAGGCAAGTTCTGTGGAAGCAGATTTTCCCTGCTCCTTCCAGCCTGAGTTGCTGCACTCAGTCCGTTCCCACCTCTGTTAGTGTCTGTCTGCCCATAAGAAATTAGACTGAAAACTCCCAGCGCTGTTTCTTTCTTTCTTTCGGTGGCTTTTGCACTAGAAATGGTCTCAGTTTAGATTAAATTTTAAGAAAATGTTTCAGTGAACCATGTGCAAATTGATATGTTTCCTCCAAGTGCCGGAGGCAGCTTCACCCCTGAAATCCTACCCTTACTCCCGTTGTGATCCAGTGCTGTAATGTGCCAGTGTTTTTGCATGTACATTTGGAAATAAAAACAAACTTAAAGCTGAAGTCTAAAGTTTGCCTAAGCACAGAAAAATTGTCTGTACCTTCACTCCGCTTAGATTAGATCTAAGTAGGCCTGTCCATCTAGCTACTTGCTGTGCAATCCCATGGGGATTTGGCCTGTGGTCTTTAGGGGGACATTTAAATCAGAACCTCATCTTTCCCTGGGGTCAGACATCCTGGAGCAAGAAGTGAGGCACAAGTGCTAACAGCTGTTCTTACTCTGATAAACAACCAGCAAATACAACACCTAGAGTCAATTACAATTAGCTGCAAGAGAAACTGAATTCCCCATATGAACAAATAAGACACTGGTAAATGAGGTGAAGAACCATCCTAGGTGCTGGTGCAAGGGAGTGACAGTGACCTGAGCTTCAGAACCAATGTTCAGATTCACTTGCAAGAACTGAAGGAGGAGATCACGGCCAGACTGACCCACCCCAGATAGGAGAACTAGCAGGACTTCACCCTGGCCTTGTGCTGAATCAAGAAGTGGCTAGTCAGCCCATAGGCACCAAACCAACAGCTGAAGTCTTTATAGTCTGAAAAACTAGCACATTTGCCAAGCAAAGTCCTGTTGCTTCTCTGATCTCAGCACCATTCTGAGGGCCAGAGATGCTTTTAGTATCATCAGCATTGCCAGGTAGTTTCTGCAGCTCCCAACGGCTGCAGTTCGTCCCAGTGTGTTTTGCAGCAGCAACTCTCAGCTCTTGCCCCCAAGGAATGACAAGGGGCTTGGAGCAGAGACAAAGGGCCAGTTGACATCAGTGCCAGTGGGAAGCAGCTGTTGTAAATGTGAAGGGGCAGGAGGAGGGCCGGTAATTGCATGCGAGAAGATCCCAGGATATCCCGAGTGTGAGCTCTCGGCCCCTCTGCTGACCAATGTCACGGATCGCTTTGTGCCCTCCGAGCTGGCCCTGAATCACCCCGATTGGTAAACGGTGGCGTTTCCTGGTGCATGACTCCCACCTAATGGACAATCGAGTGCTAGCTGAGTTTCAGTTCTGTCCCTCCGGACTGCGTGTTTCTGAGTTGTCCAAAAGTTTCTGACTGGATCACAACTGCTGGGTTCTCTTATTGATATGCCCCAGGCCTCTGCTTTCTTGGTTTGTTTGCTGTCATCTTCCTAGGCTGTTCCTTCCTGTCCGTCTGCTCTGGTATCTGTGACACAGGCGGCTAGCGTGGCTCCACATGTGTGGCATTGCTGAGTACCAGTAAGTTGATGTTGGTTAGTTTTGTGGCATGGAGTGTCACTGATAGGTGCCCAATGCCATGCTGCTTCTCTATGAAGCAGTAACACTTTGCTTCTCAAAGCCTTTCACAGACATTAAAGAATTAAGGCTCAGAACAATCATGGGAAAGTAGGGAAGTGTTACCCCATCGTACATGTGGGGAGACAGGGCCACAGAGAGGCTAAGAGGCATTCCTCAGGCCACAGCACAGTCCACTGCAGAGCTAGGACGAGAAATCAGAGAATCCTAACACCATGTGCAGTAACCATTACCCTGCACTGCCTCCCTTTCCCTTTTCTGTAAGGGATGCAGGCTGGAAACTACCATTCAGTCTGATGGCCCTTCACTTCTAGATGTCAGAAGACAGAAATGTTGTTTTTTTTCCAGGGAGGGAGGCTGTCAGCCTTGCCCAAGGCTCCAACGTACCAATCTCTTTGCTGGGAGTAAGACCTGGGAGTTCCCGACTCCCAGTCTTGTGCTCAGACGTGTTTATTTTCTGTGTCTAGCTACACTTTAAAGATGTCGGTTGACCAGAAGGTGCTCCCCTCTGCCCATGCAGCCTCTCTCATGCCTTCCAGTGACTTGATGTCAGCTGGATGAGAGCCAAGTAAAGCAACCGTGTGTGTGAATGGAATGTGGTTCTGCATAGCTCCCTACCCTCTGCCACTGCCCATGTCAGCCCTGGACCTGCCAGCAGTACTTAATCTTCCCCTATGACTGCCGACACCAAAGGAACATGCTGATTTATGGCTCTTTTAAATAAGAGAAGCCGAGTGTAAAATTAGAGCATTTTCTGGATGAAAAATTAAAGGGATGTTTTTGTTAGTTCCTCATTCTAGGCTCATGTGTAATTCACCTTGTTGGTTTTAAAGTTCCACTTGAAAGGAAACTTGACTTCAACAGAAGTTAAAGTACCAGGCTGCAAGACTCCCAGCACACTTAATTTCATATTCAGAGGGTTCTAAATCAAAAGGAAACAGAGGAAAAACAGCGAAGAATTAACTGAACTAATGATCTTTGGCTTTGTCTCTCCTGTGGACCTCAAAGCCCTTTACATGCATTAATTAGCTAACCCTCATTACTCCCTGGCAAAACAGGTGTTACGTGTTCCAGAGATGAGGAAACAGAGGCAAAGAAAGGTGCAGTGGCTAGTCCCCAAGGTCACACAGCAAATCATTGGTTGAGCTGGAAACAGAACCCAGGAGTCCTGATGCCCAGGCCACTGCTATACCTATCAGCCAACACAGCCTCTTGGCTGGAAACAAGAATCCGGAACAAGTGAAAGGGGAGCAAAGCAAAGTGCAGAAAGGTAGCTGAGAGCTCGTTATTGGGCAGAGGAAAGGAATGTCCATGCTGGAAGGTGAAATGATTTGAAATAAAGCTTCCACTTCCATTTCTGCCCTCTGTGGTGTGGCCTCCAATGCAGCCTGTTATTGCAGTGGCACAGATGGGCTGTGTGTGAATTAAAGGGAACACACCCCTATAGAATTAACCCCCGGAGTGAGAATGTGTCAAATGTCTGTGACAGCCAGAAATGTTCTAGAGGTTCTGAAGTAACTTAGAACTTGGGGCATTTTAGGCTCCTATCTGTGGATTCTGCAGGGTTTGAGTATTTATTTCTGGTCTGTTCTAAGTTTCTGAGAACAATAAGATTGCCAGTTCACTAGAAGATGGCTCTAAATCCATTTTTGTGAGGCTCCCACCATGGAAAACACAGACTTACTCACTTATTGACTTGGGCCCTTTGGGATTAATTTCGCTGAACCTCTCAGCAGCCTTTGGCAATGGAGCAGAATGTATGGGGTTGATTGACGGCCCACCGACTTTTCTACTGCTCAGCCCAATGCTGGTGCATCTCTAACTTCTAACAGCTTCCTGGATTTGTTTGTATGGGTCTGTTCTCTCTTGACTTGGGATGCAGTTTGTACCAGAGTCCAGCCAGTCTTTGGCTGTAAGCATCCTTATGCAATAGATTCTCCATGTCCTAAGACACAGGAAATGAGGATGGGCATTTCCTGGATTTCTAATGTTTGTGTTTTGTTGCATGTATTTTCTGGTTCTCAGTAGTTTCACTTTTCACCATTGTGGAAGGGAATCAAGCATTGCTAAACAACCTGAACAGCCCAAAACAGCAGTTGGATGTAAGAGTATAGAATCTGCATTGCCAGATCAGACCACTAGCCTGTGTAACCCAGAACCCTGACTCTTGCAGGAGCCAATACCTTATGTTTCAGAGCACTTGCTGGTCCCAGGGTGCTGGCTCCTTCTTATTTCCAACTGCTACACTGCATTAAAGCAAATCAGATGCCCACTGGTACTTCCCTAATGTTACAGCCCCATCCCAGCAATTGCTGTAGCTGGCACCATGATCTTATTCCATCACAGGCAAGAGGAGATGGCCCACCTGTTTGCAAAGGGAAGAGGAGGTGGCCATGAAAAAAAACAAAACCACTATAAAACTATACTTCACCCTATGAAAAGATTTGAGACCCCACTGCTGCAGAGCCAGATGACGAAGATTACAACGGATCAGCTGTGCAATACTATACAGAGCTAAAAAATCCTTCAGGGCAAAGGAGTGAAAAAATGCCACATGCTCCCTGCAACCAGTCCCTGTGCATGTGCAACTTGAAAGGAGACGGACTGTGGGTGATGATCTTCATTTATAAGACCATTTGCCCCTGCCTTTCCACAGAGGATTTGCCAAATGCGACAAGGCCATTGGTTCATTTAGTTAGGAATCTGCCTCCAGCAGTTCTTGATAACTTGGGGGAAGGTAACACTTTTAAAAGCTGGCCTCCTATGCAATTCTGCCCCATGAGGGCAGGTTCCTTCCCCAGTCCTGCAGCACAGGGCTTTATGACCCTAGTCTACGCAAAGGTGCACGACATACATTCTGCATTCAGAACAAAACCTACCACCGCCTTGTTACGATGTCCTCAGAAAACATGGTTCTCCTTGATTGTCAGAGCCTGAACACACAGGGCGCAAGGGGCAGCAACCCCTGCATTTTATCCTCCCTGTTCCTCAGTAACTGGTTGACTTTGTGACCAGTTGTCAGGGTTCAGCTGATCAGCTGCATGCTGACATGGACAAATGCCTGGCAGCGTGGTGGTTAAAGCAATAGACTCTGAATAAGTAATAATGGAGTGGCTCAGACTGCTGAGCAGCAGGAGACGTAGCTGGGCTTAAAAGGGGGCCCAGTGCACCCTAAGCATAATGAAAAATGGCTTTTCTGCTGACAGCCTGACATTTCAATACAATTTCAACAACATGTAAAGCACCTTCGTTCCTGCATAACAGCAGCCTTAATAAAGCTCTTCCCACTACAGATATTTATGACTAAAGGGATCCTGGCTGCTATAAATAATCCCAAGGGAGCTGCTAAAAATAGATTTTTCTCTCTCTGCAGGCAGTTGCAGCCTCTCTCTAAATTCACTCCAAAGCTGAGTGGCCCTCACCGCCTCTTCCAACTTTCCAACCACTT
The DNA here is from genome assembly GCF_020497125.1 of Mauremys mutica. Classification (NCBI taxonomy): domain Eukaryota; kingdom Metazoa; phylum Chordata; order Testudines; family Geoemydidae; genus Mauremys; species Mauremys mutica. The sequence continues at coordinate 25,768,869 of NC_059091.1, forward strand.
TGCCACTAAGCAAATTGGATTCCCTTTGAGCGGCTCACAGTGTGTTGAAGGGATGAAAGCAGAAAAATGCTCCCTGCCTAGTTTATTTATAAAATACCCTTAGTTATAAATGATCCCACACACACAAATCACATCACTACTGAAATGCAGCCACCGCTGGGGTAGAGGACAGCAGCTAACAGGGTTACAGCAAGCAGCACAACAGCATTGTCAGCCACCTGGAACAGACAACCTTCAATCTGCCACCACCTCCCTGGAGAAGGGAATCTCTGCCAAAGATCGGCTATTAGAAGATGGCGAATTATGTTCATCAAACACCACATGCTCAAAGGCAGGAACCTGGCCACCTGCCTCAGCTGAAAGGTGGACAAGGAATAACGTGTCCTGGCCAGGGAGAATTAAATAGTTGGGAACCAAGTCAGAGATAAACCTATCTTGGTCCTTGCTGAGCCCATGTGAAAAGTGGTTGCCTCAAATTAAAGCATGCTACAGAATGACAGTGGGATTTAGAATATTGGACTCAAGTAATATGCGATCTGACATCCTTGTTTCTATACAAGGCACAGAGATCACTTCCCTGAGCAGGGCTGCACTGCCTGGGTTCCTGGCCCCTTATCCGGCCCCAGCAGCCTGGCAAGCTAAGTTCTCACGTTACTAGTGCTCACAGCCACGAAGCTGTTGTTAGGAAGCCAAATGGCTGGAGTGCAGAATCTGTATAAGCATATCAGAGGGAACAGTGCTGTCCTTCTCTAGGGCCTCTGAGTATCTCAAAGAACTTTAGAGCCCAAATTAAGCTTTACACTTCCGGTGGGAGGCAGGACTTAACCCCGTTTCACTCACAGCACATTACACAACACCCCAGAGACTCATCCAAGGACGGAAATCAAAACAGCAGAAGCGCTGGGAAATGAATCCAGGAGTCCTAACACCCCGTACTCTGCCCTAACCAGCAGACATGGTGTTTCTTGCACATCCATCCTCTGCTTTAGGCATGCTCAGGATGCCTCTCTTTGCCGAGTGAGGAACTCAAAGGAGTCACAAGGCCAAATCTCCTGTTCTTAATTCACTCCTCTCACAAGAACAATCCACTGTGTTTTGTGTCATTTTAATTCCCCTAGATGGTCTGCAATCTTGAAATAACCTCTCTTTCCCTGTCACCTGTTTCCCCTCCTCCATATGGTGAACATCAATGTTCCCCCAGCATTTAGGAATTTGTTTGTTGTCTTGTTTCTACAACGGTCAGGTTTTGTAAAGCATTGCAAACATGTGCAGTGCTAGTTATTAGATATCCCTACAGCTCTGCTGCTGACAAGGCTCCCTCTGCTGGCTCTAAAGCAAAGCATAAGACATGCTAGTCCAGTGGTTCTGTACTGGTGACCCCTTTCCAAATAGCAAGCCTCTGAATGCGAACCCCTCCTTATAAATTAAAAACACTTTTTTATATATTTAACATTATAAATGCTGGATGCAAAGCGCGGTTTGGGGTGGAGGCTGACAGCTCACGACCCCCCATGTAATAACCTTGCGACCCCAAGGGGTCCCGACCCCCAGTTTGAGAACCCCTGTACTAGTCTATAGCCCTTCCGGAACATTTGTCAGCAATGGGAGTGAGAGATAGTTTTGAGGCTGTTCAAATTTGGGACCTAAACAGATTGATGTTCTCTCTTCAGTTATCACCTGGATTTCAGGGCTGTCAGCCAGACCCTCACAGCAGCTCCCCATATCAACTGGAGGAAGCCAGAGCCAGCCCTTTAGTCTTTAAGAATTATTTTATTAGGGCGCAGAAATACTGTGGTTACCCATTTGAAGACCTATGTGAAATGAGCTATCAGAAGGTAATGACTTTGAGCTGACAGCCATGTGATGAAAAACCCTGACACTGTTGCCAATCCCTTGAGCCATCTTGGTTGCCGCCATGTCAAGTGTCACTACCACAAGATCCACCATTACAAGTGGCACTTCTTGTCAGTCTCAGGGGAGAGGCCAAGAGAAGAATGAACACTGATCTCCAATCTCACTCCTGGAAGGAATCTCTAGGGCAGGGGAGGCACTTTTGGTAGGGTGGCAGATGGGGAGGCTAACAGGGAGACTGCCTGCGCTGGAGATGAATAGGGGATTTCAAGTTTCCAGCTGAGCCTTCATTCACCTGAAGTCATTAGCTTCACCTGCTCAGCGCACAGCAGGAACTGGTTGAGGTGTTCGTTGCAGTTCATCACAGAGGCCTGGTTCTGTTTCAAGCACTGTTCAAATGCAGTGAAGGGCTCAGCGCAGTCGTGGCGGATCTTCTGCACAATCGGGCTGCAACAAAGCAAACACGCAGACACTGAGCTCCTCACGGCGAGCTTTGCTGACGGTCACAGGGGACTAAACGGACCCTAGAATAAGCCTAGAAATAACATTTTAAACTCTCTAGACAAAGCAGCTGTAGGGAAGTCAGGAGTGTGCCCAGTAGCGGATGTGAACCCCCCCGTGATGAGATGCACAACGGGTGGAGGCGGCTGGCCTTGCGGTGACAGCACTGGTGTCACCCTCCGGAGAACGGGGTTCAAGACCCTGCCTGGGCGGGTCACGTCCTGTCCCTGCCCCGCAGCTGTACAATGGGGTGAGCCGGGGGCTGCCCAGACCCCGCGGGGATGGGAGCAGGGGGCCGGGCAGGGGGGACCCAGGCCGGCCGCACTCACTGGGAGGAGGCGCAGCGGGCCATGCGCAGTTTGGGGGGGCCCGCACTCACTGGGAGGAGGCGCAGCGGGCCATGCGCAGTTTGGGCGGGGTGGCGGGGGGGGCCGCACTCACTGGGAGGAGGCGCAGCGGGCCATGCTCAGATTGGGGGGAGCAGGGGGCCGGCCGGGGGGGGGGCCCCACTCACTGGGAGGAGGCGCAGCGGGCCATGCGCAGTTGGGGGGGGGCGGACCGGACCGGGCCGGGGGGGGGGCCGCACTCACTGGGGGAGGCGCAGCGGGCCATGCGCAGTTTGGGGGAGTAGGGGGCCGGCCGGGGGATGCCGCACTCACTGTTGGGGGGGGGGGGAGCAGAGCAGGGCCGGGCCGGGGGGGTCCGGACTCACTGGGAGGGGGCGCCGCGGGCCATGCGCAGTTGGGGGGGGCCGGGCCGGGGGGGGGCCGCACTCACTGGGAGGAGGCGCAGCGGGCCATGCTCAGATTGGGGGGAGCAGGGGGCCGGCCGGGGGGGGGCCGCACTCACTGGGAGGAGGCGCAGCGGGCCATGCGCAGTTTCAGCTGGTGACAGTCCTGCTGCCAGGTGGCGGGGCTGGCGGCCACGCAGCGCCCGTACTGGTCCAGCTCGCTGCGGCAGTGCCGCGCCGTCACCTCCAGGGCGGCCTCCCTGGGGAGAGACCGGACAGTCAGCGCGGACCGGACCGGACCGGACCGCGCCCCCCCTCTCCCGCCCGGCCCCGCGCTCACTCACATGCTGCCGCGCAGAGCACACCCGGAACACGCCGCGCCCGCGGCCCGACCCAGTCCGCATGCGCGAAAACCCAGCCGCGGCCATGACTCTAGAGGCAATCGGGCTCGGGCCGGTCGCCGCGCATGCGCGTCCCCGCCGGCGCGGTTGCTGCGCACGCGCGGTTTGGACGTCAGGGCGCCGTGCCCCCGGAAGCGGAAGCGGCGCGTTGCTAGGAGGGCTCCCGGAAGATGGCGGTGGCCGCTCCGGCTCCGGGCCCCGCGGACGAGCTGGTCTCTGCGGTCACCCTGTACCGGCGGCGGCCCCGGCTCCTCCACGGCACCGTCCTGCCGTTCGTGGCCGGGCTGTACCCGGCCTGGCTGTGGCTGTGGGGGCCCCGGGTCTGGGCCGCCTGGGGGGAGGGGGAGGAGGCCGCGCTGCTGGCGCTCGCCGCCATCGGGGTCGCGCAGCTGCTCACCGCGCTCTCGGGGCTGTGGTCCGTCCACGCGCACTGCGCGCTCACCTGCGTCAGGGTGAGTCACGGGGGGCGCGAGGGGTCAAAGGTCGCCACGGGCGAGGGTCTCCATTGGTGAAGGCCCGGGGCAGCACCCAGGGCAGCAGCGGTTCTCAGCCAAGGGCCTGGGGACCCCTGGGGCCGCGAGCAGGGCCAGTGCAGGGCGGAGCCCGGGGCTCTGAGCTCTGCCGCCTGGGGCCGAAGCCCGAGCAGCTTAGCTTTGGGGGGCCCGCTGTGGCGTGGGGCCCTGGGCAGTTCCCACGCTTGCTACCCTCCACTGCAGGCCCTGGCTTTTAAGAACATACGAATGGCCATACTGGGTCAGATGTAGCCCAGGGTCACCAGATGTTAAGGGGAAAATATCGGGACCGCTGCAGCGGGGGGGGGCTTTTTTTTTTATATATAGTCACCCGTCCGGGAGTTCGGCGGCAATTCGGCGGAGAGTTCTTCAGTCGCGGATGGTCTTCAGCGCTGTTTTGGCAGTGGGTAATAAATCTTGCTGCCAAAGGCAGAAGCACCCACCACCGAAATACCGTCAAGGACCGTCTGCGACTGAAGGAAACAAAATATCGGGACAAATGGCATCCCGACCATACTTTGGTCGGGGCGCAGGACAAACTCCTCAAAATCGTTACAGTCCCAATTTTATCGGGACGTCTGGTCACCCTAATGTAGTCTAATGCCAGGTGCCCCAGAGGGAATGAACAGAACAGATAATCATCAAGTGATCCAGTCCCTGTTTTAAAAGAGGAAAAACAGTTGTTGGGGCACTGATGGGCTGTAGAGTTTTTATAGCATGTTGCAGGGGCCTCAGAAAGAAAAAAGTTGAGAACCTGTAACCCAGGGGATGCCGTGAAGGCCAAAAGTATAACTGAGTTCAAAAAAGACTTAGATAATTTAATGAAAGGGTTGGTCCATCAATCGCTGTTAGCCAAGATGATCACTCCCATGCTGACCATGTCCCTAAACCTCTGACAGCCAGAAGATGGGATTAGATGGCAGCGGATGGATCACTTGATAACTGCCCTGTTCTGTTCATTTCCTCTGAAGTATCTGTTGGAAAAGAGGATACTGAGCTAGATGGATCATTGGCCTGACCCAGTATGTCTACTTATGTTCTGACATAGGGTTACCTCCCTCCTCGCTTGCCTTTAGTTTTCTTACTCTGGAATGGATCTGCCCATTGTCTGGGGGGCTCTGAGTGAGACCCTGCCCCGCTTGGTCTCGTCTGTCCCGTGTGGACATTGGAATGTTCATTGGGCTCTCTACATAATAGTGGGAGGCTGCTCTAATGTCTTGAGCTTGGATTCTTCCCCTGCTGGCCATGAGCTGTCTGCCACTTCCAACCTCCAGGTGCTGTGTGTGAAGTATTTCTGGATGGAAGAGGCTGTAGAGGTGTAAAGTAACAATAATGAGTGATATCACTTCTGAAGGGCCACCATGGATATCAGTAACTATCCAGCAGGATTGCTTCCCATACTGTGGAAATGCAGCCACGTCTGAGGTGGGAGGTGGCAGTTGAGTATACAGGGATGACTCATTTGCTGTGACATGGCAGTGGTTTAATAGCTATCTAGCAACACTGTGCACTTTTAGACAGAAAGTGAAACAGAATGGGAGGGTGATTATGGGTGGGGGTTATTAAACATTTTCTTGTACAGAAATATCTCTCCATTGAAACTGGTCTGCTTTTACTTGGGACGTGTAGGGGAGATGTGTGTGTGGCTGAGTTGGCCCTGCTTGCAGGTGTAATAACTATTTTAGCACAAAAAAGTTGCTTTATAAAGCTGAACTGCTCTGGGTGCAGCTTAGCTTTCTTTGCCCATATTTGTTGTTCCACCTGCTGCTGGGAAGTGAGAGGCACTGTGGTAACTGGGCTGGCTGGTTGGCCTCACTTCATGGCAATTCCTGTAACTGTCTGTATAGCTTCCTCTTAGGAGTAGTTGCATGTCTAACTGCAAATCATCTTGGCAAAAAACATCTGGTACAGCTTCATTAGCTAGTCTCCAGAGTAGTTGGCATAGGTCTGCAGTTGTATCTTGGGCATTTATTCAGACAATCAAGGAGCTCTCAAAGCAAATGAGCCCTTGGAGCTGGCTGCCAACACTGTGGGCTGTATCCTAGAGTTTTCCCAGTGTTCTGGTAGTGTTACTGATTAGGCAACTTGTTACTGCTTTGGATTGCAGGCAGTGGTTTTGTTGCCAACCCTCCAGGATTGTCCTGGAGTCTCCAGGAATTAAAGATCAATCTTTAATGAAAGATTATGTCATGGGATGCAATCTCCAGGAATTTGTCCTACCAAAGTTGGCATCCCCAGTGGTTATTCAAAGGCCTTGGTAGCTGTATATGTTGCAAATATAGTTGTCTTTATCACGAATGTTAAAAATCCAAACCGTGAGCTACAGGAATTAACAATGTAAATAGCAAGGAAACAGGGTGGCTGAAGGGGTCCTACATGCAGGTAATTGCATGAAAATGAGCAAAGAAAAAACTAGGCAGATTATTTGGCAAAATGCGCTGAGATCTGTTAGACTGTGGATTAGTTTCTTCAGGACTGGGGTGGAAGTTACATCGTGTGGAAAACTTAAACTGACAAAGCCTTGGAGAACAGAGTGTCGGGAACATTCCTGCTGTGACCGCCAGGGTAGGGACAAGATTTGACCAACGAAGGTGCATACACCTTTGACTAGTTACTAAAGTCCTCCACCCAGCCATGCTGCAGCAGTACCCCTCAATGAGGTTGAAGATTTCTCTGCCCTTTGTGCTTTCCCTTTTGTATTGTTTTGGATGTTGTTTTTAGATGCTGGGATAATGTCAGATTAAATAGACAAAAGTCTGGGTCAAACTATGCAGCTGGATCCAGAGGAAAATGTGAAGAATAAAAGGGTTAAAATGTTGCTTCTCTTGATTCCTTTTATTAAGGAAATCCCCTTTTGACAGAGAATCTGCTAGCTGGGGTTGAGCTGCAAGAATGAAACTAAAAGTAGAGTGTGCTCTGATGGTTTCATTGTGATGTGAGTGGGCTGTCACAATCATCCATTCAGGGTATTAATCTGGTAACCTTAGACCAGCATGAGTTTGAGATGTGACATGGCAGGACTAAGTTCATCTCATTCCTCTGTCTCACTCTCCCCACTCCCCTCTAGGAACTCAGTCTTTCCTTGAGGGTCAGGATACAGAGTAATTTTCATTGCAAGTGTTGGTCTTTCCTGGATGGTTTTAAAATATCAATGAAAAGTCCAGGTAAGCCAGTAAAAATAGAGGAATGTTCTCTGTGTTTGAGTGTTGCTCACAGTGTCTCATAATGACTGTATATGGATCCCTCCTGGCTTCCACTGACCTTGTGACCTGCTTTACAGAGTGCATGTTTGCTTTGTGTTTTTCAGGAACCCAGTCCTAGGAAAGCCACATTAGCTAAAGTTGTGCCAACCCCAAATAATGGATCTGCAGAGCTTGTGCCACTCCATCGAGACCAGGTACAGACTTAGACTCCAGCTCTTTATAATAGCTGACAGCTGCCTGGGAACTGCTGTTTCTTAGCAAACGTATATGCCTTTCCAAAGCCACTAATTTAAATTAAAACCTTAGAGCTTGGCTGAAAGCCAGCTGATATCCCTCACAGGCAGGGACTAAGGTTTTAGAAAGTGCAACATTTGTAACTAACACCTGTAGTCTCACAGACAATGTTGTTTAGGAACAAAAGTTGTAAGTGTCCAGTTGGTCCCATCTAATCCAGCCAGTGCAGTTCCCTGTAGTATATGTGAAGTGCTGTGGCCCTACTGTAAGGGTCCTTGGATGCGAAAGTCTAAATGCTCTTCCCTTCTGCATAATCCCTGCAGGGGGAAGATGGACAGGAAGCCCTTTCCTTTGAGTTTCAGAAAATTAAGTACTCTTACGAGGTCGATGACAAGAAACAGTTTCTCCCTGTGGCTTTCCCTGTGGAGCACCCCCTCTCCAATTACCAGAGTGCCCGAGGCTACCAGGAGGACAGAGAGATCCGAGTGGCTGAGAAGAAATACGGCACAAACAAGTGAGTGTGTGGGGGTGTAGCTGGGCTACCAGAAGCTGTAGGCATCAAACTGTCCCTGGGTAATGTTCAGTAACAAGGATTTCAGGGACTGGGGGTTCCAGGCACTGGGTTTTGAAGGTCCTTTCTCCAGATTATCAGGTTTTTGGCAGCTAAATCCCCCAGAGGAAGGAGATAGCAACTTCCTACAGCAGCATCAAGTCTGGGGTTTACCCCTGAAAGAGCCCTGGTTACAGATCCAAATCCCTTACAGCTAAGAGTAATGAAGAGAAGGGGAATATGTTCTGATACAAAGGGGAACAAAAACCCCCGTTCATACTCCAGAGGCTGCAATAGCTTTTGGGTTGGGATGGTGCCATGGGGTCTGAACACCAAGATTAACAAGATTTTATCCTTTCCCAGGGCAGAAATGGTGGTGCCAGAGTTCTTGGAACTCTTTAAAGAGAGAGCCACGGCCCCTTTCTTCGTCTTTCAGGTAAACAAAAGCTGTAACTGTTGTCCCCAAGGTGCAAAGAAGGGAATTCCCTCCAATCTGCAATCTTAGTTTAGGAATCTGAAATGGCTGGCTTGGAAATAGTGACCATAATACAATAGCATTCAACATCCCTGTGGTTAGAAGAACACCTCAACTGCCCAACACTGTGGCATTTAATTTCAAAAGGGGGAACTATACAAAAATGAGGGGGTTAGTTAGACAAAAGTTAAAAGGTACAGTGACTAAAGTGAAATCCCTGCAAGTTGCATGGGCCCTTTTTAAAGACACCATAATAGAGGCCCAACTTCAATGTATACCCCAAATTAAGAAAAACAGTAAAAGAACTAAAAAAGAGCCACCGTGGCTTAACAACCATGTAAAAGAAGCAGTGAGAGATAAAAAGACTTCCTTTAAAAAGTGGAAGTCAAATCCTAGTGAGGCAAATAGAAAGGAGCACAAACACTGCCAACTTAAATGCAAGAGTGTAATAAGAAAAGCCAAAGAGGAGTTTGAAGAACGGCTAGCCAAAAACTCCAAAGGTAATAACAAAATGTTTTTTAAGTACATCAGAAGCAGGAAGCCTGCTAAACAACCAGTGGGGCCCCTTGACGATCAAAATACAAAAGGAGCGCTTAAAGACGATAAAGTCATTGCGGAGAAACTAAATGGATTCTTTGCTTCAGTCTTCATGGCTGAGGATGTTAGGGAGATTCCCAAACCTGAGCTGGCTTTTGTAGGTGACAAATCTGAGGAACTGTCACAGATTGAAGTGTCACTAGAGGAGGTTTTGGAATTAATTGATAAACTCAACATTAACAAGTCACCGGGATCAGATGGCATTCACCCAAGAGTTCTGAAAGAACTCAAATGTGAAGTTGCGGAACTATTAACTAAGGTTTGTAACCTATCCTTTAAATCGGCTTCGGTACCCAATGACTGGAAGTTAGCTAATGTAACGCCAATATTTAAAAAGGGCTCTAGGGGTGATCCTGGCAATTACAGACCGGTAAGTCTAACGTCGGTACCGGGCAAATTAGTTGAAACAATAGTAAAGAATAAAATTGTCAGACACATAGATAAACATAAACTCTTGAGCAATAGTCAACATGGTTTCTGTAAAGGGAAATCGTGTCTTACTAATCTATTAGAATTCTTTGAAGGGGTCAACAAACATGTGGACAAGGGGGATCCGGTGGACATAGTGTACTTGGATTTCCAGAAAGCCTTTGACAAGGTCCCTCACCAAAGGCTCTTACGTAAATTAAGCTGTCATGGGATAAAAGGGAAGGTCCTTTCATGGATTGAGAACTGGTTAAAGGACAGGGAACAAAGGGTAGGAATTAATGGTAAATTCTCAGAATGGAGAGGTGTAACTAGTGGTGTTCCCCAAGGGTCAGTCCTCGGACCAATCCTATTCAATTTATTCATAAATGATCTGGAGAAAGGGGTAAACAGTGAGGTGGCCAAGTTTGCAGATGATACTAAACTTCTCAAGATAGTTAAGACCAAAGCAGATTGTGAAGAACTTCAAAAAGATCTCACAAAACTAAGTGATTGGGCAACAAAATGGCAAATGAAATTTAATGTGGATAAATGTAAAGTAATGCACATTGGAAAAAATAACCCCAACTATACATACAACATGATGGGGGCTAACTTAGCTACAACGAGTCAGGAAAAAGATCTTGACGTCATCGTGGATAGTTCTCTGAAGATGTCCACGCAGTGTGCAGAAGTGGTCAAAAAAGCAAATAGGATGTTAGGAATCATTAAAAAGGGGATAGAGAATAAGACTGAGAATATATTATTGCCCTTATATAAATCCATGGTACGCCCACATCTCGAATACTGTGTACAGATGTGGTCTCCTCACCTCAAAAAAGATATTCTAGGACTAGAAAAGGTTCAGAAAAGGGCAACTAAAATGATTAGGGGTTTAGAGAGAGTCCCATACGAGGAAAGATTAAAGAGGCTAGGACTCTTCAGCTTGGAAAAGAGAAGACTAAGGGGGGACATGATAGAGGTATATAAAATCATGAGTGATGTTGAGAAAGTGGATAAGGAAAAGTTATTTACTTATTCCCATAGTACAAGAACTAGGGGTCACCAAATGAAATTAATAGGCAGCAGGTTTAAAACAAATAAAAGGAAGTTCTTCTTCACGCAGCGCACAGTCAACTTGTGGAACTCCTTACCTGAGGAGGTTGTGAAGGCCAGGACTATAACAATGTTTAAAAGGGGACTGGATAAATTCATGGTGGCTAAGTCCATAAATGGCTATTAGCTAGGATGGGTAAGAATGGTGTCCCTAGCCTCTGTTCGTCAGAGGATGGAGATGGATGGCAGGAGAGAGATCACTTGATCATTGCCTGTTAGATTCACTCCCTCTGGGGCACCTGGCATTGGCCACTGTCGGTAGACAGATACTGGGCTAGATGGACCTTTGGTCTGACCCGGTACGGCCTCTCTTATGTTCTTATGTTCCAAAAGCCAAAAATGCACCGTTCATACACTGCAGTGTCTACTGGGGGGAGACTTTATTATTCTGGGGAGAAGGGCTGACATATCTTTGGTCAGTCATAACTGACCGTCCAGTGTGTGATCCAGAGCCCATTGTAGCTGGCATGAACCGTCCCCTTTGGTAGCCTCAGCAGAAAGGCCAAAGACCAAGGCTAGAGAATGCCCTTCTGGCCCTCTAAGTCAGGGCAGAAGTGCATTAGCAAAGCAGCACGTAGAGGTGGTGTTTGCCTTGTCACTGCATAGACTGTATCTATTCTGCCGAGAACAAAGGAGTTCAATCCCCAGCAAGCCAACACTCTTCACTGGCTCTAAAAAAAAAAAAAAAATTGTCTGTTTCCTCTTGCTGGGTTGTTACAGTGACATTCTAGTGTCCAAGCATGTGAACAGTACAGGATGTGCTGATCTACTGATGAACCTGAGTTCTCAGGGACACGTTAGCTTCTTTATGGGTGAGTGCTGGAATGGCTTCCACATCTGTTTCCTCCAGGTGTTCTGTGTGGGTCTCTGGTGCCTGGATGAATATTGGTACTACAGTGTCTTCACTCTCTCCATGTTGGTGGCATTTGAAGCTTCTCTGGTCCAACAGCAAATGAGAAATATGTCAGAGATTCGAAAAATGGGTAACAAGCCATACATGATTCAGGTAAGTGAGTGCAGAGGGATGATGATCAGACATTCGGCACTGAGAAACTGGGGAATTTAATATAGAGCCCAAGAGCATGCAAGGCCCTTTAGACATGGCCTGTAAGAAAGAGCAGAGTTTACACTCTAAATAGACACACCTTGCTGAGGGAACAACAAGACATTCCTGTGTTTCCTCTTTTCTTATGTCCAGTTTGCCTTTTGACATCTGTTGCCTTTGCATGCACTTGTTTAACTCTTGCCTAGTTATTCTGAGTCTTTGGCCTTTTCCTTTGAATAGTTTTAGCTTTTGTTTTTTAAGTTCAGATTTATTATAAAACAGCAGGATTATGTCATGCATCTGTGGGTGCTCAGCTGGGGGAAAGACGATTGATTGGGAACAATTCCAAAAGAGCCCAGCTCAGCTTGAGGCCCCAAAATTTGGTCCCCTCCTCCTTTGGTACTTTCTTTTTCTTGTATCTGTTTGGAAAATGCATGTGATTCTTGTGTGTTACACATATAAAATGATATTTTATATATAAATATACAGACAGAAACACACATAGAATGAGCACCTACAGCAACAAAACACTCTGTGCCCAAGGAAGGGAAAAAGACTTCAACTCTGCGCTTCCAAGGAGTAGTAATGGGGAATTCCAAACTGCAAACGCAGGGATGGTTTGTGGATAGCTGGGTTGAGGAGACCGTTTATGCAGATTCCCTATTTATGTGCAGAGCTGGGCTTTTGTTGTAGTTGTTTTGTCATCTATCACTCTCTCCCGTCGTACATTTCTCTAGTACCTGTCCTCATAGTATCTAAGTGCCCTTTCTCACATTGCTTTTGTTCTGCAGGTTTACAGAAACCGGAAGTGGCGTCCCATTTCCAGTGATGAGATCATCCCAGGGGATATTGTTTCCATTGGTAACAGCCTGCATGCTTGACACAATCAAAAGCCCTTATAAAATCAAATCACTTCTACATGAATCTATTGACTGAGATTAATTAAATTTACAATTCAGCCCAGTCAAAATGTCCATAAAAATTCCAACAAAGAATCTTTAAATGCCCATGAATGCCCAAACTCACAGGCCTGAGAGAGAGTCCTTCAAGTTCCAATCCCACAGATCTCTAACTTTATTCTCCAAGATTGGAGTCTAAATATTAGGACTAAAATCAGCCACAGCTGCCCTGCTTCAGTTCAGAGGTTCTAAGAGTGGAAAGTTCCATCCAAAAGCTGAGGATGGGGATGGAGGATGAGGGGGAACAGGATGCTGTCCCCACCCCTGTACTGTGACTCTTTTTTAGATTGCATTGCCCAGGGCTGTTGTCACCAGTCTAAAGCTTGAATGGCAGTAAGAACTGTGCTCCTTTACTTTTAAATCCCTCTAGTTTCAGGCTATCTCAGGTTTTATGACACTTCTGGTTCACATCAAAGCTAGTGTTTTGGTGAAGGTCATGGGACAGATTTGGGAACTTGCAAATGCGACTTGCCCTTAGAAATCCTCTGCATCTCAGCCAAAGCAAAGGGGAATTGCATCTTGCCAGACAAACGGGCTAACAATGGCCAGTTCTCACAATGGGCCACTTCTAAGCTTTGCTCTCTTGATTTCAGGCCGATCTCCTCATGAGAACCTAGTGCCATGTGATGTGCTCTTGCTCCGTGGAAAGTGCATTGTGGATGAAGCCATGCTGACTGGAGAGTCTGTGCCTCAGATGAAGGTGAGAGACAGGTCCTCAGTAATGCTTGTTACGTCTTCATTGTTTATGCACCAAGTTTAATTCCAGCCACCGCAGCATCTAAACAGCGCAGGGTTTATAGGTGCAGATCAATCTTTGTGTAAACTCTGGCCCAGAAAATCCGGGTCTGTTGAGTGTTATCCATGACTGATGATCTAGTAAATGAGAAACAGACTGTCTGTTTTGTCTGGCTGTGGCTGCGGCCTCTGGGGCTGGATTGCAGTGTGTGGGCACAGCCACCACTCCCCCACATTCCCAGTCTGGGCTGCTTTGACTGGGCAGACAGGGGAGGGACGAGCACAGAGAGCTTCAAACCCAGTGAATCTCCCTTGGTTTTATGCCAGTGCATGATTTAAACACGATACAATCACATTGTGAATAGCCTCCCTGTTGAGGCTGGTGATCCGAGTGTGAGTAAATCCTCTGACCTCAGGATTCTCATGGGTACCAGGCATCTGAGCTAGGACAAAGGCAGGAGCTAAGTATCTTGCTCAAGTCCAGAGTCAGCTCCTGCAGACTGCTCACAGTGGAGCTGAGTGCGCCTCATGGAGATGGGACCGTAGAGGAAAGTTAGGAGTCCAGTTGTTGGCAGCTAACTGGAAATAAGTCCTGCTTCTCTATGAGTTCCGAATTTTCTCATTCAGGAGCCTATTGAGGATCTCAATCCAGAGCATGTCCTGGACATGCAGACAGACGCCAGACTGCACATCATATTTGGGGGAACAAAGGTTGTGCAGCACATTCCACCCCAGAAAGCCAGCACGGGACTGAAACGTATGTACTTGCCAAGCAGGCGGCTTTGGTCAGATGGAACGCCATGGCTTGGCCCACTCCTTTCAAACAATGTAGCTTCTGGGCGATAGTGCTGAGTTTGTCACCCTGCCCTGTCCTTTTAGATGGCAGCTTAAATTGAGTGTTAAAATGAAATAATCTTTTGCTGAAGGCCATCGTGTTCTCCTGGAGGGTGAGAGAAACATGGAGCCCCAATTTTGTTCTAGCTATAATGTGTATATAAAAAAGATCTCTACTGAGCTTAATGCTGCTGTTACTGATCCTGTTCCAGCTGTCGATAACGGGTGTGTGGCATACGTTCTGAGGACTGGATTCAACACATCTCAGGTAAGAAGTGCATGAGAGAACGCCCATTTAAGGGAGGTAGTTCTGATAATTGCTGGAGAGAAATTCAAATCAGGGTGACACAATTACTCACCTGTTCGGAACAGTTAGGTTGGTTCTTGGAATTCCTTTGTTGTGGGTGGGCGGATGGAATGGTCTAGAGGATAGAACACAGGGCTCCGAGTCAGGATTCCAGGGCTTTAATCCTGAGTGCCACTGAGTCACTAGGACTTTGAACAAATTGCTGTGTAATAGCAGTTACTGGCCATGGGTGTTGAGGTGTGTTCTGTAAACACCAGACAAGTGCAAATCTGATGGATGGAAAGTCAAGGCCGCTTAAATAAAAAGCAGTGAGAAACACACTTAACTGACCTACAACTGATTAGCATGCTAAAATCCTGCCCGTGGGTGGCGCTGTACTGGCAATCGCTGGCAGCGGCCCAGTGAACGGAATGTATCACGTGCAGCAGAGAATCATAATGCAGGCTATCTTGAGTTATACATTTGTCATGTATTTTACAAGAAACTGTACTGCATGCTGCAGAACTAGCTTCTTGCATTGAAGGCAGTTCTCCTTTCAGGGGAAGCTGCTGCGAACAATCCTCTTTGGGGTGAAGAGAGTGACAGCCAACAACTTGGAGACCTTTATTTTCATCCTGTTCCTTCTGGTCTTTGCCATTGCTGCTGCAGCGTATGTGTGGATTGAAGGTGAGCGCTCCTTGCACCTCGTCCTGGGAGCTAGCTTTTGCCAGGAGTGTAGGAATAGCTATTGGTGAATTGGCAGGGAAGGGAGGGGATGGTAGCTGAAGAAGCTGGGCTGTTTCCATGTGTGGGCGTGAGCCATGGCTCATTCCATTTTTCTCCCATATTCCTGAGCAGTTTGTGCCCCCTGACGCGTCCATTTGTTGTGTGGCACCTGGTCTGGAGTGGAGAGGCAGCATTTCTCTGGTTTTATTTTGTAGGCACCAAGGACCCCAGCAGGAATCGATACAAACTCTTTCTGGAATGCACTTTAATACTGACTTCAGTAGTTCCACCCGAACTTCCCATTGAACTTTCTCTGGCTGTCAACACCTCCCTTATTGCCCTGGCCAAACTCTGTAAGTACTAAGCCCAAAAGCAGGAATAGAAACACTGTGCGCTCTGGTGTCCAGTATCCCCGGGACTGCAGCACGTGGCCACGTAAAGTGTGACACATTGCTGGCTTTTATACACCATGGCAGCCTCCTCTCTTCAAATAGCAATAACTGGGTTGGCTCCCATGCCTGCCTGTTCGCCGTGTGTGCTGTGTGAGTGTCTGCAGGATTCCTGTGTCATTCAAAGTAGGGAGGTGACTCTCAGGGTCGGGTGGAGGTGGGTCACACTGTTTTGAAACTTGGAAATAGCTCCTAAGTAGAGTGCATGGGGGAAACAGGCTCCCACTCAAAAATCCAGGTTTGGTTGCTTTTTCAACAAGTGTTCCGACCCTTAGCGATGGGTGCCCACCTAAGAACCTACCTGGGTAAACGGTCTCCAAACCTATCACTGCTCTTCCGCACCCCTTTGGGGTTAAATCTGACTGTAACTTCACAAGCTACAGAGCAGAAGGTTTGAGGTTGTTAGATAAATTGTGGCTGAGCACTAGGGTTTTTGGCTTGTATGTTGTGGAAAAGATTCTAGGTGGCTGGAGACCCCAGCGTGCCCCTGCTGTGTCTCTGTGATACATTGCAGGGTCCCATCTCCTCTCTTTCAGATGTGTACTGTACAGAACCTTTCCGAATCCCCTTTGCTGGGAAAGTTCAGGTTTGCTGCTTTGACAAAACTGGCACCCTCACCAGTGACCACCTGGTGGTAAGAGGTGTGGCTGGGCTCAGGTAAGCCATGGGATGGGTTCCCATGGGTAATGTTTACCATATTGTACAGTCGTCTCAGAGTGTGATGGGGGGTTCACTGCCTTTTTAGCGTCTGGTAGTGGGCCCTGTCAGAGCAGGGATGCATGACTGGGTGGGCCAGTGATCCAAAGTACCAAATCCTGTGTAGCCAAGTAATCAAATGTGGTGAATTTGAACAATGGAGGCCTAGGCTCCAGCCGCAGTGAGAGCTTCCCTCATCTGGAAGCGAAGTGCCAGTCCAGTGGAGAAGAGAGGATGAATTAGGGGGAGTGAAGGAGATGAGCCAGAAGCGGGTTCTAGGCTAGGGGAAGGGGGAATCCTGCAGGTTCTCTGGCTATGGCACTTGTGCAGCAATTTGCTGCATCAAAGCCCTTGAATTTGGTGGTGGTTCTGGGATTTCATAAATATGTTCTTAATTGCTAAAACCCTCTGTGCCTTTCTGCACCAACCTGCAGCCCCCGCCATGCAGCCCTGCCTCAATGGCAGAGTCCCTCATAGAGAACCCCCTCTGGTTTATTTCATTTTAAATCTTACCCCTCAGATTATTGGAATGTTGTGACTTGTGCACTGAGGAGTCAGAAGTCCTCACACTGTGGAACATATGGAAAATAAATGTGTAAAATCACCGTAACCAAAATATTTCAGGGGTCGGAGCAGTTACTTATAGAATGAACAAGACCCTGGTGAGTGAGGCTGAGTGATACCCACGCACTCTAGTCAAAGGGTCACCATGAATGTTGAGCCAGTGCAGCTGTTGTAAACCACAAACACTTGTGATTTCGTGCCCACTTGTTCTCAGGCTTCTGAGAAATGGTTTAAAGCCTCTCTTGTCCTGGGAGTCTGTTAATTGGCTACAGTGAGGGTGGGACATTGCCCAGGTGACATAACCAGCCTGGCATGTGTGTATCCCTCACTCTCCCCACATCTGTTCTGCCTGTTGCCTCGCACGCAGGGGGCTGTGTGGAGAGAGCAGTTCAGAATGACTTCTTGCATTAGAAAAACCCCTTTGGAGGCTGCACATGAATGTAATCTAAGTACGAAACACATCTGTGTGAGCAGATCCAGCTAGACAGGGTGGTGTGCAGACCCAGCTAGACAGGCCGGTGTGTTGCACGTCTGTCTGAGCGGACCCAGCTAGACAGGCCAGTGTGTTGCACGTCTGTCTGAGCGGACCCAGCTAGACAGGCCAGTGTGTTGCACGTCTGTCTGAGCGGACCCAGCTAGACAGGCCGGTGTGTTGCACGTCTGTCTGAGCGGACCCAGCTAGACAGGGTCGTGTGTTGCACGTCTGTCTGAGCGGACCCAGCTAGACAGGGTTGTGTGTTGCACGTGCATTCAGTTGCCTTGAGCAGCACTTCTTGGGTGCTCCAATTAAGGCCTCTTCTTTGAGGAATCTGCTCAATTGGGATTGCTCAGGGGCAGTGGCTGTAGTTGCAGCATCGAGAAGCTGAGTCATTGGGCCAGCTTTCGCACAGCTTTGCTGTTGGCGTGAGAAGCTCTAACAGTTTAGGACACTGGGACAGTAATTATTTGCTTGGAGAAATTGTAGAACACGTATGGCTTTGACAGCCTGTCCAAGCCTATTAACGTGGTCTCTCCCCACTGTAGGGATGGGAAGGAAGTGACGCCAGTGTCTGACATTCCTGTAGAAACCCACCGAGTGATCGCAACTTGCCATTCGTTGGTCCAGTTGGATGACGGGACGTTGGTGGGAGATCCACTAGAGAAAGCAATGCTGATGGCTGTGGATTGGACTCTGACCAAAGGTAGAGACAATGGCCAATTCCTGTGTGTGTCTAGTTGCACAAACTGGTAGTGTGTGTGTGCGGATATTAGTGATAATAAAGCTGCTCCTCCCAATTTCATTCCTGTGCAGGAAATTCACCCCTCTTTGTAGGCTTATGTGGGCTTTGTAGTCCTCTGCGTGGGGTGAGCTTTGCCCTACATGAGCGCTGGTGAGTGTTTTGGCACTGCTGTGGAAGCGCTGTACAGGATCTCCGCAGGGACGATACGTGCATGCAGGCTGTTAAAGTACACTTCCACTAGCTCAGTAAGAAATAGGATAGCCGCAGAAGCACTGGCAGCAAGCGAGTATGTACCAGTGGGGATCAGGCGGGTTGCACTTGGCATGGCTAAGATGTGCTGCCGCTGCCCATGCTATAGCAGCTACCCCTATCTAGACCTGAGCCAGCATGTGTATGCAAGCTGGGTATCACACCCCAGCTCCTAGTGTAGGTGTAGCCTAAATCTAGAAATCCACCTCGTGCTGCAGATGTGGCATGCTCAGAAGCAGCTCTCTGTTCTGATCCACAGAAATCGTCCCGGCAATTCCATCCCTCAGTCACTGGGGCCAGAACTTCCATCATCACCATGCTGCAAGGCTTGGGTGGGGAGACTTGTTTGTTCTTAGTGAATGATTCGCTCCTGGGAGCTGAGGGAAGTGATGCTGCTTGCAATGCTGAGAAACCTTTCAGGATTTCCCGATCTGTTTGTTTCCAGATGAGAAAGTTTTCCCCAGAAGTATTAAAACTCAGGGACTGAAAATTCACCAGCGCTTTCATTTTGCCAGTGCCCTGAAAAGAATGTCCGTCTTGGCTTCATATGAGAAGATTGGTTCGACTGATCTCTGTTACATTGCAGCTGTGAAAGGGGCCCCAGAGACCCTGCATGCAATGGTGAGCACAGCACACACAAGGAATGGGCTTTAAGCCAGCGAGGAGTGTCCTAAGATGGGAATCAGTTCATGGGGCCTCCACCAGCTTGCCTGGGTTTGTGTGACTCCATCCTCAAATCCAGAACCTGAATTATGTCCTGAAAATGGGCCCAGACGCCCCCCCCTTCCCATGTAAAAACAGTCTCCGCTGCAGAGGCTCAACATTAATCCCCGTTAAATCAAGGGTGGCTCAGTGTGTGATGTTCCTGGCCACGCTGTGCTTGTTCTCAGGCCTGCAAATACGAATGGCAACAGAAGGGTGAAAATCCAATAAAGTCACTCCTGCCCTTGGTGGGGATATTTGCTGCTGCTTTGAGCTCCCCATTTGCCTCACCCCTGCTCAGGCATGGAGGCGCCTCTGCTTCACAGTGTATTTGGTATGAAGCATTGTAACCTGCGTATAGTGTTTAACACGCTGGTTTCCCCCACCCTCCTTTTCTGCAGTTCTCTCAGTGCCCGAGCAGCTACCGCACCATGCACACAGAAATCTCACGTGAGGGGGCAAGGGTGCTCGCGCTTGGCTACAAAGAGCTGGGGCACCTCACTCATCAGCAGGTACGCTCGGCTCCATGTAGTGGTGCTGGAAATACGGGTGCTGCCGCGCACTCCCTGGCTTGAAGTGTTAGTAATAACCCAAATACGTGGTTTCCATCAGCAGCACCCCCACTATAAAAATTGTTCCAGCTCCCTTGGCTCTGTGCCTGGCCCCCTAAAGTCAGAGCACCCACCAAAGGAAGGTGCCCACGAGAGGGGGTGGCACAGACACCTCATGGGGAGACGATTGTCATAAGTCACAGATGAACCTGTAACTGCTTTGGGTTTTTATACCTGAATCCTGTTGATTTTATTTTATTTATTTATTTGCTTGTTAGATCCAAGGGACTATGGCTCAGGTCTCCTGGTTTCTGTTTTCAGTTCTGGCACTGACTTCTTGTGTAACCTCAGGCAACTTGCTCTGCCTGCCTGTGCCTCAGTTTCCCCACTTGTAAAACAGAGATCACATGCCTGTGAGAGGAGAGTTGGGAAGCTCAGAAAGTGGGGAGGTGACTGTAAGGGGACCTGTCTCTAGGCAGCAGAGGGAGAATCCAGAATCATTCCATGCACCTCCAGCTGCCCCTGGCGTTCCCAGTCGGGACGGTCTCCAGTGGATGGGGGTCTCATTGCTCGTGAGATGGCGTGTAACTCTCCAGGGTGGTTCTTTTCCGTGGAAGGTGCGAGAGTTCAAGCGCGAGGCTCTGGAATGTGACCTGAGATTTGTCGGCTTCATCGTGGTCTCCTGTCCTCTCAAAGCTGATTCCAAGCCCGTCATCCAGGAGATCCAGAATGCATCGCACCATGTGAGTGTCTCCTGGGGCCGTGCAGACGCCTGAGCTACTGGGCTGGTACAAGCCTCTCCCAGGATTGCGGGGCATGGGAGGGGCAGCCCCTGCCCTGAGCTGTGGGTCATTCGTGGAGTCCAAAGCCAGCAGGGACCTCTGTGATCATCTAGTCTGACCCCCTGCAGGGCACAGGCCAGAGACCTGCCCCAATGTAATTCCCAGAGCAGCCGTCTTAGCAAAACACCCAGTCTTGATTTAAATATTATGATGGGTCGGGGCTCTGCCTTGCCCCTGGTGGTTGGATTTCTGGACAAGGTGCTGTACAAAGCATCTGTGATCATTAGTGTCTCAGATGGGACCTGGTCAGCATCCAGCAACATCTCTCTGTTCTCTGTAACTAGGGCCATGTGCCTTGTGCGTGACCTCGGTAACCTCGTGTGACCCCACCTGTTTCCCTCCTCTCAGGTAGTGATGATCACAGGGGACAATCCGCTCACTGCCTGCCATGTGGCCCAAGAACTCCATTTCATCCAGAAGGATCACACCCTCATCCTGCAGCCCCCCCACAGCAAAGGTGATGGATCCCAGGCCAGACAATGGGCCTGCTCTGATGGCTCCCTGCACAGGTCACTGGGGTGTAGCAC
This sequence comes from Mauremys mutica, assembly GCF_020497125.1. NCBI lineage: Eukaryota > Metazoa > Chordata > Testudines > Geoemydidae > Mauremys > Mauremys mutica. The sequence continues at coordinate 25,789,829 of NC_059091.1, forward strand.
TGACCTGTGGTGGCAGAAAGCATAATGACTTTGCTGCCGAGAGTCCCAGATAATCCACTGCCCCTCTGCAGGGCCTTCCTCCGCACATCTCAGAGCAGGTCACAAACAGCTGGCAGGAGCAGTGTGCGTATGGGCTACCCAGCCCATCACCAGGGGGTCTGAGCACCTAAGTAACAGCAGCTGGCAGGCTGGGGTGCAATGGTGGTGAGGGACTTGGTTTGGTTTCTAGCTCTGCTGCAGACTCCTGCATGACCTTGGACAAGTCAGCCTCTTGCACCTCCTCCCCTGTCTGTAGCGCTGCCCTGCCTCCCTGGGGACTGTGAGGATAAAGTCACTAAGGACACTGAGGCACTCAGGTTCGGTCTGACAGAGGGGCCATATAAGTCCCATTGATAGCATGGGGGAAAGCAGGCGGCCCCCCAGTGCAGACTGACCCTGCTCTCTGGCAATGTGCCAGCTTTCACTAGGGTGGCTAGTCCATAGTGATGAGGTGCTGCAGACACCTGGCTCTGCATCTGCATCCCCCCCCCCCGGCAGTGTCCGTGCTGACTCCCAACCCCGCCGGCACTCTGTTTCAGACTCCTGCTGGCAGTGGCAGTCCATCGACGGTACCACCACACTCCCCATCTTTCCACATTCCCTGCAAGAGCTGACACGTCACAACCTGTGTGTTACGGGGGAAGGGCTCTGTTACCTGCAGACTGCGAGCAGACAGCAATTGTTGAAGCTCATACCCCATGTTCAGGTGTTTGCCAGAGTGGCACCAAAACAAAAGGTGAGATGCTCCAGTCCTTTGTAAAAATCTCAGTGCTGTAGGACTGGGGTCTCCCCTATCTCGGTGCGTCCAACCTACTAACAGTAACAGCACAATCCTTACCTGTGTTCCCAAATCCAGAATGACTCCAGCACACTGGGGAAGTCCAAGAGTCTGTGGGGTTCAGCACCTGCCACTCGCATTCATTTTAACTGGAGCTCAGCCCTTGGTCTCTGCTGAATTACTTAGTTCAGCAGATGCAGGGGGGTGAATATTGAGAGCTCTAGGTGGCAAGTCAGCTGCATGATTTCCTGTCTTGTTCACTGTAAAGGAGCCCTCTGATCTGAGTCCTTAGCACCAGTAGTAAAAATCCAGTGAGGCATAAGACTGGGGATGCTCAAAAAGGGTATTTAACAAGGTGCTTTTCAGCGTGTGCCCCAGCCCATTTCGGTACCTGGCACACACAGTCCCAGTAGCTTGGGCAGGTGTTTGTTCCTGACTGGGCACGTCTCACTGCAGGAGTTTGTCATCACAACATTAAAGGGGCTCGGCTTTGTCACGCTGATGTGTGGGGATGGAACTAACGACGTTGGAGCCCTGAAGCATGCAGATGTGGGTGAGTCTAAGCATGCAATGAAGAGGAAGGTGTGTGTGGCTTCCTGGGTTTGGCTTGTATCCCTGGGTGCAGAATTCAGCATTTGGACACAGCCGCAGGCATCTCTAGGGACTTACTTATTTACTGGGGATTTTCTCAGCTGGGATTGGTCAGTAATTAATCTGGCAGACTCTGTTTGGAGCTGCATCGTCTCTCCCCAGGGGGTGAAATGAGCAGTAGGCTGGCGAAATACACACACAGCTTCTGCTTCTACATGGCATGAGCCTAACCTAGAGGGGAAAAACTGGCTACAAAGCAGTTACCCTGGGAGCGCTTTATAGAGCGACTTCTTCCCCCCTCCGCTGCTGCTGCTGCTTCAGCCCCTGAGGGTAACATGCCTGAAGGGCACCCCAGTCTGGAACCTCCCTGGGAAACCAGACTGTGTATCAATCCTGCATTCCGAATCGGAGACATCCCTAAATCCGGATTAATCTAAACTTTCCAGATTCTTGTTTCAGTTGGTTCAGAAAATGCCTTCTGTGAAATCATTTGGTGAGAATGCTCCAATTGCTGCTCCCTCCCCTCCACCTTTTTTTATTCTGTTCTGTCTCCCTTAGCAAAATAAGGCTGAGCTGAGTAATGTGGTGTATTTCTACCTAGGATAGTGGCCAGCTACGGTCCCTTGGATATAGGCTGTGGCTTTAGTGCCTTCAGTACTGACTCCTAGATAATACCGAAAACCTTCCTTCAGAGGTGACGAGAGCTTTACTGAGGCCGGGGGTATTACTGCATTCCCATTTACAGATGTGGAAATGTCTGCAGTGTTACGGTAGCCCTGGTGGTCCCAGGATATGACACACAAGGCGGGGGAGGGGATATCTTTTATTGGACCAACTTCTGTTGGTGAGAGAGGGACGAGCTCTCGTGCTGACACAAAGTTCTTCAGGTCAGCTCACCCACCTTGTCTAAGGTCGCACAGAGATAGGACTGGAGCCCAGACGTCCCAGTCCCCTGCTGTAACAAGTGCTGCCTTCCCCTTCGTACGTTTGCTCTGCACCGCTCTAAGGTGGACTGTGAAAGGCGACTGCCGCTGGGAGCTAAGGGTTCCCGCTTGGCAAAGTCATTTTGCCAGTTGGGGTTTTTTCACCTTGACATTTTGGTCTTACAGGGGTGGCGCTGCTGGCAAATGCTCCCGAGAGACTCCCTGAGCGGAAAAAGAGACCCCGCGATGGACCCGCCGATGGGAAACCCGCCTTGCCTGCCATGGGGAGCAGTGCCCTGAAGCCCACCTCCCGCGCCGCCAAGCACAGGGTCATGTCCCAAAGAGAAGAGCAACTGGCCATCCAACGGGTTGGTAACCAGGTCTGCCTGGATCCCAGCCCCTCCCCACTTCCAGGTTCAGTGGCTCAATCTGTCCACATCCCTGGCGTACGCGCACACACACAGACAGACACACACCTCTCCCCCACCCAGCTCACTGGGGCTTTTATTTTTAATTCTTGAATCAGAAGTGGCAGGACACCCCAGGAATGTAATTCTGATTGCAGCGAGGCCCTGCACGCGCTCCATTCGGTACATCTGGAAGGCTTCTCGGGCCAGAAAGGAAGTCAAAGCTAGAGGGAGTTGTCCTGTTCCTGAGCCCCCACCAGTGCAGGCTCATTCTAGTCAGACTTGCAGCAGCTGCCCATGACAATATTGTCCTTTCATGGATCCATAAACCAGCCTTCACGTTTCCAGTTCTGCCCAGGGAAGTCCACACGCCCAGCCTTTCTCCTCCCGGCCCCGAAAATGACACTGGTGGGTGTCGGCTGACAGGCCTCCTGGAGGTGGTTCAGTCACAAGATGTCTGCAGCCGGCTCATGGGTGTATGCAGAGGGGCTGTCTAAGGGCCTGGCAGTGTGGAGAGCTGCTCAGAGCAAGGATCAGGGCTGGGTCGAGATGATGCAAGTCTCCCTGTTATCCCAGTCTGTGATAATGAAATGTCTCCTCCTCTCTCACTGCAAACCAGGAGCGGATCAGCCAGGTCCTGAAGGATTTGGAAGAGGACCACGTGCCCGTTGTGAAACTGGGTGACGCCAGCATCGCTGCTCCCTTTACATCGAAGCTCTCCTCCATTCAGTGCAGTAAGTAGCAACGGGAGCAGGTCTGCGCTGTCGCATTGCTTCGCGGCTGGTGACCCACCCTACTCAGATGAGGAGAGCAGCGTGGGCGCATCTCCAGGATGAATCAGAACAGGCCCTCGGCAAAGGCAGGGGGGCTTTGGGTGAGGTGGGGAAAAGGGTGATTCAAACACCGACTCTTACTGGGAGGAAATGCCTAAAACATGAGGCCAAGAGGGGGCTTCCCATATTCCTAGCTTTCATTTCCCCCTGTGGATTTCCCAGCTTGGAGATGGAAACTGAGTGACCATGGCCCACGGAGGTCAAGGGAAAGGTGAGCTGCGTGCCCTCATAGCAGCTCCCCTGTGCTGGGTCCCAGTGAGTGGAGGGGGCTGTGCCGATGGAGCCACAGAACTTGCTTGCATCCTGAGGACAAGCCGCTGTTTCCTCTTGCTCTTCAGTCTGCCACGTGATCAAGCAAGGTCGCTGCACGTTAGTGACCACGCTCCAAATGTTTAAGATCCTGGCTTTGAATGCCCTGATCCTCGCGTACAGCCAGAGCGTCCTTTACCTGGAAGGAGTGAAGTTCAGTGACTTCCAGGCAACGCTTCAGGGTTTGTTATTGGCTGGCTGCTTCCTCTTCATCTCCAGGTCAAAGGTATGTTGCATGGTGGCCTGCTGGACCTGGGAGTGCTTCCGAAGGAGGGAATGGGAAGGGTTGTGGTTCTCTTGTGAGGAATGTGGTAGGAAAAGCAGCTCTTCTGTTCTTACAGTGAGTGCTGTCCAGCCAGTTCCCTGCCTGCCCCGAATGTGCAGTGAGTCACTTTGTTCTTCCCCAGATCCTGGCTATGGGAGGCCTTTCTGAGGCCAACACATAGCACTTTAGGGAATGTCTAAAAATGAGCTCATACAGACGGTGCCTTTCTGTTCAGTGTGCCAGAGCACATGGTCAGACGCAGGCATTAATCACCTGGGATACACTGTTGCCTGCAGTATGCAGCTGAAGGTCTCACTGTGTGAAGTGGAATTTATAAGAGTTGGGCATTTCATGGGCACAGTTGACACAGGTGGGATCTTGCTGGCAGCTTGACCAGTGGCGCCAGCTTCATCGTCTTCATACAATATTTCCATCTGTTAAATCCTGGTGTCTTTCCCCTTTGGTTTCCAGCCTCTGAAGACACTTTCCAGAGAGCGTCCGTTACCCAATATCTTTAATCTCTACACTGTTCTGACGGTGCTGCTGCAGTTCCTCGTCCATTTCCTTAGCCTGGTGTATCTGTACCATGGTGCACAGGCTCGCAGCTCTGCCAAGTGAGTGCTGCTTGTTTCTGAAGTACAGAATGTTAGCGCCTATCTTCAGGCTGCGGCTGAGCACCAAAGGAAGGAAGGCGTAGGGAAAATCTGCTGCCTTCATGGTGTTTTTCCTTCTTATTTTCCCTTAGAAGCCCCTGCCTGCTTAATCTGAAATTTGGTAGGAAGGAGGGAAATATGCAAAAAGGTGGATTTGATTTGCAAATCAAATGAAGGTCCCCAGACAACTTAGCAGAGTTGAGTTCAGAACTCTTTATAGTAAGACCGGGGATTTACCTGAGTACAGCATCTCTCAGGCAGAAGTTATGGGCTTGGTGCAGAAATTACTAAATGTGAGTCTAGGGCCCTACGTTAGGCAGGTCAGATTAAATCAGGAGTCTCCAAACTGTTGGGCACGGAGGAATGTTTGGGGGGCACAGCGGGGCCTGGGCCAGCCCCCATGGGAGTGGGAAAGGACCGCCACCCAGTCCCCCTCTGCCCCCTGCTCTGTTCCGGCCCTGCCTGGGCCCCGGCGGTGGCTTCGGCCCCCCATCTTGGCTCCCAGCTGCAGCCCTGGTCTTGGCCTTCGGCTTCTGGCCCACGGTTCCAATCCCGGTTGCGGCTTCAGCACCTGACCCCTAGCCGCAGCCAGGTAAGAGGGGAGGCAACAGAAAACGTTTGGGGACCACTGGACTAGAGTATCACAATGGTTCCCTTCAAGTCTTTTTAAAATTTCATCTGATGAATTGGCCCTAGTCCCAGTTATTCTGAAATCCCAGAACTGGGCTTCATTGATCAGAAAGGGCTTTGTCTGGGGTTTTGTTTTTTTTAAGGAAAGAAGAGTTTGTGGATTTGTACAAGGAGTTTGAGCCCAGCCTGGTGAATAGCACGGTTTACATCATGTCAATGGCAATGCAGATGGCCACCTTCACCATTAATTACAAGGTAAGATGGAAAGGAACAAAATTGTATTTAAATTGTAATGTTACAGCAAAGCAAATGCACTTGTAGGAACTGAGCTGTTTGCAAATCTGAACTTTTTTTTAAACCCATGTGGGCTTAGCGCTGTGGCTGTGGCTGAGAGATACAAAGATTTGTTCTAAATTATTAACTGCAGTGTCTCAGACGTAAATCCTTCAGTAGAGACATCCGCTGAGAGTTTGGAAAAAGTGTGCTTATATACAAAGAGCTGTTCTGAATGCATCAAGGCAAGACCCAAATTGTACATCTGGTGTCCCAGGCAGGGAACTGATGCTCTGAATTCCTGTCCTGTTTTCAAACAAGCTTGTGAACTTGGTGTTGAAAACTGCCTCCCACTGAACCTTGTGAAGATGAGCTGCAGCAGCTCTTCTGCTCTGATGGTGTCTCAATGCTGCATTTGCCATTTCAGGGCCACCCGTTTATGGAGAGTCTGCGGGAGAACAAACCTCTACTGTGGAGTATTATCCTTTCAGGACTGGCCATTGTGGGCCTTTTGACAGGCTCCTCACCAGAGTTCAGTGAAAAGTTTGGGCTGGTGGAAATCCCCATGGAGGTGAGCAGGGACAGGAGGGAGTGTTCCACACTGGCAGACTCTTCTGGAGTAACGACGATAGAAAGTGCTTATGAAACTGCTACAGCCAGGACTTTCAAAGGGGCCTGAAGAAGTTAGGTGCCCACTGATTTCAATGGGAGTCAGACACCTAACTCAGCTTAGGCACCTGTGAAATTCCCAACTTCATGCTTCCCTTACAGCTCCTCAACGCTCATTGGAAAGTAGACCCTCAGGGATTCTCTTGGACAGGAATCAGTTTGCGTTCTGAATTCCCCTGTCTTCAAACCAAACTCAGCTGGCATCTAAGGGGTTAGACTGGATCACTCTTGCGGTCCCTTCTAACCCTATGGTTCTATGATTCTAAGGGGTGTTTCTTTTTAAAGATAAAACTTGATTTAAAATACTCCTTACATATGGACTTCCAGAAAATTTTCCATAATGTGGCTTGTGTGGTCAGTGTTTGAGAACAACAAGCAATTGTTTTCATACAGCTACTTGTTCTAAATACTCTTAACCTAAGAACACCTGGGTTACTTGCCTCTGTGGCTGGGTCTCACATTGAGGTTCTGAAGATCTGCATCCTCCCTGAGGCACAGCAGCAGCCTCTCAACTTTCTGTACAGATTGACTTCGCTTTAGACAGGTTTCAATTCCTGAGCAGTGCAGCACTGCACTTACTGAGCTTTTCATGTCACCCCTGCTCTTCTCTCCTAGCCCCACAGAGCAACCCTCCACTGAGCTGTTCCTCTTCTGGGTCTGCTCACATGAGGCAAGAGTTCACTTTGCATCCCTGCTGCCTTTGTGGCAGTGCAGAGCTGAGAGGGACTGGACTGTCCAGTTCAGTATAAGTGCTTACTTGCCACCATTCACCATCTTGGTTCATTTATTTTGCTGAAGCCCCGCTTGGCCCTTAATAATCTCCCATTAAAAATGTTTGTTCTATTGAAACTTCCAGCAGTTAAAACCTGTTGTAATGTTCTTAAGTTATTTTTGGCTAATCTGAGCTGCTTCCCTTTCAGTTTAAGATTGTGATTGCTCAGGTCTTGCTGGCTGACTTCTTCCTCGCCTTGGTGGTGGACCGAATTCTTCAGTTTCTGCTGGGGAGTGCAAAACTTAAAGTGCCTTCCTGAAACAGATTCCAAGCCTCCAACATCCCAGCAGTGCTGAGTATACGAGTGTGAAGGACAACACCATGGGGGGACACTTCCAGATTGCAAGAAGAACCTTTATTCTTTTGACAGTGACTTAACTCTGCTCTGGAGCAGGCCTGGGAAAGCCGCCTGACGTGCTCGCTTAGAGACCATTTGGTGTAACAATCAAGGCTGCATGGGGCAATACACTTTGAAATATCATTTCCAGGACCTGTGACATAGTGGGGGTTTGTATTGCCCTGTGCTTGAGGAAGCGTTTACAGAATTTGGTAATTAAATTGGAATCAATGTATTTTAAAACACATTTGGCATTTCTTTTTGGTGGCTAGTAGTGTAAGCACTTGAACTTTTGAGTAACTATCAGCTGTTCCCCCTACATGAGTTCTGAGGTTCAGACACTTAAATTAGAGTCCCTTAATTATGAAAGAAACAGCAGGAATAGTAGCTAGGTTCACTTTGTTCAAGCCCTCCTTGCATATTTATGACTAAGGCTGGTTTTAATTAGTATGACACTATCAGCAACAGCCTCTTTAAGCCCTTAGTTTGCTTAGTATTTCTGCTGTATAAAAAGTTGTGTCCTTGAAAATAAAAACAAAGTTACCTTACCAGGGACAACATCCAGAATACAGAGTTAGTAACAGAGTTAAGAAATGGTCACTACCCAATGTTCATAAATCTTTAAACAGACTGAACAAAATATTAGTGTCTTGCTGTCTGCTACACAAAAGTAAAACCTATGGTAAACCCCCAAAGACTTGTGCAAGATGATTGGTTAAGAGACATGTTCACCATATAACATCAGCATGTCTCTCTCCTCCCCCCACCCAAAAATAAATCTTAGCTTCCATGGAGAGCTCAATGCAGGTGACAGTAGAATACTGGACACAGCAGCGACTTTTGGACCCGGGGTCAGCTGACTGGCTGCAGGTTTAAAAATTGTAGTGTTGATGTTTGGGTTTGGACTGGAGCCCTGGCTCTGCAACCTCATGACTTGGGGGTGGAAGGTCTCAGAGCCCAGGGTCCAGCCCACCAACCCAAGCCAGCTGTGGCCATGCCTGGGTCTTTTATTGCAGTGTAGACATAACCCTTGGCTGCAAGCATAAATGCACTTATTTGACTTAGATTATATTCACAAGCAATCAAAAATTGATAGCACCAAGTGGATTACAGATTTAAATATTACAAAATTAGAAGCAGAGTTCATTCAGTCCTTTAGAGAATTGAGTCCATCACATCTGGTTGTGCCATTTATGCACCTGTGGCAACAGACAGCCTCAATGGAATGATTTAGTAGGCAGACTGTAACTATCTGCTAGAAGGGACATGTGCCTCGTGCTTCAGTAGCACTCTATGCTGCTCGATGCTAACAGATGCTGGGTGGGAGCCTGGCAGCTGCAGTCCTTTCAACTACAAAGGCATAGTCATACTGAAACAAAAAACAAGGGTTATAGATAGAAAATGCTATTTCACTCTCATAGCTGTTAGTACAGACAGAACTCATGTTCAGCCACTCTAAAGCCTCCATCCTTTTGTACTCCAACTTGGTATTACCAGTGAGAACAGAGGGCAGGCTGCAGTGAATTACTTACCTCCTTCTCAATGTCAGCAAGAGACTTAATGTTCAAGTCCGTGAAGATGGAAAAGGCCTACAAAATAGAGGTAACTACAATAGGTAACATAGTCATGATGTCCTAGCAGCTTCCTGTCCCACTGGTTGTTTATCCTGTAGAACTGTTTACAACACGCAGGAAACTGAAGACTTTTGCCACATGAACATATACAGAATCATCAACGCGTGGGACTACATGACCTTCTTACTCACCCCTGAAATAGCAATTTCATTGAAAGGAATTGGTATAATGGCCCTGTAACTTATAGTGATACTCACATTAGTCCCAGTAGTGATGCTGCTTTCAAATTTGGGGTGTAGTGCGAAAGGTACCCCGTCCATGGCTGAAAAAAGAGAAATGCTCGTCAGAGAGCTGCAGGTGAACAATACTATGAAAGCATAGTGTGGCAGTGCACTGGCAGACCTGTACGGAAAACCTGGTGCCTAGGGCAGTCCCTCAACTGGTGAATGCTAACCTGTGAATTGCCAGAGGGCTTGAAGAGTGAGTGAGAGGATGGCCCAGCTGGACTACCTTATCCTGTTCTTGTAACATCATGTTATGCCACTCCACTTATGAGAAGGAACATGTGATAGAATACCCAGCTCTCTGGGAAGGAACATGCGATACAAAACCCAGACTGTCTGCATAACCCTGTCCAAGTGGAAGAGGTTAGAAATTCCAACCCACAACCTTTCTGACTACATAGTAGCTTTGACTGGATTTTTTTTTTGTTTAACTAGATAGAAGAAAAAGAGCAATACGACATTACATTAGTTGCTTAATGTGGAGTGTCTCTCCTAAGCTAGCTATCAGACATTGTACTTAGAAGGAGGGATTCATTTACCTGAAATGCCATAGAGGTTAGATGTATCATAAATGGAATCATCTCGTTTGAGGGATACATGTTTTGATCCAATTCTAGTCAAAGACTTTTCTGATGAAAATTCTGTCCTGCAAGGGATTAGACAATTTACAAATTGAGGCCCTGGAGTTTTACATTTGCAAAAACAGCACCAAAAAGAGATTTTTTTCTGAAATGAAAAACCTCCCCCTGCAGCAGCAGCTCCTGCCCATGGGGCTCGTTAGGCTGAGCTCCCCATTTCAGACATTGCCAGCCAGGACACTGGCACACAGGGTGGCAGAACAGCTCAGAACTGACCTAGTCTCCACCATCACGACAGAGGAGCAGACGGGTCAACCCTGAGTGCCACAGTGATCCCTGTACTCAAGGGGCCAGTCGCAACACCAGGAGTCAGACAGCTGAGCCCAACCAGGAAGAGCGCTGTGCAGCTTCAAAACTTGTCCCACTCACCAAAAATGTCCACACACCCCTCTTCCCCCCACCCCTTGTCTCTCTAATACCCTGGGAGCAACAATACTGCAAAATACTCTAAGATTTATGAGTACCTTACACCAGAGCTGTACCCTTAAAGCTACGCAAACCTGAGGCACACAGTATCCTCCTTCCAGACAATCCCAGTCCCACCAGGAACGATGCCTTTCCTATGTGTGAAAAGGGGATCGGGGCAGTGCTCTTCACTATTTTTGAAGTGGGGGCTACTTTGGCAAAAAACCTTCAATGTGAGAGCCACATCAACCCGACAGACAGCTGACCACTCCAAGCTCTTTGTTGGTTGATATGGTAATAGCACCATTATTGGTAATATTGCTTGCGGTGTGGGCTCTGGGAGGGGGTTCAGAGCTGGGGCAGGGGCTTGGGGGTGCAGGAGGGGTTATGGGGTGCTGGCTCTTGGAGCAGGGGCTTGGGGTGCAGAAGGCAGCATGGAGTGCTGGCTCTGGGAGAAGGCTCAGTACTGTGTCTTCGGATACAGAAGGAGGTATTGGAGGCTGAGGGGGGAACTATGGCCTGGGACAGGGGCTTGGGGTGCAGGAGGGGGTTTGGGAGGCTGGCTCCAGGAGGCTGCAGGTTGGGTGGTGGAAGACCTATTCAGAACCTGCCCATTAAAGGTGATGGCACTTTGGGTGGTCTCAGCCCCACGCTGCTCCTGGAAGGGGCCAACGCACCCCTGCAGCCCCTGGGGGTGGGGGCACGTGGCTCTGCACGCTGCCCCTCTCTGCAGGCATCACTTCAGCAACTCCTGTTGGCCACAGTTCCTGTCCAATGGGAGCTGTGTGGGCAGTGCTTGCAGCGCGGAGCAGCATGGGGCCAGGGAAGGCAGGGAGCCTGCCTTTGCTGCAGCCCCACTGCCACCGGAGAGTGTGATCGACAGGGACCCACACTTAGGGTCTATGGGTGCTGCCACTGTCTCACGGGTCATGCAGTGCAGAACACTGGGCTAAGGTATTTTCCACAACCCTTGGTGGTAGCACAAGGAGAGAGCCATGTGACAAAACATCAGAAGCCAAATGGTGTCATAGTAACAAACTGGGACTTACTCCTAATTCAAGACCGGCACCAATAAAACCAAAGGTGATGACTGATTACTTACTTTTTGTTATCCTGGTCCGTTGTCTCCAGTGAAAGCCCCTTCATTGCTGGACTGATGTTCCTCGGTTTTGGAAGGGGTTTAGGTTTGAGAAGGTGCCCCTTTTTACACCAAACCGCAAAGCTGCTAATTTCCCTGGGGGAGTGGGAGGAGGAGAAAAACAGATTATACTGAGAACTAAAGCCCCAGAAAGCTGGACCTGCAGCCAGAGTGAAAGGATGGCAGAATCTTACCCTATCTTCATATAGCATGGAACCACTTTACTCTTGCCACTCAGCATAATGTCAAAAACAACTAGTTCTGCCACACCTAATGGGACAAGCTTCACACAAATTCGTTTCTTCTTGGAAATGGATGTTTCTAATGGGGAAGCAGAGATCATGACATCACAAGAAATTCCTGCAGTTGTTATAGATGATGAGGTTTATTGTTAACATCAGTCTCTGCTGTTTGTCTTAACTGAACAGTGAATGCTGGCTCAGAAAAAGCCAGGGTTAACATTGCGGTTGGCAAGACGTTCTGAAGAGCTGGACTAGGCTAAAATCCTAATCACCCAGCTTTAGATAACAAAGGCCCAGCATCACCGAAACAGAAAACCTTGTGCAACACTGTTGCCTAAATGGGGCCTATGCATGTTCAGCTCTGTCTGTACAAAGACAGGTGCTGTGACATGTCTGCGACCTAATCTCCCTATTACACAGGAATACAACTCCAGAACATAGAACATGGCTAGAGGAACAGGCACCAGGACCAGGAATGCCTGCGTTCTACTGCCAATGGCACATTGTGCGCTGTTGCCTCATTTGTAATACCATAGAAAAATGCTATAGCTGAGCTAAAGAGGGTGGTTTGAGGTGGGGCATGGGGGAGTGGAAGGGGAGAGCGCACATGCATTTGTCATGGGGGCACCAGGACTCACTCGGTTCTAAGAACTCCCTAATGTAAACGTATCCTGAAGGCAGAGGCGTTTTCTCGCTCAGGATCTGTACATCGGCTACCACGTCGCCTGGGGAGGTCTGAAAGAAAGACACTCAGGTCAGTCTGTCCCATTGGGTGGCCAGTGGGAGGTCGTGTGTGTGCAGGTTACAGTACAGGGGGGAGAGGGTGTGTGGCTAGGTTAGGGTTAGTGCTACGCACTGAAATAGGGGGTCATGGTTAGGGTGAAGGTCTGGCCCACACACATCAGTGAGTAGCATTGGGTCAAGGCCCTCTGGATTAGGGCCATGACCGCATGGGTGGGTAATCACAGGGTAGGGGCAGGGCCATGCCCTGGTGGGGGCAGGGCTGGGGGAAGATGCAGATGCAGCAGCGCTGGGTGCCTCCTACTTCACTGGCCGCAGTAGAGGTGATGCACAAGACGTAGCCTGATTTCTGCCCAAATCCTTTCCCGAAGTTGGCTGTTGCTCCTTCCAGGGTCGAGGTGATCTGGGGGGGGAGAGTACAGACAGGCTGTGACCTTGAGGCTGGGCCTATGCAAAGGGAGCATGGAGGGGTGGGAGGCAGGCCATGGCCACTGCTACCTCCTGGGCAGTGGGCTGGAAGTGGGGCAGAGGAAAGGGGATGGGGAAGTGGGGGTTGTTCCTGTGGGGGAGGGGCAGCAGGGGGGTTGCAAAGGCTGGGTGGGCTGTTCCTGGGGGGGGAGGAGCAGGGGGGTTGCAAAGGCCTGGGGGGGGCTGTTCCTGGGGGGAGCAGGGGGGTTGCAAAGGCCGGGGGGGGCTGCTCCTTGGGGGGGGAAGCAGGGGGGTTGCAAAGGCCGGGGGGGGGGCTGTTCCGGGGGGGGAGCAGGGGGGTTGCAAAGGCCTGGGGGGGAAGCAGGGGGGTTGCAAAGGCCGGGGCGGGGGGGGGGGGCAGGACTAGTCATGGACCGGGGAGTGGTGCAAAGAGCAGGCGATGGGGCCTGTTCCCAGCGCGGGGGGGAGCAAAGGGCGTTGCCTTTTCCCGGGGCCGGGGCCGAAGCCTGTTAGCGGCGCGGGGGGGGCGGCAAAGGGCGGGGCCTGCTCCCGGCGCGGGGGGGGCGGCAAGGGGCGGGGCCTGCTCGCGGCGGGGGGCGGTGGCAAGGGGCGGGGCCTGCTCCCGGCGGGGGGGCGGTGGCAAGGGGCGGGGCCTGCTCCCGGCGCAGGGGGGGTTCCAGGGGCGGGGCCTGCTCCCGGCGGCGGGGGGGCGGCAAGGGGCGGGGCCTGCTCCCGGCGGGGGGGGTTCCAGGGGCGGGGATCTCCGTCCGTCCGCCCGCCCCCGCTCTCACCGGTGTCCAGCCGAAGGGCGCCGCGCCGGGGCTGGAGGCCCAGGCCACCCCGGTGAGCGGCGCCTGGTCCAGCTGCGCCGCCATCTCTCGTCGCCCGGCGGCTTCGCTCCCCGAGTCCGGGCCCCTCCTGGCCTCGCGGGGGCAGGCGGGGACTCCTCCTACCTGTCTCCTCCTATTGGCTGTCTCAGCGAACACGCTCCTCTGATTGGCCTCTCCGCTGAGTGACACATTCCCACACCACACAGAGCCGCCCTTCCGGCCAGGGCGCACGCGTCATTTGAACGCGGAAGCGGGAAATCACTCGGGTAGGGCTGGTACGCATGCGTCACCCACTTGCACAGTGCGCAGGCGCCACTGTTCTCTTCGCTCCCCCGCCCCACCCCTGTTGGTCCGCCCCCTTCCCTCCCCCCCTCCCGTTGGTTCGCTCCCGCCCCGCCCCCAGCAGCAGCAGCAGCAGAGCCCAGACGGAGGCTCGCAGGGGCCACGCCCCGCAGCTTTATTCTCAGCACCGGCACCCGTGACAGCCAGCGGGCGGGGTCCGCGCCCCCAGCCCCGGCCCTGGAACACGAGTCCACCCTCCCCCCCCGTGCAGTCACTGGGGGGGGGGGGGGCTAAGCCCCCTCCCCCCCCCGGCCTCCTGGACCCCCCCCCCCTCCCCGGACCAGGCAGGGACGGGAACAAAGGCAAAGGAGGCCACGACTGGCCCCTGCAAGTCCGTGTTTAGCCCTCCGGGGGCTGCTGGCATTGGGTGACTGGTGGCTTCTTTGGGGGAACTTTGAGTAGTTTCCGAATCGGTGAGTTTTCCAGGTGCTGAAAAGTCCTTGATGCTGGAAGAGAAAAAACAAAATCCCCCGTTATCTCCACCCTGCCTAGGGAAAGGCTCTGGCTGATCTGCAGCAGCTGCCAGGATCCAATTCTGGTTGTGCCCTGGCTTGGCCGAGGTCTTGAACAGGTCCCCGGGCTTTTCTGTGCCTCAGTTTCCCCACCCCTGGAGCGTAGAGTCTGCTTTTAAGGATGTGACCTAAACATGTCTCCACACACCCATCACTGTGAGTCAGACCGTAGGGAAAGAGGTCTAAACATTTACATTTCCTCTTGCGCCTAAAGGCAGAGTTCAGCATCCACAGATTTAGGGCTGATTTTATGAATCCTCAGACTGGTGAAGAACATAACAGCCCTACTGGGTTAGACCAAAGATCCATCTAGCCCAATAGCCTGTCTTCCAAAAAGCCCACAAAAGCTTATGCTGAAATAAATTTGTTGGTCTCTAAGGTGCCACAAGTACTCCTGTTCTTTTTGTCTTCCAACAGTGGCCAATGCCAGGTGCCCCACAGGAAATGAACAGAACAGGGAATCATCAAATGATCCACCCCTTGTTGCCCAATTCCCAGCTTCTGGCAAAGAGGCTAGGGCTACCATCCTTGCCTCTCCTGGCTAATAGCTATTCATGGACTTATCCTCCATGAATTTATTTATTTATTAAACCCTGTTATCGTCTTGGCCTTCACAACATCCTGGCAAAGAGTTCCACAGGCTGACTGTGTTAAGAAATACTTCCTTTTGTTTGTTTTAAACCTGCTGTCTATTAATTTCATTTGGTGAGCTCTAGTTCTTGTGTTATGAGAAGGAGTAAATAATGCTTCCCTATTTACTTTCTCCATGGGGGGAGAGAGAGCTCAGTGGTTTGAGCATTAGCCTGTTAAACCCAGGGTTGTGAGTTCAATCCTTGAGGAGGCCACTTAGGGATCTGGGGCAAAAATTGGTCCTGCTAGTGAAGGCAGGGGGCTGGACTCAATGACCTTTCAAGGTCCCTTCCAGTTCTAGGAGATTGGTATATCTCCTTTATTACCACACCAGTCATGATTTTGTAGACCTCAATCATATCTCCCCTTACTCGTCTCTTTTCCAAGCTGAACAGTCTCAGTTTTTTTTAATATCTCCTCATATGGAAGCTGTTCCATACCCCTAATCATTTTTGTTGCCCTTTTCTGAACCTTTTCCGATTCCAAAATCTCTTTTTGGAGATGGGGTAACCACATCTGCATGCAGTATTCAAGATGTGGGCGTACCATGGATTTATAGAGGCAATATATGTACGTACATAAGACACCTGATATGGGAACAGCCTTAAATAGGCAATTGTGAGAGGTGCATTTTTTATTTTCACTAACATGACTATATACTATGGTCTCTCACAATACAATATTCAGTAAAATGTCCTCAACAGCTATAGGAATCCAGGATTTCCTTGTGTAATACACTAGAATGAACTGTATACATAAGCAGAATGTCAGCAATAAAGGAGGGTGAAGTAAGAGCTTAAAGTATAAAATAAACAATAAACCCTTTTTAAGGTAACTTGCACTCAATGTCATTTTTCCCTCAATAGGTTTTTAAATGGTCTAACAAGTAGTGTGTGAAGCGAACAGTATCACTTTAAAAAAACAAAAACAAAAAAACTCTTCTAATGACAGCTTGTCAAGGTACTGCCAAAGCAATTTAGGGGTGAGAGGAAGAGAACAAAAATTAATCCATCTCCCTCTACAGCCTTCTGGGTTTTATTGGTTAACAACAAAGGTTCAGATAGGAAGCATTTACTGTCTGATGGCTGGAACATCTGCTTACCAAGTTGCTCTGACAGATTCCGGAGGTACTGTGTACTGTCTTCTATGAAAGCCCGCAACAACTTCACTGCCTGCTGCAGTTCATCCAGCTGCAAAATAAAACAAAAAAAGTTTTCAGGGAAACTCAGAAGATAAGAGAGAAAACTCTGGAAATTTAGTGAACTGGGTGAATATAGCAAATGCCAAAACAAAGCATTTGGTGATGATTTCATTAGAAATTTCCACTTATTTCCCTTTCATAACCTGTAATGCAGGTTTGGACTGTAGAATGATATTGAAATACGACAGCAGATTCCTTGTGTTCATTGCAGGAAAACATTTATTAAACAATGTACTATGTTCAGTGACCTCACTGTGTCAATTCCTCGTTGGCGTAGAGAAGAGAATGAGTTCTCTAAGGTAAACAAGCTAATTAGTGGGTCTTGCATAGTCTGACATCTTCTAAAGATGAATGATTCAGACACAACAGGTCAGCTGACACTTCCGTGTTTGCACCATTATAGATTTTTAAACTCTTTAGTGCATTTCAGATCCTATAACTCACCACAAGCTCCATGCAGTCAAAGACCTCACCCTGGCTATCTAGTATTTTCTGATAGTTAGGCTTGCTACTGAGAACTTTGGCCTGTGATGCTCCGAGATAACTAGCAGGCTCCACTTGCACGTCATTCATCTTGCACCGCTCCAGTTGTCTTGAAAACAAAAAGCATGGTACACATATAACCACTGCACATGGGGAGTATACACTTTTCAACGGCGTCCAACATAGATGTGGCTAGAAGCAGATTATTTGCATTTCTGTCATCTGCCACACGATCTCCAACGTGTCCCATTTAAAGAAATTTTAAAACTTATCACAAATACTGTCAGAAAATCAGTTCCTGGCTACACATCCTAATTAAACAAGTTTCCATAATTTACCACATCTCCAATAACAGGACCTGAGTGTACTTTTCATTTCAGAGTCCTTTGCTGAGTATTTTTAAACAAGACTTAATTCCTTTAACATATTCTCTTCCATGTGTTCTTCAGGACTGACAGCATGATTAACAACCAGAATTTCTTGTATGACCTTTGCTGCTGGTTCATAATGCAACTGTGGGCTGATGATATTTAAATTAAACTATGCAAGGAAAAAACACTGATTGACAATTGATCACAAAATGCTGAAGTCTTTTAACATAAACAATTTGGGTTTTAGAGGACTGGAATTAAATACAACAGAGGATCACATTAACCAGTGACTAGCACTATTAGATTCTCAATAGTGAATCTAATTTTTGGCTGAAAAGGACAGACAGAAAAAGGATAATAATCTAACCTGGACATTTCTTCTGCACTTTTCTGGAAACTCAGTAAAAGCTGATCCCAAGTTTGAGACTCTGTAGTAAACCTTTAGAATGAATGAACAGATGAAAGATCGTTAATACATACTGTAGGAGAGGAATTACCTCCCTTGGGCTTCACTAATGTAAGGGGCCTATAGAAATTACAGCAGAACCCTAGCTTTTACTCTGGGCCAGAATTTTGCCTTCTGATTTACAATAGACAGATATACAGATGCACATGGGGACAGATTCAGCCATAAAATAAACCAGTGCTGACTTAAGTGGAGTTAGGGCTGCTTACATCACAGCACAGCCAGTCTCTCAGTTTTCTGTCTCATGTGAATGCTAGTGATTACCTCCAGAGCAGAAGTTGCTTGTAATTCATGCACTGCTCGTGGTCCAATTCTAGGACTTACAAAGGAAGGCTTAGAGGTTGCCCAATGTCTCGAAAAACTAAAACAATAAACTCAGTGACCTAGAGCACCAGGAAGATTGAGGGTGGAAGAATGTCCAGAAAAATCTCAGAGTGAGTTTCTCTGTTTAATAGAACCTAACTGAGTTGCTTCTGTGTTAGGCTTCTCTTCACATAGTGTCCTGTCCCCATTTCAGATGCTGGAATCATTGCTGATAACACCAAGAACTATGAGAAAAGGCCCAACTCTGTCTATTCAGCCATACGAAACCAGGCCTAGGCTCAGTTATTCTTACCTGTTTATATAGTCCTTCATCTGGGTCAATGACGCATTTAGTGCAGGGTCTGATAAAATACTACAACAGAGAAGTACAAGTTCAGAGAGATTTTAAGGAGGTGTTTATGGGCAATATCTATACCATGCAGGATTGTTATGATTGTTTAGTGTTTGTGCAGCACTTCTGTGTAAATGCAGCGTACTATACTTCATTCAAATGTTTGGTTATTCTAGGATATAAATGTAAACATGAAAACTCCTGCTGATGTGCCAAGCACTAAAGTAGACACTTTGGTGCCATGACTATTAAGATAAACATTCTCCTTTAGAGTCATTAGCATTAAAGACATTAAATACACTTTCCAAATTTTTCACAGCTATAGCTGACACAGCCCTGTATAGCCCATTTGTCTAATATGTGGACTCTTAACACTCACAAATGCCAAGTTCCAATATAAGTTTTGCAAGCAAGAATTGTGGCATTTTAGCCTGCCGACCCTCATTATAAGTTGTACCTAATATCAGACACTAAGAGCCTGCAATAGGTCATTGCTGTCTCCAGTGTCTGCAATATGAATCTTGACAAGTTTCATGAATTGCAATGTAAGATAATCAGTCAGGCACTGGGACAGGAATAGCAAACTCCAGCTCCATGACATGTTGCAACAACACTGTGTGACCACAGGGAGTCATTACCCTTTCAGCTCTTCTGTACATTTCTTTAGCGTTCCATCGAGTTTCAGTCTCTCTGTACAACGCATCAGCTCTTCTGAAACTGAATTCACTGGAGGTGGGGACAAGTCAACAATAAAACAAAGTGAAGTAGTTAAACAGCAGACAGTACCTGCTCTCTGCAGAACTAACTCACACTGAAGTAAAATACATGGAACAGTAGTACTCAGGGCTCACATGCCAAGATGTTACGTTAACCCACAAACCCTGTTTTTACAGCATAACCAGTTCAGTTCCCTAACAGAAGACATTCCAGATACCAGTCACGCTAGCTTTGGCAGAGAGAGAATATGCGTGATGAAAGCTTACTCTGGGCATTCTCTTGGCACCACTGAGGATGCACAGGCTATTAGAAGCACCAATTTCAAGGGATTTTTTTTTTGTCTGCTCAAGCTCCTTCTTCCCCAAGACATTTGGTTCCCTCTGGAGTGGAAATTGAGTGACCCTTCCCCTGTGCAAGTTGAGAGCTAGAGATAGATTATTACTCTCCTCAATGTACAGCATTACCCTTTCATTAAATATATCACATGGAGACCCACCATTTGCTTTAAAAGCCTCAGGGCTGAAGCCATCAGTCTGCTTCATGAAGTGCTGAAGCTTCTGGGCAGAGAACTGGGAGAACAGAGAAGAGAGTGAGGTATTTGTTTTGTTTTTCCTTTTTTAGACTATTCAAAATATCCCATCTGACACTGGGCTGCTTTTCATTAGACCATCCAGTGGGGAAAAGGGGGGAATAAACTCCATAAAGCAGTTATCAAAATTTTGCCAAGTGCAACAGGACGATGATTATAGAATCTCAGCAGGTTTTCTCTTTCAAGCTTATTACTAACAACGGAAAGCATAACAAAAGTGTCTTTTTTGCACTCGCTCTGTTTTAAAGACTGAACACCGGGCACTGACGTCAGTGTGCAGCCAAAACTAGAGAAAAGCTTTCAGCATTGCGTCAGCCAAATGCCTGTGGTATTATGCAGCAGGAAACAGTATCTTGCTAGGAGTGAAATTATAAAATCCTACAAACCAAAAATCACAAAGTTTACTGCACCTGAACATTTTCTGGCAATTTGTCTTTTGATAGAAACATTTTATTTTCCATAGGGCTCCAATATGTATAAAAAATCAATTCAAAGTTAATACCTCTTAGTTGGTATGACAAAGTAAAATGCGCCACAGCCCTAAATTCTACAAACTATTTAATCTCTCTCACTTGTTTCACAGTTACATCAGTTTATAAACTGTAAAGTTTAGCTTTTGTATCATTTTCAAAGTGTTTGCAGTCAGTTAACATTCACAACACTTTTATGGAGTTTATTCCCCCATTTTCCCCCAAAGGATAGGGAAGTGGCGTGACCTCTCCTTGCCCACAGAGGGATTCATTTGGGACTAGAACTCAAGAGTCCTGCCTCTTGCTAGACCACCTCACCTCACCACACTTCATTACTTATTTACAGATTAAAACCCATCAAGAAAAATGAAGTATAAGAAGCAGAGTAATACACAAATAATTTGTTTTTAGCAAAATGGTTCTTTCAGGGACCTAGAACCTCACCTGGAAACTAGACAGCAGGAGCATGGAAAGCCTGTCAGTCTCAGGCAAATCAAGGCTGATTGATTTGCTCAGCTCTAAAAGTTAAACACAAACACATTTAAAAAGACGTTTGCCTCAAAAGGTGAGCAGTTGAAATGTCCCTGAGCTGGACACTGTAAATACTGATGCAAATACACACAAAAGCGGGGACAGTCTATCCAGCAACTTCATTGCCAGAAGAGCCAATCTCAAGTGCTAAACAGGGGGAGGTAACAAAGCAGATGCTACATGTTGCATCTCAGAAGGGTAATGAAAACTTTAACATAGAAGTTCCTTTTTAATTCAAGCAGCCATTAAGAGAGCCCTAATGCTGAGTCCAGCATTTACTCCTGCACTGGAGGAGGGTCCATCAATCTGGGGCTGGGAGGTTCCTTTCTATGCATGCTCTACTGCAGGGGTAGACAACCTATGGCACGCATGCCAAAGGCAGCACGCAAGCTGATTTTCAGTGGCACTCATACTGCCCGGGTCCTGGCCACCGGTCTGGGGGGCTCTGCATTTTAATTTACTTTTAAATTAAGCGTCTTAAACATTTTAAAAACCTTATTTACTTTACATACAACAATAGTTTAGTTATATATTATAGACTTATAGAGAGAGAGACCTTCTAAAAATGTTAAAATGTTTTACCGGCATGCAAAACCTTAAATTAGAGTGAATAAATGAAGACTCAGCACACCAATTCTGAAAGGTTGCCGACCCCTGCTCTAGTGGATGAATCTCACACACTACAGAAGGAATTGCTTTGCAAAATAAAAGAAAAAGAAAAGGGTTATGGAGAATCAAACATATAACTCAGTCTTCGGACTGCCTGCATGGAACATGCTCCTGGATAGAAGCTTCCAACTTCTACAGTGAAAGGTCTGATGAGGTACTCCAGATTTTTATTAAGCAGAAGTAGTGCTTTGCACTCAGCCAGACGCTGCTCCTCACCCTTAGAACCTTTGTACTCAGTGTATGGCACACACACACACACATTTCTGAGCTGTTCATGTCCTCTTTTGGGCAAGGACACCTGACAGAGCTATAAATAGCCCTTTAGCTTAAACTGGACCATTGCGGCACTCATGGGCTAAACATCCATTTAAAGTCAAAATTGAAAGGTCTCATTTAGTGCTGTACTCAGAGAAGGTTGCCAAACATAGCCCTAAATGCAGCAAAGTCTGGGCCCAATCACTGCATTGATGCCTTACACATTGCACCCATGAAGTCAGAGTTCCACTTGTCCAGAATTCTCACACAAGGATCTCAGCATAGTTTAATCACAAGGAGGTACATGGCACCTACCAGTGATGTCCTGATGGAAAGGAGGCAGCGACTTCCGGCGGTTGGTTCCCTTCAGACTGGAGCGAGACCAGGAGCGACGTGTGATTTGTGGGCTAATGGCAAGTGCCCTTGGGGACAAGTTAAATGAACTTGAAGTGAGGCCTTTCCTGGGACTACCTCTCCAGGGAGATATCCTCTTGGGACTGGGACTTCGGGCAGCTTTCTTGGGGCTAGGACTAGGACAAGACCTTTTCCTGGTAGCCGCTCTGACTTTGTCATTGGGACTTGCTCTCACGTTAGCTTTGTTTCCAGGCCCAGGACTAATAACTTTGTTTGGCTCTGAAAAGTGTTCAGGCTCCACTTTCTCCTCACTGGGGTCACATTCTAGAAGAAATAGACATATCAGATAAAATCCACTGAAACGCTAAAGCGGAGGGAATGACCTCTCATGGGATTTGGAATGGGAATATAGGGCGTTTCACCTATGCATCACTGTTTCAAACCCAGCCCAGGGTGGCAGTGACTGAAAGATATTACAATCTGATGGCTGTGTTACCTTTTTCATGGAACTGCCACAGAGTAAAAGTGTGGACCATTTGAGCCCCCTGTTCCCACCCGCTCCTTCAATTCATCTTTAGATCCAGCCTCTGCAGAGTCTAGGAAGGGAGGAAGAACAGGGCTGTAGAGATGAAGGAAGATTGTGCTTTCCCAATCTGGCTCCATAAACAATCTAATACTGCAAATCCCCTCACACACTGCTCATAGTGAATATGAATGCTGTGATTATCCCTGTGTATGAAGCAGCTCTAGAAACCAAACTAACTCGACTGCTGAAAATGTGTTACATCACTATAATTTACCCAGGGAACTAATAATTAGTTCTTTGAAATAATGCCTCACCTTGTGTCCCACCACTGTTCTTTCCATCTTCAACACCGGGGAGGTTCTGTTGTGGGGGATTCTGAGAAATAAACATTTTCCATGATATATTTTAGTTCTACAAAACAGAAATCCATGTGGACACAAGGAGTGGGAAGAATAGGCAGGATGCCTGCGCGGCTAATCCTCTAAAGCTTAATAAAACGCATAATCAAATTCTTTCTTTTCCCAACGATCAATCTCAAAGCCCATTGACAATGGCTAGGCAGCTGGTATGCTGCAACTGCTGCTTATTATGAGCAACATGATCAGTTCAGTGCCAACTTGTCCTTTTCCACATCCCCCAACTGTTGACATCTCGTCTCATTTGCTTAGACCAGTGATGCTCCACCGTTCCCACCCAGCAATATATGAAGCACAGGAAGACTGTGACTCCTTCATACCCTGTTTGCAACGCCTTTATGGGTCGTGACTTCCAGACCAAGAGCTCATGGCTTAAACTGCAAGCTCTTTGGGACAGGGACTGTTTTTATTACATGTTTCCGTGCAGAACCTAGCACATAGGGGCCCTAATCCCAGACAGGGGCTTCTAGGCACTACTGCTATACAAATATATAACGAAAATCTATTTTAACGCTGGGGCAGGGGCACAGTCCGACTCCTCACCTGCAGCTGCATTTCCTGTAGCCAAGCTTCTTGGGTCCTGCAACACCAAACACACATGGGGTAATAACCTGGCCAAAGCTGCTGACTTCTTGCGGCCACACGAGGCATCTCTGAGCCCACCGGGCCCTGACTCCAGGACACGGTTCACAGGGCAGGGAGGCCAGGCACGAGGACAGTCACCCCCTCCCGCTGGGCAGCTCCGGGACGTGAGGCCTGTCGCCTATAGGGCGCAGCTAGACCCGGGCTGGCAAGGGGCAGCTGCAAGGAGGGAGGGAGGGTGAGGGGCAGCACCCTGGGGAGCAGTTACCCCAGGGCTGGGAAAGGCGGCCAGCTCTCGGGGGGAATGGGCGAGGCCAAGAGGCAGCACCCCTGGGAGGGGAGGGAGGGGTGATCCCAGGGCAGGGATAGGCGACCAGCTTTCGGGGGGGATGGGCGAGGCCAAGGGGCAGCACCCCCGGGAGGGGAGATCCCAGGGCAGGGATAGGCGCCCAGCTTTCGGGGGGATGGACAAGGGGCAGCACCCTGGGAGGGAGGGTGTGACCCCAGGGTAGGGACAGGCGCCCAGCTCTGGGGGGGATGGATGGGGGCAGCACCCCAGGAGGAAGGGAGGACCCACCCCAGGGCACCCAGCTCTGGGGGGGGATGGACAGGGGGCAGCACCCTAAGAGGGAGGATTGACCCCAGGGCAAGGATAGGCGCCCAGCTCTGGGGGGGAACAGGCGGGGGGCAGCACCCCGGGGAGGGAGGGTGACCCCAAGGCAAGGACAAGCGCCCAGCTCTCGGGGGGGAACGGGCGGGGGGCAACACCCCGGGAGAGGTGACCCCAGGGCAGAGACAGGCGCCCAGCTCTCGGGGGGAACAGGCAGGGGGCAGCACCCCGGGGAGGAAGGGAGGACCCACCCCAGGGCACCCAGCTCTGGGGGGGATGGACGGGGGGCAGCACCCCGGGAGGGAGGGTGTGACCCCAGGGCAGGGACAGGCGCCCAGCTCTGGGGGGGATGGACGGGGGGCAGCACCCCAGGAGGAAGGGAGGACCCACCCCAGGGCGCCCAGCTCTGGGGGGGATGGACGGGGTGCAGCACCCCAGGAGGGAGGGAGGGGTGACCCCAGGACAGGGGCAGGCACCCAGCTCTGG
Source organism: Mauremys mutica (assembly GCF_020497125.1). Classification (NCBI taxonomy): domain Eukaryota; kingdom Metazoa; phylum Chordata; order Testudines; family Geoemydidae; genus Mauremys; species Mauremys mutica. The sequence goes on from NC_059091.1 coordinate 25,814,454, forward strand.
GGGGGAACGGGCGGGGGCAGCACCCTGGGGAGGAAGGGAGGACCCACCCCAGGGCACCCAGCTCTCGGGGGGAACAGGCGGGGGGCAGCACCCCGGGGAGGAAGGGAGGACCCACCCCAGGGCACCCAGCTCTAGGGGGGATGGACACAGGCGCCCAGCTCTCGGGGGAACGGGCGGGGGGCAGCACCCCGGGAGGAAGGGAGGACCCACCCCAGGGCGCCCAGCTCTGGGGGGGAACAGGCGGGGGGCAGCACCCCGGGGAGGGGGGGTGACCCCAGGGCGCCCAGCTCTCGGGGGAACAGGCGGGGGGCAGCACCCCGGGGAGGGGGGGTGACCCCAGGGCGCCCAGCTCTCGGGGGGAACAGGCGGGGGGCAGCACCCCGGGGAGGGGGGATGACCCCAGGGCGCCCAGCTCTCGGGGGGGAACAGGCGGGGGACAGCACCCCGGGGAGGGGGGGATGACCCCAGGGCGCCCAGCTCTCGGGGGGGGGAACAGGCGGGGGGCAGCACCCCGGGGAGGGGGGATGACCCCAGGGCGCCCAGCTCTAGGGGGGGGAACAGGCGGGGGGCAGCACCCCGGGGAGGGGGGTGACCCCAGGGCGCCCAGCTCTCGGGGGGAACAGGCGGGGGGCTGCACCCCGGGGAGGGGGGTGACCCCAGGGCGCCCAGCTCTAGGGGGGGAACAGGCGGGGGGCAGCACCCCGGGGAGGGGGGTGACCCCAGGGCGCCCAGCTCTAGGGGGGGGAACAGGCGGGGGGCTGCACCCCGGGGAGGGGGGTGACCCCAGGGCGGGCACGTCGCGGGGGCGGGGGCCACCCTCCCCCCGGAGCCGCGGAAGGGAAGACGGGGACACCGCGCCCGCCACCCCCCGGGGGACCCAGCGCGCAGGGGGTTACACGGCAGGGGGGCGCCGCACCCCACTCACCGGCCCCGCCCGAATCCCTCCAGCTTCGCCTCCATCCCTGCCGCCTTCTGCGCTCACTCAAACAGCCCGGCCCCAACCGCGCAGGCGCCCCGCACCGCCCCGCCAACCGCAGCGCCTGTCGGGACCTGTAGTTCTGGGCGGGAGTCGGGCCAAGGGGAGGCGCATGCGCAGCACCCTCCTGTATGCACCGCGGAACCGCTGGATAGAATAATTTATGCGCGGGGCTAGGACGCCGCCAACGTCCACCCGCTGCAAGGGCTTCTGGGAGATACAATAGGCAGGGCCTAGAGCTGGCGTCGCGGTGGGTGCTGGGAAGTGTAAGGGTTTTTTTTGCTGGGGGGGGGCGCGGGCGGGCAGCGTCGTGCAAGAGGAGGGAAGGTTCTGGGGCTATAGCAGCGAGAGGTACAGAGGAGAGGTTGCAAAGGCGAATCTGTAATGATTATTTACATAGAAATCCTTGTGAGAGGAGGTCGATCAGAACCTGAGCCAGCCAGGCTAGAGCTCCCTTCAGCAGGCTGCAGGCATACTGTTACCAGAGCCACCCCTCCTAAAGATCAAGGGATTCTTGCTTTGCACAGTACAAGCCTCCATCTCTTCTAACCAGCAAAGAGAGTCCTCTAAATGTGCCTACAGTATTTTGGAGTCCAGCACACATGAGCATAGGACCTACGGCTCTCTCATCATGCTATGTATAACAAAATAGCCAAACATGGACTGACTAGACACACTGTTTATGACCATGTAGGCCCAAAGACAGGCATGCAGGATTTGATAACTTTTTAGATCCCATTTAGAGGGAAGTTGTACTGATTATCCTATCCTAAAAGTCCCTACTATTTTAGTTTGATGTCACTTCATGTTTTGGCCTCAGTTTCTCTCTAGGGAGATAATGATACTCTCTCTTTAAAAAGGCAGTTTACATTTTGTAAAGTTTAAGCACAATATAAGACACTAATGCAGTCATTTTGGGAGGGCTAAGTCAAATGTTTTAAATGGTATTTAACGCGTATACACAAATACGGTTGCCAATTTTGGTTAGACATATTCCTGGAAGTTTCATCACATGCCAGTCTTGAATTCCTGCAGATTCTAGGACAATCCTGTAGAGTTGGCAACCCTTTAAGTTATATAACCCAAAAACAGCAGAGCGCTCCAATACAACTGGAGATAGGGCGCAGACTGGCAGTGAAAAATATATTAGCTTTTTCCTTAACAGGACAGGCTCTGTGTCACATGATTTATCCAATTTGTCCATGTATAAGTTTCCAAATTAAAAAACTAGGTACTATAATAAGATATGTTCATTATCCAGATGTATGTATCTCCTAAAAGAAACACTGAAATTTGATTTTCCCAACAGATTTTTAGAAGCCTTCATTAGTCCCCTACACATTCTTTGCTATTTTTCATATAACCATCTGTAAATTGGCAGCCTTATTTATACACACTTTTTAAGCCCACAGATCTGGGGCAATATTGCTCACAGAAAATTAAATATTCGTACTATATGATATATATTCATTAGAAACCACCCCTTGTTAGCAGAAGCAACTCTCTGAAACATCATGCAATCACCTACTATCCAAATTCACAGTGGTTAAACCTGTTTAAGCTTTTAGAAGTCAGTAAGAGAGGCAAGAATCCTCTCAGCACCAGTTGTAGGATCACTTGGATTCTATACAATTCAAAAGAACAGAGGGAGACAAACATGGCTTCCATTTACTCGTGTGTATGTAATGGCAGAACTGGACCAATTGTTTTGGTACTAAGAAAAGCTAGACAGTACCCTGACCCTTCCTCTCAGCATGTTGTTAGTGTCACACACTAACCTCTATATCCACCAATGTTATATGATTATTATATATTTTGTATGAAGTATGCCATGTGAGGTATCATTTGAAAAGTCATAACCTGTTAAACATTACTGTCTTGTTAAAATGTGTGTATCATTGTATATGGAGTTCTGATTTTGCCATATGCTTGTTACTGAAACCTGTGAGTCTGGGAAAGACCCACAGACTAGCCTCTCAGAAGTAACAAAAACAGTAAACAAAAGCCATACATGTGAAGCCTCAGGTGCACAACAGGTAATACATTTGCAATCCACCTGACAGACACTATGAATTCATTGTCTGCACCGCAAAAGAGTGTATAAATAAGGGACAGTGACATCACCACAGGGGCTCTCCTTCCCCATTCTGTACTCAAGGAAGCAAGATTGTCTGGAAGACAAAAAGACTCAGTGAACTGTGAGGGAGGGGCATGGTCCCGACTGGAAGACTGTCCAGTTAGCATGGACGGCTGAGAGATTTGGGTAAGAAATCCTTTTGCTTTCAAAACGTATTTAGCATGAAAAAGTGTACGAATAGGAATTAGCTTGCAATTTTGTCTTATTTCTTTTGTAATCAATTCTGTTTTTCTATGCCTCTATCACCTATAATCACTGAAATCTATCTTTTTATAGTTAATAAATTTGTTTTAATATTTTATCTAAAACAGTGTGGTTGATTGAAGTGAGTGGGAAATTTCTTTCCAGGTTAAAATGACAGACTTTGAGCTTGTATTGCTCAGTAACCAAATAGTATAAGATAGTACATTTCTGGGGTGCAAGGCTGTGACTAGGGATATGCGGGTGTTGCCCATATATAATTCAAGAGTGGCTGGGCATAACACTCTGGTATAGGTCTGGGGGTGACTTGCATGCTAAAGGCTGGGGTGAGTGGGCAGAGTGGCAGCTCACACAGCAAAGCAGGGCATAGTGTACATCAGACTGGAGAATTAAGGGGGCACCACTGTCCTACGATCCAGATCGTACCCTGGCAGATGTAACAGGTCATTTTAGCAAATGCTGTTTTGAGTAATGGTGCATGGGTTGTTTTTGCATTCATATATAGTGAGATTTCTGCATTGTCAAAATGGCTGCACTAAGCTGCTACTAACCAGCAAGTCCATAAGGATACGGGGAGGCTCATGAAAAGGCAGGAAGGAAAAAGGCTTTGGAAGTTTATTATCTTTGATAAAATTTCAACTGAAAATGAGGACTTTGTATTAACATTTTCATAAATGCACAAAATCTATTCACAGGGAAGTCTGAGTTTACACTAGACATTAAATTAGAACTACATGAAATGACACAAAAGATGGAAGTTCCTATTCAATAGCAAAGTCCAATGAAAGTTTTGGTAAAGCAATGTTCTGTTCTGGTTAATTAGTTCAGAATGAATTTGAGTAAATAAAAGAAAAGCTTGTTTTCCTATACAAAATTACAATACAGAGAACGCGTACAATTACAATACAGGGGATTTAATTGTTAGTAACTATCAACTAGAACAGAAATTTCATAGTAAAAAAAATCTTATGGAAATTAAAATAAGTCAACTTTAACTGGAAAATCTGAGACAAATGCCAAGTCTTAGAAGAGATACTTTCAGATTCTTACCATAAAATTGATATTTAAAAAATGAATTTGGCTAGGAAAATGAAGCAAGTTCTTTTAAAACAATTTCACATCCCAATGGGCAGAAGTAAAAAGAACTCAACCGTGTCATGCTGAGAGGTAGAGAGGTATCACTGTGATCACAATCTTCTATTGGTTCCAGGGTTTTTCTGAGGTAATTAGCTGTGTGTCAAGTTGTATAAACAATAGTATTGGCAAGAGAGCAACATTGACAAGTTACACTAATGACCTCTTTCCTCTCATCAATAGGTCCTAAAAACTTAATTAGACGCATCCGAATTAACACTTCCAGGGTCTCCAGCAGGTGAAGTAATTGATGAAGGGGTGGTAGCGTCCTGCCAGCTGCCATTAGCCTGAACAGGGGAATAAATCTATTGTCATTAAATCCTTAAGATGTTATTTGCATCCAAAAGATAAAGCATTTTAGTTATCTTATTTCCACATTTCAATAGAACAGTTTTATGCTTATGAAAGTGAGGAATTAAACAATTAGAACAGGGCTCAGTGCAGACATGTGCTACGAAAGCTCCTCCTACATACACCTCTTCTGTGCAAGTGATTGAGGTACACTCGCATCACACCAGCTGCTCTTCTATTCCAGATACAGATTGTAATATGCATGAATCTGAGACTAGGACATGACGCACCAAAATCTCACTGGTGACCTATGCCTAGATTTTAACTGCATCTCCAGAAGCGAAAGATGGGTGCATTAACCTCTTTGCCACATCAGGCCCCTTCTCTCACCCCACTAAAGAACATTCAAAGCACAATTTAAAACAAAAACAGGAAGATCTAACACATTTACAGGTCATTAGCTAGCCTGAAACTGATATGAAGTTTGTTGTGCTTGTAAAGAAGTGTGTTTCAGACAGGAATTTCTCATAAGCCAAGCAAAATGCTAGTGCTAGGCTGAGTGGGGTATCAGCATGCCATTTCCTTTATAGCTAGAGTGACCACATAGCAACTGTGAAAAAACGGGACAGGGGATGGGGGGTAATAGACGCCTATATAAGAAAAAGTCCCCAAAACAGGACTGTCCCTTTAAAAATGGGACATCTGGTCAGCCTATTTATAGCCCACTGGGTATTTTTTAAAGCATAGACCAGCGGTACCCAAACTTTTGAGTGTCACCCACACCCAGGGTTGGGAGCAGGATTGGGAGTGGCGTGGTGGAAGAGACAGGGGTAGAGGCAGAGGCCGGTGTCTGGGCCTGCGGCCAGGTATGGGTCCATCCCTAGCTCTGCCCCCAGCCTCATCCCCAGGCCAGGAACAGAGCCACAGGCTGGTGCAGGCCCAGGATTGGAGCCACACTGAGGTTGGGGACAGGGCCAGGCACAGCACTGGGGGGCAGGGATGCAGCTGGGTACAGGACCAGAGCAGAGCTGGGGCCAGGGAGGAGCTGGGTGGCACTCCCTTCCTGCCCCCATGGAGACTGGCCCGGGCCCTACCACACCCCACCCAGACATCCCTCTACACTCCCATAGGGGGGCATGCCCCACACTTTGCAGACCTCTGAGACAATAGCCTTTCCACTGGAGTAACTCAAAGAGGCTAGCTAGCCCCTCTAGCTACACAGGCAATCATTTTGGGCATGGCTACACTTGTAGATGTAGAATGCTGAGAGTTAAACCCGCCTCTGGAGAGCGCAGTAGGGAAAGTGCTGCAATCCATCCACAATGACAGCTGCTTGCGCACTGGCGTGGCCACGTTTGCAGCGGCATTGGGAGCGGTGCATTATGGGCAGCTATCCCAGCATGCAAGTGACTGCAACGTGCTTTTCAAATGGGGGGCGTGGGGTGCAGTGTGACAGGGAGTGTGTTGTGTGTATGTGGGGGGGAGAGCAGGTTTGTGGGGCGCTGAGAGCATGTCAGCATGCTGTCTTGTAAATTCAGACAGCAGCAGACCTCCCCCTCTCTCCCCCCATCCCCGCTTCTCTCTCTCTCTCTCACACAGACAACATTCCACACTAATGGTTGTTTTGTCTTGGAACAGATAAGCAGCCAGCTGTCAGAAACGGAGCTTTCAAACAGCATATCCGCATTCCTACAGCGAGTTCAAAACAATGGCAAGAGTGGCCACTTGACTTAAAGGGATTATGGGACGTTTCCGGAGGCTGATCAGAGCGCAGTAATGCAACACTCATCCACACTGGCACCGTGGTGCTCCAGTGGGGGCGCAGCAAATGTTATTCCACTTGCCAAGGTGGAGTACCAGCAGCACTGTAGCCATGGAGTTAGAGCGCTCTACATGCCTTGCCAGTGTGGATGGGTAGTGAGCTAGTGCGCCCGGGGCTGCTTTAAATGCACTGTAACTCACAAATATAGCCAAGCCCTTAGTGTCTGGGGATAGAGCCGGAATAGCAGAAGACCACTAGGTTCTGGAAATCACCTTTTTATAAACGAACAGTAATTTACAACTACGTTAAGACACAAGATTTGTGTGTAACATAAGAAATGCATTCTCTAATTCATGCTAAAAATTCACTTATCTACTGAAAGTGAAATCAAGCTCCTTACATCAATGCGCTGCGTCGTATACAAAGGATTCCCCACAATGGTGTCATATCTTCCTGTCTGGTGTATGACATGATGTAAGGAATCCATCTGTAACAAGACCACATATGGGATGGGATTAACAAGGGAAATGGTCTGATAAGAAATGAAGCAGTGTGGTTGTAACACAGCATTCTGATGCCTAGAGCATGTGGCAAGGAAAGATGTAGCGGGCCAAATAGTTTTAACTTGCACCTCTCAAGTGGTTTTCTTGTATGAAGGGAATTGCCTTCATGGTTCTCTTCTCTCTACAAAGGTGGGGATAACAGGTTTTTGTGTTTTTTTAAAGGCAAAAATATTTCTTAACAAAATTAAATGAAAAGTCTAAACCTATGGGGGTTTAAGGTAGACTTCCTGACTGCTGTTCATATTATCAGTTGGATTATCTGAGTAGCTCATTTAAATAAAAAAAAATTAAAAAACAAATTTTAAAATATTGTTAACAGGTCAAACTTTCCTTAAAAGTATGACACAAGATTCACTATAAAAAGAGAAAATGTTGATATTTACAATGTAAATTAAGATGCAAAGCTTGAGATACGGTCCCCCACAGTATTACTGCCAGCAAGTTAAAGTATGGATTGGATGAATGGACTACAAGGTGGATAGAAAGCTGGCTAGATTGTCGGGCTCAACGGGTAGTGATCAACAGCTCAATATCTAGTTGGCAGCCGGTATCAAGCAGAGTGCCCCAAGGGTCGGTACTGGGGTCGGTTTAGTTCAACATCTTCATTAATGATCTGGATGATGGGATGGATTGCACCCTCAGCAAGTTCGCAGATGACACTAAGATAGGGGGAGATGTAGATATGCTGGAGGGTAGGGATAAGGTCCAGAGTGACCTAGACAAATTGGATGATTGGGCCAAAAGAAATCTGATGAGGTTCAACAAGGACAAGTGCAGAGTCCTGCACTTAGGACGGAAGAATCCCATGCACCACTACAGGCTGGGGACCGACTGGCTAAGCGGCAGTTCTGCAGCAAAGGACCTTGGGATTACAGTGGACGAGAAGCTGGATATGAATCAACAGTGTGCCCTTGTTGCCAAGAAGGCTAATGGCATATTGGGCTGCATTAGTAGCAGCATTGCCAGCAGATTGAGGGAAGTGATTATTCCCCTCTATTCGGCACTGGTGAGCCCACGCCTGGAGTACTGCATCCAGTTTTGGGCCCCCCACTACAGAAAGGATGTGGACACATCGGAGAGAGTCCAGCAGAGGGCAACAAAAATTAGGGGTCTGGGGCAGATGACTTACGAGGAGAGGCTGAGGGAACTGGACTTATTTTAGTCTGCAGAAAAGTGAGGGGGGATTTGATAGCAGCCTTCAACTACCTGAAGGGGGGTCCAAAGAAGATGGAGCTAGGCTGTTCTCAGTGGTGGCAGATGACAAAACAAGGAGTAATGGTCTCAAATTGCAGTGTGGGAGGTCAAGGTTGGATATTAGGAAAAACTATTTCACTAGAAGAGTGATGAAGCACTGGAATGGGTTACCTAGGGAGGTGGTGAATCTCCATCCTTAGACATTTTTAAGGTCCAGCTTGGGATGATTTAGTTGGTATTGGTCCTGCTTTGAGCAGGGGGTTGGACTAGATGACCTCCTGAGGTCTCTTCCAACTCTAATATGTGATTCTATGATATATGGGATCACTGTTCAAACAATTTAGGCCCCAAGTTTAGAGTTTATAAAGCCAAAGTTCAAGAAAAATAGGTCCTTGAAGGGTTCCCCCCAACCTCCAAATTCCACATTGAAAAACCCAACTTTGTTCAGCTTTAATCATTCCTTGAAATCTAACCAATAGAGCACTGTTCTAATACAGGAGAGCTAGAAAGTGGGGGGTGGGAATCACTACTCTATCCTCATTAAAGTATGAATACTGAATGTGCAAAACCAGTTATTTAATTTTACAAATTTGAATCTATTTGCATCCATTGGGTCCAGGGAAGAACAGTACCAAATAAGACATTTGCCTTGTTGACGAAGCTATGTGCCAATTCTCCCACACGCCTACCTGTGACTGCACATTGGCTCCCACTGGGGAGCTCTGATAAGAAGTCAGTGACTGCAAGTTTATAAATGAATCTCCAGAATTTGTCATCTTAAAAGAGCCAGAGGAACCTGAAAAAAGCAAGAATAAAATTTAGCCAAATGCAGAGAAACTGTGTGGCTCTTTCTTCAAAAGCAGAAATATTATGTTCTCAAGTTTGAAGAAAAACTACAAAAAATAGATACATACAAAAAAGGCAACTTTCAAACACTGCCAAAAGATACCCAGGGCAAGTATACCCTTCAGAAAGTGACTAAAGGTTAAATAAGAGAAACAAACTGATACAAGTACTGTCTTTATTGGCAAAAGACAAGCCATCTGGGTCCATGATAATACTTACCAAACAGGAGAGTGTGTAAGGATACACCATTATAAAGAAGGCATGATACAGCGATTACTAAAACATGGGCTGCATTTGAGATTTTCAGAGGTATTTAGGCATCTAAAGATGTAGACAGGTGCCTGGTAGGATTTTCAGACGCATCCAGGTACCAAACTTGCCACTGAAATCAATGGGAGTTCAGCATCAGGATGCTTGTGAAAATCCCAATAGGCCACTTATCTGCATCTTTAGTTACCTAAATACCTTTCACAATCTGGCCCCGTCTACAACCTAGAACTCAAATTAAGTAATTAAGTTAATAGGTATTCAAAACAAAACTCCAATTAACATGAACAGAGATTAAAAGGCCAATCCTTGGGTCTGGCTAAGCAGCATACAAGACCCAAGCGTGGAGGTAAGAGGTAGAAAGATGGTTTTATGCATGTTTCTGAGACTGAGCCTCAAATGCTTTCTGCACTCATCCCCAGTGCAGAGCAGCCATGCCAACAGCAGCATTCCCCTAAGAATCATTCTGCTAGCTAGGGATTGCTGGCATGCAAGCCACCATGTCCCCTCCCCCATGGCTTCATGCCCCCTGGGAATTCCCTATGGGCAGCTTCCAATGGGGGGGGGGGGGAAGAGCGCGCCAAGGATCTGGTCCCAAAGATATAACACATGGATGGGAAGAATGATACACACACCTGGGTCGATGAGATATAATCAGTGTTTAATTTGTGCCAGGGCTGAGCCCCAGCATCTTAAGGCTTGGCAGTTCATAGCTCTAGCACTTATGGCCTTGCCGCATCAGTTATGAATGTAAAAAATAATAATAATAATTTTTACTTGAGCCCTGGCACCTCTTTCACTACAAATTAGGCTCTGCATATAACCCTCCATAAAACAAACCTCTCAAGTCACATGATAGTGTGACAGCCCTACAAAGGGCATATTTCCATGTAAAGAGGAAAGCGGTAATGTCTTTTTATTTTTAAACCACCAAATTAAACCTCTAACATTACAAAATGGATCTAGTTTTTCCACTCCTCTAGTCACTGTCTAAAAGGTGGTGGTAACTCCCTGATGTAAAACACTTCTTCTGGTTTTTCCTTTGACAATCTTCAGTAAAGCCAAACTAATGTGCACTGCTGATGGGAAGTCTCACGGGTCTACTGAAATTACCCAAGTAAGCAAACAGAATATCCAAGGATAACGGATCACCATCTCACACATTTAACTTAGATTTGATTTATGAAATATTTTGTACTGTAATATCTTAGTAAGCCTTCTGAAGTATAACTTTTAAAGTAATAAATACTTAGTTCTTGGTTAATATCTGTTGGTAATATTACTCCTGGGGGATTCTGCACCACTGCATATGCGCAGAATTAATGTCCCCCACAGAAAAATGCTTTCTGATGGGGAAGCAAAGGGAAGCCACAAGAGTGGTCATGCGACCCTTCCCAGCAGTATGTTTCAGGTGCCCAGGGCAGCCGGCAGAGAGGTAATTCACTGTTGGGCAAGGGGTGGGACTGGGTAAGACTCGGCTGGTGGCTCCTACTCTGTGCTGGGCTCAGCTGCCAGTCCCGGCTGGGCTGAGAAGAGGAAGTCCTCCCCCTGCACGGCATTCAGGGCCATATCAGACCCACCCCTAGATTTCTCCCTCAGCTGTAGGAAGCTCTGCAAACTCTCCCCCACCACCACACTTCCTGCACCCAGCTGCAGGGGGAGGGTGTGACGAAGTGGGACTGTTCTTAATGTTTCCTCTAAATATTGTAGGGGTGCCTCAGTTTCCCCTACGCATTTCTTAAGTCTCTAGGTGGTGGGATAAAGGCCAGTGTGCATAAATGGCCGACACTCTGTCTCCTGGCAACTAATGGCCGGGGCCCTTCCCCCCTGCAAGGTGATAGCTGAAGGTGTTGGAGAACAAAGGAATCAGGTGACTTCCTGGCCCGGAAAAGGACAAAGCCCAGAGGAGATGGGGCTGGAGGGGGGGTCAGTTTGGAGCTAACTGGGGACAAGGAGTGAGGGCAGACGTGGGTGTCTGGCTCACTGCCTCCCAGAATGGACCCGGCCGAGGGGTCCTGTTCTCTGTACCTACAAGCTCTGTTTTAGAGCGTGTTCCTGTCATCTAATAAACCTCTGTTTTACTGGCTGGCTAAGAGTCCTGTCTGACTGCGAAATAGGGGTGCAGGACCCTCTGGCTTCCCCAGGACCCCGCCAGGGCGGACTCACTGTGGGAAGTGCATGGAGGGGCAGAGGATGCTGAATGCTCCAAGCTCAGACCCAGGAAGGTGAAGCCATGTGAGCTTCTTGCCCTGGAGACAGTCTGCTCACAGAGAGGAGACTTCACCAGAGTCCTGACTGGCTTTGTAGGGAGCAGTTCCAGAGCATCACCCAGGGACTGCGAGACAGAGGGATTACTGTACAGGGAGCTGCTCCCACATCCGCCCAACCCCTGTGCATCCAGAGCCCCTCATATCCAGACCCTCCCGCCGAGCCCCACTCCCCCTGCCTGTGGACCACCCCAAATGAGCCACCCGCACCCAGATCCCCACCCTTCCAAGCCCCAACCAGCTGCACCTGGATCCCCACCCCACTGAGCCCCACTCCCCCAGCATCTGGACCCCCCCACTAAGCTCTCCACACTCAGACCTCCCCTGCTGAACTCTGTCCCCCCACACACACGTGGATCCCCCCCACTGAGCCCCAACCACCTTCACCTGAACCCCTCTGCAAAGTCCCATCATCATTTCACCCAGAACTCCCCCGCAACAAGCTCCTGTGCATCCAGATCCCCCCCCCCCCAACACCCAGATCCCCCATTGAGCTGCTTGCACCCAGTGTCCCACACAGACCCCCTCTCAACCCACACCTGGATCCTGCCTTCCCACACCTGATGCACATGGCATGGAGGGGCAGGGCCCTGGGGTGTTTCTGGGGCAGGCCCAGTCCTTGCTCTGTGTCAGGGCTGGGTGCAACCTCACTGCTGAGTCTGTGTCCCTGGGGTGGGGTGGGGTGTGGTGTACAGTGCTCTCCCATCTCTGTGCAGCCAGTGGCATGCTATAGCTTCCACATTTATTTAACAAATAAAATTTGCAGAATTTTAAAATAGTGTGCAGAATTTAATTTTTTGGTGCATAATGCCCTCAGGAGTATAATATGAGGCTTCCCTATAGAACTCGCTATTAATTTTTTCTGAGACAGATAGATGTGGTCAGGGATGCACAAATTATGTGGGACAGATTAGGAAAGTGAGAATTAACAAATTTCAATTGTATCTTTTAATGTCCATATGATTAGTCAGAAGTATCAGTACACACACAGTCTCTCATCCTCTGTGGTGCTCTGACACTGTGCTAGAGAGACTAGGAGGGCCATTTGCAACAAGAATGAGAAGCCTCTGGCTCTGGACTAGAGAGGCTTCTCAAAGCAAGAACACAAGAAATACCTTTTTTAGAGGCAGCTTTTCCCTACTGGGGTTCTTTCTTACCAGAATTTGGTGTTGATGGAGAGTTTGCCTGGTTACCCTGGGCCACCACATTTGTTGCATCCACTGCTGTTTTTGCTGCATAAATGTTAGCCTCTTCCTGGAACTTCCCCATATTTTTTTTGTACCGGATTCTCTTGTTACCAAACCAGTTGGAGACCTAGAAAAACATCCTTGTCAGTACTTGACCAAACTATCATTATCTCCTAGTAGTTACTGAGTCTACCACCAAAGGTAACTTTAAACTAAGGTTAGAGGGAAAAATTTGCCATACAGCTTCTAACAAAATCTAGGATGCATAAAAGCATCTTTCACCATAATAGATGGTAACAATGAGCCATGAGAGTTTAATTGCAAGTCTCCTAGTGACAGACAAGTATTGATATTTTACAAAAAACACACATTATTAAAATAAAAATGCATCTTCACAATGAGAGCAATTTCAAATAAAGCACTGTTTACCTGCGAGACTGTGATGCCACCCTTCTTCGCTAGCTCTTCTTTGGCTTCTTCACTGGGGTAAGGATTACTCAGGTGGGAATAAAAATATTCATTCAGTACTTCTGTTGCCTGTTTGCTGAAGTTACGCCGTTTACGCCTAAAAATACATAAGTTATTCTTGCTTAAAAAAAAAGTTAAAGAACATATCACAGGGATTTGTCTCAACTCCTCTGAAATCTACTCTATATTGTTTCAGCAAATATGCAAGACAGACTTAATAGCTATTAAAGATTGTAATATTAATGATAACTAAGCATACTTCATAACCCACGACATGTGGTGTGTATTTAAAGATATTTATACTAGATCAAGGTTGTAAATGCAAGCATTGTAACTCTTATAATTACTGGCATCAAGCAACAAACACATCAGAAAATGTGGTCAGAGCCAATAGCTGATGCCATTGGGCTGTGCTTGTTTATTACCTTGCATCAAGAAATCGTGAGCGCAAGATCATCACTGCCTCACATGTGCTCTGTTTCAGCTGCATCTGGATAGTGCTGAATTTGCCATGGATTATGTTCACCATGCGCTCAATTTCTTTTGGCGAAATTGGCCTTGTTCTACTCTGTTCTCTGAGAAGATTCATAACATGGGTGGTGAACTCACTGCATGCCTGAAAATAAATTAAACAAAAACACAATAAAGTACCCCTAAAGTTCAGTTTAATTTCCCCAAGTGAATAAATCCAGAATATTTTAATTCACGTTTAGTTTTACTCCTCCATTTGCTCTTAAAATTATTGCAACAAGTATAATCTTTCAGTTAGCTTAGAGATCAGACTAGGTAAATTAATGAATGTCAAAAGTCCTTTCATTTTAGTCTAACATAGTGAGCTGAAAGATTTTTAATTGAATTTGCCATCCTTGCATTCATATGAATAGATTATACTCCCTGTTCTGCACTTACAACCAACAGCAAAGGAAAAATGGTTATTTTTTTTAATTGAGAGGATAAAAACTCTTCCATGCAGAAAGATCACCTGTTCATATTTCTCTAGCTCAGAGTGGTATATCTGTCGGATCTGTGACAGCTTGGCCCTGTAGTCAGAGTGTTCAATGCTATTGTCATTTGGACAGCCACCTGATGTTGCTGCTACAGTCGTAGGTCCTCCTCTTCCTCTTTTCTCGGGCCCGGAGACACCCTCTGCCAGCAACATGTTATCTAGTCTCATTAGTTGAGCATCGGGGGGATCTTCCTCCTGAATACCGCGAATACTTAACACTAGATAAATATAAACAGGGATCAACAAGTTATTTCTGAAGTAGGAAAAAAGTCAGCTTTAACTCCGGTGATTTATATTCTCTTCACAGATTTTAACAGTCATGTCTTCATGTACAAGGAAAAAGGGGACAGTTAATGAAGCTGAAAGATGACAAATTCTAAATTCACAAGATGCTGCTAAGACCAAGAATTTACCAAAATTCAAAGAAAGATTATACATTTATATGTATAACAAGAATATACAGAGTTATAGTAATTAACATTAAAACAATGTTGGAAGGGACTTAAAACCTCATGCTTCAGGTCTTAGGCTAATCTCTAACCATTAGAGGTTAGGTTGAGAACTTCATGGAACAGATAACCCCCCCATTTGCCCCTGCAGGGTTTCACCATCCTCAGAAGCATATGGTGCTGGCTACTGTTGGAGACAGGATACTGGATTGGGTCTGATCCACCATGGCAATTGCTTTATTCCTAGACATGTAACTGAAAAGAATGACACAAAAGTACAAACTTCTACGAAAGTCTGTACAATAGGGATGATTTTTGCCTAGTCTGTTTTATGTCACCAAGTCTGACACCTCTGAATTTCTATTAGAAATCAGACCTAGAGGTATTACTTTGTGAATAATCTAAAACCACCAAAAACAGTCCTATACTTATGTCTGAATTGTTCATAAGTCTCTACTAACTGCAAGAGAGCCAAGTTTTAGAGCTGATTATGAACTTACATGCTTCTACATATGTAGATTGTTTAAACATGTTTATTTAAAAAAAAGCTACTAATGATTTTCTTCTCCCAACTATGTTTTGTCTCAACAGCTGATTGGGGGCAATCTCAATTCTAAATAAGCGCTTGCGGGACAGCTAATTCAATTGAGCAATATACATATGCAAACACTTTTCAATTCTTTCTAATTCAAATTCTATTCTTTGCTTGTTAATTACAATTTTTAGTCTCAAGAGAACAGTAGGTGCTAGACAATTTTTGTTAAGTGACTGAAGGTTGCACAGATTTGATATCCTATAATATTCACACACCAAGGACACTTTTTTTATACAAAGATTCAAGATGAAGGAGATGCCATAATTATGAAGCAACTGGGTAAAGGGACCATCTTTCACTGTAGGCAAGGCCAGGATCTAGATTAACAAGTACACGGACACTTAATATACACAGATTACAAAATACAATATAAATAAAAATCAAGGTTACCTTACAATTAGAAATTCAAAAGCAAACATTCACAATTCTGAAAACGCACATATTACAATAAAAATTAACCTTTAACTTTTGTTGAGTCTCACAATATTTTACAAACCATATAGAAACTATAAGCCATGCAGACAGTGAAAAGACAGACAATATACAATCTTACTATAAACTGCCAATGTAGTCAAACTCTTCTCCAAAGTGCACCTCCCTGAACCCATTCTTTCTACCTTTGCCAGCAAAAAAAAAGTAGAGCAAGGGCATGCACACAGGACCAGGGTGTCAACATAAAACCTTGCTCCATAAGCCTTGCTCCACATAACAGCATTGGCTTTAATCAAAAATAGTTCTCTGATGTCAACTAAACCTCAGTTGCTTAACATTAAAAAAGTTACACAACTCCAGCAAAAGTTGGAAAAAGCTGAAGTACTCAATGCTTTTTTTGCCTTGATCTTCACAGACAAGGTCAGTTCCCAGACTGCTGCACTGGGCAGCATAGTATGGGGAGGAGGTGAGCAGCCCTCAGTGGTGAAAGAACAGGTTAAGGACTATTTAGAAAAGCTGAACATGCACAAGACCAAGGGGCCAGATGCAATGCATCTGAGAGTGCTGTGGGAGTTGGCTGATCATTGCAGAGCCATTGGCGATTAGCTTAGAAAACTCGTGGCGCTCAGGGGAGGTACCAGACGATTGGAAATAGGCAAATATAGTGCCCATCTTTTAAAAAGGGAAGAAGGAGAATTCGGGGAACTACAGACCGGTTAACCTCACCTCAGTCCCTAGAAAAATCATGGAGCAGGTCCTCAAGGAATCCATTTTGAAGCACTTGGGTTGAGGAAGGTGATCAGGAACAGTCAACATGAATTCACCAAGGGTAAGTCATGCCTGATCACCTGATTGCCTTCTATGATGAGATAACTGGCGCTGTGGATATGGGGAAAGCGGTGCATATGATATACCTTGACTTTAGTAAAGCTTTTGATACATTCTCCCACAGTATTCTTGCCAGCAAGTTAAAGAAGTATGGATTGGATGAATGGACTATAAGGTGGACAGAAAGCTGGCTAGATCGTTGGCTCAATGGGTAGTGATCAACAGCTCAATATCTAGTTGGCAGCCGGTAACAAGCGGAGTGCCCCAAGGGTCGGTACTGGGGTCGGTTTTGTTCAACATCTTCATTAATGATCTGGATGATGGGATGGATTGCACTCTCAGCAAGTTCGCAGATGACACTAAGATGGGGGGGGACGAGGTAGATATGCTGGAGGGTAGGGATAAGGTCCAGAGTGACTTAGACAAATTGGAGGATTGGGCCAAAAGAAATCTAATGAGGTTCAAGAAGGAGAAGTGCAGAGTCCTGCACTTAGGACGGAAGAATCCCATGCACCGCTACAGGCTGGGGAGGGACCGATTGGTTAGGTGGCAGTTCTGCAGAAAAGGACCTGGGGATTACAATGGACGAGAAGCTGGATATGAATCAACAGTGTGCCCATGCTGCCAAGAAGGCTAATGGCATATTGGGCTGCATTAGTAGGAGCATTGCCAGCAGATTGAGGGAAGTGATTATTCTCCTCTATTCGGCACTGGTGAGGCCACGTCTGGAGTACTGTATCCTGTTTTGGGCCCCCTACTACAGAAAGGATGTGGACAAATTGGAGAGAGTCCAGCAGAGGGCAACAAAAATTATTATTATAACTATTATCATGACTCATGAGAATAGGCTGAGGGAACTGGACTTATTTTCGTCTGCAGAAGAGAAAAGTGAGGGGGGATTTGATAGCAGGCTTCAACTACCTGAAGGGCGGGTCTAAAGAGGATGGAGCTAGGCTGTTCTCAGTGGTGGCAGAAGACAGAACAAGGAGTAATGGTCTCAAACTGTAGTGTGGGAGGTCTGGGTTGGATATTAGGAAAAACTATTCCACTAGAAGAGTGGTGAAGCACTGGAATGGTTTTCCTAGGGAGGTGGTTGAATCTCCATCCTTAGAGGTTTTTAAGGTCTGGCTTGACAAAGCCTTGGCTGAGATGATTTACTTGGGGTTGGTCCTGCTTTGAGCAGGGGGTTGGACTAGATAACCTCCTGAGGTCTCTTCCAACCCTAATCTTCTCTGATTCTATGAAAAGAAAAAGAAAAAAAATCAACCATCTTCCAACAGCAGGAAGTAGTCCTGAATTCCTTTCAGATCACCTACAGAAAACAGTTCTTAATTTTTGCATATTCTTTGCAAGAAAGGTAATAATTGGAGATATACCAATCTCCTAGAACTGGAAGGGACCTTGAAAGGTCATCGAGTCCAGCCCCCTGCCTTCACTAGCAGGACCAATTCTTGCCCCAGATCCCTAAATGGCCCCCTCAAGGATTGAACTCACAACCCTGGGTTTAGCAGGCCAATGCTCAAACCACTGAGCTATCCCTCCCCCCTTAAGCAAGAGTGTGTGTAACAGACTGATATGGATTACACCATTTCCTCTAGATACAATACTTCCCCTACTACATATTCAGTCTTAAAACAGTGTACCGTATTTATTGAAGGGTTTCAGACACACAATCTTGGGCAACACAGACTGCATTAACTCTAGAGAATGGGCAAAGAGTTTTTTCCACTTTTAAATGGGTTTAAAATGCGTATGTGCATAGTGAAAAACCATTTATGTAGCAAACACTGCCTTGCCACCCATAGCTAGCAGTTCCATGGTCCTCAACTTTGTTTTACTCTCTCACTTTCAACCTAGTAAGTCTGTTCCTCCGACTTCTATAATTCACCGTCCTTGGTGTAAATGGCCTCTCGTTCCAAGATTCAGGCACGGAAAATGGAACAAAACCAGGTCCACAGAAAGAAGAAAATGAAAAGCAAACTGAAAAGATGCTCTCCATTAAAACATGAGTGGGAGATTCTGCTAAAGGAGGATAAGGAAGGGAAACTGTTGCATATGTTTTAATCAGCAGCCATTCAAATTCTTACCAGAAAGTAAAACAAAGGAAAGCATATTTTTTTACTGCAGACTATACACAAAAGCGTTCCTCTAACAGCACCATTACTAGATATTTTTGTAACGTGGAAACAAGAGGGAAAAAATCATTGTTCTTTTAACTGCCAGTTCTCTATTTTCAAATAGTTCTGAACCATGGGTTGGCCATTGGGACTGCAACCACAGGGGCAAGTGAGCCAGAGTTCATTTGCTAACTAATCTTGGCTAAAATTCACATTAAAGTATTTTGATTGGTACATACAAATACAATTAAGAGGAGCAGATATATTTGGGTCTCGCTTGCTATTTGAAAACAATTCTGCCAAACCCTTTTCCATATGTACTATACCGCATATCAGAATCTGCCTCAGTGCTAGAGTCAAGCTCCCAGCTGCAGCTTAATTTTCTGTCACTTGTCTAATTATGGTAATTAGACATTAGTTATCAATTACACATAGGCTCATCTCAAGTCAACTGTTGAAATGCATGTATGAAATGCTTGTAAAGTCTCAAGGGAAGAATTTAGTTGGCTGACTCGAGTAAGTCACAAGTAACTAGAGAGGAGTTAGATAAAATTAACATTTTGTAGGCTACACTTCTATCCTGGTAAGTCAAATGTTTATTTAATGGAACTCTGTCAAGATGATTAAACCTAAGCATTACAACTGAGCTCTCTCTTTTTAAAAACCTACTACACAATATTTATTTTAAACTCCTCCTGGTTTATCTGAAATTCACTTAAATTATACATATAATTGCCCCAAAGATCAGATATTTTAATAGTTAAATAAAGCCATTAAAATTAAACTCCTCAAAGTCAGGCCTTCACTGGGGCAGCTGTCATAGGTGGTCAATTTTTAGGCCTAATACTTTCAACATCCCTCTTCAACTAGTTTAACATTTGAGTTACTTTTGGTATTAATAAAAAATGTCTGATTCATTCAAAGCGATCTATTTGAAGAATTCATAACCAAGAATTTGCAGCACGTAGCAGCCTGTTCAAATCAGTGAGAACAAAAGCTGTATTCATTTATGTAACAAACCTCTAGAGCCAGTAATCATGGAAGAGGATGATTGGATGAACAAAACCATAACCAGGACATCCACTGTACAGGGTGGTATTAAAACCAGCTTGTGGAAGGGTATTTAGATACCACAAGCTGCCTGTAAGTCATTTCAGTTGACACCATCTGGATTTAGTACTGGTTTGCCTTCTACCAAAAAAAGAAAGTGTTTGGAGCAGTAGAAAAGTGAGAAGCTATGGATTCTTTAAACAAATTCAAGCCTATGACAGAGACACAAGAACAATGCCAGGATTTTAGAGTCTGTTAAGAAACAGGTGAATCTCCTCATACTTTTGATTTTTTTCAAATTCAGGCCAATCTCATCCCTACCAACCATCATTTGCCACACCCATCTGTCTGCCCGCAACACAATCTTTGTCTCCTCAAGACACCACCAGCTTCAGGACTTGACAGAAGTAAAGTGGAAGCATTAAAAAACAAACAAACAAAACAAAAACCACCAGTCAATATGCTCCTTCCTCTGCTCCCTCCCCCAAAAAAATCAGGGACATTTGTAGCACAAATGAACCTTTAAAGCCCCCTAAAAAAAAGCTTTTTTCATTGGCATTAAACAATGATTAATTAAAAGCAATGACAATTGATGATGCACTATTTTCTCTGATATAGACAAATCAAAAGCGAAAAGTTTAGCTTGAGCTGCCCCAATCTGATCAATCTCCCAAAGCTAGTAAAGAGAACATGGTAGTCTCTCACAAATATTAGAAAGAAAGAAAGAAAAATCACTAATGTGATCACAAACTTCTAAACTAACATGGGTATCCCACATCATTTCCCCCATATGTTACTGTGTGGATTGGTTCGGTCACTTAAGTTTAGAGGTGGGCTAGCAATGTTTAGCCTTTTGGTAGCCCAGTGGACCACAATGCTAATTAGATCAATTTGTCCATCACTGTATCAATACCTTAATAAGTGATCAACATATCAAACTGGACAAAAAGATCAACATTTTTAAGTTGCAGCTACACTAGTGTGTACTGCATTTTAAAACACTAAGATGTACAATAAACAACATTAATATTATGGGGTTGTGTGTCAAGACTTTATTGAACAAAAGTGGGAGCAGTTGGGTTTTTTCTAGCAGTTGCACTGTACTTTCAAAAGTAATTACCATGTACAGTACCAGAGGATGAGTGAAGAAAAAGAAAATATATAATTCATGGGTTCCTACTTTAGTTTTTGGTACAAACTTGGGACCAAACATAAATTAAGACATTTATTCATTTTGTTTTTTTATCTGTCCAGTAGATAGACAATTCTAAGTAAATGTTCTGCCATTCTGCTTATGTAGTTACCTATCACATATTCAATGTTTTAAGCATGACTCAGACTTGTCCAGGCTTAGTATTATGCCCAAATCTATCTCTATCCATTCATCATATTTATGAATGCTTTTAACAAACACCCTTCAGGATCATAAAGCCTTTTAAACTGGTGCTGTCATATACACTAACACAGTATTATACATTCCCCAGCACAACACCCACTAGATATTCATCAAAATGTAAAATAATTATACTAAGCCAAATGAAATTCCCATCATTTCTAATTAATCCTTAATTAAAATACATCACAACCTAAGGTACTGAAACCTCACTCAATATGCAAATGAAATCATTACAATATATTTACATATCATTAATTAAAGATCTGCAGTTCTGTAATGAACTGTATGAGATCACTGATGCCAAAATAAAAATGATATGCAATTTGTTTAGGCTTGTTTTCCTCTCCAGATTTTCTTCCACGTGGCAACAGAGCAGAAAAGCTAGAGGTAAATACATCTATTGGCTGTACGGCACACAAAAACAGAACCTTGAATGTTAACCCCTCTGAATTTCAAGGCATTAGAAGAAGAGGGATAGGGTGAATTTGAAAATGCCGGTCTTACTGGTACACTTTGTACAGGTGTAAAATGACTACACAAAGCGCAAGGCACTGGGACTCAGAGGGTTGTACAGGTGTTGACTGACTGGAATTTAATAAACAATTCTGATGAGACATGAGGGAATCTATGGAGTAAGAAGATTCCTTTTTAACAGTATTTTTTAAAAATAGAACTGCAGAATAATTAATTGGCTCTCAGCAGGAACTGGGACTAACTAATCAGCACTAAACTGCATGTAGAAAATGTACACATTTTATTTATTTTAAGGCTTGGTGCCTATCGCAATGGCATTTGGAAGCCATACAATTTTTTTTCTTAAATAATCTCCACACACATCACTACAAGCCATCCCTTACTGCTACCAAGAGAGGAAACCCTCATAATCGCATCATTTAACAAATGGGCCTCCCATTGCACCCTGAAGGCCATCAAATCCAAGCTATCACTAGCCACAAGAGGAAGCAAATTCCACAGCCAATGACCCTCTGCTAAGAGCAACAGCCCTCAACCCCCACCTCCACTCTGGAGAGTCCACTTTTCCTCTACTGGTCTCAAGTGTTGTGACAGGACAGAGCTTTCTTAAAAGTCAATATCTGAAGGTCTTGTAGATTCTCCACCACAGAAGAAGAAAATTAATTCAGAAGGAAGACAAGTATGATTCTGAGTGCTAAGGAACAAGACAACAATGTAGGAATTTCAACAAACCCAGCGACAAAGGGAAAACACCCATTTAGCCCCACAGCACTTGCCAAGTTCTATAATGGAATGAAAAAATACAAATTGAATGAACCTATTTGAACAACCAGCATGTTAGAGGAAGGACAAGGTATTGCAGTCAGTGGGAGGGGGAAAAAATGGTATGTGTTATAAATTGCTAAACAAAATACTTATTGATTCTTTGTACTGCAGTCATGCCCAGAAGCCTCAATCAAGATCAGAGGCCCATTTTGCTAGGCACTGTACAAACACATAAGGAGACAGTACCCCTGCCCTAAAGAGCTTGAAACCCAATATACTCAGGTGTTTGCTGCAATCAGTCAGAAAAAGGAAATCCTCAAGGATAATATTTGCTTTTATTTCCATTGATGTACACACCTGGACATTAAAGCTATAAACAGCTTTTATATTTGGACAAGCATAGCTTTCTGGAGTCAAGCATCTGATGTCCATGGCAGCTGAACACCAAGAAAAGAGTCTGCTAGACAGATTTATTTACAACAGGTTTTTAAAATATTCTAAGACAGAATAGTACTTTTGCCAGTTCTCAAAAGAACTAAGTGGGTGTTATTGTGAAGGAGGTTAGTATGGACTTCAGTGGAGCAATGTGTTGTTGTGCTCCTTGAGGGAGCACTGTCTGCCCCCTCATACATTGCTTGGGTTAGATGTACCTTCAGTAAATGTGTGTGGAGTGTGTGTATCTAGGACATACTTGAAAGTGAAATATCTATTTCAGTATATTTTTCCTGGTGAAGTATAGAAATAAAAATGTCATTCTACAAACTACAGTGACTGAATTATTTAATCCAAAAAGAAAAATATAAAAGAAATCTCATAATCCAGAGTTCAAACAGTAGTTTGAGAGAAGGCTAGATTTGGATAAATCAATTTAACTGGCAAAGAAGAATAGTTACTTTTACAAGTATTTTTTTAAAAGCACTTTCTGGGCAAAATTTCTCTACACTTTCCAGCTGGCTGCTCAATGGAGGGGCACATGGCTTATCCTGAGCTATTGTGAGTGACACTGGCACACTAACAAAGGGAATGTGGGAGAGAGGTTTGGGGGGCAAACATGTTTTAAACTGATTCAGAGCTAGAAAGGAAGCCTGTGCGCCTGGGTCACAAAGAAAGCCTAAACCTTATGCTACAGTATGTCCAGGCTTTTATTTGCTTGAAGCCATAACATCTGCTCTCCATAATTTAAATAAGGAACAGACAGGCCATCAGACATTCAAAAACCTATGAGACCAAAACAAATCCAGCGTAGCCAAGGTACTGAAGTCTCTAGTTACAAATATGTTTAAGTCAAATAGAAGTTAAACTTCCAGGTTATAACACAGAGCAAGCAAATCCCAACATGGAAAAACAAATAAAAAGTGTGCTGTAGCGCTTGGATTAGTCACCTTTTAGCTGTCCTAAGATTAGCTCCTGCTCAAAGGAAAAAAACCACATAGGATAAACAGACATAAGAATATAGCATAACAGTTCACAAATTTCTATTCCTATAAAATTTTCCTACAACAAAAGAAAATTGCTGCCATGAGAACTCAAAATATGTCAACTATAACATTCTCTTAACACAAAAGTGAGAGTGTGTTGCATTTCATTTAGTATCACATACTGTCTTTGATGCTAAGGACATCATTGAAGATAAAACTAGGTGAATTGATATACAAGATAATTACAAGTTATTTTTTCAGTATAGGTTCAGTACCAAGGGCAGTATTAGGATATTAATGTTAAGCAACTTATATCATAAAGAATACATTTTCTACAATTAAACAGGTTCTACAAGTAATTATCCTTTAATATTGCATCCAAATTCAGTAAGCTCAAAAGTTTACACAACAAAGCACAATAAAACATCCCAACATCACTGCCTGGGAGTTTATAGATGAACAATTGATACACTGGGTGGCCAAAATCAAAATCCACTCGCTCCTAACCACCCCATTCCTGCTCACAAAGAAAATAAGTCTCATAATCCACCTGTCAACTCAGTTTCCTGCTGCTTTTGTCTTCTTTCCCCATTTATCTGCTGCTTTTCCTCACAGCCTCTCTTTTCTGTGGTCTAGTTCATTTTCCAGTGTTAATCTCCTAGTCCCTCCACAGTTTTGGGACCATCTTCTTTCAAGAAATAGCATGATATGGGCATTCTATTAAAGACATTCTGGTTGTCACCCCTTTGTGTCTACACATGTCTACTCAGAGATTATAATTGTAATGTTTACATTTTATTTTGTTTTTCAAATCAAAAAGCAATGAGCAGTAATATTTCCTTCAAATCATGGCACAGCCTACATTGTAGGAAGCAAGCTACAAATAATCTCCAACCTACAGAAGCACAATGGGCCAGGAAATCACCATTAAAGCCTTAAGCTGTAAAAATCATTCACTCAGCAAAGACCTATTTCAATTGCACTTGACCCAGGAGCTGTTCATTTCTGATACCCAACTTTCCAAAAAATCATTGAAAAATTCCAACAACACACCTGTTTTTTCCTTGATCTCACACAGCACGCTGAAAAGAGCTGGTTTCATTCTGTGGCAATTCAAGGCATGTTTTCTGAAAAGGAGAGAAAGAAAAGATGAATGCTGAGTGGAAGGGGAAAGAGGCAGGAGTGCCAAGGTTTATAAAAAATAGATTCCATGTATTTATAAAAATGAGCAAACGAGAGCATAAGATTAATGTACATTTAGAAGTTCTAGTCACACAGTTCACTCAAGGTCGTCACCAGAAACTCTCTACCAGAATAATTTATAGCCTTGAAATACTCAATTGCTTATAGTTGGCAGAAGCAAAACAGAAGTTAAACTCTACCAAAAGTATATTTTATATGATGTCAACAAATGGCTGCTTTCTGAATTAGTATTCTTCCAATTGCTCTAACAAAGCAGTCCATCTAAAATATGAGAAAGATCCACATTTTTACATTATACAGATTCTGAACATTAAAAACAAAACAGAACTCAATTACCATTGATCAAATCAAATATTGTTCCTTTTAGTTTAATCAAACTCAAAACAAGTATCAGTCTCCAAACAAAAGGAGACTGTTCTTCCCCTAGAACAGAAATGGAAGAAATTGCACCCAGAGGACTGTTGGGATCTCTGGGCAAGAGGGATGAAAGGTAGAGATACTTTTTAAGGAGGGGTAGGCCTTAATTGATCAAGAGCAGGCTGGCTGTCTAAGGGACACCTCTGTGCAAGCAGGAGGACCTAGTGCCAGAAGCCACATCATATGTAACTAATTATACATTCATAATGTGGAATACCATACAGAATGTGTCTGACTGCATCCTTAGTATGAAATCATAGCATACATTAACTGCTTCTTTGGAGCGGTTATGTTTGTTATGAATATATTAAAAGCAGCATTTGCATATTATGAGCTACACCTCACCTTGATGCACCCATGTAATTCTATCAAAGAAAGGGATTTACAATAGAAACTCTGACACAGCTGTAGCTGGAGGGGCACTCAAGCCCCACTAGAATGTCCATCTACTTTTCCAAACAACCTAAAGTACATTCTCCTTTGACAGAAGCCACTTGATGCTTCCAGTGTTTGAGACAGATACCACCGCATTTTTTGTCCTTGTTTTTCCAAACAGAAATTATGGGAAGGGGAAAAAGATTAATAAGTATGTTACACTTGTTTGTGGAAAGAGAGAATACATTAAATTACATCACTGTTTACTCATGGCCAATGTCCACTTTATTTCAATGTACCCTCTAAATAAATCTAAGTTATCACTCCAGAAATATTTCTTATTTTGTAGTTCAGTAATGCCCAAGAGGCACTGTAGATGCAGTAGCTGCCTCAAATAGCTTACAATTGAACATGACAAAACAGGTGAAGGGTAGGATAGACAGATATAAAATACAAACTAAGTAATCAGGGAGATGACAGGCAAATGTCTTGTTAGTACAGTTTTTTGTTGGTAGGGTATTCTTTTAAATGAGAAAGTATTTTTTTTTGTATGCAATGGAAATTGATTTATGCACATCTCTATATAAATAAACTTTGTTTTAGAGAATGCTGCTAATAGTTTAAGACGACAAAGTCAACTTAAAAAAAAATCACTTCTATCAAAAAAGTTTTTAATCTACTATTCAAAGCAGCCACTGCATGATTTGTTTTTCCTGTCAATTACAAGTAATTTTATTCCTGTTTGACAGAACCCACATAAACATTCATTGTTTCCCCTGCATAGTCAGTTTTCCCAGTCTGTGTGGGTCATTCAAAAACAAAGGGAACATTTTAGAAAGCAGAACATGTGAATATAAATCCACAAAAATTGATAAGAAACTGAGTGGCAAGTGTAGTATCCAAAACTCCCCCCCACCCTCCAGTTAAAAACTACTACTTAAACAACAGTCATGGTATCCTGCAAAAGTTAACTATTTTCACAATGTGTTACTACATTTGGAACCAATCTTGTGTACATCAACAAGGGGGGAGGGGGTAATGTTAGCAAGTTTCACACTTTCAAGTGATTACTATAAAGAGTGAAAAAATATGAAAGAACTTTGTAATCCTCTATTTTTACCTATGCACACACTCTTTGTACCCCTGTATATCATAAGAAGTTTGAGATAGAAACTACAAAAGGAGTTCTCAAACACCCTGATGAGATATACTCTGCATCAGTAAAAATACAGTTTTCCTAATACCAAAATATACAAGAATGCTGAAATTAATTCCTTTGCCCTTTTTTCACATCCACAGCAAGTAATATCTGCTTTTCTCCCTAGCAATGGTAAAGCTCTTTCCATCACAATCTCAGTTGGTCTCTCCTCTAGTAACAGAAGGCATTACATTTTATTTCAGTCTCATTCAGAAGCCTTAAAAATAAGCTTGGCCAAGTGTTCTTATAGGCTCTGGTACCTTCATATTTCCCCCCCCCCCCGACATTTGCGGAGGGATCTTCATACACAGCTGAATACTTAAGCTATTTGAAAAATCTTATATACCATACTACTTCACTGAAGAGATACCAGAGCTGATGCCATTGCTGTATCTCTCACCCAAAAAGTGATGCCATATTCTCAATTACAGCCAGACATGTAGCTGCAATTGCAAACTATGAACAATCCTCACGAAGTTTGTTAGAATATCGCTCTGGAACAGGATACTAAAAAAATTTACATTTCTCTGGGGGAGATTTTTAAAGGCACAAATGGCAATTAGGCACCTGACTTCCACTGGAAGTTGGGAGTTAGGTACTTGCCATTTGTGCCTTTAAAAATTCCCTCTACCACCACCTCCTTTGATGACAACCCCTTATGTAATTTTTAAATTATTATTTAATTAAAGGTTTCAGAGTAGCAGCCGTGTTAGTCTGTATCCGCAAAAAGAACAGGAGTACTTGTGGCACCTTAGAGACTAACACATTTATTTCAGCATAAGCTTTCGTGAGCTACAGCTCACTTCTTCGGATGCATAGAATGGAACACACAGACAGGAGATATTTATACATACATAACACCTTTTCATGTTCTCTGTATGTATAAATATCTCCTGTCTGTGTGTTCCATTCTATGCATCCGAAGAAGTGAGCTGTAGCTCACGAAAGCTTATGCTGAAATAAATGTGTTAGTCTCTAAGGTGCCACAAGTACTCCTGTTCTTTTTATTTAATTAAAGTACATTCAGAGCCAGGAGTAACCCCTTTTCAGAAGCTCTCTTTATTAAATACAGATCATCCTGATATTCCTTACTCAAGCTATGGGTAAGGGCTTAAAAGGGTACTCAATTTCCTTACAATCTCCCATCAATAAGATTTACAACAGGTAGCTGCAAGCCTCCCATAAATATTCAAATACAATACAAGAATTAAGCAAAATATCACAAGTTGAAGTCCACTGACCAGTTTACTTCAATACATGGAACCAAGAAAGGCATAATGCACATTATCAGATATCTAAGCAGATCAATATCTACCCACAGACAAGCAGCCTGAGAACAAAGGCAGCTGAAAAGAAAGCCAAGTGGATTCTATTGTCCTTGCTTGATGACAAACCACCAATTCCAGGCCTTAAAACTCAGCTCCCATAAAATAGGGCTAAAAAAGCTGATTTTCACACTAAATAAGCTAGATGTGTTATAAGTTCTCAGAAACAGGCTGTCCAGATGTCATTACATAGCTAATATGGCCAATATTTATTCTTTTGTAGAATGATAAAGTTGATTAACATTGATATTAAGCAGGTTACTTAATGTAATTTTTGGCAGATTGTTTTAAATAAAACAACTTCTCTTCAGTTTTTAGCTTGCAGTCTAAAATTTAGAATATAAATACTAAAAGTTCTGAAACTCAAGAGGCCCCAGTGAAGTTATGAGGATTTGAAACCCAGTACAGTTCAATATGCAGATTTTTTTAAAATATAGAGTAAAATTAAACTCTAGCAAATAAAACAGCTGGAGCTAAATCATGGCCAAGCCATCTTGCAGATAGATAGATATTCCAGGACACTCTGCCTAACATCCCTGAAGCATCTGTGCTACTGGTTACACTAGATTTAAGGAGGGTTGCTTTGCTTTCTTTACAATGACATATAGGCCTTCTTACCAAGATTCTCCGTTTGCAAGTAGACTGCACAGATGGACCCATTATTCTCTATAATGCAAGAACCTGTGTTGTGCATGCACAATCATCTCATATACAAGGGCACTTCTTATAAAGTTTGAGCCTTCAAAAACTTTGTGCCAAGAAGATCTAACAACATTTTTTTCTAGAGATTTCTGTTTTCTAAAAACACTGAAAATAGCTAAAGCAATATAGCCTACACAAAAAGCACTATGACCCCATAATTAAATTATTGTTTATAGGCAAAACAAAGAAACTTCCTAAGCACTCAACTTTTTCAGCTCTCTTGTAGATGAGTTTTGAAAATCAAACAGAACTGCAGTGCCTTGTGTGACATACACATTAATCTGTGCATGCACTTACTATGAAGTAACTATAAACAGCTTTAATTTTGTGTTGCAGTGACTGGTAAAAAGAGAGAGCATATTAGGGGATGCCTCATTCCACCACCAGTAATGGAAAATATGTAAGGAGCTTGAAATAGTAGCAGCATCCCCTTCAGTATATTTTTTTTTTCATTTCAACATGCATTGTTTTGGCGTAAGAGGAACACAGAAGAGCACCTCTGAAGAGTCCCTCTGACTCAAACTAGTCCAGAATATTGTTTGAAAAACTATAAGGTAGAATAATATCTTTCCTCAGTAAATACAGTCTAGAAAACTCTAATTTTACCACAAAACTCTCTCCTAGGAAGCCCCATCAACATTCTTTTTTTTTTTTTTAAATCAATAACTATTTGGTTAGAACTTATCTTCAGATCATACCAAACATGTTTATGGGCCTGGAGTTTATTTTCAGTAGTTCTGCGTACTTGCATAAATCACTTTCACATGGTTTCCAAAGGTGTAGTTAAAACCCGCTCTACAGTTTCTGAAACAGTACAGATCATGACTTGCCAGTGTCTACATTTACAAGTTAAACCATTTTCAGCACCAGCTCAGCTGCTGACACCAACAGGTAGTTTACCTAGCATAGACAAGGCTTAAATGTCAGGCCAAAGAAACTTCTCAGAGTAAATAAACCTTGGTTTAGGTAATTTATAATGGAAAGTCAGCCAGACTGCTAACCAAAGTCATAAATCACTGTCTGGAATCTGATGCATGAGTATTCATTTGCTAATTTTATAAGCCAGATCTGTTTTATAATCCTCCACTTTCCAAACTACTTCCTCTAGTCTACATACTTTCTACAACCCATACATACCAAGTAAGCAAAACATAATTACAGAAAGCCAATCAGGGGCACAGACACCTCTAGGGTAGAGAAAAGAAACTACAAGATCTTGAATTATGCTGATGTTTTTACATCAGGTTATGTTATTCATTTTATTATTTACATCCCCTCGAGGATCACAAGAGCATACAATATGCACAGAAGAGAATGTAGTCCTCAAGTAGGCTTCTCTCTTTAAACACAAGTACAGTTAGTTCTCACCCAAGTGAGGGGTGATTCAGACATAGTGCTGCCAGGTGCTGTGAAAACTGCTCACACATAGCTCTGCCAAAGCACCTTAGACCTGAAATGTAATACACCTGCCATTCAGTTCCTGTGTGCATGTGCCTCTCCCTACCACACACACACACACCTCTCTGCCAGGGCACTTCAATACTGAGCTGCAATCACAACCTTGCATTTATTCTACTCCTAGGCCAAATTATACAGTAGTTGTGCAACAGACAGAAAAAAAAAACATTTTCACTTGTGACTGGAGCTGTGATATGAACCCCCATCTGCAGTAGTGAAAGGACAATTCATTATTAAGACAGGCTAGCTTTTAAAAAATAATTATAAGAAGCGTTAAACGGTTCACAGTCTGTTATCAACGGGACAAAGGTACAAGATCCTCTCAGTCAATATACAAATCAACTGTTCAACTCCCATACTGAAAGTCTCCACACTCTTATTCTTATTGGGATGGGAAAATAAAGTCTAGTTAAAAATTTCCCCTGAGCAGAACTAGCAAGTAAGAAATTCAAAATTTAGATCCACAGCCTCAAATCCTCCATGTTCTCAGGAACTCAGTAACGTATAACTGTTCATCTCCAGGTCACTTGTGCCACTACAGCTACTGAGTCAAAGGCATTGCCATTTGGTGACTTCATTAAGTAACCTGTGTGAAATGAACTCATAGGTCTCAGCTCTATTCCTAGCAGATAAGTGTCTATACCATAAAAATCTCCACCATCGAACTTCCCATGCCCCAAAAGCAGTCTCAGCAGCAGTCAAAGAACGAGAGGCCAATAAAAAATGGACTGCTGTCATCCATGAGGTGGGGGTCTCTCCTGGGCAGGGATGAGACACACTAACTAAACAGTGCCTGAGGAAAGTTTGCTTTATTGCTGCCTGAACTGTTACCTGCCCTGAGAATGTATAGGGAACTTCAGGAAGAAACCTTTTACCAGCACTAAAGTCCCTTAAATAAACTGTAACCCTATACTGAGGGTTTGCTCCTAAGACATTACCAGGTACCCATAAAATTCACTCTACCGTTTTAAGCGAAGTTCCTCTGTGAAACTAAATCAGGCTGCCTCACGCCTTGCCCAGCGTACAAATTCACAAGCAATACGGGAGATGGAAACAGGCAGGGAAGTTAGTACCCAGGAGCCTGATCACCCGGTGCTCACAGGACACCTAAAGCAGATGCCAGGCACTACCCCACTCTACACTTTAGTGCCACACACTGCCATCCCCTGGAACCAGACTCTGGTTCCCAACGACTCCAGGATTTGGAGACTCTGTCCATATCCTGGTACCCAGCCCCCGGGACTGCCCTACACAGCCCAGGCCCTGATGCCGAAAAGCCCCAGGACTCGAGACCCTTCAGCCCCCAGAGCCTCGAGCTTCAGAGACTCCATCCAGCCTCCAGTGCCCAGGTCCCCTAGTCAGACCCCCCCACCCCCCGTGCGGCCGGCCCCGCGCCCGGACACCCCCCTCCGCCTGGCCGCGGCGCTAGCCGCCCACCCATGAAGCCTCCCCGCAGGCGCTGCTCGGACCCGGATCTCCTGCCCGAAGGGCCGCACCCCGCGTCCCCTGCGGTACCTGGCTTGCGCCTCGTCCAGGCTCTGGTCGGTGATGGCCATGATCTGCTGCAGGATGTCCCCAGTATCCTGGTGCCCGGGGGGCGGCGGCCCAGGCTGGAGCCGATGCGGGGGCGGCGGTGGGGGGGCGGCGGCGGCCGGGTCTCCGGCGGAGGGAGGCGGCGGGATCCCCCCGGGCAGGGAGACCCCCGCACCGTGCGCCGCCGCCAGCAGCCGGGACGGGTCCTCCATGGTGGGGGGGAGGGGAGGCGGCGGGGCTGGGACGGGGGTGGGGAGGGCGCCGGAGCAGCCACTAACGGGCTCCCGGTACGGCCCAAGCGCCTCACACACAACAGGCCCCAGCCCAGCGACTTGCGAACCCCGCCCCCTCCTGCGTGACCACGCCCCGGCGTGACGGGACTCCGCCCCTTCCCTAGCGCGACGCGTCGGGACGCTCGCTTCCATCCTCAACCCAGGCCCCGCCCCGCCCCCTCCTCTTGACTCTGCCCCCGGGCTGGGGAGAGGCCGGGCTCCGAGCACGTACCTACCCAAGGGCGGCTGCCCCTCGCGCCTGGACCAGAGCAAAGTGTGCCCGGGCTGCCCCCAACGGCCATTCCCCAACCGTCACCTCGCGCCTGGCCCGGACCGCCCCAACGGTCATTCCCCAACCGTCACCTCCCGCCTGTCCCGCCCCCTTCCCACTGCCCCCAACGGCCATTCTCCAACTGTCACCTCCCGACTGTCCCAGGGCAAAGTGTGCCTGTGGGCTGCCCTGTGCGAACTGTCCAACTGTCACCTCGCGCCTGCCCCGCACCGCCCCCTTCCCTCTGCTCCCAACGGCCATTCCCCAACCGTCACCTCCCGCCTGTCCCGCCCCCTTCCCACTGCCCCCAATGGCCATTCCCCAACCGTCACCTCCCACCTGCCCTGCACCCTTCCCACTGCCCCCAACGGCCATTCCCCAACCATCACCTCCCGCCTGTCCCGCCCCCTTCCCACTGCCCCCAACGGCCATTCTCCAACTGTCACCTCCCGACTGTCCCAGGGCAA
Organism: Mauremys mutica; assembly: GCF_020497125.1. Taxonomy (NCBI): domain Eukaryota; kingdom Metazoa; phylum Chordata; order Testudines; family Geoemydidae; genus Mauremys; species Mauremys mutica. The sequence continues at coordinate 25,847,498 of NC_059091.1, forward strand.
AGTGTGCCTGTGGGCTGCCCTGTGCGAACTGTCCAACTGTCACCTCGCGCCTGCCCCGCACCGCCCCCTTCCCTCTGCTCCCAATGGCCATTCCCCAACCGTCACCTCCCACCTGTCCCGCACCATCCCCTTCCCACTGCCACCAACGGCCATTCCCCAACCGTCACCTCCCACCTGTCCCGCACTGCCCCCTTCCCACTGCCCCCAACGGCCATTCCCTAACCGTCACCTCCTGCCTGTCCCGCACCGCCCCAACGGTCATTCCCCAACCATCACCTCGCGCCTGTCCCGCCCCCTTCCCACTGCCCCCAACGGCCATTCTCCAACTGTCACCTCCCGACTGTCCCAGGGCAAAGTGTGCCTGTGGGCTGCCCTGTGCGAACTGTCCAACTGTCACCTCGCGCCTGCCCCGCACCGCCCCCTTCCCTCTGCTCCCAATGGCCATTCCCCAACCGTCACCTCCCACCTGTCCCGCACCATCCCCTTCCCACTGCCCCCAACGGCCATTCCCCAACCGTCACCTCCCACCTGTCCCGCACTGCCCCCTTCCCACTGCCCCCAACGGCCATTCCCTAACCGTCACCTCCTGCCTGTACCGCACCGCCCCAACGGACATTCCCCAACCATCACCTCGCGCCTGTCCCGCCCCCTTCCCACTGCCCCCAACGGCCATTCTCCAACTGTCACCTCCCGACTGTCCCAGGGCAAAGTGTGCCTGTGGGCTGCCCTGTGCGAACTGTCCAACTGTCACCTCGCGCCTGCCCCGCACCGCCCCCTTCCCTCTGCCCCCAACGGCCATTCCCCAACCGTCACCTCCCGCCTGTCCCGCCCCCTTCCCACTGCCCCCAATGGCCATTCTCCAACTGTCACCTCCCGACTGTACCAGGGCAAAGTGTGCCTGTGGGCTGCCCTGTGCGAACTGTCCAACTCTCACCTCGCGCCTGCCCCACACCGCCCCCTTCCCTCTGCTCCCAATGGCCATTCCCCAACCGTCACCTCGCGCCTGACCCTCACCGACCTCTTCCCACTGCCCCCAATGGCCATTCCCTAACCGTCACCTCCTGCCCCAACCATCACCTCGCGCCTGTCCCGCCCCCTTCCCACTGCCCCCAACGGCCATTCCCCAACCGTCACCTCGCGCCTGTCCCGCACCGCCCCAACGGTCATTCCCCAACCGTCACCTCCCGCCTGTCCCGCCCCCTTCCCACTGCCCCCAACGGCCATTCTCCAACTGTCACCTCCCGACTGTCCCAGGGCAAAGTGTGCCTGTGGGCTGCCCTGTGCGAACTGTCCAACTGTCACTTCGCGCCTGCCCCGCACCGCCCCCTTCCCTCTGCTCCCAACGGCCATTCCCCAACCGTCACCTCCCGCCTGTCCCGCCCCCTTCCCACTGCCCCCAATGGCCATTCCCCAACCGTCACCTCCCGCCTGTCCTGCACCATCCCCTTCCCACTGCCCCCAACGGCCATTCTCCAACTGTCACCTCCCGCCTGTCCCGCCCCCTTCCCACTGCCCCCAATGGCCATTCCCCAACCGTCACCTCCCACCTGTCCCGCACTGCCCCCTTCCCACTGACCCCAACGGCCATTCCCTAACTGTCACCTCCTGCCCCAACCATCACCTCGCGCCTGTCCCGCCCCCTTCCCACTGCCCCCAACGGCCATTCTCCAACTGTCACCTCCCGACTGTCCCAGGGCAAAGTGTGCCTGTGGGCTGCCCTGTGCGAACTGTCCAACTGTCACCTCACGCCTGCCCCGTACCGCCCCCTTCCCTCTGCTCCCAATGGCCATTCCCCAACTGTCACCTCCCACCTGTCCCGCACCATCCCCTTCCCACTGCCCCCAACGGCCATTCCCCAACCGTCACCTCCCACCTGTCCCGCCCCCTTCCCACTGCCCCCAACGGCCATTCTCCAACTGTCACCTCCCGACTGTCCCAGGGCAAAGTGTGCCTGTGGGCTGCCCTGTGCGAACTGTCCAACTGTCACCTCGCGCATGCCCCGCACCGCCCCCTTCCCTCTGCTCCCAATGGCCATTCCCCAACCGTCACCTCGTGCCTGACCCGCACCGACCTCTTCCCACTGCCCCCAATGGCCATTCCCCAACCGTCACCTCGCACCTGCCCCGCACCGCCCCCTTCCCACTGCCCCCAATGGCCATTCCCCAACCGTCACCTCGTGCCTGACCCGCACCGACCTCTTCCCACTGCCCCCAATGGCCATTCCCCAACCGTCACCTCGCACCTGACCCGCACCGACCTCTTCCCACTGCCCCCAATGGCCATTCTCCAACCGTCACCTCCCACCTGTCCCGCACTGCCCCCTTCCCACTGCCCCCAACGGCCATTCCCTAACCGTCACCTCCTGCCCCAACCATCACCTCGCGCCTGTCCCGCCCCCTTCCCACTGCCCCCAACGGCCATTCTCCAACTGTCACCTCCCGACTGTCCCAGGGCAAAGTGTGCCTGTGGGCTGCCCTGTGCGAACAGTCCAACTGTCACCTCGCGCCTGCCCCGCACCGCCCCCTTCCCTCTGCTCCCAATGGCCATTCCCCAACCGTCACCTCGTGCCTGACCCGCACCGACCTCTTCCCACTGCCCCCAATGGCCATTCTCCAACCGTCGCCTCGCACCTGCCCCACACCGCCCCCTTCCCACTGCCCCCAACGGCCATTCTCCAACTGTCACCTCGCGCCTGCCCCGCACCGCCCCCTTCCCACTGCCCCCAACAGCCATTCTCCAACCGTCGCCTCGCACCTGCCCCTCACCGCCCCCTTCCCACTGCCCCCAACAGCCATTCTCCAACCGTCACCTCGCGCCTGCCCCCAATGGCCATTCCCCAACTGTCACTTCCTGACTGCCCCACACCGCCCCCTTCTCACTGCCCCCTGCAGATTGCCCCCAACAGCCATTCTCCAACCGTCACATCCCAACTGCCCCAGGGCAATGCCTGCCTCTGAGATCTGCAGTGCAGACTGTCCAGCTGTCACCTCCAAACTGCCCCCAACGGCCATTCTCCAACTGCCACCGCCCGACTGCCCCCTTCAAACTGCCCCTCACAGCCCCCTCCCACTGCCCCCAATGGCCATTCTCCAATTGCCACCTCCTGACTGTCCCCTTCAAACTATCCCCCACTATCATCTCCTAACTGCCCCCACAGCCATTTTCCAATTGTCACCTCCCATCTGCCCTGAAACTGCCCCCATCTGTCACATTCCAACTGCCCCCACTGGCCATTCCCCAACTGTCACCTTCTGACTGCCCCCAATTAAATGCCTCCAACTGTCACCTCCCAAGTAACTGCTCCAAATCCAACTGCCAATGGCCAGGCTCACCGATCACATCTCAGCTGTTCCATTTCAAACTGCCCCCAACCAACCATGCCCAATTGTTCTACTGCAAACTGCCCACCTGCCATACCCAACTGTCACCATTCAAACTGCCCTAAGTGCCACAGAACCTCCTGATACCACATTCCATTTCCTCTCCTGGGAAAGAGGCATCACCCTCCCACACTCTGGTCACACTCCAAATAGCCCCAGACAGTGTCACTCCATGTCCCTCTGATCCTCATCATGGGAATTCAGCCACGTCAGCACAACCAGATTGGACTACCAGCATGCCAGCATTTGCCTGCTATAGGAGCCCAGGATCATCCCAGTCCCTGCTGCCACTCTCAACTACTCCAGTGCAAATTGCCCTTCCCATTGCCATCATCGGTTGGCAGTGTACCTGACCACCAGTGGATTAATCCATAAGGTCAGGGGTGGCTCTAGGCATTTTGCCACCCCAAGCATGGCAGGCAGGCTGCCTTTGGCAGCATGCCTGCAGAGGATCCTGTGGTCCCGCTGCTTCGGCGGCCCTCCCGCAGGCATTGGAGGGTCCTGTGGTCCTGCGGACCCTCCACAGGCATGCCGCCGAAGGCAGCCTGCCTGCCGCCCTCATGGCGACTGGCAGAGCGCCCCCAGTGGCTTGCCGCCCCAAGCAAGCGCTTGGCGTGCTGGTGCCTAGAGCTGCCCCTGCATAAGGTGCTGAGCATCCTTGATTCTCATTAACTTCACTCTGAGATGAGGCCACTCTGGACCTTGCAAGAGCAGGCTCTGTGTCAGGCAGAGTAATGCTGGTGCTGTGGTTAACCATTCTTATATCTGTATCCATATTTATATGGGCAGGCCTGCAGGTGTGAGCTCCTTCCAGGAAGAGAACAGGTTCTCCAATTAGAAATGCTCTGATCTGATTAATTGCTCTAGAAAGACAATGAAAACAGGTGAATCATCAGTTATCTGAGAGGCATAGAGTCTACTCTCTGCTAAATGTACTACTATCATTCTCAGACAATTGGTGTAAAGCAGAATTCTGTATTGATTGACAGCTTAATGATCCCAACTCTCCTCTCATTTACCTTGATGTAAAACAGGAATAATTCCATTAAAGAAACCCGGAAACCCAATAGAATTCCATTAAAGAAAATGGAGTTTAATTAGTATAAAACCCATGTACATGAGATGCAGGCTATATAGTTCTACTTCATTAATTAAAATCACTACTAGCTGCCCAGCTGCAATGATTCATTCTCTCCAACTCATGGAAAGTCTTCACTTGAACTGATTTACTCCACCCAGCTGGAGCTCATCAAAGCAGCTAAATTGGGAGTCCTCTGAAACATCAACAATACTGATCCATCTCATAGGCATGGCTGGAAAGCCGCTTAATCATCAAATGCCGTTGTAGCATCCCACCCAAAGGGGGGAAAAAACAATGTGTCAATTTAATTATAAAGTAATAAGTAATAACAATAACTAACAACATTTAGCTCTTATAGTGTTCTTTTTATCCACAGAGCTCATTAGAGGTGCTTTCTTTAAGCCAAAGTACGGAAGCTAAGGTTATTGCTATCAGTGGCTACCAGAACAGATATGCTCCTGGGTTACTCTGGTGGCAGCTCTGTCCAAAGGAGTAGGATGCTTTATTCAATCTGTACATGGTGAGAAGAGTGCGACTTTTCTCTCAAAGATGGATCTTGCCACAGTTACCGATGCTTTTGTCACTTTGAAAATATGATCTAATGCATTGTACATTAAATTAATAGGCAGTGGGTTTAAAACAAACTAAAGGAAGTGTTTTTTCACACAATGTACAGTCAACCTGTGGAACTCCTTGCCAGAGGATATTGTGAAGGCCAAGACTATAACAGGGTTCAAAAAAGAACTAGAAAAGATCATGGAGGGTACGTCCATCAATGGCTATTAGCCAAGATGGACAGAGATGGTGTCCCTAGCCTCTGTTTGCCAGAAGTTAGGAATGGGTGACAGGGGATGGGTCACTTGATGATTCCCTGTTCTGTTCATTCCCTCTGGGTCACCTGGCATTGGCCACTGTCAGAAGACAGTATACTGGTCTAGGTGGACCTTTGGTCTGACCCTGTTTGGCCACTCTTATGTTCTAAGTACATGATCTACACCTTAGACATATTGGAAACCAGAACTAATGCAGATTGCTGCTTTTTAAGCTGTGAATCTTGCAGAGAGCACCTCACACACATGCTCTGTAATCGAAACGGGAGGTGAAATTCACTTCTGTGCAGAAAACAAATCCAAGGACTATACACCACAATGCATGGCCATCTTGATAAATGCTTTGCAGATGTTTCTTTTAAAACACCTAAAGCTAAGGACAGGTGCAAAATGGTTTTCAAAATAACAGAACAATCCAGATTTAAAGCACATGCCACATATTTAGAATTCATTAAAGTTGAATCCCAAGCACGAGTGTCAGTCATCTTCCCTGTAGCTTGATTCCTCACCTCTCAGGCAATGATAATTTAATGCTGCAATGTAGTCATTTCATGGTGATTCCAAATCTTTAAATAACATCTGTTTTACACATATTAAAACAAGTATTCAGATTCCAAAGCAGGGACCTAATGGTCATGGTCCTGCTCTATCATACAAGACCCAGGCTTGATGCCTCCCTCAAACTTCTGGTGCCCAGGTCTAGTCACCCTGTTCTGCACCATTTAGTAGTGTCAGCATCTCTGGCTGTTCAGCAAAACATTTCCCATTTTGTTCCTAGACAATTATCATATTCAAGATGACAAACAGTGAATATGCTGAGAAATGATATGGGGCTTCCCCTCTGGGGATTTTCTGTACAGAGTAAGTGCTGCATATGGGCAATTGTTCAGCTGATGGAATTGTGCTGTGTCAACATGAAATTGCATTTTCCCTTTCTGTAGCAACTCACAAGAGTCTACGAGCAAAAACTTTATTAGAAATGACAAGCCCAGTAATTTGTAGACCCTTCCTGTCATCCTGTTGAAAGACCTGAGCTCAGTCCTGCCTGCTTGTTTGTAGCTTTAGCAGTTCAACAACAGTGACATTGTTTTAGTCTTGCACAAGCCTCCTAGTCCAGGACTTTTTATTGTCAAAGGGAAGTCTTGTTAACCAGGATGAAAATGGATTTTGTGCAATGAGTGCCTTGTTGCCATTTATTTTTACGAGTGACTCTAGCTATTGATACTACATGAGGCTCAGCCTCTTTCACAAACTGTAGCTGTAGAAAACCAAAATAATTTGTGATACCTGTTCTATCCACCTTTGACACCATTTAGTAATCAGAAAAGCAATTTTGCTTCTGTTGACATCACATTTTCCCACTGATTTCAGTGGAAGCAGGACAGGAACCCCTGTTCCATTTAGCAATGCTTTGGGGTGAATTACCTGATTTATAGACAAGGTGGGTGAGGTAATATCTTTTATTGGACCAACTTCTGTTGGTCAGAGAGAGAAAAACTTTACAGCTACACAGAGCTCTTCTTTGGGTTTGGCAAAGATAGTGTCAGGCCTGGTCTACACTACGTGTTTAAACCGGTTTTAGGAGCATTAAACCGATTTAACGCCACACCCATCCACACTAAAAGGCCCTTTATATCGGTATAAAGGGCTCTTTAAACCAGTTTCTGTACTCCTCCCTAACGAGAGGAGTAGTGCTAATATTGGTATTACCATATCGGATTAGGGTTAGTGTGGCCGCAGATCGACGGTATTGGCCTCCGGGCGGTATCCCACAGTGCACCACTGACCTCTCTGGACAGCAATCTGAACTCGGATGCAGTGGCCAGGTAGACAGGAAAAGCCCCACAAACTTTTGAATATTTCCTGTTTGCCCAGCGTGGAGCTCCGATCAGCACGTGTGGCGATGCAGTTAAAAATCAAAATAAAGAAAGAGCTCCCGCATGGACCATGCAGACGTGATCGCTGTAAGGGCAGGCAAATCTGTTCTATCAGCGCTCCGTTACAGAAGATGAATTAAAAAACATTTTTAAAAAATCTCCAGACAGACGCCATAGCAGGGACTCAGCGCACTGCTGCGTGACAAGCGTAACGGAAAGCCAAGGAATCAAATGGACGCTCATGGACTGGAGGACTCAAGCTATCCCACAGTTCCTGCAGTCTCTCTGAAAAGCATTTGCATTCTTGGCTGAGCTCCAAATGCTTCTAGGGTCAAACACAGTGTCCGCGGTGGGTCAGGGCATAGCTCGGCAATTTACGCACCCCCCCACCCACCCCCAGAAGTGAAAGGGAAAACAATCCTCTCTTGACTCTTTTACATGTCACCCTATCTTTACTGAATGCTGCAGATAGACGCGATGCTGCAGCACTGAACACCAACGTCCTTGCTCCCCCCCCCCGCCATGGGTGGCTGATGGTGCAAAACGACTGGTACCCGTTCTCATCATCAGCCTATTGGCACATGGGGCAGTGCAAAAGGGCTGGTAACCATGCTGACTAGTATCTGTTAGGTCGATCAAGGGCACCTGGCCCTAATTTTTCCTGGTAGATGGTGCAGTATGGCTGATAACCATCGTCATCATAGCAACAGGGGGCTGAGCTCTGTCAGCCCCCACCATTCAAGTGTAAAAAAAAGATTCAATTGCCCCTGGACTAGCAGAGGGATGCTGGGCTCCTCTCCTCCACACGCCTTACTGTCCTGTCTGGACTATCATAGCAGCTGGAGGCTGCCTTCCACTCATTTCTCACTAACAAGTCAGTGTGTCTTATTCCTGTATTCTTTATTACTTCATCACACAAGTGGGGGGACAATGCTACGGCAGCCCAGGAAGGCTGGGGGAAGAACGGAATCAACAGGTGGGGTTGTTGCAGGAGCAACCCCTGTGAATAGCATACAGCTCATAATTTCTGCAGGATCTGACACAGAGCAGCTGTGCTCTCTGATACAGTGGTTCTCTAGTACACTTGCCCATATTCTAGGCAGGACTGATTCTATTTTTAGATACCAAAAAGGAGGGATTGACTCAGGGAGTCATTCCCAATTTTGGCTTTTACGCCCCTGACTAAGAGCAGCCAGGGGCACTTATGACAGCAGCAAATGGTGCAAAACGACTGGTAGCCATGATCATCTTTTTACCAATTTATGGATTGGTAGATGGTGCAGTATGGCTGGTAACCATCTCTGCTGTCATGCAAAAACAAAAGCATGCTGCTGTGTAGCGCTGCTGAATCACCTTTGTCAGCAGCATCTAGTACACATACGGTGACAGTCACAAAAGGCAAAACAGGCTCCATGATTGCCATGCTATGGCATCTGCCAGGGCAATCCAGGGAAAAAAGGCGCGAAATGCTTGTCTGCCGTTGCTTTCCCAGAGGAAGGAGTGACTGATGACATTTACCCAGAACCACCCGCGACAATGACAATGATTTTGGCCCCATCAGGCACTGGGATCCCGGAAATTCCAAGGGGCGGGGGAGGCTGCGGGAGCTATGGGATAGCTACAGAATAGCTACCCACAGTGCAATGCTCCAGAAGTCGATGCTAGCCTCGGGCCGTGGACGCACACCACCGATTTAATGTGTTTAGTGTGGCCGCGCGCACTCGATTTTATACAATCTGTTTTACAAAACCGGTTTATGCAAATTCGGAATAGTCCCGTAGTGTAGACGTACCCTCACAGCTGCACCTTTGCAAACCTGAAAAAATGCTCTGTGTAACTTAAAATCTTCTCTCTCTCTCTCTCTCACCAACAGAAGTTGGTCCAATAAAAGATATTACTTCACCCACCTTCTCTCTCTAGTAGCCTGGGACCGACACAGCTACAACAACACTGCAGACATTACTTGATTTATGCAAGTTTATGGTGATGGTTGGGGGTGAGAATGTCTTTTAGTGAGACTTCAACATGCTATCCCCTCTGTATGAGCATGAACCCCTTAATTCCTAAGAGTTCACAAACGGGCATGTTCTGTACATGGTTACAAAGAAGTCTGGAATTAAGGGGCTACAAAAAATCTTGGAGCACTTTTATTAATTGCTCAGTGTCCCTAATCACAATTTCTCTTCCCATGTGATTATTGTTTGGTCCCAGGTAGCTGCTGTCCTCCACCCCAGAGGTGGCTGGGTATCAGTAGAGGAGTGATTCTGGTACATATCAGTTTGGAAAGCCCTTTTCAATGAAAGACCCTGCAGAAATGTGATCTATTCTCATTCATTATTGATTAATTTACATTTCACTCTCTCTATGTGGAAAAGCTTCCTTCTTATCTTATGGTTTCCAGGACTGTTCCGAGCAGTTACATGCAGTGATTTCCCTATCCCCACCCTGAATTTCCCCAACACCCCCCTGCCATGTTTTAGTTACATGCCAATTTAGTGACTATTTGGAAATTTGAATTGAAATTGAAACATTAATACACACTTTAAAAGCATATACAGTGTATGATAAAATACGTGTATCTGAAAAAGCATAATAGGTTTGAAAAGTATGAACATAGACTAGCTTCCTTATACAGCTGTTGTTTTTTATGACAATGCCAGTGCATTTATTTCAGTGATGTTGGCCAACCTAATAATTTCAAATGATTTGTAAGCAAAGGCTAAATGAGCTCTCCCTGACAGCTAGTGATGAGCTGGGGCTGGGGGGAAAAGCTTCAGCGCCAGATTGTATTTACATTCACACCTAATCTACCTAGGTATCCAGCAAACAGAGCTGTGTTGTCCAAGTGATAGATTTTGGCTGGGGTTGGGTTACACATCACTTGAATGCGCGGGGGCAGGGGGGGATGAAATGTTGTTGTTCTTATTGTATGAGTAAAAGGCAGTAGAACTGTACTTAGCCTGTGCTGATTGAGGGCACCAAGAGAGAAGGTGGGGACCTGTCCCTCTCCTCTGTTTAAAGACAGAGCTGATTAGGCTCCATAGATAGTCTTTTGTTCTGTTAAGTGACCACTGCAGCTGAAATCACTGATAATCAGGTCTAAGTGCTTAGTCCTGCTGTGGGGACAGTGTTTCTGTGGAAGAGACGGCCCAGACTGCACTAGCAGTGAGGTTCCCCCACTGAGAGCTCAGCTGAAATCACTGAGAGCTGGGTGGAACCTCAAGAGACCAACTCGCAGAGGTCACAGTGGCAGTGGCAGCAGAAGATGACTGCGCAGGGCCATTGGCAACAGAGTGGTGGAGTGAACGGTGGCACAACAAACAACAGTGGCCAGAGTGAACAGTGACCAGCTGGAGGAACGAGCAAAGTGCCTTTTTGCCCCCAACCTGGGAGGTGTACTCACGTGAAAGCATCTCTGAACTCTTGAGTCTCCACTGACCAAGGACAACACCGGTGAGTGGGGTACGGTGGAGGGAAAAGTGAGGGGCACGTTAAATAAACATTTGTTTGTTGGACTATACTTAGTGACTTTGCTCCAGAATGCTAGATTTGTAACTGGGAATGGAAACTTATATAAATATGTTTCCTAGTAGGCCAAGATTTTTAAAATGCATTATTTTGCCAAGGTTGTTATCTCACATCGTTGCTATCTCGAGAGGTCATTATGTTGGGGAGTATCTGTACTAAACATTTTTATTATAATTATTTTTTACATAAGAATGGTCATACTGGGTCAGACCAATGGTCCATATAGCCCAGTATCCTGTCTTCCGACAGTGGTCACGGCCAGGTGCTTCAGAGGGAATGAACAGAACAGGTAATCATCAAGTGATCCATCCCCTGTTGCCCATTCCCAGCTTCTGGCAAACAGGCTAGGGACACTCGGAGCATGGTGTTGCATCCCTCCCCATCCTGGCTAATAGCCACTGAGGGACCTATTCTCCAGGAATTTACCTAGTTCTTTTTTTAATCCTGTTATAGTTTTGGTCTTCACAGCATCCTCTGTCAAAGAGTTCCACAGGTTGACTTTATGTTGTGTGAAGAAGTACTTCCTTTTGTTTTTTTTAAAACCTGCTGTCTATTAATTTCATTGGGTGACTGCTAGTTCTTGTATTATGTGAAGGATTAAATAACATTTTCTTATTCACTTTCTTCACACCAGTCAAGATTTTATAGACCTCTATCATATCCCCCTCCTTGGTTGTCTCTTTTCTAAGCTGAAAATTCCCAGTCATTTTAATCTCTCCTCCTGTTTCATACCCCTAATAATTTTAGTTGCCCATCTCTGTACCTTTTCCAATTCCAATATATATTTTTTGGGATGGGGTGACCAGATCTGCACACAGTATTCAAGTATCAGAGGGGTAGCCGTGTTAGTCTGGATCTGTAAAAACAACAAAGAGTCCTGTGGCACCCACAGAGTCCTGTGAATACCCACGAAAGCTTGTGCATATAGAGGCAATATGATATTTTCTGTCTTATTAACTATCCCTTTCTTAATGATTCCCAACATTCTGTTTGCTTTTTTGACTGCTGCTGCACATTGAATGGATGTTTTCAGAGAACTATCCACAATGACTCCAAGATCTCTTTCTTGAGTGTTAACAGCTAATTCAGACTCCATCATTTTGTATGTATAGTTGAGATTGTTTTCCAATGTGCATTACTTTGCATTTATCAACACTGAATTTCATCTGCCATTTTGTTGCCCAGTCCCCCAGTTTTGTGAGATCCCTTTGTAGCTCTTCACAGTCTGCCTGGGACTTAACTATCTTGAATAGTTTTGTATCATCTGCAAATTTTGCCACCTCACTGTTTACCCATTTTTCCAGATCATTTATGAATATGTTGAACAGTAATGGTCCCAGTACCGACCCCTGAGGGATACCACTATTTATCTCTCTCCATTCTGAAAATTGATAATTTATTCCTATCCTTTGTTACCCATCTTTTAACCAGTTACTGATCCATGAGAGGACTTCCCTCTTATCTTATGATGGCTTATTTTTCAAAAGTCAATTTAAATTAAATACATTTTTTTTTAAATTTATATTTTTTAGAAATCTAGACCTGTTATGTGTTTTGGTGTAATTTGCATTATCCTTATGTTAAATTTGCATTATCCTAACAAAACATTTACTTTATTCGTATCTCTTTTATATGTTGCAGGTCAAAGTGAAAATGAAAAGACCAAAAAAAAACCCCACAATTTTTCCACTCAAAGGCCTCAAAAACTAACCAAGGTGAAGAACACATCAAGAACCAAGAATATATCAACATGTCATCTGAAGATTCAAGTGGTATATCTACATCTGACCACCCCGAAGCACAAATACAGCTACCTACTGAAGAAACAGTGTCTCCAAAACCTAAAGGCAGTTCCCGATCTTTGTCAGTCACAGAGTTCTCATTTATTTAAGTTACAAAAGATGGCTACTGGTGCACCTCTTGCAAAAAAGCTTACGAAAAAGGATAGCTTCCCAATGCTATAACTGGTAAAAGTGGAGGAGCTTGGTTTGTCAAACCGATCAGAAAGCCAATGCTCACAAACTATGTGAAAAGGCTGCAAAACACCAAGCCTCTGGAGTGCATCAGCATGCAGAAAGCCTTATAAGCCCACTTTCAATGCCAATTTTAGAAGTACTTAATGAGGCTGTTAAGAATGCTGGAGAGACAACACAGTTCATGCGAACAAACATGGCTGTGGCATCCTACTTTCTATTTAAGCAAGAGATACCACACACTACAAACTGGAGGCCAATGTTAAGTGCATTGTCACTTGTTCATCCTCAAGTTGAACACTGGTTCCGAACAAGACCAGCAAATGCTCACTATCTTTCTGCAAGAAACTCAACTGACTGGCTAGAAGCATGCGGTGCAACAGTGAAAGACTCAGCAGTTGAAAAAGTGAAGAACTCTCTCACCACATTCAAAAAATTTGCATACATGCCTGATGAATGCACCGATGCAGATGGGCATCAAGTATTAAGTCATTGTGTATGTTATCTTGATGTCAGGGGTAGGCCAGTAGATGCATTTCTAGATGTTCAAGTTATAGAAGACACATCGGCTGCATCTGTGACAACCCACATCTTAGAAGAGTTAAATGCTTGTCAATTGGACCCCAAACAAATGGCTGCTTGTGCATCTGATAGAGCTGCAAGCTTCTCTGGAAGACATGGTGGAATACAAGCTTTTTCAGAGAAAAGTGTAACCCTAATCTCTCCTATACACACTGCAGAGGCCATCTACTCCAACTAGCACTAGCACTGCAGAATCTTCAAAAGACATTACAAAAGCTATAGATTTAATGTCTGTTATATTCTTTTTTCAGCAAGAGTCCAAAAAGACTGAATATCTTGGAAAATATAGAAGAAACACTGAGACTGAACTTAAAATTAGTCCAACTTGGGAAAACCCGCTGGCTTTCTCATGAGTGATCCTTGGCTGTTGTCTTAAAATTACTCCAGCTGTTATTACTGGCTTTGGAAAGTATCTACCAAGATGGGATGGATCTAAGTAGCGAGGCTGGTGCACTACTTTTGCTACTACGTTCAGAGAAGACTATTGCCATTCTCTCTCTCATAAGTCTACTGTTGAAATCACTTGGGTCATTAAACAATGCCATCCAGGCATCTGCTACAACAGTAGTAGATCTTTGTCCAGCAAAAGCAGCTACATTTGGATCAATCAGAGAGCTATCCATTGAAAAAGTACTGGAAGAAGCAAAGACTTCAGTCCAGAAGTTGACTAATGAAGGCATTTATATTGAATCCTTAGGCAAAGACGACAAGAAGTGTTTAAGACAACTGAAAAAGTACACAGACTTGATTCTTAAAAATCTACAACAGTGACTTCTAGATTCTACTCAACCTTTACGTATGGCAATAGTCTTCTCTGAACGTAGTAGCAAAAGTAGTCCACCCGCCTCACTACTTAGATCCATCCCATTTCCTAGGAAGAAATTCCCTATAAATTTAGCTGGATGAAACTAAGAATAAGCTGGTGCATTAATTTATTATGAAGAACCCTGGCACCTGGGTGCAAGTTTCCCCTGACCAAGAAGAACATATGTAAACAAGAAACTTTCTCTGGGGCAGGCACTCAAGCTTAATAGGCTTGTGGGAATTACTGCCCCTTTCATCATGGGCTTCCCATGATGATTTTGCCACCTGAGTTACTCCCTCTTCAATGTCTGTACTTATATGTAGGATGCTACTTAGTCCCAATTCTACAGAGCTTACATGTCTTTTGTCTGTGTTTTGTACAGTGATGTTTTTAGAGAGGAAATAACATCCTTACATCTTACTTATATATCTATCATCATATGACAGGCATGATCACCCAAGGAAGAAGACAGGGAATCACAACTGACCACGTTTTGTTATAGAAAGGAAGGATGTCTAGTGGTTAGGCTCCAGGCTGCATACCTGATGCAGAAAATAAAGCCTTCCACCTATAGAAAGTGGGGAAAACCCTTATCCCATCCCAAATACAGCATTGGCTCTTTCATTTAATCAGAGAGCATCTTATTTTCACTACCATTTACAGACACCCACACTGCCAGAATCAATATATATTGACGGTCAAAATAAGAGTAACACTGCAGTTACGTAGGACAATTATTGTGTCAAGCAAATAGGCTGAGAGGTTTTATCTGTAGAAAACTTCAAGGAACTTGCTGGTATCAGCAAACACAAATATACAGCTGTGAGTTCCCAGAACTCTGCTGGCATCCATGAAATCGTGTTTCCAAGCAGAGCATTACCTTTCTATTAGTATTGGTGCATTTATTGATTGAACTGACTGAAGCTTTAAATCTGCAGGGAACACAATAACCCCAGTAACACTCTCAATCGATCTGATCCTCATATTTACTGGTGTGTGTGTGTGTGTTCTGTGCAGTGCCTGGACCAGAATCTATATTGATGCCTAGAAACAGAAAAGCTTGTTGCTCTCCCCACTCCTTTACACTGTCCTATTTATGATTGATAGGAAGCTTAGGTGCTGATGTCTCTATCCCTAATGCTCTCTGGATCAGACACTGCCTAGTTGATGCCTGTGTTTCAAAACAATACTTCTGCTTACCTGACAACTGTCTATCACTACAACTACTTTATGGAAATTAGAAGGCAGAACTGCAGCACTCTGGCCAAAGTTTTCAAACCAGCATAACTAAAGTTAGACACTTAAATCTGCATTTAAACAATTTCAGAGACATCTATTTAGGTGTCCGAATATAGATTTACAAACCTCCTTTTAGGTATCCAGGTATGAACACTTTGGCCTCTGGTCCTTCAATTTAATTAGTTTTATCAATAAAATCCCTAAAACTATTTTACAAAGTGTTACAGAAAAAACTCCCCCTCAATTGCCCGTCATAGTGCACATTCTGGACTCCATTCCATAGAACCACTTCTCCCTGATCCCATAGCAGGTTATGCCATCCATGGAAGAGGAAGGTAACTG
The DNA here is from genome assembly GCF_020497125.1 of Mauremys mutica. NCBI lineage: Eukaryota > Metazoa > Chordata > Testudines > Geoemydidae > Mauremys > Mauremys mutica. The sequence continues at coordinate 25,863,135 of NC_059091.1, forward strand.
TGTACAGGAAGCAAGGTGATTTTGTTAATAGCCCCGCTCTCCAGTTCCCAGACAATGTCTGATTTTAATGCATAGTATGCTCCAGGTATCATTAAAAGATTGTAACATGCAGGTAAGATGTCAAATGGTATAAATATACTCAGTCCTGCCTCATTGCAAGGGATGACCTCTTGAGATTAATTTCAGCCCTATACTTCTGTGATTCTCTCTCCTCTCCCAGACAGAATCTCTATTTCTACCATATCCTAAGATGGTAATTTTGTTATCTAATTTTGGCCAGTTTTGTAAATATTAACAGCTGATTGCACTTGCAAAGTTTTGGGTGCCAAAAAAGAGGCCAATAATTAAAAGTGTGGCCCATAAAGTCCACCTTTGATGATTTCTATGGCCTTGTCACATGAAAGAAATACTGTTCTACTTAAGTGTTAAAAATTGTGCTTGAGTTAGCTAACACAATGCTGGCCAGGGCTTTGCAGTCAGCATAGACAGAGCGAAGCCACATTTAGCATTATGGTTGAAGCCTGATCCCAGAGGGTTTAACCATGACTAACTTACAATGGTGGACATGATCCATCACTGTGTATACTAACTGCAAATTTGCAATGCCCAAGGTAACAGAAACACCCCTCTGAAGTACACCATCATGGCATGCAGTAGCCCTGTGGATAAGCCAACCTCAGTGCCTCCTTGCATCTATCAGTAGCCATTCACCACCTAAAGTATTAAAAACAAGTGTCCCCTTCTGGGGTCTAATTTACTGAGTTTTTCCAATAGCCAGCTAAGCCCAAACCCTTTTCTCTTAGCTAAGCAACTCCACAGCTCTCCTTCTGGGGCTTATGTTGTGGTTCTCCATGGTCCCTTTATAGTGCCTTCCACTGGGTCCACCAGACTGGCAACAAAGTCAAGAAACAGAACCCTGAACATAAACCTTCATAAGAGTCTTTCCTCCAAGGCTTAGCGGCACGGATACACAGGCAGCCTTTCCTAACTAGTTTCTCCTGAAATCAGGGACACTTGCAGGCAGAAGCCCTCCCTCTTATCTAGCCCAGGGGACTGATTGGATCACATGACCCAGCTGCCACATGAGTCTTCATTTTCCCCACCTGGGGAGGTGAGTTAACTGTGCCACAGGTGGGTCTGAGTCTGAGATTCAACTCCCTTTAAAGGGCCAGCCACCTTGTGAGACCCAATATTTTAACTGACTCCACTTGCTGTAGTTGTAATTTAACACAATACAATTCTGTGACTGTAGTGAGCACAAGGAACAGAAAAACCCCAGTGTTTCCTTAAGTGTTTGTAGGGTGGTACAATTGCAGAAATAAATGTAGTTTTCCCAGTGCTGTTTTTAAAGGCAAAAGAAGGTGCCAAGAGGAATTCTGTCCATTTTGACAGGTTTCAGATGGGTAGCCATGTTAGTCTGTATCAGCAAAAACAACGAGTATCTGTGGCACCTTAGAGACTAACAAATTTATTTTAGGAAGATATATATACACAGTGTGTGTATATATATCTTCCTACTGTATTTTCCACTGCATGCATCCGATGAAGTGGGTTTTAGCCCACAAAAGCTTATGCCCAAATAAATTTGTTAGTCTCTAAGGTTAGACAAGAACTCCTTGTTCTTTTTGTCCATTTTGAGTAGAGTAGGTTAGATTTTTCAGTGTCGCTAGCACGTGAGCATAACTCGAACCTATGGAGATAAAAATAAGTTACTAAAATGGTTTTCCAAGGCCCTGACTAGCTCTTGCTTACTTCCATCCCATGAAAACTTCATGGAAATCTGTCCTTCCTGATGAACTTGTTTTAGCAACATTCTAATTTTATACATGATCTTTCCAGAGACAGAAAAAGTAACTGCTTAAAACACTTCCAGATGCAGATCCTAGGGACTACTTGTTTGGAAAAGCTTTGTGCTAGGAAAGAAAAGATGATGAGGGCAGTGAGAATGAGGAGAATGGAAAAAGGAGAGAGGAAATAAACAGTGAGAGTCTCTGTCCCCATCTGACAAACAGAGGAAGCAAACCCTACACAGAGGGTTTATTCCTTGGCCTGGGGTCATTTCCCAGGCACAGGCAATTCCTCATGAGGAGTCACAAATACATTTTCCTCTAATGCAACATTTAAAAAATGTTCCCCTATGATCCCAGAAAATGGGAGATGTTCCATTGTGAACATCTAATATGGCAGAATTCCTGCGGAGTGGGACAAGCCACCTCCTCCCTTCTGTGCCCTTGTACACACTCCAAACAAGCACGCCACAGCTAGATTTACAAAAGGACTTAGGCACTTGACTGCCATTTTAGAACCAGACCCCATTAGGATTCACAAAACCCTCGCTGCTCAGCTGCCAAGGCACATAAAAAATCATTCAGCACCTATATTTTCCAGTAAAAGCTCCCTCCATGCCTATGTTTCTGCCTCAGACCACAAAAGGCATCCAGATGCCTACACCCCAGAGCGATGCATGAACTGGGGGCAGATAGACATTCCTCTGCCTAACTCGCTTGCAGGACTTGATCTTGTAGGCAAGGTCTGAGCTCCTCTACCGGATTGGGCCCCTGTAAGTGAGCTTACACAAAACCACTGGCTGTGTGATGCCAAGCCCCTGTACACATACTCATGCCACCTCAAGGGTAGTGAAGATGCAGTTTCACAAGCACCGGTGCCATGGCTTAGCCACAGGCCTGTGGACAGCAATTCCGGGCCCCAGGGCAGAGCAGTCAATGGGTCCCCTTGAAAGGGCCATGCCCACCTGGCGACCTTCAAGCCAGGGCCAGATTAACCTTTTCTGGGCCCGGTGACAAACATATTTGTGGGCCCCCATGGGGGTAATGGAACATGGTGTGGGGAGGTCAGTACCCAGGGCAAGGGGCCGGCCAGGGGCAATGGGGCATGGCATGGAGGGGGCGGCCCCACTCTGCCCAGCCCATTGCGAGGGCACTGTTTACAAACTGGCAGCTGCCAGACACACACTGGCCCTCCCAGACCTGTGCTGCCAGCATACCCCTTCCCCTCTGGGGCGGGCCCATGCCGTGCCACACAGCCCCCTCCCCCCCAACACTCCCCAACTCCCTATGCCCAGCCTCCCCCTGATCCACTATACTGTGCTCCACCCATAGCCCCACCACAACTGGCCAGCACCCCAACACACCCAGATCTCCCCCACCCTGCACTACCCAATGTCCTTCCCCACAGCCCCACCACTACAACTACACAGCACTCCACACAGGCCACCCCCACTGCCCAGCACCCCCCCACACACACTGCCTATCACTCCAAAACACACAAACCTCCCCCACTGCCCAGAACTCCCTCCAGAGACCCACTCCGCCATGTCCTGCCCCCCTGCTGCACTCACCAGCCCTGCTGAGCCAGCGCAGAGCAGGGATCCCCCCTCTGAGCACAGTCCTAGGAGGCAGAACAGCTAAAGCTTGGGAACACAGCGCGGTCCCATCCCTGGGGCCCCACCCAGCCCTACTTGCCTGGCGCTGGTGCCCGCGGTGGAAAGGAGGCATTTCCTTGCAGTGGCGGCGCAGGGCAGCCACCGACTTCCCCAGCCTGCCGCTTCTGCAGAGCGGGCCCTGAGGCCCGCCCAGGCCCTTTTAAATCGCCTGGGCCCCTGGGCAATTGCCCCCCTTTGCCCCTCACTGTTGGCAGGCCTGCTTAGCCATGCTGAGTACATATCCACAGTCTTCAGGCAGGTTTGTGCTCAGTGCAGCTAAGCAGTGCCACTGCTGCTCGTGCTACTGCAGCTACACTACTATTTATACTCCTGTTAGCACTCACTGCGCTAGTGCAAGTAACTGTACAAGGGCTGGGAATCACAGCCCTGGCTCATAGCATAGCCATAGCCACGGGCTCTCCTGTCCAAGCTGTTCTACTGTGAATAACTTATGCAGAATCGTTGGTCCAGAGACAGAAAGAGAACAAGCATGAGAATTACTCTGTAATCTGATAGAGCCCTTACATGGGAGGCAGGAGACCCAGAATCCACTATCCCGGGGCCAATGACTTTTTCTTAATTGTTTATCCACAGAGAACAGCTTCAACAGAAGGGACTGAGGGAACCCCACATTCCACTAGCCCGTAGTTAGAGCACTTACCTAAGTAGTGCCAGAGGGCAGTGCAAATCCCTTGGGAGAGGGGGGACATGAACCACACCCCAGGCGAGTCCCCTAATCACCCCAGGTCAGTCCCCTAATCACCAGTCAAGTCATGGGAGGGTCCTCTGCGGTGCGTAATTTGTAATGAAAGAGGTGTCAGGGCTCAAGCAATTCTTTTTTACATTCATAACTGATGCAGCAAGCCCAGAGGTGGTAGAGCTATGAACTGCCAAGCCTAGAAGTGCCAGGCAAGCCCTGGCACAAATTAAGCACTGGTCCTCTGCCTCCTGGGCCCCACCAGCCCATCTGGTCCTGCCTCCACCAAATGCATTCTGTGTTTGCATGGGCTAGAGCCTCCACTACATTTCTATTGTGGGGGTGCTAGCCCACCCTTCCCGGCCACTGCTGAACTTTGGGCCTCAGCTCCCCACCTCCCATTGGCTACCTCAGGGGAGGCACTATCCCCCATGCTAACTTTTGTGAATCGCAGTCTGTAACGGGGTGGCACCCACCCCTTGTGAGCACCCACTGGCCAGGTGTGTCTGCACCTCTCTCAGTCTGTGGTGACCCCTATCAGCAGCTTCTCAAGCGATTTCAGTGACTCAGCCCTCCAGACGAGTGCCACACAGTCTGTAGATAATGCAAACAAAACAAACGCCTGCTAGGGTAGACAGTCCAACAGAAACCTATCACAAGGCCTCTCAGTCTTTAAGCAGTCCCCCAGTCACGGCCTGACGCTTCTAGGCTTGGCAGTATCAAGCCATATCCCCAGGGCTTCCACCTTGGAGGCAATGGTTTCACCCTCTCTGGGCCCTTCTGGTCCCAGACACATGCCGCTGTGGCCCTTTAACGGCTCACTATGCTGCTACGATTCCATGGGCCACTTCCCCAATGCTTCACCCTTACTGTAGGGCTGAAGTCTGGTACTCAGTCCCAGCAGCCAGCAGAGGGACAGTCTAATCACTCCTGTTCTGGATGGAGCTAGCAAGAGCTACTTGCCAATACATGTCAGTAGTATTTACTCTGCATCTTCAGGCAGGTTCTAGCAACTGACCCTACCCTGACTTAGCAGAGGATCCTGCATTCCTAGGCAGAGTCCCAGAACCTTCCATCTATTGCACCATTACAATACAACATTAGGCCCTGATCCTGCAAAGACTTATGCACATGTTTAGCTCTATACACTGGAAGGCATCCCACTGAACTCAACAGGGCAACTACCTCCAGCATGCAAAGTTAAGCACATATGTAACTCTTTTTGGGGGGTTGGGGGGTGTCCTTTTCTACAGCATTTGTCCTACCAGCTGTGGATTGGATCCTGCTCGCAGTTAGACCATTTTAAATCCTGAGTAGTACGGTAAGTGAAGGCAGAATCTGGTTCATCATGTTTACACTTGAAAGGATTTCAGCAAGCTGGAGCTAAGTTTCCCATGTCAAAGGGCTGAGTGTTTACGACCCCGTAGCTGTCAATACTATTCAGTGAGCCCTGGGAATAGTGAGTGATGTGATATAGTGCAAACACCATGGAGGAAGCACCAAATTTTTCCACCTTTTAGTAAAAATTATTAATAAACCAGCTTTTCTCATTCAAAAGATGCCTGTGGGGGAAAGGAGCAGGATTAAAAGATGACAAGAAATTAAATTGTATTGTGAACATTCTTGCTGATGCAGCCAAGGGAGAGCTGTCTGCAGCCCTCTGACAAATCGCCCCACGCATTTCGATAGGAAATGGACAGGGGTATAATTAGCAAGTGAATTCTCTCCTGTCAGCAAAAAAAAAAAGGAAAAAGGAAAAGGAAAGTTAATTTTAAAATTGACGCTAGAACTTTAGAACCTGATTGGCAAGTGTTTTTGCGGAGAGAGAAGCCACGAAGCCATAAATCTGCCATCCGATTCATTCCCCACCTTCAAGTCATGCATTATCTCCAGGAATGGCAGTGGCAAGGGCTGCAGCTTCACTAAATGGTTGCACAGTGATGGGATTAGATCAACTGTCAGGCCAGTGATTGCAGCCTTTGCGATCCAGGGAGATAATATGTTGCACAAAAGTGAGGGGTTCCATCTGGAGAGAGAATTGCACAGTCTCAGAAGGAAATGTAGACCCCCCCGAGCTGTTTCTCAGAGTGTTTTCATAGGGTGTGCCTGTATGTGTGTGTGAGAGAGAGAGAGTGTGTGTGTTGGGGTGTGTGACCCACTCTCCCTGCTGGAAGGAATACTTGGAGCTGTTCAAGTGTCTGTGACTCTCCTATTACTACTACACAAGCTTGAATGTTTCATGGATAGCAGCTAGTTTTCTAAAAGGAGCCTGATTTTACTGATGTTGTTGCACAGACTCAGGTCCAGTGTAATGGAGCTTTATGTAAAATGTGTACAAAACTGTCCTCATGTTACATCACAAAACTAAATATTTGGGAACTGCAAATGATTTTTAATTAATGTCTAATTTCTATTGTGTGCTGTGTGTGTTTGTGTGTACGCCATGCACATGCTCAGGTAGGAGCGATGAGATCATTTGGTGGGTGAAATACAATTGTTTTTTGTCGGAGGGGGTACTGGATTTTGTGTGTGTGAGGTCTTTTATGTGTGGTGGTTACCTCTCCTTTCACTGCAACCCCAAGGAGCATTTTACACACACACACAAGCTCATGCACATTCCATATATGTATATAAGCAATTCAACACACAGTTCCGGGCTAGGAATTACTAAATGGTTGCTGTGTGATTGAAACAGGCAGTAGCCATGAAATTAAGTCTCTAATAAGAGGTGACTCATATTAGCATAATGTTTGGGACCCTCTGCATTAGAATAACACACTGGCTACGTGTGCTGTGTCTCCCCCAGTGGCTGGGGCATACAGAGGATAACAGCCTACTATGGCTACCACTTAATGAAATGACTCCTTTAGCTCACGTGACAAGGTCTGTTCTACAGTGTTGGAGAGCTCACAGTCAAGCCCTGCTCATGACCAATTTACTCCTGAGGGCATTCTGCACCAAAAAAATAAAAATGCTGTACCAAAAATTATGCACACAATATTTCAAAATTCTGCAAGTTTTATTTGTCAATAACAAATGCAGAGGCTCCAGCATGGCAGTGGGGCACATAGGCCACAGGCTGCATGAAGGTGGGAGATCACCCTGCAGCCTCCCCACCCCCGGAACATGGACTCAGTGAGTCTGCACCTGACTCTAACACAGCACAAGGCCTGGGCCTGCCCCAGAAACACCCTGGGGCCCTGCCCCTCTTCCCAGGCACACCAGGTGTGGGGGCAGCCAGGTTCAACCAGGCAGGATCCAAGTGTGGAGGGACTCAGTGTGGGGGGATCCAGGCATGGGGTGAGAGGATTCTGTGTGGGACAATCTGGATGCAGGCAGCTCAGTGGGGAGCCTAGGTGTGTAGGGATCTGGATGCATAGAGGCTTGTTGGGGAGGTTCCAGGTGCAGGGGCAATGGGACTCTGCAGCGGCTTTCAGGTGAAAGTGGTTGGGGCTCAGCAGAGGGGTCTGGGTGTGGGGTGTCTCAACAGGGGGGGTCTGGGTTCTGGGGGCTCAGGCTTATCAGGGTGGGCGTTTGAGTGCAGGGAGCTTAGTGGGGGATGGTCTGGGTGCAGGGGTGGGAGTCCGGAGACATGGGGTCTGGGTGCAGGGGGGTTCTAGATGTAGGGGTTGAGATTCAATGGGATGGGGTTCAGGTAGGGATGGCTAGGGGGGTTCTGGGTGAGGGTCAGGCTTGGCAGGGGTGTCTGTGTATGAGCAGTCCAGATACACAGGGGTTGGGCAGATGGGGGAGCAGCTCCCAGTACAGTGACCCCTCCCCCCGCAGATGAGGAGGAATGGGGGCAGGAAGCAGGGGAGGATGCTGAGCTTCCTGCAGCTGGGGGAGGTTTCTGGGGGTGGGTCTGACACAGCCCCAGCCACTCCTTACAGGTGAAAGGGAAGTCCTGTCCTCTCCTACTTTCAGTCCAGCCGGGACTAGCAGCTGATTCTGGCTCAGAGTAGGAGCCACTGGCTGGGGTCCCAAGCCCTGTGGTGATTTACCTCTCCCGCAGCTGCTCCAAGTGCCTGAAACAATGTACCTGCGCAGCTAGGGAGTGGTGTGTGACTGCTCTTGCAGTGTCCCTTTGCTTCCGTCAGAAAGTCATTTTTCTGTAGGGAAGCAAAGAAATCTGCAGGGATATGAATTCTGCTCACCTGCAGTGGCACAGAATTCCCCCAGGAGTACCAATTATAGCTAATGTACACTAGTGTAATGCATGGTGCCGTTATATGTATCATTGCTTGGCAGCTGGAACGACTACGGAATGGCACTGTAGCGATGAAATTCTCTAACATGAGGGGATGGGCTGATTTGGAGACAGGCTTTTCTGACTAGAGATGTACACCATGCTATTGAGAAAGGCATGGGAGTTGCTGGCACGCCAATATGGGAGTCAGGCCACCTCAGGGCTCGTCCTAGCTCTGCTGCTGACTTGCTTCACAACCCTGTGTTTCAGTATAAGGGGTAATAATTCTTACTTCTCTCACAGAGGCGCGGGAGTGCTTTACACACATCTGTAAAGCGATCCGAACTCCTTAGCCAACAATGCAATGCAGAAATGCAAAGAATGGTTATTAGCTGCTGCCCCGAACAAAGCCACCATTCTCCCAGCACCAAGGAGGAAGATACTTGTTATTTTTATGGATAATACTATAGTATTTCCTCCTAGCTCTGAGCCTGCTGATCCAAGCTTGGTAAATCTGCCCCTCCCTGGGTGTTGCTGAATCCCCATGCGACAGCAGATGAGTGAGTCTGGGAGGGAGGGGAGGTACATGTCACAAAGGCGTAGAACATATTTTGGTCAGTGAAATTACATGGAAACAATGTTAGAATCACAGAAGTCAGGATTCTGTGAGCCTGAGTCACTGCTGCCTTTCTCATCATGTGCTGTCGTAACTGCTGGTTTTAATTTGTTAGGCTTCCTAATGACCAAGGGATGGAGCCGTTATTTCCACTGATGGGCCATGGCTGCTACCTTGCATCTTCACACCAGGGGTTTACTCTCCTGGATAGGTTTTAATTTTCATCTCCGATCACTACCTGTAATCTAAACTAGTTTGCTAGCTATCCTTATCACTGTGGGATTTGAGCACCTCCTTCCCTAGTGCAGGCTGATGCAGGACTATCCAAAACCACTTGCCCTGCCAGTCATGGTCCAGAGCTAATCTGGCAACACCAACCACCCCAGGCTCACCAGGACCGGACCATGAGCAACGACTCACCAGACCAGCAATCTGGCCAGGCTTAGACAGCTGCCAGAGACCTACTGGCGACCATTCATCCAGAGGTGCTCCAGTCCCAGAGTCTCATCTTTGCAGCTCAGTGACTTTTCATGCGAGATCTAGGTGTTGGCCTCTTACTGCTCGCAATTTCCTCACACGGGACCTCATTCCCCGTATTCCTCACTAGGATTAACACTGCCCAACTCCACCAGGGCTGCCAGCTGCCGCCAGGGAGCGCACAGGGCGTGCAGCCTCCCCCAGAGCATGGAAATGCAAAGCACAGGCACGAGTAACAGCCAATAAAGTAGCAGCAGTTCAACAACTGCATTATTCCTCGACTTGCTATCGGTTCCAGAAACATAAAATAACAACTTAATTATCTCGGCCTGTCTCCTTTTTGGCTTCCACGGCAGAATTTTACAAGAAGGCCAGTACAAAGATGACAAGATTTATGGCAGAAGCTGGCAGCTTGGGTGGTGGATAATGTGCTTTTCAGAAAAAAAAATCTATTTAATGGAAAAATAATGAAAAATAGTTTCTTACTGTATCCAAAGAGATGTTTTATGTTCAGATGATGCTTTGCAATAAATGCCTCTGATATTGTTGCTCACACACTCTATGCACATTTGATGCAGATGAAGCCATCAAGAGAACATTTTTTAGGCCTTTTTATGTGTTGGAAATATGAGTATTATTAATATAATAAGGGTTGAGAGTGAGATCAATGGCAGGGAGACAGAGATCAGATCCTCTGCTCTGAGCTTAGGAAGAAGCTGTGTCAGAACCCATCTACACAGCAAAAAAACACTATTACAGAACTGGTGACATAGCTGTGACTCCTGCAGGGACATGTGTAATGCTGCTAAAGCCGTTTGTAAAACACATCTTCAGGGCAAAGGCTAGGAAAGAATCTTATTGAAGAGAAAGCTAAGAGGTGGTGGCTTGATCCATAGACGCCGACTCCTTGGGTGCTCTGGGGCTCAAGCACCCATAGAACAAAAATAGGGGGTGCTCAGCACCCACTAGCCACAGCTGTTTGGCAGGGCCCATCAGCTGTTTGGCAAGCCTCGGGGCTGGCCACTGATTAGCTGTTCGGTGGCTGGTGGAGATGCTCAGGAAAGGGCAGAGAGCAGTGAGTGGGCAAGGGTCTCGGGGAAGGGGAAAGGCAGAGCATGGACAGGAAGAGATGGAGTAAGGGCAGGCCCTTGGGGGATGGGGCAGAGTAGGAGGCAGGGCCTTGGGGCAGAGCAGGGGTACAGCACCGACCAGGAAAAATAATAGCGCCTGTGGCTTGCTCTCAGTCTATCTGTACCAATGCAGGGAGGTGTCTGATGGTAGAAGGCAGACAAAGGCAGAACACGATCCAATGACTGGAAGTTGAAGTTAAACAATTGAAAGCTACATGGATGAGAATGAACCATTGGCACAGCTTACCAAGGGGTGAAATGGCTTCTCCAGCACTTGAAATCTTTAAATCACAATTGGATTTCTTTTCAAATGGCACACTCCAGCTCAGCCAGAAGTTATGGGCTCGATGCAGCAATTACTGGGTGGAATTCAGGGGTCTGTGTTATGGAGGATGTCAGACTAGATGATCATAATGGACCCTTCTGGCCTTAAATCCTATGAAATTATGAAAATCCTGCATGCTTGATGAGGGGTGGCAAAGGCAGCTCATTCATCATTCACTCACCCAGTGTTTAAAACCATTGTCCTGCTGGTGCAGGATGGAGTCACCCAAGCTCTGCTTCTTTGTTAGAAAGCCTGGCCAATTCCTGAGAGAACCAGGGCCTTGAGTACACTTTGCTATGACAGCAGTGTCTGCAACAGACGTTTTGCCTAAAATTTCTCCAGGCTGCAGCTGCACAATTGGTAGCAATGGTGTCAGTGCTTTAACTATCATGTGACATAACCTAGCTAACAGCAAATCCAGACAGCACAGTGATTAAAACACTGCCAGCTCCCTAGCTATGCTAGCATTCCCAATGGAGACGCTATACCAGTACTAGCAATGGTGGGAAATTTTAGAGCAAAGTCTACTGTAGCCAAGGCCAAACTTAGCTGGCTCTGTCCACACTAGAGGGACAATAACTGTCAATACCAGCTGAGCTGTGGTCAGGGAAGGGAGGAACTGGATTTGACACCTACCCCCTAAGTTCCCTGCCACTAGCTGTTTTCACTGACAGACACTGAGAAAGCAACCTCCTTCCTGTGATGTGGCAGAGAAATTCAGCCCCAACGGAACCCAGGCAGCCCAAGAGAGACAGAAAGCTGCATTTCAAGGTAAACTGGGTCTGGCACACATGAAAGGTGCACCTTCTCTCCCTTCACCAGCACGGAAATGCAAGTTCCAAGAAGCGGAAGCAAGACGACGCCTCCAAAAAAACACAGCAGCCCCAAGGACATCTGCTTTGCATGAGCAGCAGCATTCCAGCTCCAGCAACACCCACATCCTGCAAAGGGAGAAGAACAGCCTGTAGAGCAGAGATCTATGGCTTACAGTCCCTGTAGGCAACAAATACCGGTGCCATCATCTACACCTGCCCAACGTGGGTACAACGCACTTCCAGTCTGATTTAGCACGGTTTTAACACCCACTTTGGTGCTCGCTTTTCATGGATATAAATAATTGTACAAAATGCAGTGCAGCAGAGAATCAGGCCCACTCAGTTTCACAGGGGGAGATTTTCACAGCACAAAGGGTAGCAAGCACCAGATTTTTTAAAGATACTGAAGCATCTAAAGATGCAGATGGATTGGGAGTTAGGCACTGAGGAACTTCTGAAAATCCCACTAGATGCCTAAATACTTTTGAAAATCTAGCCCTAGCTGCCTACTATTTGTGCCTTTGAAAATCTTCTCCGGTATCTCCATGTTGTTTAGTTTCTTTTAGTTTGTTAGAGGAATATTGCTCACCTGCTAGCTACCGGGGTGCTTGCTGGGACCCCGTAAATCCATCAACGTGTATTAAAGGTCTGTTTAGGCAAACAGACTTCTTAGAATTTGCTGCTGTCAAATCAGAGAGGGGGCTGCTTTGCCTACCAAGTCTCATTCTGAGCTCATTTACTGCTGTGTAAATCAGGAGTGAGCCCACTAAAGCCAATGGCGTCACTTCAGTGTTGGTGAAATCAGAATCAGATCTACACCCATAAGCAATACTACCCCCTGGGGTTTTCTGCCGTACCGTAAGGCGGTGTCACCATAGAGTCAATTCCAAAATATTGTTATCAAATACACTTAAGCCTTAGCTACTTGTTTGTTAAAACCCTAACTCAACCTTGCAGAACCAGGCTTTAATTCCTTGCTGCCCTGCACACTGTACAGTAATTTACACCAAAGTGGATGCAGAAATCAGACTTCTTCCATCAGCCACCCTCCTGGGATAATGCTGCACCCACTTTGCATACCATAAATGATTCCAGAAAGAGCCAGGCACCAGGCCCAGGGAGAACCAATGAATTACCGGTAAGCAAGCTTTGATGCCCCTAGTGGATACACGGCTCCATTGCACTGCAGAGCTGCTTATCTTGTAAGCTGGGGTGGGCAAACTTTTTGGCCCAAGGGCCACATCTGGGTGGGGAAATTGCATGCAGGGCCATGAATGTAGGGCTAGGGAAGGGCCTTGGGGTGCAGGAGGGAGTGTGCGGTGTGGGAGTGGGTGCGGTGTGCAGGAAGGGGCTCAGGGCTAGGGGTTGGGGTGTATGAGGGGTGCAGGGTGTCCGAGGGGCCTCAGGCAGGGGGTTGAGGTGCAGGAAGGGTGTGTCAGGAGCTCAGGGCAGGGGGTTGGGGTGCAGAGTGTGGGAGGGGGCTCAGGGCAGGGGGTTGGGGTGCAAGAGGGGGTGCAGAGTGTGGGAGGGGGCTCAGGGCAGGGGGTTGGGGTGCAGGAGGGGGTGCACAGTGTGGGAGGGGGCTCAGGGCAGGGGGTTGGGGTGCAGAGTGTGGGAGGGGGCTCAGGGCAGGGGGTTGGGGTGCAGGAGGGGGTGCAGAGTGTGGGAGGGGGCTCAGGGCAGGGGGTTGGGGTGCAAGAGGGGGTGCAGAGTGTGGGAGGGGGCTCAGGGAAGGGGGTTGGGGTGCAGGCTCTGGCCCGGCACCGCTTACCTTGAGCGGCTCCAGGGTGGCAGCGGGGCTAAGGCAGGATCCCTGTCTGCCCTGGCCCCACGCCACTCCCGGAAGCGGCCGGCACCACATCCCTGTGGCCCAGGGGGTGGGGAGGGGTTTGGCAAAAGGCTCCGTGCGCTACCCTCGCCTGCAGGTACCTCCCCCGAAGCTCCCATTGGCCCCGGTTCCCCTTCCCAGCCCTGGGCGCTGCGGGGGATGGGGCCTGCAGGCGAGGGCAGCATGTGGAGGCCTCTGCCCCCCCACACCCAGGGCTGCAGGGACGTGGTTCCAGCCGCTTCCGGGAGCGGCGCAGGGCCAGGGCAGGCAGGGAGCCTGCCTTAGCTCTGCGGTGCCACGGGGGTGGCAATCCCGCAGGCTGGATCCAAAGCCCTGACGGGCCGGATCTGGCCCACGGGCCGTAGTTTGCCCACCCCGTTGTAAGCTCTACACATTTCTGATATGAACAGTGATAGCTGTTACAGGGTTTTTCCAGACTCATCAACATGCATAATGCACAATCAGTGCCCCAGAGACAGAAGCGATTGATCGCACCATGTAGCAATACTAAATCTGGCTTTTTAATAGAAAGAACAACGTTGCACATAAAAAAAAAAAGTCCCAGCTTGACACGGTGCCAAACGGAAAGTCCCAGGCTGCAGAGCACTTTGTGGGCTTTGGGTAGCAGCTTTCCCTGTCATGGGATTTATTTTTAGATATGAATCATGTCCTGACTCCCTTCAGAATGGCTTTGCCACTTCTTTCCAGGCATCCAGTAACTTGCTCACTACCCAACTTTTGTCTGGATGTCAGAAGCCTAAGACGTTCACGTGTTGGAACATGACAATATGTGCTGCTCATCCTTTGCGCATCACTGGGATCCTCCTGGCTTTGACCTTCACATTCCTTAAGGACTTTCAGTCAGTATCTCCAACTTTCATTCTGCACAATCTGTGCTTAAAGGTTCTGAGGAGTGATCCACTGAACTACTGTGATGCCACCCCATGGGCATCTGTGGCATTGCAGATGCTATCATATGGACTCATTCTTAAGGCACATTTTCCACTAGAGTTTCCAACACAAACTTTTCCAAATACTGCTGGTCCCTGCCCCATTTTGGGCTTTGAACACCACATTTACAGCCAGATGGTTTTATTTCTTTGGCCAGCCTGACACGAACAGCCTCATGACACCCTCTAGTCTAAGAGCCCCTTGCAGACTACATCCATGTTTTGCAGCCGTACAACAGTCTGGGAAGGATACAACTCGAATAAATCCTGAACTTGGTTGTCATACTAAGATGATGTTGATTCCATATCTGTTGTAAACAGCCTGTGGCAGATGCTGCAATGCCAATCCGATGGAGAACCTCCATGTGAGAACTGGAGGAGCTGGAAAGTATAGAACCTAGATCGCAAAAGCTGTAAACTGATTTGACGGTTTTGTTGTTCAAAGAGATTGGAGTCGTGGGTGGACGTGGTCCTAGATTTTTGCAGTTTTATCTTTGACCATGAAACATGTAGACCAATCTTAGCTGATTCCTCCTCCATAAGCTGGAGTGCCTCACGAAACCTGTTGGGGCTCTGTACTCAAAGAACGTCATCAGCTTAGTCAAGGTCTGTGAGTGAGAGATCACCGATCTCAATGCCTGTGGACCTGACGGCATGCTGCATTAAGAAATCCATTGCCCAACAAAAGAGTGCAGGGGCCAAAACGCAAACCTGCCTAGCACCAGATACTGATTTAAAAGGTGCTGACATCTGGTTCCCCAGATGAACGGGGCAGTGGGTCCATTATGCAGCTCTCTAATCAAGTCCAGCCGAGTGGTAGGGACACCTACGCTCTTTAAGACCTTCCATAACGCGACAGTCTACTGAATCAAATGCAGCCTTAAGATCAACACATGCTATGTGCAGGGGCTTCCCAAACTCGCACTGTATCTCCGACAAGTGAAGAACCAAAATGGTGTCTAATGTGGACCTGTTCCTCGTAAAGCCTGACTGTTGGAGACGATGCTTCTGATGTAGCAAAGGCTCCAGACCTGCCAGCAAAACATGCGCAAACACCTTCCCTGGAACGGAAAGCAAGGTGCATACTGCAAAACATGGACACTACGCCTCTCAGACTGGACAAAGCTGGAGGCTTTTCACACAAGATGTCAACATTGTATATTGGGCATAAAATGGAATGACTTAATCTGTAATGCAGAGGTTTATGGTTGCTCAGGTCTACAGACTACTGGGGCCATTGTCCGCAGGCGGTGCCTTATGCTTTTCGGACATGTTGCAAGGATGCCACAAAACATTCCAGTGAATGCTGTTCTCCGGTAGCTTGTAACATCCAGGATAAAATTCCACCAAACAAGGGGTGGAGGTGGCCCAGAGGCAGACCCCCTAATACATGGGTTCATCAAATCTGTTCCGATGTTGGACTCTCAGGCTGTCAAGCCTTTGCGATTGCGCAGGAACAGACCACATGGCGAACAATTGCTATGGCTAGCTAAGCATTGAAGAATAGCTGAGTGTTTTGAGCGTTGGCCTGCTAAACCCAGGGTTGTGAGTTCAATCCTTGAGGGGGCCATTTAGGGAACTGGGGTAAAAATCTGCCTGGGGATTGGTCCTGCTTTGAGCAGGGGGTGGGACTAGATACCACCTGAGGTCCCTTCCAACCCTGATATTCTATGATTCTAAGACTACTGTAGTCACAGGATAGTGTCTTTGTCTGAACCACAAGTCTTTGCAATAAAGAATGCGATCTCCCCAAACAGTCTAAAGGGACATACATACACGAGAAAACCCCATTGCTGAAAAGGCACTAAAGCCACAGAAACCCAGAGAGCAGGCATGGAGACAGTTAAGGGCACCACTAGCAGGTACCTATGGCAGTCTGTGTGCTCTAACACAGCTAGACTCCCAGCTACGGGGGATTTCCAACCCCTCTATATTGCTGTGTTCTCTTGGCACCTCTCCTCTCCTCGGGCCATGACCCAACTGAAATCATTTAGAGCTGAGCAAAGAGGGTGTTAAATGCCACCAAGCTGATTCAGTAGCCATCTATACCCACTTAGCACTAGGGTAAATGACTCTACAAGGTGCCAGATAAAGAGCAGACACCACCCATGCTTTGCTTTGAAAATCCACGATTGACCAAATGCAAAACATCCAAAGGGGGGGGGGCATGCTGAAAAAACACCTTCCCATCCCCTCCCCAGACTTTACTTGCCTTTATCACCCAGAGCTCCAAGATCTGGACCGAAAGAGCTTTACAGCATTAGATGGAGCAATAGATGGAAGCATCCTGGTCTAGCATGTGGCAAAGCTTTCTGGAAAGCCTAAACACTGTTCCTTTCCTGCTCCCCAATTTTCTCTCCTGGGGTGCAGATCGCACTGATGTCACTACCCAGAATTTTCATGTGGGAGAGAACATGGGAGCTGCTGGGTCATGGGGGTACAAGTCTGGAAGAAGCACAACAGCTCTGTAGCTCTGAAAAGGTCTGTGTCCATTAACCCCAACACTGAAAAGGCCAGAGGATGCAACATGGACTGTGCAGATTCCAAAGGAACATTTGAAATATGTTTTAGAACTAGTTTTTCACTGTTTACTTTTCCTGTTCATAAAACCATGTGAGAAGCTGGAAATCGTAAGGCTAGGCTAAAATCGGGATGCCCCAAGTTAGGCTGAACATTCACAGCTCTCACTGGCAACAACAGAAATGGAGAGTGCTCAAATGGCACAAGATTGCCAAGACAACGCAATATTCTGAGTTAAGAGTTTTTGAGGGTCCAATGTCAGGGGACTAGAGGGGTGAAGTCTTCTGCACTTGTAGGTTTGTTTCATTATATACAGCACCAGGGTGGGGAGTGAGGAGATGGGGGTGTGAATTATTTTATTATTTAGTTTCTTAATGCCTGAGCATTGCTCTTCATTATTCTGTGTGTTTAATCTAATCAAGTCCAGCCGAGTGGTAGGGACACCTACGCTCTTTAAGACCTTCCATAACGCCATGTCCCATATACAGAGTCATGTTAAAAGATACATTTGGATGGATAATGTAATACTCTAGAGGAGTGTAACTTGGAGACGTGAATTCTCATTAGTCTAAGTGGATGGATGGGTATTACCTTTTATAAAAATTTGATTAAAGAAAGAAAGATGCAACTCCATGACTCAGAGGCAAATGTAGAACTAGAGCATCCAATTAAAATGTCCAGGGTTGAAAGTTTGCACTGTGGCCTGAAAGGAGGATCAAGGGGCTTTCAAAACCAACTCTGGACAAGAGGTCAGCACACAGAATATGGGAAATACCAGTTTATTCACAAGGCTGTTTTTCAAAGGACATAACACGCAATTCTCAAGTGCGAAGTTTCCACCTTCCCATTGCACTGTTGGTTATTGAATCACTTGGGGATAGTCATGAACAGACCCACAGCAGCATTGACTCTGCCTGTCTATCATTTTGTACTACACCCATAAGCTCGGTAGCTGAGCGCTTTAAAAAAACCCCATAGCTCTGACACTTTAAATGTAGCTGGTGGTTCTCCTTTCACAATCAGCCCAGTGACACGGTCTCTGTGGGGTTCTAGGAATGCAGAAACACAGGAACAGCCAGCCCAGTTCAGAGCCCAGTGAGCCTCACCTCAAATGGTGGCTGGTGAAGGCACCAGTGACCCTGCAGTGGCTGTTATGAGATAAACTGCCCACTGGAAAGCTCCTCCTAACTCCCAGTAGATGCAGGTTGGCTTATGGCAGGTAGTATTAGAACAATTGTCTAAGATACAGCAATGGAGACATTCCCATAAGCTTTCTTTACTAACAGTAACAATTACAGTGCAGCCAGGAACACTGCAAGCTGCAAAAAAGTGCAGTGCCTCATATAATCACTTTCTTTATACCAGGGTCCCTCTGTGCCCCTCTGGCACTGCAGAGGGGCCTTTCTGTAAATGGGAATCAGGAGCTTACTGTTCATGCAGAGCAGCTACGATCTTGGGCCAATCTTTTCAAATGTGCGTGCCTAAAGGCAGGCACCAGTGGGAGCTGCATGGGCTAAGGCCATCTGAAAACGAGACCACTTATCCACCAGCTCAGTATCTAACCTTAGGCTTGCAAGTTAGAAAATTTTGGCCCTAGTTTAAGGTTTCTGCTACTATCTCAATTGAATTGATGTCATTAACCTTCCCTCCCACCACAGTTTCAAGGGGCCCAGATCCAAATCTGGCTGCAAAGGGGGTCTGTTCACAAGCACCCTTGAAAGTTGGGCTCTTGAGCTGTAGTATGCACTGCATACAAGCAAGGTGAGCCCTGGATGATCCTTTTCACTTCTGTTCCCGATGCAGCATTCACACCCATATGCTGTGCACAAGAGCAACTGTCAAATGACTAACTGTGATTCCCTGAGCAACCTGTATTCAGGAAACTCAACTGATGTCTGTGACTAGCACGTATGTATGTTTATATCTGCCAAAACAAATATTGCCTGTGTGTGTGATTTACAGGGCACAATGGAAAGCTTCTCACACAGAGAAATACTGCAGGAAAGACCTGATGTACAGTCAGTGTGATTTTTCTTTCCTGAATTACCTCTGTTGGGCATGCACTTTCCGTGGCAGAAAGAAGCCAGGCTTTGCAACTACATTAAAGCATGTCCCAAGACACAAAGAAAGAAAAAGGTTTTTGAGCCATAGCTTTACTGACCCCATAATCCGCTAAGCCCTGGCTTTCTCCTTGCTAGCCTTAGACAACTGCCCTCCACCTAGCCCAGGTGTTCTCTACTTGTGAAAAGTAACGCTAGACTTCTACTGCTCCCAACTGCTTGATATTGAGCAACAATAGGCGAGAACTGAAAATACTCGCTACCCTCCTAGAGGAGGGGAGGTGTCTCTGCAGAGTTTGGCCCCCTAGGGGTCTCCCGTTCAGTTGGCCCTGCTCACAATACTACAGCTGTTTTACTATCCAGCCATCACCCGAGTCACTGAGTTTCAGAAGGATGGGTGAGCTTTTGGGATCGTCACAAATAATTTCCCCTTAAACAATTCCTCATCTCTCCCCTTTCTTCCAGGTTTTGTTCCAACAAACAAAATTTGCACCACACCTTTGATGTTAGCCTCCTTTCAGAACTGCCCTTGTATGACTTTAGGTAGTAAATTGCTTAAGGAATTCCAGCTCGCCAGCAAGGCACGACCCCTCATTCCTGGAACCACGTGGCCTAGCTTTGATCAAGCTGTGTGTTCTCACATATCCCGTATCTGATCCCTTAAAAATAGCTCTTAAGTGTCTATTCCTTCCTTCCACCCAATGCTCAACGAGTCTGTAATGGCCATATGCATCTCTGACATCTAGAACAATACAATGGTGGCCAATTTCAGGCTGCAGGAAGATTTTCTCATGAGAAGTTTGAAAAAGTAGATGATGAAATGTCAAAGAGAGGTTCATACTTCGACATTAGAAATCCATTATTTTTCTTCTTGAGATGAAGAGAGTGAGGGATGCTAGCTTTGCTGTCAATATTGCCTTCTTCTTTGTCTTGAGCACTGAGCTAAGACAACTGAGGTGAAATGAACAGCACAGGTCCAATGTGTCATGAATGCAGTGTGACAAAGAACAAAACTCACATTCTGGAGTCGGTAAGTTGCCTCTAGGAAGCTAACATTTTAGTAGAGAACATCACAGCCTGCTCTGCAAAGTATGTCGTTAGACACACAGAAAGAAGAATAGGAAATGTAACATAAAAGGGTAATTCCTGTCCCCATGTATTTAGATAAAGGCTTTGTGTTTCCTGGAAAGTGAATTTCTTGTACAGAGTACCCTTTTGATCGTGTGGATTCCATATAGACCATTTATTTCCATTGCTAGGTGGTTTGTGTCTGCACCTGCCAATCCTATCTCACTGACTCTCCCTTTCCTTTCAAGTTTCATCTGACATAATTTTCCACTCTTGCTTCCATGATTCTCATTTTCCCTCTCCCATATCTATTAGAGCTACTTGGAAATCAGCTAGATTTCTAAGGGTTAAATCACTCAGGAAAGACTCAAGCCACTCTCTTTCCATTCAGAGGCTTGTTTCCATAGGAGATTTGGGCCATGTCTCTCTCTTTATATACACTGTCTTGATTGGGTTGGGGAGGTGCATTCTGAAGAGGGAGAATAAATCATAGGCTGAATTTTTGCATAGTCATTACTCAACCCTCCAACTCCATTGTTACAAGCTCTAAGGCAGGGCACTAAGAGGGGAGTGTCTGTCTGGGACAAGGTGTAAGAATCAACAAGAACTCATGTACAACAATCCGTCACTGCTAATACAGGTTCGGCTTTCAGGCTAGTTTTAAATAAACTTGTAAAAAAATACAGAAAAACAAAGATGAGCTTCTATATGGTGGCAGTAAAATGTCAAATAAAGAAAAATTATTATTAGCTTCCCTTCCTCCACTGAGACACCTGCAGGAAACCACTTGTAAGAGTGGACTTTATTGCTTGCTGTAACACAGTGCAACAGCTGCAGCCCAGCAGACTGGGTGAGGTCAGGCGAGTTAGCCGAGTTCTCTGGGAGGAATGTGCACAACTTATTAAAGGCCTGATTGGGCATAAAAGCCAACTGCAGTTCTTGAAGGGCTGCATGTCATTTCATCCACTACAAAGATTCATTCATAATCAGCATGCAGCACAGTCAATGTTTTTTTCCCTGGAAATAATTTTAGTACCAATTCCACAGCTAAACACCACAACTAATGTACACTTTTAATTCTTTTTCCCTGTTAATAAAAGAAAGCCTGGACAAATATTTCTAAGATAATTTTGCTTTGCTTTTCAGACAAAGGAACTTTTATTGCCTCGCTGCTTCAAGGCTTTTTGCAGAAGCTGTCGGAAAATTGTTAGGTTTGTACTGGGCCCAGCAGACCATCAGTGACAAATCCCCAGGAGTCTACAAATACAGGACCCACCTCATTGCTAGTGGAAATTGGCCATTGACTTCAATGGAGCTGTGCTAATCTGCACCAACGGAGAATTTAGCCCATAAAGCCCAGGGTGCAACTGCAGCTGTTCCACAGGGTTAATCTCTTTTCTTTTTGGTGGAAAATATTTAGACACAAAACTCCTCTGCTAATCAAGCAAAACACTGCCCATTTTCTCTCAGCTGGAAGTTTAAAAGGTAACATATCTCTTCCAGCATGGCTAAGCTATGCAACATATTTGAAAGCTGTTTCTTAGTTGTATCTGGATTTCTGAGCCACAGTTGGTGACAGTCATCTAGCTAAACAGAAGTAACTACGATTGTAACATTGGACATGACAGAAGACACAACAAATTTCCATCGGCTTCCATATTGGCTTAGCAATCCCCCAAACAACACTGGATCCAATCCTGAGACATGCTGATGTCAGTGGGAGTTGAGGGAGCTCAGCACCTGACAGGATCAGGCTCTTTAATTTTTAAACATTTAAATATTGCGTGTTAAAGGTTACAGGTGTTGGTCTACCTCCGCTCCCACTGGAGCCAAGGGAGCAGACTCAGCCCAACACTGAGTGCTTTTGCAAATCTCACCCTAAAATTTTGTTAAGGACATGGAAGAAGTTTACACTCCCACACAGCCAGTGTCACAAATATTCTCTCTATAGCAAAATGTCTGCCTCCAGTAGGGGGCGCCAAAATGACAATCACAACTTCTATCATCGCAGTGTTCACATACGTGTCAAGAGCCGAATACTCTGGTGCCATACATCCACTGAAATCAGCGGAGTTACTCTAGCAGAGAATTTGGCTCTAAGCATATTGATGGTGAGAAATGCTTCTTGTTTCTGTGCTGCACGGAGACAAAAGAGGTCTTGGTTTGCCTTCAAGACTACATTTGAAATGATGGTGTTTACATGCTATTTGCATTGAGGGTTAAGCTACAAATTGCACATTAAAATCTAAGGGAAAGTGCTGATTGCCTCAGACTCCAACACAAAGCGGTCGAAGGGCTCTTAGTGAGTGGAAAAGGTTAGTTTCATGGGAACATGACTCACTGCATCTTCATGAATAGGCAATGAATCCGCAGTCAAGACTATAAAGTACTGTGCTGTACACTTAACAGAACAACAATGCTATTGGAGCTTTTAGCTGCAGCTTAACTCTCCAGCTCAGGAAAGTGGTATGTGCTCCTCGGACATTCTGGAAAAGCTCACAATACTTGGAAATTCAGTAACAGACACTTCAGCAAAGCAGCAAACTGCTTCTCATAAAGGAATTCACATAAACTGGATCTTCCCTAGAGACATCTTAAAGAGAACAGGATTTTCAAAATCTGTGGGTCAGAAGTCTCTCACTCTAAAGTCTCAAGCAAAGCTCTTGCTGATTTCAATAAGTAAGGACAGATTAAGCAAAAGGACTTTGGGTCATGGCCCTGGAATACCACAGCACTGGAGTGACCATTCCTGTAGGTAGTAATACTGAAGAACTAAGACAATACACGTCTCATGTAGAAATACTCACACAAGCGTCCTGGTTAACGTGGAGCATGCCTTTTGGAGGCTACTAAATTAAATCAACAGTGCTGTTAAAAACAGCACCTCTTTAATAGCGGGTATGTAACTCAAAGTCTGTCTGTGCCAAGCAAGGCACTGCTCGGCACTGCCTTAATAGCTTTTCGCCCCATTCTGCTGACGCCACTCTTTATTCAAACATTTATGCTTTCAAACAAGTTTATTTTTTTTAAATGTTCTTCTGCTTGACAAACAGGTCACCCTGGGTCTCTGCTCTCGGGTGGTTGCTATGGAGCAGCGTGAATGAACCCTGAGCTAGGCTCCTACAGTGAGGAGTCCATGGTAGAATGGCCGTTCTGAGAGAGAATCCTGCGTTTTGTGACATTAGACTTGACCGATGCAGGAGAGTATTTGGGATTCCTGTAGCAGATAAAGCAGAGGATCTTCCGGAAGGTGCTGCGCATCTCATTGTCCCGATAGGAGTAGACAATGGCGTTGATGAGCGAATTGATCTCTGCCAGCAAGAGGACATACTTCTCCACCGCCAGCACATTGCAGCTTTCGCAGGCCAGGCCGTCCAGCAGGAGCAGCACCTGCCCTGGAGTCCAGCAGATAACGAAGGCGCCTGGGAAAAGAAGAAAAGCTGTAAGGACTCCTGCCTCTGACTTGCTGGGGGGTCAGGGCCTTGGGTGATTCACCTGCCTCCACAGCTGGTCAGGAAATGTCGTGTCCCCCCAGTCCCTCCAACAAAACAAAGAAAATGAGATTAAAAAGATATAGTCAAGTTTTTGGTTTTCACAGGTGGTTAACTATAGCAGGCTATTTCTGGCAGTCAAGTATCAGAGGGGTAGCTGTGTTATTCTGGATCTGTAAAAAGCGACAATGAGTCCGGTGGCACCTTATAGACTAACAGACGTATTGGAGCATAAGCTTTCGTGGGTGAATACCCACTTCATCTGACGCAAGTCGAAAGCTCATGCTCCAATACTTTTGTTAGTCTATAAGGTGCCACAGGACTCTTTGTTGCTTATTTCTGGCAGAAATGTCTGTTTCTGCAAAAAAAGACATTTTCTGTCAAAAAGTCATTTTAGATGGAAAATTTTCAGATAGCTCCAATCACTGCTTTTATCTCAGTTTTGCTATCTATATGACGAAGTTAATAACACTGACGTACTCACCATGGGAAGGGGAGTGGGTTACTAAATGCAGTTAATTAATGCTAAGTTGACAAAAGCAAATAAATGCGCATGGGAGGAAATAACAGAACTATTTATATACCTTACAGGTTTCTACAGTAACACTGTCAACTCTGAGAAAAGACCTGGGCGTCACTGTGTGCAGCTCAATGAAGACCTCTGCTCAAATTTGCAGCTTCCGTAAAAAAACAAACAAAATAGGGATGATTAAGTAATAATATGGAAAATACTCCAACACAATTGTATAAATCAATGGTTCATCACCTGGAATCCTGGGTGCAGTATTGGTCACCCTATTTCAAAAAACAACATTGCAGAATTAGAGGGGGTTTAGAGAAGGGTGAGGAGCATGATCAAAGGCCTGGAAAAATTCTGTTCTGAAGAGAGATTGAAAAGCTTGGCACTGTAGAGAAGAGAGGATGTGATATGCCCACACCTTGAGTACTGCGTGCAGTTCTGGTCGCATCCTTTCAAAAAGATATATGTGATTTGGTAAAGAAGCAGAGAAGGAAAACTACAATTATTAGAGGTATGGAACAGCTTCCATATGAGGACAGATTTAAAAAACTGGAACTGTTTAGCTTAGAAAAGAGATAATTAAGGGGAGATATGATAGAGGTCCATAAAATCATGAATGATTTGGAGAAAGTGAATAAGGAAGTGTTATTTACCCCTTCACCTAACACAAGAACTAGGAGTCACCTGAAATAAACAGGCAGCAGATTTTAAAATAAACTAAAGGAAATCTACCTCTACCCCGATATAACACTGTCCTCAGGAGCCAAAAAATCTTACCGTGTTATAGGTGAAACCACATTCTATCGAACTTGCTTTGATCCTCCAGAGTGCGCAGCCCCGCCCCCCGGAGCACTGCTTTACCGCTTTATATCCGAATTCGTGTTATGTTGGGTCACGTTATATCGGGGTAGAGGTGTACTTCACACAACGCAGTCAACCTGTGAAACTTCTTGCCAGTGAGAATGTGTGAAGGCCAAAAGTATAACTCGGTTCAAAAAAGGGTTAGATAAGCTCATGGAGGACAGGTCCGTCAATGGCTATTACCCAAGACAGCCCCACGCTCCGGGTGCCCCTAAACCCCCAACTGCCAGAAGCTGGGACTGGACAACAGGGGATGGATCCCTCAAAGTGCCCTGGTTTGTTCATTCCCTCTGAAGCACCTGGCACCAGCCTCTGTCAGAAGACAGGACTCTCGGCTAGATGGACCATTGATCTGACACAGCATTGCCGTTCTTTTGTTCTTTAGGGTCATTTCCCTTTATTCCTGTAATTTGATCAGACTGGGAACAAAGACATTTGTTTGGGGACTCAAATCATAGACACATTCTGTACACATAGGGACAGTAACTCAGGAATGTCTATTCATCCTGTCTCATAACACAAGGACTGGGGGATATTCAGGAAAACTGAATGGTGGCACATTCAAAACTAAGAAAAGTGTTTACTTTTTCACACACAATAATATAGTGGAACTCATTGCTACAAAGTTTCATTGAAGACAATTGCTCAGCAGGATTCAAAAAAAAGGGTTGGCCATTCATAGGCATAACAAGGATATCCATAATTATAATAGCGAGGATTAAATAAATCACCAAGCATTTTGGAAACGATCTAAACTCTCCTGCTTTAGGACATGAGCCTGATCCTCTGGCTATAAGGAATCAATAACTTCCCCTGGGGGTAGGTTATCCCATCACTTCCTTCTGCGGGGCTTCTTGCATCTTGCACTAGTCTGAGATGGAAGACAGTTCTGGCTGGGCGGCTAGATCCAGGGCCACCGGGGGGCGGGGAGCAAGTGGGGCAATTTGCCCCAGGCCCTGCAGGGGCCCTCACGAGAGTTTTTCGGGGCCCCTGGAGCGGGGTCCTTCACTTGCTCCGGGGTCCCCGGAAAACTCTCGCAGGGCCCAAGCCCCTGGAGCTTCTTCCGTGCTGGGTCTTCGGCGGCAATTTGGCAGCGGGGGGGGGGGGGGCCTGAATCCTCTGGGTGGCCCTGACTAGGTCTGCCTGTTCCTGGCAATTCCTGTATTCCTTCTGAAGCTCTTCTGAAGAGATCCATGTCGCTCGAAAGCTTGTCTCTTTCACCAACAGAAGTTGGTCCAATCAAAGATATTACCTCACCCACCTTGTCTCTCTAATATCCTGGGACCAACATGGCTACACCACTGCAAACTACTGTTTGGGAAATCCTTTAGCAGAAGGATTTTGAAGGACAAAGGATGGCCATTCTGTCGATGAATGAGGCGGAGAAAGGAGGGGGAGAGGGAAGGAATTTCTAGGGTGATTATTGTGCATTCTGAACCCCCTGCTATTTGCAGTTGTGTTTTTAGTTCTGAGGCTGCCGTAAACCACGCACTCCCCCGCTAGCATTCTTGTTACACCGGGGGGTGTATCCTGGCCTGTCT
The DNA here is from genome assembly GCF_020497125.1 of Mauremys mutica. Taxonomy (NCBI): domain Eukaryota; kingdom Metazoa; phylum Chordata; order Testudines; family Geoemydidae; genus Mauremys; species Mauremys mutica. The sequence goes on from NC_059091.1 coordinate 25,889,662, forward strand.
CTGCGGGGAGGGTGGGACAGAAGGAACAGTGCTCACTGGGAGTTTCTCAATTACACCCTTTACTGGAAATCGTCTGCTAGGAAGAAAAATGACCACCGAGGGTTCTGCAAAATGAAAGACTGACTCTGAACCCTTTCATTAACAGAAACAGGGGGAAAGGCAGCACTGGTGGGGGGTCAGGGCAGCAGCAGCAGCTGCTTTCTGGGCAAGGCTGGGTTTCTCTGCAACTCCAATAAACTTCCTTCCAGGGTCATTGCTTTGGTCCTAATTTCAGAGAGAGGAGGGGGAACAAAGAGAAATTCTGCACTCAGCTGAACAGCAGCCTTTAGAGAACTATGCACACCGCTGCATCACGAAGGGAGGGCTGATGCCCCCAGCTTGTGAGAGCCTGTCTCCAGCCCATGCACGCTGGGCCAAATTCTCCAGGGCTTAGTGCCCACAACCGGGGCCAAGTTCTCTGAAGAGCTCTATTGCCCTTCAGCACCTAAACAAAGGGGCTGGACTCTCAAAGGTGTGCTGCACCCAACGCACCGGCCTCTTCTGTCTGAACACTCGCACCCATGTTTTGGTGCCTGAACGGGAGCTAAGTTCTTTGGAAAAATCTGATTCCCCATAGTGGCCCACTGACAACCACGTTGAGGCTGTTGGGCCCTGTCCTGTGATCTCACTCTCATTTCCCAGTTACAAAAGCTCTGTCTAGGGGCTCATACACACAGGAAAGGTATTTCAGCAAAGGGTAGGGTGTGAATTTAATTCATTACCTCTGTCCTGGGATAAGAGCTTGCATGGAACTCTTATTCTGGAATAAGAGTGTTCTCACAGGGAGCTCTTCTGGGTAGCTACTGGTAATCCATGCCCCTAAATATCACCTAGAACAGTGGTCTCCAAACTTTTTTGATCGCGCACCCCATCAGTAAAAAAATGTTTGAGCATGCACCCCCAATATGTGTATATTTATTTATGTATAAATTATATACACGTACTACTATACTAATATATTATGTACATTATAAAACATACCAAAAATAGAAATTAAAAAAGGATGAGATAAAGATGAAATAACCAATATCTTTAAAATAATTTTTATTGTATTTTATTTATTAACGGTACAAAACCCCTTTTTGCTCTCACAAAAATAATATTAATAATATTTTTTAGTGAGAGCAATGTGATTGAATATGCTTCATTATTTCTGAAAATCTTGGTTTAACACTTTGTGATACAGCAATTCGAAGGTCTGGGAGGGAGTTGGGGTGCAGGTGGGTGCTCAGGGTCGGGTGCAGGGTCTGAGAGGGAGTTAGGGATTTAGAATGTGGGAGGGGGCTTAGGGTGGGGTGCAGGGTCTGGGAGGGAGTTAGGGTGCGGGAGGGCGCTCAGGGTCGGGTGCGGGGTCTGAGAGGGAGTTAGGGATTTAGAATGTGGGAGGGGGCTCAGGGTGGGGTGCAGGGTTTGGGAGGGAGTTAGGGTGCAGGGGGCTCAGGGTGGGGTACACGGTCTGGGAGGGAGTTGGGGTGCAGGAGGGGGCTTAGGGTGGGGTACAGGGTCTGGGAGGGAGTTGGGGTGCGGGAGGGGGCTCAGGGTCGGGTGCGGGGTCTGAGAGGGAGTTAGGGATTTAGAATGTGGGAGGGCGCTCAGGGTGGGGTGCAGGGTCTGGGAGGGAGTTAGGGTGCGGGAGGGGGCACAGGGTGGGCTTCAGGGTCTGGGAGGGAGTTAGGGTGCGGGAGGGCGCTCAGGGTCGGGTGCAGGGTCTGAGAGGGAGTTAGGGATTTAGAATGTGGGAGGGGGCTCAGGGTGGGGTGCAGGGTCTGGGAGGGAGTTGGGGTGCGGGGGGGGCTCAGGGTGGGGTGCAGGGTCTGGGAGGGAGTTGGGGTGCGGGAGGGGGCTCAGGGTGGGGTGCAGGGTCTGGGAGGGAGTTAGGGTGCAGGTGGGTGCTCAGGGTCGGGTGCGGGGTCTGAGAGGGAGTTAGGGATTTAGAATGTGGGAGGGGGCACAGGGTGGGGTGCAGGGTCTGGGAGGGAGTTGGGGTGCGGGAGGGGGCTCAGGGTGGGGTGCAGGGTCTGGGAGGGAGTTAGGGTGCGGGAGGGCGCTCAGGGTCGGGGTCTGAGAGGGAGTTAGGGATTTAGAATGTGGGAGGGGGCACAGGGTGGGGTGCAGGGTCTGGGAGGGAGTTGGGGTGCGGGAGGGGGCACAGGGTGGGCTTCAGGGTCTGGGAGGGAGTTAGGGTGCGGGAGGGCGCTCAGGGTCGGGTGCGGGGTCTGAGAGGGAGTTAGGGATTTAGAATGTGGGAGGGGGCTCAGGGTGGGGTGCAGGGTCTGGGAGGGAGTTGGGGTGCGGGGGGGGCTCAGGGTGGGGTGCAGGGTCTGGGAGGGAGTTGGGGTGCGGGAGGGGGCACAGGGTGGGGTACAGGGTCTGGGAGGGAGTTAGGGTGCAGGAGGGCGCTCAGGGTGGGGGTGTGGGAGGAGGCTCAGGGCTGGGGCAGGCAGGAGGTGCAGAGCACTTAGCTGGGGCAGCTCCTGTTTGGTGCAGGGGGTGCGCAGGTGGCTCTGCACAGCACGGCACTGCCCCCATGGCCGTGATTCTGGGAGCTCCCCCGCACCCCTGCCAGCCAGGCCCACCCAGAACGCAGGGGCTTTAGGGGCTGCAGGACCCTGGGCTAAGGGGGCCCCGGGGCCCTGGCCTGCAGCTCTAAAGCCCCTTTCAGAATGCAGCCCTGTGAGCACGGGCCGGAGGACTCCGGAGGAGCAGGGGCAGCCGCGCAGCCAGCGGCCTGAGAGAAGCTCCGCTTTCTCCTTCAAAGCTCCGCTTCTCTCCAGCCGGCTTTGAAGGGGAAAGCACTGCTTCTCTCCGGCCGCTGGCTGCGCGGCTGCCCCTGCTCCTCCACGGGCCGGAGGACTCAGGGCCGCATTCTGAAAGGGGCTTTAGAGCTGCAGGCCAGGGCCCCGGGGCCCCCTTAGCCTAGGGCCCTGCAGCCCCTAAAGCCCCTGCGTTCTGGGTGGCCCTGCCTGCGGGGGGCGGGGCAGCTTCTCCGTTCCCTCCCTCCTCCTCCGGCTGCTCCCTTCGCCCCCCCGGCAGTGCTCCTCCTGCCATGCCTCCCAATGGATCGTCTTGCGCACCCCACTTTGGAGACCACTGATTTACTAGACAGAAACCCATGAGTTTTAGGAAAGTCCATATTTGCCATCACTATGGATAAGTGATTGACAAACCCACCCATTCACCTTGCTCCCTCTAATACAAAACGAAACACTCTTCCAACCCGAAAGCGTCTTTCACATGCCCCATATTGACAGTTCCCTGAAGATTATCCATTTCAGAAGCTTTCCCTCTTCATCATCATCACACACACCCTTTCCCCACACAGAACTCCTGAACACTGACATTAACCAGATGCTTTTGGCTTCCTTTATTGAGCAATAAGCGGTCTCAGTCTTGCTGTTTCCCACATTTTACAGAGCAAGCACGGGGGGGTTAATTATTGGGCCAAGTCTACGTTGATGCGACTGGAGTAGAGTCAATCAGAGTTACAGCAGCAGAGAATATGGCCTGGTTATGAACCCCCTGGTGCCGTCTGCAGCTGCTGGGATCTGCTCGCGTGCAGTCACAGGTCTGTCTTTAGAAGAACAGAGAGGCACACGGGGCCGGATCGGGCACCGGACGGTCGAGGAAGCCATCCTCCCATCACCTTGCCCTGGCCCACGCGAGTGCCTCACACCATCCTTGTGCTCAGGCCAGGGCCGAGACTTCCAGGGCACCCAAGGGACCCTGCGTCATGCACACACGCGCCCACAAGCCTAAACAAGAATGGGCTGTCTCACTGTCAGAGCCACGCAAACAGCTTTGACCCCGTCCTGACTCCACTGAAATCCCCAAAGGGCTCCGGCTGCACGGACTCCACCGAGGCTGTTATCTGCAGCGGCCCCATTAGGACATGGCTTTCATCCACGTTGTCTGGACTGAGGGATAACGTCTCCCCTTGGGCTCAATTTGAGCACAGAAGAGAGTCTGGTCAGTGGTGAATCTGCTCTGCAGTTCGCTCAGGGTCAGGGGCCGGGACTCAGGGGAAATTCTGCTGTTGATGTCAAGGGCAGCAAGACTGGGCCTTTCCTTACCCATATGCTGCATCTTCCCTGTCTCCTCCAGTCCCCCCCACCCACACCCCCTTCTGCGTGGGAGCTTTGCACCCTCTTTTTAACAGCTGTAGCCTACACAATTCTGACACACAGCCTCACACAGCAGTCACACACTTACTGCCCCTGAAGGTCTCTGACCCTCCCTCCCTATTAACACACCTACCAGCCACCACACCCTGCAATGAGTAAAGGGCAAAATATGTCTCTGTGCACAGTCCAGGTTTGCAGAAGGCTGTGGAGCCGGGCTAAGGGGATGGAAATAGGTTTTCGCAGAGCAGAAAATCTCTGCATTAGCGGCTCTGGCGGTACCCTGCTGAGCCCTATCATTAATGGGCATTTCTCAGCTTTGAGTAGTAAAAAAAAGGTCTCCCCCTCCCCCACTTGCTCAGCTGTCTGGGTGAAGAGCTGAGCTGCCATTTCCTCCCTGATGTCAGTCCCATGGTGATGGCAGAAGCCAGGGTTTCACTGCAAAGATTCCAAGGGCTTTGGCCAACTCCTCTCCATACAGCCCCCATGTGATGAGCAGAAGGCCTCCAACTCCTCACAAAGTGCCGATCACTTCCTCTTACCAAACCTGCACAGAGCCACTCCTCCAGGCTCACCTTGCTTCCAGTTCAAGGAGCAAGGAAAGGCCTGAAAGGGGATCCTAGCAGCAGAAAGATGGGTCAGGTCTGGATTTTCCCCACCACCACCTTAGACACCCAGGTAAGAACCCCTGCCGGCAGACAGAAATCCTTCCTCCTTCCCAGCATGATGCCTCGAAGTCGCACTGAAATGAGTCAGTCCCTGTAACATCCACCCAGGGTGGAGTTAACTACTGTTCTAGGGGGGTGGGAAATAATTCGCCCTGTTCCTGAATGGGCAAAATAAATAAAACGAAATGTGTTCCAGCCCTGCTGAACTTGTCTACAGCATCTGATTGATTTCTGGGCAATCATGGGCATGCTGCTGGCAGCAGAACACAGGGTGGGGGGAGGGCGCATGCAGCTAAGGCGGGAAAAGACAATCTGTAGCACTGCGTTAGCAAGTTGCAACAGGATGTGAGCGCTAATTCTCCTCCAGCAGAGAGACACCAAGGAACCACACAACTCAGATTCCTGCCGCCCCTTCCCCCTCCTAGCTCTGCCAGCAGGAGTTTGCAGGGAGTAGCTTCTTTGTTTTCAGCTTGAAGGTTTCCCTGACTGAGCAAATTCTGCACTTATCAGGAGAGATCTGCAAGCTGGGGAGCGTGACCACAGGCTCAGATGTGAGCTGGGCTGCAGAGGATAGGGTGACCAGACAGCAAGTGTGAAAAATCAGGACAGGGGATAGGGGGTAATAGCACCTATATGAGACAAAGCCCCAAATATCAGGACTCTCCCTATAAAATCCGGATACCTGGTCACCCTAGCAGAGGCACTTAACATGTTTGTGTATTTCATTTTCATTAAACACTTTGGATCATGAAAGATCTGACAGCAATAACAATCAGAAAATTTCCCAGCACACTGCAGGGAAGCCCTGGCACTTCAATACTGATAGACTGCACTTAGGCACTGGCACTGCAGCCTGAATGGTTATAATTATAAATAATATTCCACCTATGTCTGATGCCTTTCAGCCCAAACTCCCTAATGACCTTTAGAGACTATATACACTCAGAAACATTAACGTGCAGCTGCCTCTGGGGTGCAGGGCAGCAGCCGCAATGCACAACACTGGCCAAGGAGACTGGGACAAACCTTGAGCCAGATTCTCTTGGTTTACTTTGCCAGATCTCTGCTGCATTCGATGGAGCTTCACCAATTTATACCAGCAGGGAGTTTGGCCCATGGGCTCTCACAGAGAGCACCGCCTGGCGGCTTTAATGTTTCTGCAGAGCAGACAGTACCTGGTGTTTCAGGGTCTCTGCAATGATATAATTCTCAGAGCAGTTTCAGTAAAAACCTCAGGCAGGACCCAGGCCAGGACTGTCAAGGACCCTATGGGAGTTACATGCACAAATCCTGCTGACTTTGGACCAGAGTGGGGCACAAACCTCCCCTGGCCCATTTGAAAATACCAGCGTGAAACCTGGTTTCATCATCCTTATCCCCTTTTATTGCAGGAGACGTAGACGCCGACTCCGTGGGTGCTCCGGGAAAAAAAAAGAGTGGGTGTTCAGTGCCCTCCAACGGCCACACACCGACCAGCCCCTCCCCCTCCAGCGCCTTTTGCCCGCCGCTGATCAGCTGTTTGGCGGCAGGCAGACGGCGCTGGGGGGAGGGGGAGGAATGGGGGGGAGAAGCGGAGTGGGGGTGGAGCCTCATGGGAAGGGGCGGAGTGGAGGCAGGAAAAGGTGGGGTGAGGGTGGGGCCTTAGGGGAAGGAGCAGAGTGGGGCGGGGCCTCAGGGCTGAGTGGGGCTGGAGTACACCCAGGGAAAGCGGAAAGTCGGTGCCTGTGGCAGGAGAGACGGACTGTTTCTCTAGAAGCCTCCACACCACTACAGCTGCTCCCAGCTCCACTGGTGTCCACAGTCAATCCCCCCCCCTTAGGAGAGCAGAACCCTTCGAACAGAGCATGTGTCTGCCAAAGTGCCCCCACCCCCAGACAGCCAGAAACGGGGTGTGATATTAACACACTGCTCACGTTCCCGGTCTGCGCTGGCCAAAGCTCAGCATTTGCTCTCCGACGGGACATCACATCTTCTTCCCCCACCACCTCTGCTCTTTGAAGAGCCACAGCTGCCAGCCATGTTCGCAGAGACTGGAGATAAGGGCACCTCAGGGCTGCACCATGCCCCTCCTAAGTACCTCTTAGAGGTGCTCCAATTAGAAGCCGGGGAAAATGCCAAACTCACCCCTTTAGCTTAGCCTTCCCTCAACAACTGCGAAGAAAGGAAAGGGACAGACAGGGGTGAGGCACGGAGTGAAAGGAAGAAGAAATAAATCATCATTTCTCCATGTGGCTGTCAGGAGGAAGGTGGGCCCGTGATGGATTTTATACTGTGCGTGGTGATTCTGGAAAGCATTCAGATGCTATAGCGTAGGTAGAGCTTGTAATGGATTTATTTTCTTCATACTGATGGTTAGTCCAATGATTATGGAACAAGGTATGTTGACCGCTCCAGAAGTTTCAATACCTAACACCATGCTAGAAGTGGTGCATAAGTTCTGCTATCTAGGATCAACTGTATCGGATAACTTAACTCTAGATAAGGAGCTGAATTCTCGAATTGGAAAGGCAGCTACCACATTCAGCCAACCGACTGAATGTGTGGGAGATAACAGAAAACTAACATTGAGCACCCAGATACATATCTACCAGACATGCGTTTCAAGCATGAGGGTGGGACCTGGATCACACACAGCAAGTGTGAGAGAAGGCTAAATACCTTTCACACCCACTGTCTTTGCCATATTCTAAAATATCAAGTGAGAAACCAAAGTTCCTGATGTCACTACTCTGGACATCTTCACCGGATGGATGATTGACACATTCCAGATGATCTCCTGTATGAAGGATCTGCAGATGCTCCAAGGCCACTGGGCCAACCTAGGCTCAGGTTCATGGACATTTGCAAGAGGGACTTGAAACCCTTCAAAATCAACATCCCAAGCTGGGAAGATGCAGCAGGGAACAGGCTACCCTGGAGTCAAAGAGGCTGAAGAGAGATGGTGCAGAGAGAGCAAAGATGAAAGTGCAACAGGTCTCAAGCGCTCGTAGTGCCCCAGCTCCATCCTCTGACCCTGTGCTTTACACCTGCACTGTCTGTGGCGAGGACTGTCACTTGTGAACTGGACTTCCTGAGTCACTTGTGGTGTTGCAGCATCACACAGAGTAACAAAACTGCTTTGGCATCGACACCAGTCTTTCGAGACAGACAGCTGGTGATCAACTCCTCTACATACTGGCTGTGCCACTAAAACGCATTTAGGACACGAATAAAAAAACCCAACAGCCCTCTTTTTACAGGGCAGCAGGCTGGATTCTTAGCCACTCCAACGCCCCTTAAGCCAACAGGTCTGAGGACTCTCCCAGCCTGAAGGAATCTGCCGGTGGCATATGTATGGCATAGCTGGATCTATGTGCCCAGGGGCGGCTCTACCTATTTGGCCGCCCCAAGCAGTCATGTGCAGGAGGCGCCCCGGAGGCCCGGGAGCAGTGGACCTCCCGCGGGCATGACTGCGGAGGGTCCGCTGGTCGCGCGGCTCGGCTGGACCTCCCGCGGCTGCGGACGGTTCGCAGGTCCGGCGGCTCTGCTTGAGCTGCCGCAGACATGCCTGCGGGAGGTCCAGCCGAGCCGCGCAACCAGCAAACCCTCCGCAGTCATGCCTGCGGGAGGTCCACTGGAGCCGCGGGACGAGCGCCCCCTCCGCAGTCATGCCTGCGGCAGGTCCACTTGTCCCGGGGCTCCGGTGGACCTCCCGCAGGCATGGCTGCGGCAGGTCTGCCGGCCCAGCCTGCCGCCCCCCCGGGAAAGGGCCACCGCACGTGCGTGCTTGCCGCGCTGGGGTCTGGAGCCAGCCCTGTATGTGCCCTCCTTGCAGCCCCCAGGGTGTGATGGAGGCACTGGGGGGAGAGTCAGGAAAAGGGGCGATAGCCATAGTGTACTGGCACCTCAATGTTCCCCAAAAGTCCAGTGGGAGCCACTGCAGTTGCATGTAGGTTAGAGCAGTCCTGAGGCTGCTCTAAGCTACACCAGAGGCCAAACCATTCCCCAGGAACCCCAGGGGAGCAGGAGGGTGGCTCACAACTACCTCCCCCCATCTCAGCTGTACTGGACACCTCCTTCCCTCTCTCACTCCCCAACACCTGGGCAGACAAGGGAAGGAGCCCCATGGCACCATGCAGAGCGGGAAGCAACTTACTGAGAATGATGATGACGGTTTTGATGAGATTGATCATGGTCTCCTTGTAGCGGGGGTGGAAGCTAGTGTGCTTGGACATGCGCGTCATCTTCCTCTTGACATAGACAAAGATGTGAGTGTAGACGACCACCATGATCAGGAAGATGACCAGGTTGGAGAGGGCCCAAAAGGTCAAGTAGCTCCTGCTGTAGAGGGGCGCCATCCTGGAGCAGTTGCCCAGGTCGCACAGGCAGTGCCAGCCATAGGATGGGATGAGACCCAGCAGCAGGGCTGTGACCCAAATGCAGATGATCAGGATCACCACCCGCTGGTTGGACATGGAGCTGTGCAGCTGCATGGTGAAGACAGTCTGGTGCCTCTCCACGGCGATGGCCAGCAGGTTCACCACCGAGGCAGTCAGGCTGGTGTCCAGGAGGCTCTGCCGGATGAACCAGGTCCTGACGGAGAGCCCTGCTGTCCTGGGCCCCGTGTGGAACATGAGGAACATGTAGGCAATGCCCGCGAAGAGGTCCGCTGCTGCCAGGTTCCCCAGCAGGTAGTAGATGGGGTAGTGGAAGCGCCGGTTGATAATGATGGCGCTGATGACCAGCAGGTTGGTCAGGAGCACGATGACGCTGACTGTCAGGCCCAGGGCAACGACCAAGACATCCTTGGTTCTCCAGTAGGAGGTCAGCTCCTTCCGGCTGTTGTTGTAGAAAAACCCCACACTCTCGTTGTAGTAGCAGTGCTTCATCTTTACAGTCCTTGAGGACAGGAGAGAGTCGTGTTAGTTCAACCACTGGCACACAAAGCAGCCCCCGTTATAGCCCCTGAGAGACGCACTGAGCTAATACTTTACGGCCTGGTCTACACTTCACATCGCACTCAGTTGGGGAAACTTTTGCAGTGCCATGATTAGGTTGACTGAACCCCTGGTGCAGACACAGCTAAGTCGACAGAATAATTCTCCCATTGATCTAGTTACTGCTCTCAGAGAGGTGGATATACACCGTGATGAAAGAACCGCTGCTGTAGTCAAGGTCTCCGCGGCAGCAGCAGCACAGCTGTGTCTCTGTAATGTTTCTAGGATAGACCTACCCTAAGATACAAAACAGGAAAAAGCGTACGTAGGACAAACCTCAACATCTGCTACAGACGTGAGTCTAATTAAAGTGAAATAGGGTGAACAAGAACCGGAAGCCTCTGAGCTGCTGACATATCAGCTCTTCCCCCATGTCCCGTAAACCAAGTGCCTGATTCACCTTTGCCTCGTGCAGTCATTCACTGCAGTTCAAGGTGAACACAAATTTGCTGCACTACTGTAAGTGGCTGCACAAGACGCTGGGCTGCAGGGGCCTGCAGAGTACAACCGACTCCAGGAAAATTATGCTGAGGATGCAGCACAACTCCGGAAACAGATCAGGCCTCAGAGATTTGCCCCAATCTGATAAGGGATTCCTCCTCAGGAATATCTGCTTCCCAACCAAGCAGCTATGTGTGGGAGACAGAACTGCAATTGTTATTGTTGCTCCAGCTGCTCTACTTCAAAAATTGAAAATAAAGCACATAACACAGACATTTATCAGTCAAACATCAAGCAAAAATCTGACAAAACCTTTGATTCCCTGCAGCTGTCACCCACCCCGCAGCACCGCGGCTCCTGGCTTGGCGAGTGCCCAGATCTTAAATTGGTTGAGCTTATTTTGCTGCTCAATGCCTGATGGTGCCTCCCGGCTGGTCCTGAACTCCACTCTTTTCCCAGGTCTTACTAATCCTTCTAGAGGGGGTGGGCACTGCAAGACTAGTCTGCCAAGGGGCAGATGAGTACTGAGAGTCTGGGCTCTAACACAGAGACTGGCCAAAGATGCTAAACTGCTGCAGGAGGTCAGCAAAATATATCAGGGGGCTGGATAACTTCATTGGCACTAACACCTAGGGAAGACATTGGTACAAAGGCAATTGAATCTCATACTCCAGGGCATCAACTAATCCCCTGCCTGGGTCAGGGAGCAACTCTCCCCCTCCCCACACCCATGCTGAGCAGGAGCCTGAGCCAAGGCCCACTGAAGTCCCTGGAAAGGCTGAGCGGCTCCAGCTGCACTCTAGCATCGGGAAAGGCTGTTCACCTTTCCTTGAAGCATCAGGTACACCTTGCTGGTGGAAGCAGGATATGGGACTAGCTGGGCTGTGGTCTCCAAGGTGATAAATCCCACACACTGAAGCACGTACCTCTTTCAGATTTTAAAATACGCTTCTCGATTGCCCTGTGGAAGCCCAAATCAGCAATCTGGGTGAAGTCAATGGGGATCAGGTACCCAGAGCAGATGCAAAGTCAGACTCTAAAAATGGAAGCTAATTTATTTGGAAAAAACACTAAACATTTTAGGGAATGATCCCAATCAGTGTCATGTGGCATTAGAGTGCTGACTCAAACGGTGACAACTATCAACACAGAAATGGATCTGTCTTCTCTGGAAGAGGAGATTTACTCCTCGGGATGTTTGCATCCTCGGCTAAGCAGGGCTCGACCTTTCTTCGATAGTCTCCTCTGCAGCTACAGCGATCCAGAGCAGCCTCCCTGCCTCTCCTCCATTATTTTCCAAAACAAATGTGAAACAACCACTTTTGCCTTGGCCTAAGCCTTTTCGTCCCCCTGTCCCCGTCCCCCCTCATTACTTGCTGCTATTTAGCCATACGCAGTATCTGAGTTGCAGTTTGCATGGGAGAAGCTGAACAAGATGAAGGTGCCTGGCACCTAATGTAATTTCAAGCCCCATCATCACTTCCTTCTGTAGCCAACATCCCAGGCTGAGTGGCACAAAACATTTGCGTTGGAGAAACCAGTGTTTGTGTTTTGCAGTTATTCAGAAGCTCTCCCCTGGCACCTGCCTGCATGAGTTTCCCCTGCTGTGTGGCTTGAGATCGGGATAATGAGGAGTTAATTAAGAATTCTAACCTCATTACAGGACTATGAAATAACAGCCCCATAAACAAGCAAGTGAGATCAGGAAAACCCTGACTATTACACACAAAAACCTCCCATCATCTTGGTTCTCTAACACAGGGGTTCTCAGGACAAATTTTTTGGTGGCCTCAGAGTGTGGCCACCAACTCTTGCTGGTGGCTGCTCCCACACTTTCCCCTAAAATACTTAATTAGCTTTAGGGAAAACAAATAAATATGCACACGTAGGTGTCCAAATCATTGTAATTTATTTATTGCTAGATAGTAAGTCTGTTGTGAAAAGTGATATTAACAAACATACAAATATCACTTTTCACAGCAGACCTAATCAGCCCTGGCAAGCCAGGGGACAAATTAAGTCCTAGATGGAGTGTTGGGAAGGCAGTGGGGGCCAGAGGAGCTGGGGGAGGCAGTGGGGGACTGGCGCCTGAAGCCCTGCGGCCGGAGGATGAGGTCCAGGGACAGAACCTGAAGCCCTGCAGCCAGAGCTTGCTGCCCTGCCACCCCAGGGCTGAAGCCCGAAGCCTGAGCCCCACCACCCCACAGAAGGTGGGGAACTCACAGTCTGCCTGCTCCTACAGCACTGTGCCCCAGGTGACTCCATTGAGGGGCAGGGCCCAACCCTGCTGCTGGCCCCAGCAACCAACACCAAGACGGTGCATCCAGGAGCAGCAGGGAGGAGGCTCTACTCCCTCCCCCCCCCCCAAAAAAATCACAGCTCAGGGGGCTGTGGCCGCAAGAAAAGCCCCTGGTGGCCGCATTTGAGAAAGCTTGAAAATTGGGAGTCGGCGCTGCCTGCAGCGGAGATAAGGGTGGAGGGAAGCTCAGCTCAGAGCCAGAGAGGCCATTAACATCTGCCCCAAATTCTGCATTTATTTTTCCTTCTCTAGCACCTTCCATCTCAAGCTTCTAAGGTCGGGCTTCACAGACGTGAACTCACTAATCCTCCCTGCTCTCTCAGGCTGTTGGTATCCCCATTCTGCAGATGAGGGTAATGGAAACACAGAGGTAAAATGGCTCACTTAAAACCACACAGCAAGTCTAATGGAGAAGGGAACAGAACCCCCGTGAGTCCTGACTTGCAGTTCCCTTACGTGAGTCAGTCCCTTTAATGAGGCTGAGAGCAGAACCCAGGAGTCCTCATTCACGGTACCCCACTCCAGTAAACAACACTGCCTCCTCTTCCCGGATGTTTCAGAGTCTACTCGAGTAGGACAGCAGGATTTGCTCTGCTCACAATATTGTTAGTAACCCGGTAATGAGGTTACTATAGCCAGGCCAAGCTGGTTATCACCTGTGCCCCACCCACCTCTCCCCACACACTCGGCTAATTGTGCAAACATGCAGAATGGACAGGCCTGGAATTTGAGAGCACAAACACAACACAGAAGCAGCCAGATTCAAAAGCTCAGCTAAAGCCAGTCTCTTGATCGATCCACTTAGGTCTTGTCTAGACTGCCACTTTACAGCGCTGCAACTTTCTGGCTCAGGGGTGTGAAACCCGAGTGCTGCAAGTTTCAGCGCTGTAAGGCGGCAGCGTAGACAGAGCTGCCGCGCTGGGAGCCAGGCTCCCAGCACTGGTAGCTGCTCCCCTCGGTGGAGGTGGTTTTTCTCTCCCAGCGCCGGTGCCCCAACTACAGCCACATTAAAGTGCTGACGCGGCAGCGCTTTAATGTTGCTAGTGAAGACAGACCCTTATACACATGGCTCCGATTCCTAGAGAGTCTTGGCGCAGCACAAACATTGGTGAATTTAACTTATCACACCCCAGGGAGGTAGGTGAGTATCATCATCCCCATTTTTACAGAGGCACGGAGCAGTGGTGTGGCCTGTCGTGTGGTAGAGTCACAAATGGGGTAACCACAAGCCTGTGCAATGCTGTAACCACAAGCCCGTGCTTCTCCCTTCGGAGCCGGCAGCCGAGGTGTATGCAGACCTTACACACCACCATGCATATGTTCCAAGGCAGCAACTGGTCCAACCACAACTCAGTTGGGGGTGGGAGCCCGTTATGATCTGAAAGGGCGGGGAAATCTTAAAACAACTGAAGGCTTGATCAGCAAGAGGAAGGAAAGATAGGAAGAAAGATTAGGGCTAGACAGAGAAAACCACTGGGGGTGACAGACAGCTAGAGAGCTCCCTGGGGGAGGATGGGGAAGAGTCTCTTAGGGAATGGAATTGGTTAGGGGCTCACACATGTTACTTCACACACCAGCAAGGCCCAGGCTGTAAGCATCTCCCTCCTCAGCCATTTGCAAAACCATAAACCAGCCAAAACAAAGGAGGAAACTTTAGCAGAAGAAATAACAATACACTTCTCTGCAGAGGGTCAGTCCCCTGGCACCAGTGCCCTGGGGGAGGGGGGGATAAAAGGGTGTCAGCCATGCACATAAGCAGCGGGTTGGACTAGATCATCTCCTGAGGTCCCTTCCAACCCTAATAATCTATGATTCTATACATCAACCAGCTGTTTGCACGGGAAACAGGTTTCACATGCATTTGATTCAATTGACGTTTTGCTGTGAAATGGTTTCAATCTATCCTTATTTTTTCCATAGTGAACGACATAGGTGCTTAGATACTATGATGAGTGCAAGACAGATAGATAGATACTGGCCTCTAAGCAGTATTCACTGAACACACCAATTCATACACCCAGCGCAGATTAATTCTATCAGAAGGATACTAAAAATAATAATACCACACATGTGTGTTAGTCCATGTGGCACCCAGTTTCAGTCTTTTTCAAGCCTGAGAGACAACAAGCATATTGAGATAATGTTATGTTGAATTTCCACCAATCATATTTTGTTCAGAGGATTAAGATTTTAGCAACTATTTATAAGCAGTACTCTTGTAGCACTGTTGGTCCAAGGCAGGGGTTGTCTATTTTTTGTCAATGTCCAGACTCTAGAGAAAACAACAAAAATAATGATATTCATAAATAATAATAAGCAAATAAAAAGGTTTCAGGGTCTGTTCAAAAGCGCCTGGCGGTTCGGATTTGGCCTGCGGTCCGCCTATTGACTACTCTGGTCCCAGGCTATTAGAGAGACAAGCTGGGTGAGATAATACCTTTTATAGGACCAACTTGTGTAGGTGAGAAAGCTTGTCTCCAATAAAAGATATTACCTGGCTCTGCTTGTCTCTTCAGCAACTATTTGACAGGCTCAATAACCTTTGCTATGCACACTGCATGCTTTCACGGTTCCCTGGGTAATTGCAAAGGGTCTTTCCAGCGGCACTGAAATTGTATCAGTTTGCCTCCACTTCCCCTTCACTGAGAACATCTCTGCAAGAGAGCAAAGCCCCAGTTCCTCTTTACCCAGCTGCATAAGTACAGTCTGTATGTGGAGCGTCCAAGACTGGAAAACCAGTTCATCAGCATTCGCCTAAATGACAGGGTCTTAAACATGGCTTTAGACAAACACCCAGCTAGAGAACATGGAAAGTTTCAGAGAGTGTTGCCAACTCCCCCTGAAACGTAAAGAAGTTACAGGCTAAAGCTGGGCAAACCAGTGATCAGGGTGGGGTCCAGGTGCTGACAAGTAATTGCTTATGTTCCTAGGAGCTTCCCTGACATCTCAGGCGCAGCTTTGCAATTAGGAAACCGACCTTGGAACGCAGCATCAAGGGCGGAGATCACCACAAACCACCATTATACAAAACAGACTAAACAAAAGGAACCCAGCAGCAAGCAAATGGACAATCAGGCCAGCGTCAAGATGCACAAAGGAGAAGCTTGTTTCTGTTGTTGAGTGCATGGCCATTTCCTTTCCAGACAAGGCCTCGCAAAGCCTGGTGTTCACCGGAGGTCCCTTATTTGGTAAAAACAGCTGCAGCCGGCCATTGTTTATCCCCAAACCCTCTTCCCCCATCACATCATCTAGAACTGGTTATGCGGTTCCCTCCCTTTAATCAACCATTGCTAGTAAGTGACCTTGCAGGCAATGCTGCGGAAGAGAAATTCTCACTCCATACCCACAGTCCTGTGGGATGTCCCTAGGAGCTCTTCCTGTTAAAGAAGTGCACAGAGCGCCTCACTTCCTTGCATCACATGGGAATTCCTCACCTGAGACACACTTCCTTCTTTACTCGCACAGCTAAAGCTGTGACAGGTTCACAGCAAGTTCAGAATCATTATTTTAACAGAAAATAAAAATGCCTACACATCCTGGCTTTTCATTTCTTAATGTTCAGTAACACTGGAAGGTGCTGCCTCTCTCCTTCGGGTCTGGGAAGGCATTTGGCGCACATGACTGGACCACTGATAGCCAATGTAGTATGGAAATGAGCAACAATGAACAGCTGAAATTCTGCTCCAACTAATAATCACAATCAATACAGATCAAACCTGAACAATGGAGCTAGTACAGAACTAGTATTCTTCTCTGAACAGAGCCCACTGCAATACAAACTTATGTTGTCAGAAATTCAAAAAGCCAATTTAAAAAAAAAACCTTAGTCACTACAGTGTTTTACTCCAAAGAATAACGTTCTTACCTGAAAGCACAGCCACTGCATCCAAATCTGACAGTTAGCATTGGTCTCCCCAGCACAAGCCAGAGCTGCTATTCAGCAAGGAGATGGACGACTTCATCCCTGGAAGTTAGAGAGAGGCTCCTCCAAGCAAGAAGGCAGCCCGTGCCAATAGAAAAGTTTAAGACAAATGTGCTATACCTCCAAAGTCTGTCACAGGCACCTCTGAAACACTGACTCCTGAGAGGCAACTTTGCAAGAGCTTTCTGAAAAGAGCCCATCCTTCTTTGTGCCCTCCCCTAGGCGGGCCTTACCAAGCCACAGACATCTGCCAAGCAGGAGACTTTACCCACCCAGGAACTGTAATCTGAGTCTTTTACTAGCTTGATCTAGGCTGCAAAGTCATTTTCCAAGCACCTCCACTTCTGGAGGCACTGGTCTGGCACTAGAGGGGACAAGTTGCTCAGATCTGCACTCTTGGTGCTGTGTTTTTGCTCACTGTATGGACGGGCACAGCTAACAGAAATTAATTGGCGGGGGGAGAGTTCTCTCCACTCCCACCCCCAAGGCCTCACCTCATGGTAAGCTTAGTTTAATTTGAGTGCTGGACTCTGATCCCTGCAAAATCAGGCGTGTTACAGACTGTCCTCTGTAGAGATTCCACCAGAGGAACCAGCTGCTTTAGAGATTAAATCTGTGTCTACACTTGCAGTTTTCACGCTGTCAGTTTCAACAGTGATAGTGAACTGGTGAAAGAAAAGTGCTGGTTTGGGTACTCGCTCACTGCCACAGGCATCAGAGTGTTTACATGTGCAGCACTTCCATCCCTGATGAGAGGAGCACACGGAGCTGTCCCACAGCGCAGCTCTCTCCATTTTGACAATAGGTCTTGTGGGAAGGTGGGGTGATTGGGGGGCATCCTGGGTCCAATTCCTCTCCCCAAACACTGATCAGCTCCAGTAGCTCAGCATTGCTCCAAGCAGGGGATCATTTTCTCCGCGGAGCAGCCATTGTCACCTGGCCAGATGATAAGTGAGCACTTGCCAAGAAAAAAGGAAGGGGAGTTTCAAAGTTCCTGGGCTTTTACCTGGGGAGGGGTGGACGTCTGTGTACCTGGCGACAAAGCAGCAGAGCTGGTGACCAAAGTGGTCACCTGGGCACTGTGGGATATCCTGAGGAGGCTAAAAGCTGGGTAAACAGGAAGAACGTGTCGCGCAAAAGCATTACCAGTAAGAGCTGTATGCTTCTCATGTAGGTGATTTTCTTTTTGCTGTGAAACTTCTGAGTTTCACCACAAAAAGTCATTGGCAAGTGTAGTTGCTCCCACAATTTTTGCACAAAAAAGGGACTTTTTCTGCTTTAAATGGCACGTGTAGACATGCCCTGAAGTGGTCTCTGCCCCAGAGGCAGAGCACAGGGCCTGACCTGGGACAGCTCCCCCCTAAAGTTCACGTCCCCCGCCAGGCTGCTTGCAGGGATCTGGCCCTCACACTCACCTTTATGCTATAATCCCATCCAGCAGCCTGGCTCTTACCAAGTACAGAGAGAGAAACTGCCTAAGGGGCGAGGAAACACATGACCCCTGTGGTGACAGATTTAACAGGTGGAGGAGAAATGCACTTCCTGTGGCAGGGGAGACTCACAGGTGATCTCTTCCCTTTGCACCTCTCAGCGGGAAGCTCCCATGGGGCAGACCTCACTTAATTTCAGGAGATCTGACAGTGATTTGTTTAAAACAGAGAGAGAAAGAACACTGTGACTACATGAGTGCCTTCCCCAGGGGACTCTTAGGCCTGGTCTACACAAGAAAATTCAGTCAGTTTAACTATTTCTGTCAGCAGTGTGAAAAATCCACCCCCCTGAGCAGCGTAGATAAGCTGACCTAAATCCCTGTGGAGATACCGTTCAGTTCTGTCACCCTAGCTACTGCTTCTTGGGGAGGTGGGTTACCTATGCTGATGGGAGAACCCCAACCAGCAAAGGGGCAGCAGAGGCAGAGCAGGGAAGGGACTCCCCTAAGGTAACCCCCTCAGGAAAATGGCAAAGCCAGGAAAAGAATCCAGATCTCCTAAGTCCTTGGTCTGGACAGACCATGCTGCCACTCACCAGGATCATCTCATTTTCTGTGTACACTGCAATGCTGGTGTTAACAAATCATTGCAACGTTCATCATCAGTTAATTCAAACCCCACTTCATGGAGTTTGCAACTCCCATTCGTGTTCACATGCCCCCGCTGAAGAAAATCCCCAGTGACTTCCATGTTGTCTCACCCCCCATCACCCGTTCCCCTAGGGAACAACGTTCTCCCCACGTACAGCCTCAACTTCCCCCGTGTTGGCTAGGTCGTGGGGCCTGGGGGAGCCGGTCTGCATTACACCAAGTAGGCAAGGAGATCCACAGAGAGACCCTGACACAAAAACAGGAGAGATAGCGACAGAGAGGCAAGATGGACCCAGACAATCAGTAACAGGGAGGATGGCTCCCCTGCTGACAAAGGCAAGGATGGATGAATGAGAAGAATAGGGCAATATTCCCATTGGCTTCAATGGGAGAAGGATCGGGCCCTACAGCAAAAAACAAAAACAACAAAAAACAACTTTTCAGACCCCCTAGAGCAGTGGTTCTCAAACGTTTGGACTATTGCCCCCTTTCATATAGCAAGCCTCGGAGTGCGATCCCCCTTACACATTAAAAACACTTAAATATATTTAACACCATTATAGATGCTGGAGGCAAAGCAGGGTTTGGGGTGGAGGCTGACAGCTTGCAACCCCCCATATAATAACCTCTCAACCCCGAGGGGTCCTTGCCCTAGAATCTCTCTCTGCTGCAGACTCCAAAAGGCCAAAATCACGGCGGATAATTCTGCAGGAAACACCATGGCCAACCAAAAGTGAATGAAGAGACCCTACAACCACAGGTGCACATTCTGCACTGTTGGGCAGCAGATAAGCAAGGCACATATTCTAGGCAACACTACATGCAGGCCTGTTCCAGTCTTTGGGTCCCTTGGGGAGATATTAGGAAGGGGGCTAAGGACACAATTCATTAGAAGCTGAGGAAAGGCATGCAGGCCCAGATGCCAAAGTCCTTTCTTGGCTGAGCTGAATCTCAGGCACTCTG
The DNA here is from genome assembly GCF_020497125.1 of Mauremys mutica. NCBI lineage: Eukaryota > Metazoa > Chordata > Testudines > Geoemydidae > Mauremys > Mauremys mutica. Next base: position 25,909,168 of record NC_059091.1, read on the forward strand.
TCTCTCTTTCCAAAGCTCAGTTAGGCCACCATGAAGCAGTTGGCGGCAGACCCAAGTTGGAAGAGCTGGGATAAACATAATGAAACAATTATTGGGACACTGGTGACATCAAGGCTGTAAACCAAATTAAATACTTTATTGCAAATCAAGGGGGGATTTTTATCCCAAGGACAGTGGCAGATCTCCAGCTCTGGACAATGCGTGGGTGATCCCCTTTGCCTTGAGGGCCCTTAACAAGACTCAGCTCTTCTGACTGACTGTCACTCAGCATGCACTCAGGCTTTTCCACAGCATTCTAGTTCCGCAAATGTTCTTTTCTTTAAAGTGTTGTAAGTGCTGCTGTAACACCGATAGACCCTGGTTGTCGTCGGGCAGGTCTGAACCTGGGGCCTCTGGAGCTTAGTGCATGAGCCTCTACTGCATGAGCTAAAAGCCAACTGGCTGTTAGCCAAGGCTGTAGAGCAGACTCATTTTCCCTCCCTCCCTCCCTCCCTAAGTGGTCTCAATGCCACGACATGGGACAGAACAACACACCCAGAAGGTGTGTGGGTTACACAGTATTTCATAAACAGTTTTAAAAAAACAGGAACAGCTTGGGGTGAATTTAACCAAAAGTACAAACTCAGAATCCTCCAATTATAAATGGTCTGCCCAAACACATGAAAGAGAAGCCAGTTTTACTGAGTATTTACATGTTGGAGATAGCAGCAGGCTTCCAGGTGTTTCTTCTAGACAGCTGTACATCTTAGGGTGTTGTCTTGTTGTTTCTAAATAATTTTTGTAATCTGGTGCTTCCTAAATGGCCTTTCTTCAGAAACCATGTTTACCCTGCTAGCATTTCTGCTTTGCATACCAAAGCACAATAAAAAAAATATCAGAAAGGTGTGTTCATTGCAAATTTCCTCCAGTCCATAACGATGGAGATGAGCCAGGATATGGAGTCATCTTGCTCTCTAAAGAGAAGGGAGGAAGTCCACAAACCAAGCAGCAGCAGGAACAGTGTAGCAGACATGCTAAACCAGCAGAGAAAAAAACAACACCACCACAGAAACTGGGCTTGTTTTTGGCTTAATTGGTTTGTGAGTTGCTTGTTGGCTAGTTTTTGGCTTGTAGCTTGTTGGGCTTGTAGCTTTTTTGGGGGGGATCGCCTCCTGGCAAGCAGGGGCAACGGGGGGCAAGCAGGGGTGCACAGCAGGCCTACCACAGTCCCAGGCTGCACGCTGGTGGGGGGCGGGGAATCTAGTCACAGAGGGTTGGGGTTCTTAGGGATTGGCTTGTTTCAACCTTGATCTGAAAAGGGATTAGCTTGATTTTTGGCTTATTGTGAAAGTCAGGGTGCTTATTTACCACGTGAAAGTAGTTCTATGTGCAGAGCATGGGCTGCTCTGGAGAAAACATTGCAGCTTGGAATCCTAATGTGGGTAGGGTAACCAGACAGCAAGTGTGAAAAATTGGGACAGGGGTGCGGGCTAATAGGAGCCTATATAGGAAAAAGACCCCAAAATTGGGACTGTCCCTATAAAATCAGGACATCTGGTCTCCTTAAATGTGGGACCCTTGGTAGCTTTGATTACATGAAGAGGTAGGGGGAGTGGGGTGGGAGCATGTCTTGTAAATTCCATTGCAATCAGCAAAAACCACCCAGCATGACTGGTTTTAGTTGACCTGTCAATGTCTCATTACAACAGAGACACACCTTGGACATAGACCTGAAGAGTATATAAGGGTCAGGAGTGTGTTTGAGGTCCCTCCCGTCTGTGTCCACAAAGGGTTTTCTGTACAAAGAACAGGACCATAGGAATTAGACTGGCTCACACCACGTGTTCAGGTAGACCTCGGGGGGCTTGTCTACGCTTGAAAGTTAATTCAGGTTTGTTTAAAGCACAATAGCTATTCCTGAATAACGCCATACATGGACACTCTTATTCCAGAATAAGAGTGCCGTGTTCCTGTTTAGCTTGACCCAGTTTCAGCTATACCAGAATAAGGCACTCTTTACTAAACAGAATTATTCAGTACTAGCAATTGTAGAGTAACGCCATGTCTAGACACACAGTGTCCAGGGCCAGTTTCTTCATAGGATGGTGCAAAGATATTTAAGAACTCAGTGCTCCGGCTTTTATAATACAAACTAATATCATAGACCTTGCATTTCTCTACCCTCTTTGTCAGAGTCTCTTAGACAATAGTTAACTAACCCTCACAAGCCCCTTTGTGAGGCAGGGAAGTATTATCCCCACTTCGCAGATGGAAGTTGGGATTTTCAAAAGGAACCTGACTCTTGAAAATCCCAGATGACGAAACTGAGGCATGATGAGCTCACGTCACTTACCCACGTAAGTAAGGTTTGACAGACCCAGCAAAGAACCCAGCTCTCCCGACTCCCATTCCTGAGCCCCAAGGCCACTCTTCTTCCCAAGGGCTGCATTTGAAAATCTTCCACCAGTTTCCCATCATTTGTGCAAGCTGTAGTACCTACAGGGCTCCAGCATTTTCAGCTAGCACACTTGAGATCCTCGTTTGCACCACTGCTTAAAAAAAAAAAAAAAAAAGGATGCAACATAATTTAGTGTAGACAAGGCCAAGAAGACTAGAGGGACATTACAGTCTGTTCCACAGATTGCACCATTTTAGGCTGATGGGTTATTCCGGTTTCACTGGCTCAGGGCAGGTTTTTAGTATGTTATGTAGTTTTTACCCATAGCCTACACCAGCAAAGCCGCTCAGTCAAGAGAGGCGCTCAGTAACCTGATCTCAGAGTGGACTGCAGAAGTGATCACATTCTGGTGCCCAGCAGAGAAGCGGTGGAGAAATGTTTCCAAAAATAATAGATGTTTGTATCCTTTTTATTACTCTCTTATTTTTAAAAGCAACGTTAGTTGTTTTAATAGATTTTTGCATTTTCAAACAACCTTAAAGCCAAGATTTTTGTTCAACCCTCATAGCTGTGATTGTTCCTGTTCATGGCAAACTGCAACTACCTACCACCGAACCTCTCTCCTGGAATCCTAGGAATGTTGGAAATCTCCTGTAAGAGACACCCCCCCTCCCCACTACAACTCTCTGCAAATAACTGCTCAAATGAAAGCTTCCCAAAGTCCAATGGCCCTGGGATTCCCAACCCTAACAGGAAGTCACAAATGCTCCTTGCCTCCTCAGGATAATAGCCAACCTTTATATCACCATCCATCTGAAAGTGTTTTAAAAGTATGGGAATCACAGCACCCATTGTCATTGAAATGCAGCTGCCTCTGGGGTGGAACATAGCAACTATTTGCCAGAGTACAACAGCACTGCATGGCAGTTTAGGACTGAATGGTATGCCCAACTGTAACCTTATCTGCAATGGAAATTTGCTTCAGTTCCAGCAATCAACAGCCACCCATTGCTGTAGTTACTCCAGGACTTGCCTGCACTTGGGGTTAGCATTGCTATAGCTGCATCAGTGGCTGGGTTTTGGTGGCTAGAATCAGGACAAATTCCCATTATAGACAAGGCCTAAAATTCCAGGGGGAGTGAAGTTCAGCAGAACATGATCAGTCCAGATTGGAATCTGATCAAGATGACCTTGTTAGAGAAACTGTTGAAAGCACAAGGAATAAATGAGCACGAGAATGGACTGGACACGAGTGACTCAAATGCAGCTAGGTTCCTGACCCAGCACCATGTGACGTCCGTTAGGTAACTACCCTGGGAGTGATTTGAAAAGGTGCAGCAATTTAATAGCACTTTGCACAATTCCTGGACACCCTAGCACCCTCTAAGCAGAAAGCATTTGTTCTGCAGCAGCTGAGGCTTTGGCTACACTTAGACTTCAAAGCGCTGCCGCGGCAGCGCTTTGAAGCGCTAAGTGTAGTCAAAGCGCCAGCGCTGGGAGAAAGCTCTCCCAGCGCTGTCCGTACTCCACCTCCCTGTGGGGAATAACGGACAGCGCTGGGAGCCGCGCTCCCAGCGCTGGGGCTTTGACCACACTGGCGCTTTGCAGCGCCGCAATTTGCAGCACTGGAGAGGGTGTGTTTTCACACCCTGCTGCAGCGCTGCAAATTTGTAAGTGTAGCCAAGCCCTGAGAGGAAACAGAGCAGGGAGGGAAGAGAGGGTTGTTAGTGCGGCTGTTTTGTTTGGAGACAGGATGGTCCGGGGCCCCTGCACCTCTCCTCCTAATTCACACAGGAAGGAGGAGATTTATCCTTTAAGGGAGGAGGCATTTTTGCAGGCAGATGCAGCTCTTTGCAATAGGAAGGTAGCCTGGCCCCTGCGTGATGTCATGTTATGGGAAGCCACATTAAGGTTAAACTCAAGTTGGGTCGCAGTGTTTATGAAACCGGACTCGGCCTCATTTTTATCCGAAGAGAATTTTATCTGGCGCTTTGCACTATTGTCAATACAAACAAAATGAGGTGGAAGTTCCCTCCCCGTGAGCTGCACGTGGGCAGCCCTGGCACCGTTTCCTTTCATAGGGAGGCTGCACCCTGCTTCGCTCTGGACATGGCTGCAGCCCCAGGAGATGAAGGCTCCCTGTTTAGTTTGCACTCGCTGGAAAGGAAGGGAACCACACGCCTCAGTCTTTGCCTTTATAGGAATTCTCGCTGAAAACCCATTTCCCCCAGGTCTCTGTTCAGTTTGGAGTCAGATGCCTGCAGCTTATGGCTGGAGAGTCACAAGAACCGTTTAGCATGCCTTTCTGCTTAAGTCTGGAAATAAAAAACAAAACCAATTCCCAAAGGCCTCCAGCTGGAGGCTGCATGGCTACAGCAGAACTGCAGCTTTATCCTGAACAAAGCACCTAACTCTAACCCAAAGTGACTTCTTGCACCAAATTGCCTTAGGGCCAAATCCTGACCTCCCAACTCAGGCAACGCTCCCGGTGAAACCAACAGGATCTTTGCTTGACTAATAATAATACCTTGTTCTTATATAACACTTTTAATCAGTAGATCTTAAACCACTTTACAAAATACCATTATTCCCATTTTATAGATGGGGAAACTGAGGCTCAGAGAGGTGAAAATGACTTATCCCAGGTCACTCAACCGGACAGTAGCAGAGCCAGAAACAGAACCTCGGTCTCCTGAGTTGGAATCTAATGCTCTAGCCACTATACAGCACTGCCTAGTGTACAGCTGTAGACTTCAGGATCTGGCCCCATCAGTGGCAGGTTTTACTAGCATGTGTCAAAACATTTCACAGCATTGCCCACTCCATGCTGTAGCCCTCTCCCCACCTACAGGGCAGGCGTCAGGGGGCTGCAGCAAGGCGAGAGCCTCACCACGGCATCTGCCTGGGAGCAAACGTTTTACAAAAGGGTTTGGAGTCCGTCATGAAACCTCCTCACTTGGGTCCTAAGGTTGCCAACCCTCCAGGCTTCTCCTGGAGTCTAAAGGAATTAAAGATTAATCTTTAATTAAATATTATGCCATTTGGTGAAACCTCCAGGAATCCGCCGAACCAAAATTGGCAACCCTATTGGGCCCTGATCCTGTAATTGGATCCTCAGGGCTTGGTACAGGGGTCTGCTCCAGAAGATCCAAATGCAGGAATCAGGGTCCAAGGCTTTTTGTTTTTCACAAGACAAGATTTCCAGGGGGCAGATTCTGATCTCCATTGTACATGGATAAAGGCAGAGTTGTGTTAGCGTCCATGGAGTTACTCCACAACTGAGACCTCATCTGGCCCTGTGACATTTAGCGTTTTTTAATAAGAAGTCAGTCTGTCACCTGGTTTGCAACTCTCTCCCATTCATTGTTACACATTTGCTTCTTTTTTGTGCCATTTTGTTAACATTATACTCCTATAAGCTTTGAGATCAAGCATTTAGCCCTTTTCCAATGGAAAATAAACGTAATAATAATTAAAAACATTACAGATCAAGTCATTTTCCCTTTTTTAAAGCTTTTTTTTGGCCACAAAAAAGCTCTGACGTTTACCCTGACAAACACCCAGCCTTACTTATAACTAAGCCCTTCGCGTCTGGAGAGTAGGAAGCCTGACAGCTGCATTTACGGAACTGTCATATATTAAAAACATTTAAGTGTATATTAAATTGGTTTAAAGGGCAACAAAGCTGACAGTCACGCAGGCCCTCACTGCTAAATATCTCAAACTGACTGTTTAGGCACAGACTGAATTACAGCTCTACAAATCTTTTTTTAAAATAAATGATAGAGGAGGGCAGCCAGTGCTCTGAAAGGATTCCAGCCACAAACAGTTGATCTAAATGCCCAGACGTGCACATTTAATTTAATTTGTTCCAGATTTTCTCTGTTGCATACACTTGACTTGTGTATATTAAGGTGTGCAACACCCAAGGGCGTGTCTGGGCCATGTTGCAAATTAAAGGGCAGAAGCAGATTGTCACCCACTGTCTAAGCATTCAGTCCAGTGAGCACAATAGTCTTCTAATGTTTGAAACGTGCAAGGCTTGGCTAAACATTTGATATTCATATATTCAGCTAATTCATGCTCCTGCTCTCTGTGTTGCTACAAGCACCGTTGGCTCCATGTGTCCACAAGAGAGGAATAAATCACTGTAACATAAAACTTAAAAGAAACAAAAACAAGAATAGAAACCACATCATCCATTTCTGTTCCTGATGTGTTTTTTGGACCCAACAAGAAATTCAGAGAAACACTCACTTTCCACTGCATCTTCCACCCAGCACACTTCCTCCTCTGATCTGCTAGCAGATAGTTAAATGTTCTGTTCTAATAAATACAAAAATAAAAGGATAACACTGTCAATATATTGCATTCATATAACACCCTGCAGGATCCCAAAGTTGGTTACAAGCTAATATACAAACCATAGCTACAGATCACTTCACCGACCACTGAAAATATGTGGCCACCTCTGGTATGAAACACAGCAACCAGGGGCGGCTCCAGGCACCAGCACGCCAAGCGTGTGCCTGGGGCGGCAAGCCGCGGGGGGGGAGGGGGGGGGCGCCCTGCCGGTTGCTGTGAGGGGGCAGGAAGGCTGCCTTCGGTGGCTTGCCTGCAAGAGGTCCACCGGTCCTGCGGTTTCGGCGGCAATTCGACGGCGGGTATGCTGAAGCCGTGGAACCGGAGGACCTCTCCCAGGCATGCCCCTGAAGGCAGCCTGCCTGCCGTGCTTGGTGCAGCAAAATACCTAGAGCCGCCCCTGACAGCAACACACAGCAGTGCTACACAACAGTTTAGGACAAGAAGTAAAAGTGAATATTGTAACCAATGGAAACTGCAGGAGTAATTTAGGGAGGCAGAATGTAATTTCTTGAACTGGTATTTGCTAGAGCTAAGGAACTTGAAACGAAGAAAGCATGGTGCATAAGGGCGACATTAGCAATTTTTTTTTTAAAGTAAAGAGACAAAACTACACATATACCGAGTACCATATCCCGCATTGCAGTTATTTCTACCTCTGTTACCTGGCATAACACCACTGCCCCTTCTTTGAGCACCTAGATGTAACTTAGAAATTGAGAACTGATCCACCACAGTTCATGAGCTCTGCAGGAATTGCAGTGCACAGAGACACATCTTCGCGCAATCCTTTGGCATTGCTTAGGACCCTGGAATGGATTCCGCTGAACTCATGGCTGCAGCAAGAAGCCTTTAGAAGTTTATTACACTCATTTCAAACAAGTCAATAAATACATTTAAACATCAAATAGAATACATCTGGGCTTACGTATTTTACTGTAGAGGACATTCAGTTTCTTTAATAATTGTAACAGCTTCTGAGAACCCCATTTCCTTCCCCAAGTTACCCCCATATTCTCCATCTTTAAACTAGAGAGAACATCATGCCCCTGTCTCAAGGCTGAATTGGGCTCATTTAGTTCACATTTGCAGAATGCTTTAAGTTCCTCAGATGGGAGGTGCTAAGTGACTGCATCATCCCTGAATCCCGATCGCATGCACTGGGACAGTGCATTACAATTATTAATCCAAAAATGCATTTTGTAAGTGTATTATTTGTTATCCATTAATCCCCAGTTTTAAACACGTCAAACATGCACTCAGAGAGCAGAGTCAATACCCCATGAGTCAGGTGTCCAGACACACATCAAGAATAGTGATTAGTCAAAGAACAATTTTCCAGAGGCTGGAAATTATTTGCATGAACTACCTGGCAAAGTATGAATAAGAAAGTCTGGATCAAGTTGTAAATTGCTTGCAAAGAGAAAAAAGGTCGACATTTCCAATGCACATTCAGCATGATGCTGTACCTTTGAAGCCAGCAGGAGGATTGCCATTTATTTCAATAGGAGCAAGATCATTATTCCACAGCAAATAATTCAACCAGCTCCTGCAATAACCATTTAGCCTTGCCCACAGACTTCTAGCTGTAGTGAGAATCAACTATCTCTGGGAAGAAGAAAGTGTTCCTGCTGTTCTAATGGGGTGCTGGGCGGATTAAAGGTCTTATAAAGACTTCTAAGATTTTCTCTTTTGTGGCAACAGTAGAAGAGCTGAGTCCCTCCTTGCGAAAGAATCCACGAGGGAAGAACTGCTAGCTCTTTGTCTCTACAAATAAATAAAGTGAACACTGCAGTTGGCACCTTAGCTAAGAATCTACCACCATCTAAGTATTTAGAAGCCTCAGCTCTAATGTTCTAAGTTCACCTTTATTGCAGGAGGGAAACCTTCTGGGACATAATGTTGCATTAATGTCTCAGTGTTAGGATCTTTTGTGCAGGACAGTCTCATAAGCGTTTTAAACATATCCTGGGGAGAGAAGAATATGGGGGGATCCCCCATTTCTTCTTCCTTACCCCTCATTATTGCTTATTGCTACAACAGTCACCCAAAGGTGGTTGCTCCCTTGATCTCCTTCAGGTGTTGAGCTCTGTTTCTGAAAGCAGAGACACCAAGAGATGATGAAGGTAAGTCAGCAAACTCTGACTGAGCTTCCCTGATCCTGCCTCAATTAACTCACCGATGCTCCTTCCAGAACAGGAGGCAGAGCCTTCATTTATTTAAAAACAAATGCCAGATAATAAAGAACAAAGCAGTAGGCAGCAAGACCATGAGAAACTACAAATTACCAGCTTATTCTGAAGTGTTCCTGCCTGCCCCATTTAAGTTGAGAGTGAAGAGGGAAAGATGCTGAAATTCAATCTGACGTTGAGACATTTAAAACTGGACTGGAAAAGGGTGGCCCTGGAGAGGACCTTGTCTGGAACACTCCTGCAGTGGCTCCTGGCAGGAGAATGGGATTTTCAACCAAGCCTAAAGGATTTAGGTGCCCAATTTTAATGAAAGTGGGTGGCTAAGGCTTCTTCAAAAATCCTGGCCTCCATGCCCTGCTAGATCCTTCCCGTCTAGCTCTAGTTTCTATGGGATTCTGTTACTGGTTTAATGTAAGTGACTCTAGTTCATTGGTTTTCAACCTGTGGTCCACACACCCTAGGGGTCCTCAGACTATCTCTAAGATTTCCAAAGGAGTCTGCAAGTACATTTGAAATTTTGGAGGGGTCCATAAATGAAAGAAGGTTGAAAACCACTGGTCTGGTTGATATTCATGGAAGATGGAAATGTGTAACTGAGGGGAGGATTTGACCCATAACCCACATTTTTCTGCTGCACACAGCAGCTGTTAATGGAGTATTAAGTTTAAAGGGTCATTAATCTGCATCAATCATGCACAACACAAAAATACTGATCCCAAAGTCAAAATCAAACAACACAGGCCCAGGCTCTGCCCCTTTAGCTTGTGGAGTTGTTTCAAATTTACACTGGTTTCAATGAGAGCAGAATTTGGCCCTCTGGGTAGGGGAAAATAGATTTAGGGCTTGATCCTAGACCCACTAGAACCAAGGGAGGGAGTCCCATTTATGCAGTGGGTGTTTAATCCGGGCCCCGCTGCACTCACTCAATGTCAGTGGCCGAGGGGAGGGGGAGAAAACTCAGGTTTCCAGGTGAGATGTGTAAAGAGAGGGAGCCAGGTGTCTGGGGGACATGGGAAGTGATACCTGCCTAGCAATATGGTATTATGTGGGTAATGAACTTTATCTGAGCCAGTTACTAGCTGTTTTCCCTTTCATTGGAAGGTTTAGTAGTTGACATTTGCTGAATATGTCAAGACATAACTGTGTTGGGGGTTTGGGGGAAGGGGAAATGTGCCAGGCAGAAATGAAAAAAATATGTTACTATTTGCTGATAAAAGCCCTCCCCCCCCCATAAGAGCAGGAGTCAGTAGCCAGGAATAGGAGCCCAGGGTCAGAGCCAGGTTACCTGGAACAAGGCAAGGCTGGAACAAGCAGCTAACAGACAGGAACAAAGGCTTTGAACAACCATCACTGCTCCTGCTGCTGGGTGTAAGCTGATCCGTGGACTCTTCCCACCAATCAGGCAGGGTAGCCAATCAAACAGGCCACTACAGGCCAGCTGTGCTGGTTAGGTTGCCAGGAGACTATTTGTGTTTCCTGGTTCCTAACACAAAGTCCCAGAACTATGGCCCTTTTTGGTAACATTTCACCTTATAGTTAACCTCACAATTTTAATGGATAATTGAATTTTCCTAATCAGGTTCAGTTTCTTTAACCCAACTGCTGCATCACAATGATGGTGCCAGGAGGCTCCCAGCCTGGAATCAAGGTTTCCAGTTGTGAAACCCTCAGGCCTTTAATTCACTTTGTGATAAGGGGGTCATTGAGTATTGCTGAGACTCAGAAGCGTCTTCATTGGCTGGATTAGGAGATTGCATTATCCTGAATTAATATTGACTGATGAAAAGAAGCTCAAAGCAAGAGGTTTGTTTCTTGATGGTTTGGCTGATAAAAGTCTCCTTGGTAAGGTTACTAGGGCTTTACCTCCCAATGATCTGTAAACCTATCGTAACTGCATCCCCTAGGAACCAGCTCAGAGCTACAGGGTCAGAGAGCAGCTGCCTTGCAAACAGCTAGCAGCAGAATAGCAATAGCAGCAGATAGGCCAATACACAAGGGATTCTCTGCCCGTGCTTTGAAGTGGGAAGTGAGAATGAGACCTGGCTGGGGACAATTCCACTTCATAGACTTATCCAGGACTGAGTTCTGTGGCACCTTATAGACTAACAGACGTTTTGGAGCATGAGCTTTCATGGGTGAATACCCAAAAGCTCATGCTCCAAAACGTTTGTTAGTCTATAAGGTGCCACAGGACTCTTTGCTGCTTTTACAGATCCAGACTAACACAGCTCCCCTCTGATACTTATCCAGGACTGTGAATTACACCCTGCAATACGCACTTGAGGACCAGTCCTTTAAAGTAGAAACAAGGCATCAAAGACATGAAGGAGTCTGGGGGCACAGTGCTTCCCCATGTGAATTAGTTTGAGCTCTTACATTTAAACTTCCAAGAACAAAATAAAATATTAGATACATCTGAAAAAACAGAGTCTGGAGGACACCCCAGGCCCCCAAGCTTGCTGGCCCAGAATATATTTCCCTGCAGCCTCAACCACTGATGCCCTCACAATCAATCTAGTTGTTAACACAGTAAGACCTCGAAATGCCTCTTGCAGCCATTGCTGTGTTATGTAATATGTTTTAAAAAACAAGGTGTTTACAAAAGACAGATCTTCTTGCCTTAATCAGAACTCCACCACACTGGGGAAGAGGCTTCCAACACCGCCCTCGGGATGCTGTTCCCTAGCGAGTTCAATCTCTCTGCTAGGAAATGGTGCCTGTGATATCTGACTCAGCCTGGATTTTCCATCACTCAATTTCAAAAGCAGTGGTAGAATAAGAGCTTCTCACAGTCCCTGCTGGAGTCCTGTGAGAGGTAAATCAAAGCAGAGGATGGGCCTCGGTCTCAAAGGAAAGGAAATCACATACTCTGCCTTCTCTCCCCAGTCTCTGCTGGGTTGCAATAAAAGTGTGACTCACCAGAAAGCTGTGGAAGATGGAAATGTGTGGCTTGGACTCAGTCACCTGACCTGGGTCAGTATCCACAGTCAAGGAGGCCTAACCCTAAAAATACAAGCATTTAGATACCACAATGAGAGGGATGAATGGATAGATTAGCTAGAATGATTTTGGACCGTTCTTTCTGTCTGGGAGCCTGTCCAACTGTGTGCAGACCCTCTCGGATCCCCAGCGAGAGGCAGCTAAGTTTAATTAGAAAACCCTTCTCTGGAGCAACATATTTAAACTGAGTGACTCATACTGTGAGGGGAGAATATGAAGAAAATGCCTGCATGTGGCAGTGATTACAGCTAACTGGTTTAAATTATGTGGCCTGCAGCTGGCAGTTGAGGGGGAATGCACAGCATCTTCAGGCTGCCTTTGGTAAGGCATTCTGCTTCCTGTCTGTGCTGGAAAGGCTATTGCAATTAATGCTCTAATCTTCTGGTTTGTTAGCTCAGAGTAATGCTGTGGGGGATGGGGCTGGAATGACCACATTTCTTTGCACCCCACAGAGAGAAGAGGCAAAATACCAATTTAGATGCTTCATTGTTTGGTAGCTGGATAGTAGGGAAATGTGGGCAGGATCTTTTTTTTTCTTTTTTTTTTATTAATGATTTAAGATGGAAACCTTGAATTTAGATTAATTTGTCCCCATGGAATCAAAGCCTAGTGATCCCTGCAGCATCCCTAAAATATACACACGGCTACCCTTCATTCCACTTCCACTGCATCTGTCATGGGTCATTTGCAGCTTGTTTCTTGGTTACACTGAATAAGGAAGAAACACAGATAAGCTAGATTTTTTCCCCAAAGGCCAAGAGACAGTCAGCTCCTCCAGGCCTTTGTTTGTGACCTCCATTCTTTAACTTCATGCAACCTTGAGGAAAATCATGAATGGTGTGGAGAAAGTGAATAAGGAAAGTTTATTTACCCCTTCACGTAGCACAAAAACCAGAAGGTTTAAAACAAACAAAAGGAAGTACTACTTCACACAATGCATAGTCAACCTGTGGAACTCATTGCCAGGGGATGTTGTGAAGGACAAAAATATAACTGGGTTAAAAAAATAATTATATAAGTTCAGGGAGGGTTGGTCCATCAATGGCTATTAGCCAAGATGGTCAGGGATACAACCCCATGCTCTGGATGTCCTTAGCTTGTGACCGCCAGAAAGTGGGACTGGATGACATGGCATGGCGTCCCTGTTGTGTTCATTCCCTCTGAAGCACCTGGCACCAGCCGTTGTCACAAGACAGAATACTGAGCTAAATGGACCATTGATCTGACCCAGTGTGGCCATTCTTGTGTTCTTAGGGGTCATTTCCCTTTATTCCTGTAATTTGATCAGACAGAGAACAAAGACATGTGTTTGGGGATTCATATCATAGGCACATCACAATAAGAACTAATTGCATCTCCAGGGATGCTAACTGGGAAAACGTAAAACATCACAGAGTGAATAGCTTTTTAAATGTTTCTCTAAGGCACACAGCAAACCCATCACAAGTGGGAAAGATTTGCCTGACTGTCCATCCATATTGACAGATTCTCCCTCCACGTATGAGAGGCTTGGCAGTGCTAGAGCCCTGGATGGAAAGACAGCCCTGACAATGATTACACTGAATAAATACCAGCCCTGCAGAAAGCAGTGAGTAATGTGGATTTACTAGAGAACAGTGAGCACATTTTCCCAAGCAGCATTTTTGTATTTATTGGAATGCCTGAAGGAAAAGCAGAGGGTATAGCTGGATGGCAGAAATCGTACTGTTTTGATTAGGCAAAGGCTTTAAAGCCTCCCCTACAAAGAGTAGCATATGCATCAGCTCCAGTAGCATATGCTTTTTCACACAATGCCCAAGTCCTGTGGAACTCACCGCCACATGATATATTTGCGGTCAAGAGTTTAGAAGGAAAAGGTTGATCCCTTAAGAATATGTGCTGGCTAGTTATGCTAGACTATCTGTTCAGTCTTGTACTTAGCTGTGACACTGAGTGCCTTTTCCAGACCTGAGGAGGAGCTCTGTGTAACTTGAAAGCTTGTCTCTCTCGCCAACAGATGATGGTCCAATACAAGATATTGCCTCCCCCACCTTGTCTCCTAATGTCCTGGGACCAACACGGCTACAACAACAGTGCATATACGGAAAATCTTCGACATTTAAAGGGATAACAAGAATAACCAGCATTATAGCATGGATTAAAAATAACCAAGACTTGTGGAAGGGCCATAAAGACTCCTTTTTCAGGGCAGGAGTCTCAACATCTCTCTGTCAGGAAGGCACTTCCCCTGGGGGCAGGTTATCCCATTGCTGCCTCCTGAAGGGTTCCTGCACTTCTGTCCGAAGCAGCTGGTGTTGGCTACTGTCAGATATGTGATACTTATCTAGTTGGACTCATAGGCGCCAACTTTCTCCAGCGCCGGTGGGTGCCTGTGCCCCCCCCCCCGCCGCCTTCCCCGCCCCTGGCCATGCCCTGACTCCACCTTTTCCCCGCCTCTGGCCCTGCCCCCATTCCAACCCCAACCCCAAAGTCCCCGCCCTAACTCTGCCCCCTCCCTTCCCCGGCCCTGCCTCTTCCCCCAGCACACTGCATTCCCCCTCCTCCCCCTTCCTTCCCTGTCCCACGAATCAGCTGTTTGGCAGCACAAGTGCTTGGGGGGGTCGGGGAGAAGCAGGATGTGGCAGCGGGCTCACGGAGGAGGTGGAGGTAAGCTGGAGCAGGGGGACAGGGCGGGAAGCTGCCAGTGGATGCTGAGCACCCACCAATTTTTTTCCACGGGTGCTCCAGCCCCAGAGCACCCACCACGGAGTCGGCGCCTATGGTTGGACTCCTGGTCTGGCAATTCCCATGTTCCCAGAGAGAGTGAATCTTCAAAAGCTGTAATAGGAGTCTAGGGAATTGGCTGTATTACTGTCAGGGAGTCTGGTGAGATGGCTTATCTTCCTGGGTCTAGCATTTGGGTGTGCCTCAGTTTACCCATCTGTAAAATGGATTAAATTATACTGACCTGCCTTTCCAAAGTACTTTCAGATCCTAGAATGGAAGTACAAAATAAAATAATTTAATTTGTTAAAAATAAACACTGCAGCCAGAAGAGCTGTGTGTGTTAGGAAGTCGGTATGAAGTAGTGCAGTAGAAAGGCGGCATTTGTTCAGAGCAGCATAGGCAGCCAACAGACACATTAGCGGCAGGGAAATAGACCACTGGTCATGTAGACTCTTGGGTGCCATCCGGTGGACACATGAGGGAAGGGCCTTAGCTGGAGTTAATTGTCAGCTCCATTGAAGTCAATACAGTGATAACAATGTACATTGGCCAAAGATCTGTTCTACAGAGTCCATGTACAAATTTGCTCAGTGGCATATTTTCTGGATTTAAATCCTGCCACGATCAAAATGGGTTTAATGTGTTTAAATATTGTTAGATCAAAAAATTGTCTGGGCAGATGTGAGCTGCCTCGTGGCTCTTGTTTACTGGAATCTATTTGACAGATTTGCAAAGTACAGATTTCATAAGGTGCAGCCTGATGGCAGCCTGTACGTGTCACCCAGGGGATCATAGTTCAGACTGTAGATTTAGCCTCTTGCTCTCAGGGCGATGGTCTAGGAGGGCTGTGGAGGCAGCACCTGATCCTGTAAAATTCAATTCAAATGTGAGGCAAGAAAGGAAAATCTGGGTTACCTTCCTCTTCCGGCTCTTGCCGAGTGTCTTGACTTATCTGTGTCAGTCCCTTAGATGGTGAGCTCTTCAGCATAGAAACAGTCTTTAATTTTTGTCTTATAAAGGGTTGAGGGCACTGTTGGCACATACCACATAATGCTCATTTAACAAACAAACAGGACATAAAGAACTTATAATAAAGCTCCCTAACACTTACTAAGGAAATGAATTTTATTAAAAGATAATTTAATACTCCAGAATACAAAGCAACATATTAACATTAAATACACATCTTTTGAGGTACGATGTGGAGTGAGTAGGTGATTTCCCCCATTTTCTGGTCCAAGCTCTACAACTGCTGCGAGTAAATCCTTAGCATTTCTTTTAGGATCTTGTTAAGAAACAGGAACAAACAAAAAGATCAGGGATAAGGCAAGAGAAAAAAGAAGGTGGCCAACTTTATCAGAAGAAAGAGAGAGATGCTGAGAGATGTAATATTAGCGTTAACCATTTGCCTAAGGCAGGGGTGGCCAACCTGAACCTGAGAATTTACCGATGTCCATTACCAAAGAGCCACAGTAATACAACAGCAGCCCCCACATCAGCTCCCCCCACTCCCCCACAGCTCCCAGCACCTCCCAACCATCGGCAGCCCCGACGATCAGCACCTCCCCCTCCCTCCCCACACCTCCCGATCAGCTGTTTCATGGGGTCCAGGAGGCTCTGGGAAGGAGAGGGGGAGGAGCGAGGGCACGGCAGGCTCAGAGGAGGGGGCGGGAAGGGGTGGAGTGGGGGCAGTACCTGTGGCAGAGCCAGGGGTTGAGCAATGAGCACCCCGGCACATTGGAAAGTTGGTGTCTGTAGCTCCAGCCCCAGAGTTGGTGCCTATACAAGGAGCTGCATATTAACTTCTGAAAAGTCGCATGTGGCTCCGGAGCCAGAGGTTGGCCACCCCTGGCCTATGGCTTCCTGGTTCAGACACGAGTAGCTCAACAGCTGCTCACTATTGGAGAAATTCACCCCATGCAAAAGTAGCTTAAATGGGCGGCTAGTCCTTGCACTGCCCTCTGCACAGGGATGAATTTCACCCTGTACATAACCAGAAACCAAGAAAATCCATATCAGTGGATCACAGTATGCACCCTATTACAATAAATCACCCCAAGTAGCTACTCATCATTTTATTTCACATATGTCAGTGTTAGCTCATTACATAAAACCCATGTATTCATCTGGGTCCTAATCTTGAGATCTTTACTCAGACAAAAGTCACATGAGCTTAGTTTGGTTCTGACACCATCAGAATAGGGCTCCTTGGTGAATGATCACTGTGCATGTGGGGGGTGTCTTATTGTGATCCTGAAATGGAAGACTAGTCTTGCTTTGGATTAGTGAAAATGTGCCCTTCTGTAATGGGTTCAAGGGATTATGTTTGTGACACAACAGTTAGAGATGCTAGAGAGTGAGGGGTCTGTTGGAAAAGCAGAGATATGGAATCGAGATAAAGTAACATACTGAGGCTGCTCACTGGATGGCACAATCTCTTCTCCTTCCTAAAAGAAACATGATTTTATCTGTTTATAGAAAATAGAAATTGCAGCAGTGGAAGCCCCAAACCATGTCAAAACACACCGCTTCACTGGATTTGTGCTGAAAAAATGAGGGATGCTGTGAACTAAACAAATCAGTGGAGGTCTGTAGCTTCAAGAAAGTGACCATTTGTGAGTGTTTCCTCCAATGGCCTGATCTTTACAGTCATTTCCTCTCTGCCTAGGTGTCCACAGCCAAGTAATCGGTGCTCTCTCTGTACTGCTTCACACTGGGCTAAGCTATGTATCACACTCAACCCATCCCTTGCAGAAAAACTCCTGGCGCCAGTCACAGGTGTTTGCTTTCCATAACAGAGCTTCTGGACTTATTTCTGAATGGTCTTTTGGAGTTTGCTAAACAGTAAAAAAAGCAAATTCTGGGCTGACCCACAGCCTCCTGATAATTCATAGCAGAGGTCTTTCCTGCAAGCTCCATCCCTAACAGAGATGCTGGGATTGGGTCCTCATCTCATCCCCTTCTCTGTCCCTGCTAGGGTGACCTGAAAGCAATTGTGAAAAATCAGGACAAGGGGTGGAGTGGGAGGTAATAGGAGCCTACATAAGAAAGACCCAAAAATCAGGTCTGTCCCTATAAAATCGGGACATCTGGTCACCCTAGTCCCCACCATTCAGCAGGCAGCACTTGGTGGCAGTGCAGGCCTGTCTCACTTCCAGCAGTGCACTCCTCATTGTTCACAAAGGTTTTCCTGGGATGGTGTCTCCAGGTCAGAGTTTGGTTCGGGTTCAGTGCAGTCTGTGCTTGTCCTTTCCAGAGAAACTTGAGGGGACCCTGTGGAAGTGTTGTTGGTTTGAAACTTGGAGACGATCCTGGCAGTTTCCTGGGTGATCTCAAAATGTCTGAGTTGCTGTTTTCCTCCAGAACGTCGCTGCAGTGTGTTGGTCTCTGGTGAGCTACTCCTGCTGCTGCCTTTCTTCTCCAGGACTTCCTTCGTCAAAGGGCTGCAGTCTGCAGGATTGCCTTCTGCATCAGCCTCCATCAGAGGGCTTGACAGAGCAGCAGCCATCAAGGACAAGCTGGAAGGTTTATGAATGATTGGCCTCATTTTGGCCTGTGCCACTCGAGGATACTTCACAGGCTGCCGGCTGAAGTACCCCCTGGGTTGCGTCCCTAGAACTGAATCAGAATCTGGATCTGGCTTTTCGTGCACTGATTCCTCAGGGTCCTCCAGCTCAGAGCCGTCATTTCTATTCAAATCTGAACAAAACATTAGAGAGTTATTTTAAAATGAGGTTGCCCCTCGGCCTAGAGCAGTGCGGCCTACCTAATGTGACTACAAATCCCTGTACAAACACACAAGTGGAGGCCATTCCCCTGTTCAGTGCTGGGGACTGAGCCTCCTCTCTTAATGCTGGTGTAAATCAGGAGTAATTTCAGAGACATGGTGTGAAATGGGTGCAAGTGAGGGGAGATCAGGCATTGCATTCTCAAGCCTGTGAATCCTGCCTACAACACCTTAGAGAATCGACTCTGGTGGGTAACTGTAGGCCTCCTGGCCTCTAGCAGCTGGGCTTGTGAGGAGTGAAGGAAAACCCCTTCCTGAGAAGGGCTCATAATACACTGAAACCTAGTGGCATGCTAGCCCAAAGGCAGTGAGGAGTGGGCTGCCTAGATGGAGGAAAGTGGCAGGGTGATGCCATGCCTTACCCCATACACAGGGACACATGCAGAGACAGGCAGACACGGAAGCTGTGAAAGTTCAATAAACACAGATCAAGCCAACCCAAAACCTGCTCCATGACCATGTGCCCCTGCTTGACATTTACCTAGGGGATCTGTGCTCAGGGGACTGTGGGCTCCCTCCATTGTCAGCTCATTGATGGCTTCACTGGAAGATGACTTATCGGACACGTAGCCCTCACTTGAATCATGCTTGAAGGAGAAACTCTGTAGGAAAAAGCCAGGACTGTGAACCTGTTTCGACAGGGCTCTCCTTTCAGATTAATTGTGATATGCAGTTCCCTGAGTGCTGCAGTAGCCAAGGGAACAAAGCTAATCGGCTAATGGTGAAAATATCTTGATCTCCATTTCAGCTTGCCCAGTGCAAAACCACAGTGCTAAAGCTGGCAGGCTCAGCGAGAGAGGGAGAGGCCTCTTAGAGCTGGGGTTAGGACCCTGTTTTACTGGGTGCTTCACAGACACAGGGTGCGGGACAATCCCGCCCCGAAGAATCTAACTAGAGAAAGGCTGTGAGGTGAAACAGTGGGGAGATGATTTGCCCAAGGTCACACAACTGGTCAGAGCTGACAACAGAACCCAGGTGTCCCAAGTGTCAATTCAGTGCTCTGCCCATCGAATCATATTGCCTGCTACAAAAGGCACCTCAGGAGCAGGGATTGCT
Organism: Mauremys mutica; assembly: GCF_020497125.1. Taxonomy (NCBI): domain Eukaryota; kingdom Metazoa; phylum Chordata; order Testudines; family Geoemydidae; genus Mauremys; species Mauremys mutica. The sequence goes on from NC_059091.1 coordinate 25,928,648, forward strand.
TTCTGGCAGGAGAAACAAGACCTGTGCTAAGGTTTACATCCATGTATCCTACACACTATTAAAACAGACCCTTTTAGAATGATTCTGCCTTGGAGTTGTGGGGAGACCAGGTTCATTCCCTGGGTTTATGGCACCTTCAGAAAACCCTGCATGGACGCGCAGCCCCATTATTTAGAGCCACCTGTTCCTTATGCTCGATATAAATCAGGAATGATCCAATTAAAAGCTTAGTGAAAACTGATTATGAAAATGGCACTAAATTCATGTGACCTCCCTGGTTCCCTCTGGATAGGTCATGATGCACAGCATTAAGGGGCAGCAGTCACATTATCTGTCATGCTGCAGCCTCGCTCAGTGATTCCTTTGCCGGTCTTTGTGCAGTCGGACAAAGTGGGGGGAAGCAACAGAAACATAACCATTAATTACAGCAAAGTAATTACTATTAGACTGAGCCTGAGATGGCTGCTACAGTAGGGCCCGAACACCATTGCTCTTATGAGCCCAATTCCCCATGGAAGTCAGTGGGAATTTGTTCAGGGATTGATCAAAATCCTCACAATTTGGCTTTACTATTATATTGAGAACTCCTATAGAACTTAATTCTCTCCCCCCGCCAATTATTTTTGACCTTTCCTGTAAAATTTAGTAACCATCCCTGCTGTAGAATTATATAGGATGGTGTGACAGGGCATCTGCCCCGCACTGGACCTGATAGGGTTAAAACCCAGCCTGAAGGGCTACAAGGAAACAGCCTATTAGGGCAGTGGCTGCACAGCTGGACCAGCCAATCAGGGCCCAGCCAGCCCATATAAAAGGAAGCTGTGGGCAGCGCAATCCACTCTGCTGCAGGAAGCCCAAGGGAGGGGACTGGCTTCCTAGAGGGCTGCAGAAACTAGTACCGTGAACAGGGCTGCTAGGACTTGCAGGCCCAAGGCCCTGGGAAGAGGATGAAGGAGCCAGAGGTTCTGGGGAAGTGGCCCAGGGATTTGAGACAGACCGGTGGAGAAAGAAAGGAGGGGCAGCAGGAATCTGTTATTTACAGGGTCCCTGGGCTGGGACCCACCATAGTGGGTGGGCCTGGGTCCGTCCCTCCCTTCCTCCCCCCACTCGCTGCTGAAGAAGCGGCCAGGCTATGGACTGTCAAGCTGCTGTGAGGAGCGGCTAGACTGTTGCAGAAGGAGTCCCCTGGAAGGGGGAACCTGGATTATGACATGGCTGGAGGGCTGTGCCACAAAGCAGAGGCAGAGAGATTGGGTCTGCAAGTGGAGACAAGGACAGGAGAGCCACCACCACCGGAGGGCACACCTGCTTACCAGAGCTAATTCTCAAAATGGCCAGCAGGAGGCACCAGTGCGGTGAGTGACCCTGTGACAGATGGTTTTAAAAACAACTCCGAACTATGGAAAGGGGATCATTCTCTATTATATTCAGTAGGTTTTATTAGATTCATCCCTATTAAATTATATTGGACTTTTCCATATGGGGAATGGAAGTCAGGTGCACTGTCGGATTAATATCTGCTTTCAGCTGGGATCACAGTCCCTATAATTCCCTTAGGCCTCAGTAACTGGGAACCATGGGAAAAGCAGTACCACTGCTCACCAGACATGAATGTGACTATTAAGAAAAAGAAGCAACATACACACTCACACACACCCCTTCTTGGTGGCCTGAACACAGATACTGATCATTCAGGCTTTGACTCCCCCTGTGACCTTGGGAAAGTCACTTTCCCTCTCTCTGCCTCAGGTAACTCAGCTAAAAAATGTGAGTAACATCCCTGACATAACTCCCAGGAGGTATTGCCAATTACCTCAAGTTTTAAAGTGCTTTGAAGAGGAAGGGTGCTAGGCATTATAGTGAGATAAATGTCAGGCAGATGGGGAGGGCTGGAGAGGTGCTTAGCGCTCAGCAGCACAGAAACACAGCCTATCTAGCAAAAACGAGGAGTCCGGTGGCACCTTAAAGACTAACAGATTTATTTGGGCATAAGCTTTCGTGGGTAAAAAACCTTCACTTCTTCAGATCAAGAAGTGAGGTTTTTTACCCACGAAAGCTTATGCCTAAATAAATCTGTTAGTCTTTAAGGTGCCACCGGACTCCTCCTCGTTCTTGCAGATACAGACTAACACAGCTACCCCCTGATACTTGACAGCCTATCTAGCCACAGCTGAACTATGCCTCAGAGGGAGGCAAGCCCAGCAGGTCTGGGCGGGGGATCCTGCTGTATCCTTCGCTATTTATACAATCATCCATTCCACGAGCTGTAAAACTATCTACTGAGAGACAGCAACATCCTGAGTAACGTAGTCTGGAGAAACCCACGTCTTTTCTGTAGGAATCGGACTCTTTAAAATGTGCAGCAAAACATCCTTCACAGCTGTCTGGGGATCTGTAGCTTGGAATTGCTTCCAGTTCTCCCATTCCACAGGAGTTGCCCATCTGCTCTTTGCTCTCTGAATAACCCACAGATGCCAAGTGGCTTCATTTTCTGTAAGATCCCGTTTTCCTCGCTAATCCAACTCCCTGTGACTATAACAGGGTCACAGGGCCCAGCTCAGTGTCTCCGAGCTGTACCTCTGTGGTCACACCCTGGGCTTTCTCGGTGCTCTGCTTCTCCTCTTTGTCCTTCTCTGCCAAGGCCTCTTGCAAAGTGTTTTCATACAAAGACGGAGGCAAGTCATCCATCCCAAAGATCCTCTCGTAGCTCAGAATGAGAAACTCCACAATCTGGGCCTGGTACCCAGAGTCTACGAGGCACGACATGGAGACATCGCACCCTGAGCCGGGTCGGATCAGTGTTGGCCCAAAGATTATCCCCAGGTTGTTGGGAGACATCTTGTTCTCTTCGTATCTCTGAGCCACCCTGGGAAAGGAAAACATCATGGTTAGGGGCTTCTCAGCCCCATTGCAGCGAGTGGGAGGGATGGAATGGGCGGTTAGTGGGGGAGATGATGGCACCATTTCCTGGTACAGATATACATCCCGACCCTGGCAGGAGCTGGATGTGTGAGGGAGGTGGACACAGTTCTGGTTTCCAACGCTCAGACTCCACTGTGATCCAGGAAACTGCTCTGAGCTGGGTGAAAAGTCCAGCTCTAAGGGAAGATGCTTGGTCAGCGTTGGATGAAAGGAGCTTGGGGCCACAGGCCCATGTCTCCCATTGCCCTAATGGGAATTCTGGCTCTGCACCTGGTTTAACTGTGAAGCGCCATCAGTTAAGGAGCGGCCAGACAGCTTATCTGGGCCTTTTCCTTCTCCTTTGTTGGGAGCTGTGAGGGTCTCGCCTTTCTTCTGAATGGGCTTTTCCCTCCTCATGGCTGTCCCTTTGGGTCTAACCCTGCCCTTTTGCTAGCGAAGGAGGCTATAGCCATGTCTGCACTTCAAGCTGAGGGTGTAATTCCCAGCTCTCATCGAGTTAGTGTGCTAAACACAGAATGTGGCTGTGGCAGCGTGAGCAGTAGTGCAAATGGCAGGAGAGGCTAGCTGTCCTGAGCCAGTGATGCCAGACTCATCCTCCGGGCAGCTGGTCCCTCCCGCCACTTGTGCTGCTGTGGCTACATGCTGTTTTTAGCATGCTATCTCAAGGAGAGCTAGCTCGAGTATGTTTTCTCAAGCTGGAAATTATACTCCAACTCCAAGTGTAGATGTGTTCTAAGAGCTTCTTCTGGTACTGACCTGCCACTGTGCCAGATGCTCCTCTGGGGAGCAAGATCTCTGCAGCAATCTCTTTGCAGCACTAGCATCTAACAGATCCCCAACCCATCCAGGTGATACTAATCAGCAAGCCAGCCACTTGTCCCCATCACCTGTACAGATGTGCAATGAGGTGTCGCAGGGTGTTGTAGTTAGTCCCAGGCAGTTTGCTCAGCAAGTCCTTCATGCTTTGAATGGGATCTGCTGAGAACCCTGAGCTGTCTCTCTTCCCTTCCCCAGGTCTCTGCAGGTCCTTGGCAAGCGCAATGAATTCATCATAGAGCTCATACAGGAGCACTGGCCCTGACAGCTGTGGTGAGATGAGAGAGATTGTGTTACTGCAGCCTGCCTATTTGATCAATTTGATGCTCTAGGGAAAGTCCCATGAAGGACCTTTGCTGGTGTCAGTGGCCCTGCAGCCCTGGCCCCCTTCAGCTGCATGTTCCCAGGCTCATACCAACTCTTATCCCCATGATGTGCAGGCAAGTGATTGGCTCCCTGATTTCACATGAACTTCTAGGGCCTGCAGAGAAGGCCCAGGCCTCACCAGAATTGCCGTTCACCTGAAACTAATATTTGGGGAATCTCAGAAATAACCCAGGCCTGCTACTGCTCAGGGAAGCATTGGGTCTCATCTGCCCTTTATCACTGCAAGCCATGAGCCCCAGTCACTCCCATGGCACCAGAGAAGGTGGAAGTTAGGAGATCAGTGCCTGGAATTAATCCCTGATTCTACAGTAAACAGACATTAACACATCCCAGTGCCTCAAAAACCCAGCTGAGAGCAAGCCAGGAACAGGGGTTGCCATCCTCCCAGAGATGCACCAGAAACTGAAGCCAGGAGCCTGCAAGTAACCATCGACTGATCCTAGCTCCTCTTGGGGATTTGCTACCCACCTCCTTCAGGAAATGCTTCAGGACGCCAGTGATGTCATGGGGAGAATGTTCTGAGAGCTCCACCAGCTCCCTCCCGTTTTCAAATGCCTGGCAGAGCTTCTCCACCCGGGCCTTGGCTCCACTTATCCGATAGATCCCCTGCATTATTGAAATGGGGAAAGGTCAAGGGATCCTGGTTAGAGAATCTGAGAAGAGTGGGGAGAGGAGGGGAGGGGACCAAGAACTAACAGGACAGCTTAATTTCTGCAGCTAAGGCCAAGAAGGGATGTGACATTGTCTCTTTCCCTCTGTGGACAGGAAACAAAGGGTGATGTGCAGAGACTCAGTACCCAGCTACCCCCATGATGGGGCATTAAAAATACCAGAGCTAGAGGAAACTAGAGAGAATTTTAATTAGTCTGTCTTGATGCCAAGTGACCCGTGCCAGCTGCCCAGGCCACCATCAATGGTTCACTGGGGAAAACCCCTTTGTGAAGTGCCTTGAGACAAAAGGTACCAAGTAAGGGCCTAATGTGGTTCCTGTCAAAGTCCACAGGAGCATAATCCTGGTCCCCAGCGGGAGCAGGACCAGGCCCTGTGCTGGAGTCTACCTCAGTGCTGCTCACCTGCACTCCGAGGGCACGTGCCTCGATTTCTGAGGTGCATTTCACAACTATGAATGGAACCTCTTCCGGGAAATCCCGAGGGACCTGTGTGAAGTCGATGCCAAAGAGGGGCACTCGGCTGGGCAGCTTCTTGTGGCCACAGGTGATGAGGAGGTTCTCCAGGCACTTCCTGTGGCAGGTCAGGTAGCACTGCAATAGTAGAAGGATATTGCAGTTAGACACTAATTACAGTTCAGCAAGGACCACTCCAGAAGCTGGGGAAAGTATGTCCCACTGGGGCACACCACAGGCTCTCCCTTCTCCTGTTCCCTCCATTCACTTTCTGCAGAAGCGCCTCATTGGGAGATACGTTCCCCTTTGCCTCCCTTTCCTCAGCTGTTATGGCAGAGCAGCCTGGGGTGAGGGACAGGGAGATGGTCATGCACTGAATTATTGGCCTCACAGAGGGGGGCCCATTCACAGAGTTTTGCAGGGGGGACATGCCTGCAGTGAAATACCTTACACAGGGGTCAGGGGGAGCTGGTTATCTACAGTCCAGGGTGTTCTGAGCTCTCTCACCTCTTCACACTCCGTGCCACTGACCATAAAGGTTTCACACTCCCTGCACTTGGATGGACCCCGCAATTTCCGCAGCCGGTGGGTCTGTGCTGCACTTGACAGAGAGATGTTCTTAAACTGACACTGGGATGATCCATTTTCTGGTGTAGTAACCATGTAAATAACAAGGAGACATTTCAAAAAGTCACTCATGCCATCTAGAAATGCAAAAGAATTAGCAGCCCATTTCTCTAGACAGCTGGGCAGATCTCTTGTAGCGCTATCTATTTGAGATAAGGGGTGCTCAACATAATGACTGGTGGTTATTGGTTGAACTGGAGGGGCCTGAAATAGAATTTGGGACATTGCTGCCAGTCATAACTGAGCAGCAGTAGCACTACTATACTGAGGTTCAGGGCTGGAATACCACTGGGGGTTGTGGATTGGGAGGGGCATCAACAGAGCTGCTGGGGGGAGCCCAAGTTTGGAATAGCAGGGGCCTGTTTTTTGGGATTGAGGAGCATCAGCAGAGCTGTGTATGTTGGGTGGGGAGCCCAAAGCTGGAATAGCAATGGCGGGGCTGCAGATCCAAATTGAGGGGCATCAGCAGAGCTGTATGGGGGTGTGTATGGAAAGCTCCCTTTCATAAGCATAACAGAATGGGGGAGCATGAGGGACATAGGCTGCTCTCCTACTGTTTCTTTTTATCAGTCACGCAGGTTTCTTTATTGCTTACCATTTTCATATGTTTGACATGAATCTCTCTCTTCAAAATCATCCGAGGAGGACATGGCGCCTGTGGATGAAGCTTTTAGCAACTTCCTACTTTGGTGCCCTGGAGACAAGGAGGAAGGTTTTACATTATACAAAATACAAGATGTACTTTATGTATTGCACATTATAGAAAAAATAAAAAAGCTCCAAATCCACATTTAATTTCTATTGAAGTTTTTTGTTAGTATGAACATTAGGCAGAAAGTGCCATTCTTCTCACCTGGGCTAGAGGCGGGAGAGTCCAGGGACCGGGATTCGCAGCTCCCACCCAGGCTTTCTGTGTCACTGTAGAAGGATTTGTTTGCACCTGTAAAAGGCAAGGTAAATGAGACGGACCGACTAATGTCTCAGCAGCAGTTTCTAAATGAACCCATGCTCATCTGCTGGGTTCTTTACTCTTACTGACAATGCCTCAAAACAACTGACCTTTCTGCTAATATCTTTTAAAACAGAAACACACAGGCACAGGGCCGGCTCTAGGTTTTTTGCCGCCCCAAGCAAAAATTTTTTTGGCTGCCGCCCCCAGACATGAGCCCCCCCCGCCCACCAGTACCCCCCACTCACACCCCCTGTTGCCCCAGCACTGGCCTCCCCCCCAAATGTGGGATCCGCTACCAGCACACTGCAGCCGAGCCCTGGCCCAGCTGCGACTCTGTCCCCATGCGGGTGGAGCTGCTGGGCAGCACGGAGCGGGAGTACTTCCAGGTGGCGGCATGGCTACGGGGTGGCGCAAAGAACACGGCCCCCTCCCTGGGCTTCGCAGCACTGCTGGTGGCCAAGGTGGATCAGTTCGTGCTCACCGCCCTCACCCTCGACATGCTGGCGGCCAAAGACCTGGAGAGCCCCCTGGACCTGCTGCTCTTCAGCCTCACGGTGCCCTGGCCCAGCCCTGGCAGGAGGGAAGGCGAGGATCTCCGGCTGCGGGGCTACCTGCTCAGCACCGACGAACCCAGTCGGCCGCTCACCTCCTCACACACTCCAGGAGCCCCTCGCCACCATCGCAGCCCGGGCTCGGCTCCAGGGGACCCCGTTTCCCTCCCTCCCCGGCTCCTCACACACACTGGGTAGGGCCGCCCAGAGGATTCAGGGCAAAGCAATTTTGGGGGCCCCTTCCATAAAAAAAAGTTGCAATACTATAGTAACATGTATTTGGAAATGTAAAAAATAACTAGTGAAAATTAATTTGTAATAATTTGAAAATACACCAAATACATTATTTAAAAACATTAAATGCTTTACTGGTCTGTCTACATTTGCAATTACAAAATGGGCTGTTGCTGGGTGATGGTGATGGTTGGTGCCAATGGGCTGTCACTTGCCTGGAGGTGGTGCTGCTGTTGCCCAGGGCTGGGTGGGGAGCTGGGCTCTGGGGGGTGCCCGGCTCACAGGGGCTGGGCTCAGGACTGTGAGGAGATGGGGTCGGAGGTTGTCTGGCTCAGAGGGGCTCGCCTCAGAGCGGGGGGTCTGGGGTGGGGGGATGGAGCCGGAGGGTGCCCACCTCAGAGCAGCTGGGCTCAGAGCTGGGGGTCAGGGCAGTGGGGGATGGGGTCGGGGGTGTCCGGATCAGAGGGGCTGGGCTCAGAGCTAGGGGTCAGGGCTGTGGGGGGAATGGGTCAGGGAGGTGTCCGGATCAGAGGGGCTGGGCTCAGAGCTAGGGGTCAGGGCTGTGGGGGGAATGGGGTCAGGGAGGTGTCCGGATCAGAGGGGCTGGGCTCGGAGCTGGGGCTCAGGGCTGTGGGGGGAATGGGGTCAGGGGGGTGCCCAGCTCAGAGGGGCTGGGCTCAGAGCTGGGGGTCAGGGCTGTGGGGGGAATGGGGTCAGGGGGGTGTCCGAATCAGAGGGGCTGGGCTTGGAGCTGGGGGTCAGGGCTGGGCCTGGGGGGTAATGGGGTCAGGGGGTGCCTGACAAACACCTCCCTGAGACCCCGCCCAATCCAACCCCCCTTCCCTGGCCCCTGACCGCCCCCCCCACAGAACCTGTGCCCCCTCCCTGCCCCTTAGCCAACCCCCCCGCCCCGGCTGCTCACCCCCGGCTCACCGCGCGGCAGCCGCATGGCTCCGGGGGGGGGCTGAGCTCTTCCCCGCTCAGAGCCGTGTGGGGAGGGGGCGGGGCCGCAAGCTCCAAGCTGACCTCAGCGGCCTCCGCTCGGCTCGGAGCTTGCGGCCCCGCCCCCTGACCACGCGGCTCTGAGCGGGGCCGGGCTCAGCCCCCCCCCCCCCAGCCAAGCTGCTGCCGGGCTGTTTAGGACCCAGGGAACAAGCGGAGGAGGAGCGGCCCGTCCCCTGCAGCCAGGCGGGGCCGCGCTACCGGTAAGGGGCCCCCCCTCTCCCCCAAGCGGAGCCGGTAGCGCGGCCCTGCCTGGCTGCAGGGGCCGGGCCGCTCCTCGGCTCGCAGCGGCAGGATGAGCTGGGGCCCCAGCCCCAGCCTTTTGCCGCCCTAGGCAGCAGCTTGTTTTGCTGGTGCCTAGAGCCGCCCCTGCACAGGCACGATGAAAGCCTGATAATCCAAAGAGCAATCTGGAGGCATTTTTGCTGAATCATGCCATGCTTTTTAAAGACCTTTAGGAAATGTCCTTTTGTGCCAGAAAAGTTTAATGACAATTATTTTCTACCGTAGTGAGATGATTTCCAAAATGTCTTTGAGAGAAATTATGAGATGGTGAAATGGGGTATTAAACCTGCAATGAAATGCGATGCTCTGTGGAAAGAGGATGTAAAACTTGAGAATACAATATACCATTCAGGGGACTGAGCTGAAGGAATAACAAGAGAAGGCTTACTGGCTGCACTGCCCATCACAGCCCAGTCTAAGGTAGTTTTCATATAGAGGATGGTCAAGCATGAAATCAAACATGGGGTTATAAAATTGATGCTGCATGTAAAGGGGTCTGAGGGTATTCAGGATGTCCCCAGACTGCCAGAAAATTCATTAAATGTTTTCACAGGACAGAGAAACAACAAAGTTTCAGAAAAAAAATCTCCATTTCAGGTCACACACCAGGAGATGAACAAGAGCTTCCAACGCATTCGGGCCATGAACCAGCTTGTTTGTACCTTTATTAAAATGCTATAAGGCTTATGTACCATGCAAATAGACTACACCTGCCTTATCCATAACAGCATCTCCTGGTTAAAGCTCAGAATGACTTTCACAGCTGACTTTTCCTTTTGGAACACACCTGTTGTCTAAGATGCATTTGGATGAGGAGTGAATAAAACCTGACACTTTGTGAAATAAAAGTAAAATTTTCTGATTCAATCAGGGAACAAAATTTCATGAACCTGAATCCCTTTCCATAAAATTGCAGCAGCGAAACCACACACAGTCCCAGTCTGGAGAAAGCCCTGGGCTCTGACTCCAGAGGTTATTAATAACCTAACCTCTCCTTGCTACTCTTGGCTATATACATATATGAATCAAGCAGCAGTGACACAACAAAGAGTTAACTTTTCCTTGATAAATTAAACCTACTTTGTTCACTGTTTGTGGAAAACTGCTTTCCTGATGCATCTTCTGCAGAGGTGCTCAGATCAACTGCAGAGGATGAGATGCAGGAGTATTGCACTGCATTCTTTTTTCTGCCACTAGGAGGAGACCTGAGAATGAAATACACAGAGAAACAAGGTAGATGAGGAAATATTTCTTATTCAGCCAACTTCCTTTTGTGAAAGAGACAAGCTTCTGAGCAACACAGATTTATTCAGGTCTGGGACCACCATGAATACAACAATGCTTCAGATGAAATACACAAGCAAGGGGCATTCTATGTTTTGTTTTTTAAATTGTCTTTCATTAGTTCAACTATTATTGCCCCATAGATGTTCACGGTGCTTTAGAGACATACAAGATGACCAGGTCCTTGCCTCCGAGAGTTTACAGGTAATTGTAGGCTGGACTTTTCAAAGAAGCCTAGGGCATGTGCACACCAGATTGACAGTCAATACTAAGAACATAAGAATGGCCACATTGGGTCAGAGCAATGGTCCATCAAGCCCAGTATCCTATCTTCTGACAGTGGCTGGTGGCAGCTGCTTGTGAGGGAATGAAGAGAACAAGGCAATTACTGAGTGATCTATCCCCTGTCGCCCAGTCCCAGCTTCTGGCAGACAGAGATTTAGGGACACCAGAGCATGGGATTGCATTCCTGACAATCTTGGCTAATAGCCATAGATGGACCTGTCCTCCCTGAACTTATCTAATTCTGTTTTGAACCTAGTTATATCTTGGCTTCCACACCATCCCCTGGCAATGAGTTCTGTAGGTTGACTGTGCATTGTGTGAAGAAATACTTCCTTATGTTTGTTATAAATTTGTTGCCCATTAATTTCAATATAACTAAGTTTAATATAATTTCCCTTATATTTCCTGTCTGCAGGAAATATATAAATACGGGTAGTTTGGAAATGAAACATCATACATATGAGATAATGAAGATCAATACATTAAATAAGTGGGAGAAATAACTCCTGACTTGGGGCAGAAAGCTGGACCAAGTTACCCTTGTGCAGGCCCTAACACTTACTGATCCTCACAAAGAAAACAAATGATCTTTGAGAGTCTGTTCTCTGCTAATATTAATGGAAGCTATGCAGAGTCTGGAGAGAACAGACCCTTTTGGGCTTTGGCTTGTGGTACTTCTCAAAGTTATCAACTAGCCCATTCCAGGTCTTCTCAGCATTAATAACCCTGCAGCATCACAAGTGACTTTATAGCGTAAAATGCTTTAAATGAGTCTTTTTATTCAGCTTATTATACATTTCAAGCCCTGGAGCCACCAGCTCTGGTTCTACATTTCTTTACCTCTGCCCTGCAGGAATAAATGCTTCAAATTCAAACACCTCCATGGGGACCTCTTTCTTCTGCAGCTTCTGAATGAATTCCAGATATTTCTCACCCATTCTGTAGGGCTTGCAGTACTCAGTCATGTTCTCGTACCCCACTGGAATCTTCTCTGCCTGAGTCTGCTGCAACTTGAACATCCTCAAGGTGACCTTATGGAAATCCCAAAAAGCATGAAACACCCCTAGGCCTAGGTGACCCTCTCTTTCCCTTGAATCTCAGGTGTGTCCCCCAGGCTCTCAGTTCAGTTTGTAAACAAGGCTCTTTCACAGGCACCACGCTTTCCTGCTCATTGATATAGCTGCCTAGCATTTTAGTTTCACTTTATTAATGAAATTACACAAAGAATTGCACTTAATTTAAATAAATCTGCATACAAGCCTATTAGCCAGTCAAAACACAGACCCCTACCCCATATCCAGCTGCTATAGGAACTGTACTTCAGTCATGGTCATTGGTAAAGCTGGTGAGGGCTCCTCTGGGCAAGCCAAGAGAGGACTTCACCTCCTCTATGCTGAATCATATACAGGATGAGCTTTGCTCACTGGCTCTGAGCTTGCTCTCTAGCCTCTGTTTTTGTCTCCACATCATCTGTCACCAGATTCAGCCTTGTCCCACAGACTCCCCTGATAGAGTAGGAGGTTTGTGGTCACTATAGCTATGTATGGGACCACTGATCCTTGCAAAGTCAGCACTAAAGCGATGCTCAGGGTGTGATCTGGGTTCTGATTGCTTGAGAACCATCACATTAATTATCTGTATAGTAGAGAAAGATCAGGTGGCTCTATCCTGAATGATGACTTCCCTGTGACTGGAGCAAGTGGCACAGCAGTGTCATACTCACCCGCGTCAGCACCTCATCTCCTTGGTAAATGAGTTTCCGGATATGGGAGACAATTCTCTCCCGCACCTTTTCCAGCTCCTGCCGACGAGAGTTGGCATCACTGATGCACATCTTGTAAGAAACTTCTGTTTCCTGGACCTGGGTGCAGCAAAATAAAGAATGAAGAAGCAGCAATGCCAGGCTGGGAACCCTGGAAATAACGGGCAGGCGACCACAGTGCAGCCATGAGTGGGGTGACACGTGATAACACAGAACACAATGGGAGATGAGCTGAATGGGGCTATCGGCTTGTTTGTTAAGCATTTATGTTAAGTCTTGGTGCTGATTTTCAATACTTTTGTTGATACATTTAAAAAAAATCAAAGATGGGACAAATATTTTTGTGAAAAATTAAAAATGTCAGTAATAATTTTTCATGAAAAAAAATTGTTTTGGAAAAAAGGCAAAACAAAACAAAACTTTGCATTCAAAAATTTTTGGTCATCTCTAATCAACAGGCTGCAAACTCTCCATAAGGCTAGTGAATTCAAAACCCATCTGTGTCACTGGAGCATTCTGCGTTGCTCTGCAGCACATTCAGTTGTAATGCTAGGTGTTCAGCCTACTGGGGTATCTAGCCCAGCATGGCAAAGCCACCGAGCAGTGAATATTCCTCTTTACATGAGGAACAGGCTAGTCAGGGTCCCAAACTCTTCTGGGCACAGGTGCCTTTGTGGGTGCCAAAAATGGGAAAGAGCAGAGGGTATCCAAAATGATTAAAAGCTGAAAACTCAAGACCTAGCCCTGATCAACCCCACATCCCAGCAGCAAAGGATGAACCTAGTAGCTTCATAATATTTTACTCAGTGTCCAATATTACAAGTGGCTTCTAGTTCATTGAGCCTGTTCCCCAGTTATCTGTATAAGAGAGACGTGATACAACCCCATCACCTTCACTTGTGCCTCCTCACGAGAGCGGCGCCGTTTCTCCAGCTGCTTGTTGGCGCTGCCAGGGTGGGTTGCTGCTATGCTCTGGTACTCATCTTCTGCCTTGGCACTCAGCAGCTTGGCTTTCTCCAATTCCTCGCAGCGCTGTATGTAGTGAAGGCGGGACTTGCGCAAGGATGACAGTGAATCATTCTGGAATCCGAGAAGGAGGGCGTTTAGGGCACATCGTCAGGCTGGAAGGAGACTGGGTCCACAAGTCTGCTAGCCATAAAAGCATCTGTTTCGTGGGTGCCGAGTGTCACTTACTCTAAGGCCAGTGCTAGCCAGCATCAGACTGTGGAGAGGACTCTATGCAAGCATCACTTACAATACCAAGGAGGACTGGAATTCTACGTCTCCTGGCTCCCAGCGCTGTTCTCACTCCTCCTAACCACACTGCCCTGACTCATCACCATCCTCATTGCACACCTCCAACTAATTATTTACATATTAATGATGATTGTCATTAGGCTTTAGAGCATATACCCCATTGAGATGGATGGGTATCGCTATACTGCAATTAGACACCCGTGGCTGGCCCATGCCAGCTGGCTAAGGATCATGGGGCTTAGCCTAAGGGGATGTTTAATTGCAGTGTAGATGTTAGGACTCAGGCTGCAGCCCAAGCTCTGGGACTCTCCCACCTCGCAAAGCAGTGCAGGCCAGGGTAAAGGGTTCCCAGTACGGCTGCTGTTAGCACTTCTCTCTACGTGTTCTGAGAGGCCCCATGTTCTCAGTGTTCTGGGCCTGTAGCTGTCAAGATGGCCTGGCTCTCTCACCATTTTCCACCTCTTAGTCTCTTACCATTCTTTTCTGTTCCTTTAGCCACTGATCTTTGAATTCTTTCCGCCACTTCTCAATTTCATTTCTCTTGGCTGTGAGAGGCTGCAAGGGAATAAAGGTGCAGGTGAAAACAGCTTAGTTATACTCTAGCTCAGCCAGAAGCTACTGGGCTTGATGCAGACACCACTGAGAGCCCTATGTTAGACAGGAAGTCACATGAAATGGTCACAATGGTCTCTTCTGGCATTAACATTTCTGAGCCCCAAATGTGATCCCTCACCTTGTCTTACAAAGGCTGGGGCTGGAGCTGTTTAAGGATCAGTGTCAGGATGCTAACCCTACCCCTCTACTTCTGCAGCCTCTTTTCATACCCACACCACGAAAGGGTTACATTAAACCAAGTTACTTCATGTCATCAAGATTGAAAGAGGGGAAAGTCTGCAGCACCTGCCCTGCCTCAGCCTGAGTAACTGGGCAAACTAGCGAGGAGGCAGAAAAACTCCTTCCAAGTCACTCAGGGTATGTCTACACTGGAATTAGACACCCGTGGCTGGCCCAGGCCACCTAACTTGAGCTTCAGGGGCTTGGGCTATGGGGCTGTTTAATTGTGGTGTACGCGTTCTGGCTGGGGCTCCAGCCGGAGCCTGGACATCTATACCGCAAATAAACAGCCCCATAGCCTGAGCCCCACAAGCCTGAGTCAGTGGGCACAGGCCAGCTGTGGGTGTTTAACTGCAGTGCAGACATACCCTGAGCTGCTCTGCAGCTGCCACTGCAGCCTAAAGCTAGACTAGGTTCCAGACTGTGTGTGCGTCTCTCTCCCTCCCTCCCTTGCACATGCACACCATTGAGAGGAACGATGGAGTAGGTACAGATACTCCCAGCCCATTTAGCTCCCAATGAGCTGTTACACACAGATATGCCAGGAACCCCTGCAGAGTGGAGCTCCATGCTATAGTATATGATCCCCCTGCACAGGTCCTGGCATCCTGCCAGTTCAGCAGAACAGAAACACTCTTCACATGCATGGAAGAATGGGCAGGATGGGCCGCAGCGAGGTTCTGCTCTGGAAAGGGACTGTGTAAAGGCCCTGTGTTTGTTGCCTCTCAGCAACTCCAGATCAAATGTGTCCAGTTCTCTAGTAAGAAGGGATTGCAGATTCCATCTGGCCCCTGAGAGGCAAGCTGGGATCTTTCTGGTTCTCTCACCATCACTGTCGACCCAAGACAGCTGAGGTACCATATAGATGCTGGTCATGGGAAGGTGGAGAGAGACATGGTTTGAGGACAGCACCAGCTCTGGCAGCTGAGGCTATGACATCAGAAACCAAAGCTCTCAGAATGCTGCTCTGTTGGGAAGTAACTTCCCTTTTCCAGAAGCTGGGTGTGGACTTCCTTCCCTTTTCTCTCAATCAAATCAGAGAGAGCATCTAGCTCCCAAAAGATTAATGGGCCCTTGAGCTACCGTGGCTGCTGCCTTTGGCTAACCAGTGAGATTAAACTGTCTCACCTAAGCAGGAAATACAGTACCTGACAGTATTCTCTCAGCTGCAAAGCTCCTGCAGTCTCAATGGCTAAACTCCCAATCCTGATGTCATGTTCCAGGACCATGGTATAGAGCAGCTGGAGTGGCATGCAGACCTGGAGAGGCAGAGAGTGTGCATTGGAAATACCAGGTAGTCACAACAGCTTCTCCAGGTTAAAAGAATTTTTGCTTATTATGAACTGAAATGGTCCATGTTAATTACAGCCATAACAAACACACACTGCACATCACAAAGCAGCATCAAAGGGAGTTTTTATTCTATATTCCACTCCTTTGACATATTAAAAATGCATCCCTTTGTCTACTGCATAGAACAATCTTTGTTCCCTTTATAACCATATGGAAGAAAAAGGAAATCAATTAATGCTAGACAGAACTTTTGGAAGGAATATAAAACCTCCTGCTTCATTATTTAAACCAATCTCTAACTATTAGGTGTTAGGATGAACTTTCATAGGAAGCAGATTACCCACAGCTGCCTACTGTGCAGTTGCTTGCACCTTCCCCTGAAGTTTTGGTATTGGCCACTGGCAGAGACAGGATACTGGGCTAGATGGATAATGGGGCTGATCCAATCTGGGAATTCCCACGTTCTTATGTTATGTCGGCCTTTAGAATATCCTTAATGCCCTTGCTTAGACTTGTACATGGCAAATTACTGAACTTCTTTGCAACTTTGTGCTTTTAACAAATGGGAAATTGTGTCCTATAGGCCTCAGCATGATTCAAAACAGAGCTGATTTGACTCCATGAGTGATGTATACACATTGGCACAATAAACCCTCTTGTACAGTGAAAGCAATCCAAGAAGGAAAGTCCCAAAGAAATTGTACCTGTTGTTTAATGGTAGATTGGCCTGATTCTGCTATCTTCACAATGCTTTTAGCAAACTCTATTTCTGTGAAAGGGAAGAACAGGTTAGTCTCTAGATCTTCAATGGCAGGAGGATGTCTCCCAAGAACAGAGGTATTGCTCAGCCAGTATGTGATTTGGCATCATCCTAGAGGAGGTTCTAGGACTAGAAGAACTTGAGCCTAGCCTTTTCTGCTAAGAAATGATTCTGCATTTTAACATCTGGTTCAGACCCAAGTTAGGAGAGCAACCTTTCACCTGTTCCGTGTTAGCTTATTTGAATCCACTACTGCCTGCAGTAACACCCCCCCCCCCCCACCGCTGGCTCTGCAGAGAAACACCAAGCTAGGAGAGTACAAGGTCTTAAAGCTGGCCCTACTTCACCCTTATTCAATGAGATAATTTGGTATCATAAATGGAAGCAGAGGAGAGATTATGGTTTCCATTAATGGGACTCACCATAATTCAAGCGTTTATCAATCCAGCTCAGCAGTTCTTTGACATATTTACACCACGTTTTGGCATATTCAAGGGCTGCATCAACACCACCTTCGCATTTTATCAGCATCTCATCAGCCTCTTCAACTGCAAAAATAAATCCAGATTCAGAAGGGCTTCAGAGGACAGGCAGAGGCTTCCCCATGGTGAATCTCTCTGATATCTTGGCTTGTGCCATCTTCAGATAACAATAGGTCATAGAAGAGATCTTTCATGGAACAACAAGGCTATACTAGCCTATTTCACAGCACTCTCCAATCTCACACCAACTCCCCAGCACAGCCATATGAGTTTGAGGCAATTTAGATGCATTTGGTCCCCAATAAAATGTTTTATTAAGTTTATTTTTTGTAAATTAGAAGCCAGAGTCCATTGTGTGATGATGCTTGGAGTGGCGAACTGCAGTTATGCTCCTTGAGGATGCTGAGACAGATTCACAGCACTGAAATCAGCAATTCTGAAAGAACTTCAAGCCAAAGTTGTCATCACACAGATTAGAAAATGGCTTCTCTTCAATGGAAGATTCTCATGAGGGGAGACGTGGTTTTATATGGGACTTTATGATGCCAGTGATGAATACAGAACTGATGAGTCTATGAAAAGTGAGCAACAACAGCATTTCAAATACAGTAACTGATTTTAATTATTGGGCAAATATTTATTGTACTAAAAATTGACAGGCAGCTATAGTAATATAGTGAATTAACGTCTCAGTGCTCAAAAGTCAAAGTCAGTGTACGAAAGTTGGATGTTAGTGAGATAACAAGTGAAAACATATGTAAACAAGGGGCTCAGATGAGGTATGAGGGGTGTTCACCACACACTTGCCTGAAAAGGGTTAATATAGATTAAGAATGGGGCTAATTAGCCCAACAGGCCACAGCTGAGGGGAATCAGGTGGCTAAGTGATCCCCTGACTACATGAGGTAGCCCATATGAAGAAGAAGGAGCAGGGTTGGGTCTATAAAGACAAGTAGCCCACAGTTAATCCCTGGGAGTAGGCAGTTGGGAGGCTGGCAAACTCTGAGAGAGGGAAGGTAGGAGAAGGTTCAGGGAAAGGTCTATGAGGGAATAGACTTAAATTGCTGATTAGAAGGTCCCTGAGCTAGAACCCGGAGAAGAGGGCAGGCCTGGTTCCCTTACCAGACACGGAGGGAGTGGCACCAGGGGCGGTGAAAGGGAAGACTGCCTGAGACTGCTGGTGAGAAGGGACTTTGATACACAAGCCTGAAAGGGACTGGTTGGAGGGCGGAGTCATGAAGAGGCAACTCCTGGAGCAAGAGAGAGGCTACAGACCAGCCAGAGGGGATGGAGAGATGATGTGTAAGTGTAGAAAGGGGTGTTGGCCTTGCAGAGCTAATCCCCAGAGTGGCCAAGAAGAAGTGCCGTCCTGGTGGTGAGTAGAGCACCCCATCTCATGGGGTTATAGGGAGCAATGTGAATACTGAGCTTTAGAGCCCCAAATAGACATATGTGACTATATTCATCTCTGCTGGAATCTGCCATGACCATATAAGCTAATTGCAACCAGGAGACATCTGAATTGTACATTCTTTTTCATAGGTGGGGTACAAGAGCCAATGACAGAAAATGGATCAACTATTCTTGAGTCATCTATATATTTTACTTTGCTTCTCTTAAGTTACCTGTGATGTTTGTCTGCACCTGCCCCTCCAAATTGCTTTTGCTCTTGTAGAAACTTTCATCCACCTATAAAACAAAGAGGAAAAATATTATCCAGATGTTTAGAGGAATTTACCAGGAGCTGCTCTTGGAGTCTTCTTTCCTGGGAAGGTTTATGTAGTGAGGAAGGTGGCCAAAGACTTGACAGAGGGCTAGTGGCATAATATAAAACTCCACAACTTACAGAAATGTGGGGGACTGTGACAGGGCGTGCATACCCGCACTAGGACTGCAGGGGTTAATGCCTCTCTTTAGGCCGAGGAGGCCTCACCCCTGCTGGAAGCCAGGTATAAAAGGGAGCAACCCAATTCATTTGGGGCTGACCGCTGGAGAGGAAGGAGGTGTGCTGCAGACTCCTGATGAAGAACCACTCACACTTCATGACACAGAGGCCAGCCAGATGGCAGTGATCCCCAGGCTCCAGATGCCACAGAGGGAGGAGAGATCGGGGGAACCCTGAGACCCCAAGCTGCAGAGAAGCAGGTAGGAAGTAACCCAGAGAGCCTTTGCAGGGAGGTGGTTGGAAACCCAGAGACTAGCTTAGCGTGCTTCAGCTGGATCCCCGCTGAGCTGGTGGCAGGCAACCCTGCCACCAACAGGGCCCTGGGTTGGGACCCAGTGGAGAAGGCGGGCCCAGGTCCCCCTATCCTGGCCACCGCCTACCCTGGAGTGGTCGCCTGCCTCACCAGCCCTACTGATTGTGAGGGCTGTTCTACTGACTTGAGCCGCTAGGCCGCACAGCCTTGATTGTGAGGGCAGATAGAGTGACATTGGTTGTTAGGCCACATTACTCCAAGACCCAGAGGGGTCGTGCAGACTTGCCCATGGGCCTATAACAACCCGTGCCCCATCCCAAAAGGGGATGAGGTGTGCACGATCCGTGACAGGGACAAATATGTTCTAACCCTGTTGGCTCTGGAGAAGAGCCTGAAAACATAACATGAGTACAGCCTAAAGGCTCAAAAACCTGAAGGCAAATAAAAAGAACCCCAAATCTATTTTAAAAAATCTCATGGTTTTTCATAGATTTGTAGAAATTAAGGCTAGAAGGGAACATTAGATCATCTAGTCTGAGCTTCTATGTGTCATTAAATTTCACTGAGACAATAATTTGCACTACATTGATGACATCTTCATCATCTGGACCCATGGAAAAAAAGCCCTTGAGGACCATGATTTCAACAATTTCCATCCTACCATCAACCTCAGCCTAGACCAGTCCACACAAGTGGTCCATTTCCTAGACACTACTATGCTAATAAGCGATGGTCACAAACACCACCCTATACCGGAAATCTACGGACCGCTATACTTACCTACATGCCTCCAGCTTCCATCCAGGACACACCACACGATCCATTGTCTACAGCCAAGCTCTAAGATACAACCGCATTTGCTCCAACCCCTCAGACAGAGACAAACACCTACAAGATCTCTATCAAGCATTCTTAAAACTACAGTACCCACCTGCTGAAGTGAAAAAACAGATTGACAGAACCAGAAGGGTACCCAGAAGTCACCTACTACAAGACAGGCCTAACATAGAAAATAACAGAATGCCACTAGTCATCACCTTCAGCCCCCAACTAAAACCTCTCCAGCGCATCATCGAGGATCTACAACCTATCCTGAAGGACGATTCCTCACTCTCACAGACCTTGGGAGACAGGCCAGTCCCTGTTCTTTTATTAGTTGTCCCCCGCAATTAGTGGGTTTCTGAGGCCCTGTGGATCCTCCCCTTAGTCTGAGGGGGGGTTCCGTTAGCATGGGGCGGGCTTCTGCCCGCCCCGTTTCCCGGAAACCCAATAGATACAGACAACCCCCAAACCTGAAGCAAATACTCACCAGCAAGCACACAACAAAAACACTAACCCAGGAACCTATTCTTGCAACAAAGCCCACTGCCAACTCTGTCCACATATCTATTCAGGAGATACCATCATAGGACCTAATCACATCAGTCACGCCATCAGGGGCTCGTACACCTGCACATCTACCAATGTGATATATGCCATCATGTGCCAGCAATGCCCCTCTGCCATGTACATTGGCCAAACCGGACAGTCTCTACGCAAAAGAATAAATGGACACAAATCTGACATCAGGAATCATAACATTCAAAAACCGGTAGAACACTTCAACCTCTCTAATCACTCAGTGACAGACGTTAAGGTGGCAATTTTGCAACAGAAAAGCTTCAAAAACAGACTCCAAGAAGCTGCTGAACTTGAATTAATATGCAAACAGATACCATTAACTTAGATTCAATTAGTGTAATGACCGAGCCATTCCCAGTCTCAGTTCAAATCTATTTCCCCATGTTAAAGTATCCTCACACCTTTGTGTCAACTGTCCAAAATGGGCCATCTTGATTATCACTTCAAAAGTTTTTCTCCCCTGCTGATAATAGCTTCTCTTAATTAATTAGCCTCTTACAGTTGGTATGGGTACTTCCACCTTTTCATGTTCTCTGTATGTATAAATATCATCTTACTGTATGTTCCATTCTATGCATCCGATGAAGTGAGCTGTAGCCCACGAAAGCTTATGCTCAAATAAATTTGATAGTCTCTAAGGTGTCACAAGTACTCCTGTTCTTTTTACAATAATTTGCATTGACTAAAGCAATTCTTTTGAGCTTTTAAGCAAATCTCATGACTTTTTGCTGCCTGACTCATGATATTTGAACACTTTAGGTTGACAGCACTGCCATCTTGTCGGACCTTTTGCATAGCACAGGTCCTAGAACTTTACCCAGTGATTCCTGGCATGGAGGAAATTACTTTTCCTTAATCAGCAAGAGTGAATCCAAACTGCATGCACCTGAAAATTCCATGAAGTATTATCTGTTCTTTAGTCTCCAAAATAAAATTAGCCATGCTTCTCATTTTCTATTATATACAGGTTCTTCTAACAGTGCTGGGCAACCTGAAGCCTGTCAGGGTAACCTGCTGGTGGCCTGTGAGACAGCTTGTTTACATCGACCATCTGCAGCTCCCAGTGACTGCAGTTCAATGTTCCCAGCCACTGGGAGCTGCGGGGGGCCATGCCTGCAGACGGTCAATGTAAACAAACTGTCTCGCGGCCTGCCAGCGGCAGGGCCAGCTCCAGGTTTTCTGCCGCCCCAAGTGCCCCCCCCCAAAGCCACAGCAGCGCAATCGCGCCGCTCCACTCTTTGGTGGCAATTTGGCGGCAGGTCCTTCGCTCTGAGAGGGACTGAGGGACCCGCCGCCAAAGACCCGGACGTACCACCCCAATAGTGGCTGGAATGCTGCCCCTTGGTATTGGCCGCCCCAAGCACCTGCTTCTTTAGCTGGTGCCTGGAGCTGGACCTCGCCAGCGGATTACTCTGACAGGCCGCAGGTTGCTCACCACCGTTCTAACACCATCACTGTATCTGTGCACCTAGCATCTCTCTCTCTCTCCTTCGGTAAGAATCCTAACCAAAACAACTTAATTTCCCTTGCTAGAATAAATGTTACTTAATATCTCTATTGAAAAGGGTTGTCTCTCTTCACTTACCGGGAGTATCTCACTTTCTGGGGTCAGGTCTGTGCTGTCTGTGTCATCAATGAACATGTCAACTGTCCTGTAAAGTAAATAAACTGATTAAATAATAAAGACTTAAAGCTATCTTGGAAGCTGCAAAATGCAGGACTAGAACCATGGCACTTAATTTATTGCTGAGCCCATTTCTTCTGGGGTCTAAAATGCAGAATATGACTAGGAGAGAGGTCAATCTATAACCAGCTGGTTTTTTTGACCTGGCTTAGTCCAAATAATTTATATTATTTAAGAATCTAACCAGAAATGATAATTGTAGCCTTTAGCAGAGTTAGGGGATCCATGTCTCAGCTGAAGGTAGTCATTAGGAAGATAGATGCCCAAATTCTATTCTGTTAAACCCATTTAACCTCAATTACTTCACTGGGTTTCATGGATGTAACTGAGACCAAGCTTATGGAGCATACATAAAGGAGGGTTTATAGTGCAACTATAGCTATTGCACACCCAGCTGAAGCCATCAGTGGGTGTCTGTGCCTATCCCAGAGTTAACTAGAGCAACAATACAAACATGCCCAGCAGAATGAACTCTCCACCTTCTATCTGTTTGAATTTTAACCGAACTACTGTTGTTATAATTCCCACCATTTAATATGCTACAAAGCAATAGAGATTCTCAATAAACCCTTCTCTGCCACATTATCTGCTTTTCCAATGAGCCTCCCTTCACTATTTCATATGGATTTCTCTCTTTTACAAATTAAATAGTTTTATTTGAGATAGTACACTTTGCGGGCAAACATAAAACACGAGAGAAGACAGACATTTCCTTCAGTGTTTGATTACATAATATAGGGCCAAGTGTGGAATTTACACTGACTCACGCAAGTAGCCCCATTCACTTCAAGTGGTCACCATCACAGGTGAGGATTCCACAATCAGGCTCAGAATGTGTGTGGATTAAGGCGGAAAGACAAGATCTTCAGAGCAGAGACTGTTGTTAGCTCTGGACAGCACCTAGCACAATGGGACCCTGAATCAGGTAGGCCTCTAGGTGCTACTACGAGATACATATTCAATGACAACAACAAGTGGGCCAGATTCTGCTCTCACTGGTGTAAATCCAGAGCTCCCTGAAAACATCCTCTAGTAAGACACCTCAGAAGAAAGGAAGGTGATTGATAGCCTAGGAAGCCTGGAAGATAGTAGTTAGTAAAGTAAATCTAAATTATAGGCAGCAAATCTCTAACCTAGAGAAAAAGAAGCAGGGAGGGGACTCTGATGATTTTTCTAAACATGAAAAGGGTATGAATAAGCAATGGAGGTAATGAGTCACAAAGAACATAGAGTGACTGTGTAAACACTGTAAAAGAAGGAAAGGGAAAAACCAGATCTGGATGGCTGAGGTCCCATGGAACCAGTCCCACCCTGTTTGTGTACATACGTATTTCCAAGCGAGATTTCTAAGGCGTCCAGACTTCGGAAAATCTCACTGAACCGCTTCTTGTTTTCAGACCCTCTCACTTGATGGTTGAGACCTGGAAGTAAGTAGGAAAGAGAAACAGTTTTGTTAAGAAATCCCAAAGGGCCTGATCCAATGTCCACTGACGTCACTGGGAGCCCTGTGCATTGCAGTGGGCTTTGGATCAGGTCCAATATACAGAGAACGAGCTTAAAATATATGAGAATGGTGAGGTAAATAGAAAACCATGGTGGGCTGACAGTAGGGTGATAATGGGAGGCCACAGGTGGGAGGAGATAAAATTGTGGGAAAACCGGACATTTTCCGAGGCTGCTTGGGTGACCGAGCTCCTTGGAAATAAGAAGCCAGATCTAGAGTCCACTAATGTAAATAGGAGTCTTTCCACCAGCTCCAATGGGCTAGGGAACAGGCCCAAGATCAGATAGGTAAATTAGCAAGAACTCTTTTGAGAATAGGCGCTGAACTGAAATAGCAGGAGCATTGTGGGTCAGTGCTAATGTGCATTGGAGCAACATGTGTGAGAAGCTTGCACATAGTACCTGTCTGCACTACACTTGGATCAAGTTAGTAATTGGCCTCTACTTTGGACCTCAAGTCTTGTGTATCAGTTAGTGGTGCATATGACTCGTAATGTGCCTTGGCAGAGAGGGGTGTGTGTGTGTGTGTGTGTGTGTGTGTGTGTGTGTGTGTGTGTGTGTAGATTGGGATCAAGATGCATGGGCAGGGCTGAGTTGTGGAAGTTGTTCATTGCTTGAACAACACATGCTATCCTGTGTGGCAATGTGTTGTGTGTAGTAACCATTTCTCAATACCATACATGCTTATTTCTGGTGATACTCTAGCTGATGAAATATTATATCTGCTTTATTCCACGACAAGCATTCACAACACAACAAGAAATTCCTGCCACTGATCTTCCAAAGGCCTGAGTATATTCTGCCAAAAATTGCACAAACAGACAGGTGGTCGTGAGCACATGTGTTTTATGGAGGATGTACAGTAGGCAAATCTTGCTTCCTACTCAGATACATTCAGTTAGGACTATTGACAGAAACTAGACCTGTCACTGCAGAAAAGCAAGGGCATTTTTTAAATAGAGAACTAGGCATATTTGGTATAAACAGAAGTGAACGTCGCTCTTTTCTTTTTTTGGTCCCCCTGACATTCCAGGAAACAGGATGTGGTTGACCTAAATCAAGAGTTGCTTCACTTGTAGCTGAGAGGTGCAGTCAGTGAGCAAGCGCTTGCAAATGTCAGTTAATGGTGCTTGATGGAAAAGTCAGTGTCTTGTCTTGTTAATCTGACTACAACTGGTCTGTGTCCCAGCTGAAAAATATGCAGATTTTCAAGTCAGGTTTTTATAAGAAGGTTGGCTGCTCTGGCAGCTCCTCAGTGAGGAGTGGACTGTGGAACCCATACGCAGCCCATAGTAAGGTCCATTGCAGAGCCACACTGAAGTCCCGGGAGTGGGGAATTCTGCCTATCTGAACTCTCCAGTGTGCAGGAGGAAGGCACCTACTGTTCTGCCCTTCCAGGGTTCCTGTTACTCCCCAGTGCAAACCAGCCTTTTTCCTCCTGCTGATACAAAAGGAGATGGGGTCATGCCCTGTTCCTTTCCTCTCAGCCTTCAGGTCACAGATAGATTGTGAGACTTTCTTTAAATCTGAAGCACAATTGTCTGGCAGGAAGAGAGGAGGCTGTGAAGGTTCTGGACAGAAGCTTTACAGCGAAGCAGAGAAAGACAGAGCAGCTTTAGAGATAATCTTGCTTCCATATTCTAATAAAGCTCCTGGGTCAGGTGAAAGTGACTCTCTGTGTCTGTCATGTTGTGTCAGAGGCCGATTCATTTTAAAGAAGCATCATTAAGAGTAAAGGAAAAAGGCCAATGCAGCCCACCCCAAGCCTATCAGTTTGATGGGCCATGGAACAGTCTGTGTTAAAGGAGCATGGCCAGTTTCCAAGCTGCAACGAAGTTCAGCACAGTGCAGGCACCTCTTCTATGAAATGGAGCACAAAGATGGGAACGTTTATAACTTATTTGCTTTTGCTGAGCAAAAAACAGATTAATGGTTACATCATTCTTCAAAAGTCAGAGCATTTCATCCCAACAGAGAATGTAACCCAGGAGTGGGTCTGCTTTTACCGAAGGCCTGGAGGAAGTGTAGAGGTCATTTGAACTTGCCTGCCAGCCTCATGAGAGAAATTAGAGCTGATTAAAATCACCATTGATGCTAATACACCATTGTAAATTGTATCCTACTGCTTGCCCAGTTACCTCTCAGTGGTCCCACACCCAGCCTGTGACTTCCATGTCACGAGAGAGGAACTCTTCAAAGGTGAAAAGTCTGATCACCTATAGCAAACCTACTGTGGCCCTGCAAGTACAGTCGGGTTACATGTTGGCAAGGATACATGAGTAACACTAGAGCCTCCCATAAAATGCCAGGAGTGAGCCCGAATGTCAATGAGTGGCCCCAACAGAGAGCCGGACCTAAAATGCAAGGTAGAATCATGTTACTCTTGCAGAATGACCAGAAAGAGACAACCCAAAGAGTCTAATTTACACAGCTTCATCTGTCCCACCTTGGGAATTGTGAACTAGACCACTGCAAAGAGAAGGGGCACATCTATCTCACGATCATTGACTTTTTTGGTTTTTTTCCTAGACTTATAGAAATTCTGCTCCTCACTAGACCCACAACTCAATTGGTCATAAGAGCATAAGAATAGCAATACTGGGTCAGAACAGTCCATCTAGCCCAGTATCCTGTCTTCTGACAGTGGCCAATGCCAGATGCTTCAGACCGTGAGAACAGAACAGGGCAATTTATCAAGTGATTCATCCCCTGTCATCCAGTCCCAGCTTCTACCAGTCAGAGGTTTAGGGACACCCAGAGCATGGGGTTGTATCCATGACCAACTTGACTAATTGATAGACCTATCCTGCATGAACTTATCTAGTTCATTTCTGAATCCAGTTATACTTTTAGCCTTTACAATATCCCTTGGCAATGAGTTCCACAGGTTGACTGTGTGTTATGTGAAGAGCTACTTCCTTATGTTTGCTTTAAACCTGCTGCCTATTAATTTAATTGGGTGACCCCTGGTTCATGTGTTATGTGAAAGTGAATAAGGAAGTGTTATTTACCCTTTCTCCACATCATTCATGATTTTATAGACCCCTATCATATCTGCCCCTCGGCTGTCTCTTTTCCAAGCTGAACAGTCTCTCATCATATGGATGCTCTGTCATATGCCTAATCATTTTTGTTGCCCTTTTCTGTACTCTTTCCAATTCTAATATCTTTTTTGAGATGGCCTGACCAGAACTGCATACAGTATTCAAGGTGTGGGTGTACCACAGATTTATCCATTTTCTAATGTTTCCTAACATTGTTAGCTTTTTTTTGTGTGTGCTGCACATTGAGCAGATGTTTTCAGAGAACTATTCACGATGATTCCAGGATCTTTCCACAACTGGTAATAACTAATTTAGACTCCATTTTTATGCACTACTGGGATTGTTTTCTAGTATGCCTTACTTTGCAATTATCAACATTGAATTTCATCTGCAATTTTATTGCCCAGTCACCCAGTTTTATGAGATCCCCTTGTAACTCATTGCAGGCTTTTAAGATTTAACTATCTTGAGTAATTGTGTGTAGTCTGCAAACTTTGTCACCTTCACTGTTTTTCTACATCATTTGAGTATGTTGAATAGCACTGATCCCAGGACAGATTCTTGGAAGACCCCACTATTTACCTTTCAATGTGCAAATTGACCATTTATTCCTAATCTTTGTTTCCTAGCTTCTAACCTGTTAATGATCCATGAGAGGACCTTCCCTCTTATCCCATGACTGCCTACTCTGCTTAAGAGCCTTTGGTGACGGCAGGGCCGGCTCCAGGGTTTTTGCCGCCCCAAGCGGCAGAAAAAAAAAAGCCGCGGTCACAATCGGCGGCAATTCGGCGGTAGCTCCACCGTGCTGCTTTCTTCTTCAGTGGCAATTCAGCGGCAGGTCCTTCCCTCCGAGAGGTACCCGCCCCCGAAGAGCCTGACGTGCCACCCCTTCCCCTTGGCCGCCCCAAGCACCTACTTGCTGAGCTGGTGACTGGAGCCAGCCCTGGGTGACAGACCTCAAAGACTTTCTCAAAGTCCAAGTACACTATATCCAATGGATCACCCTCATCTACATGTTTGTTGACACCCTAAAAATTCTAAGATTGGTGAGGCATGATTTCCCTTTGCAAAAGCTGTGTTGACTCTTCCCCAACATAACGTGTTCACCTATGTGACTGATTCTATTCTTTACTACAGTTTGAACTAATTTGACTGGTACAGCAGTTAGGCTTACTGGCCTGTAATTGCCAGGAGCACCTCTGGAGTCTTTTTTTTTTTTTTAAATCAGTATCACATTAGCTATCTGCCAGACATGTGGTACATGTGGTACAGAGGCTGATTTAAGTGACAGGTTACATACCACAGTTAGTTGTTCTGCAACTTCATATGAGTTCCTTCAGAACTGTTGGGTGAATGCCAGCTGGTCCTGGTGATTTATTACTGTTTGATTTATCAATTTGCTCCAAAACCTCCTCTGACACATCAATCTGGGATAGTTCCTCAGATTTGTCACCTAAAAAGAATGGCCCAGGTATGAATCTCCCTCACACCCTCTGCAATGAAGACCAATGCAAAGAATTCATGTAGCTTCTCTGCAACAGCCTTGTCTTCCTTGAGTGCTCCTTTAGCACCTCAATTGTCCAGTGGCCCCACTGCCTGTTAGACAGGCTTCCTGCTTCTGATGGACTTAACAAAAATGTTGCTGTTAGTTTGTATATCACTAGCTTTACTAGTGATATACCAGGAATTTCCATGCCAGGAATCACTAGCTTTACTAGTTGCTCTTCAAATTCTTTTTGGCCTTCCTAATTATATTTGACTTGCCAATGTTTATGTTCCTTTTTATTTTCCTCAGTAGGATTTGACTTCTAATTTTTCAAGTGTCTTTTTGTCTCTAACCATCTCTTTGCTCTGTTTAGCCCTGGTGGCATTTTTTGGCCCTCTTGCCTTTTTTTTAAAATTGGGAGTATACAGTTAGTCTGAGACTCTATTGTGGTGTTTTTAAATAGTTTTCATACAGCTTGCAGCCATTTCATTCTTGTGACTGTTCCTTTTAATTTCCACCTTAATTTGCCTCCTTGTTTTTGTGTAGTTCCCCTTTTAAGTAAAATGCTACTGTGGTGGGTTTCTTTGGTATTTCCCCTCTACAAGGATGTTAAATTTCATTACATTATGGATGCTATTAGCAAGCACTTAAGCTATAGTCACCTCTTGGACGACGACTAAATCAAGAATGGCCTGTACCCGTGTGTGTTTCAGAACTAGCTGTTCCAAAAAGCAGTTATTAATGGTGTCTAGAAATTTTCTCTGTATCTCATCCTGAGGTGACAT
Organism: Mauremys mutica; assembly: GCF_020497125.1. Classification (NCBI taxonomy): domain Eukaryota; kingdom Metazoa; phylum Chordata; order Testudines; family Geoemydidae; genus Mauremys; species Mauremys mutica. Next base: position 25,957,606 of record NC_059091.1, read on the forward strand.
GTTCCCAGTCAATATGGGGAGAGTTAAAACCCCCATTATTGGGTTTTATGTTTTTGTAGTCTCTACTCTTCCTAGCATTTCACCATCACCAGGCTGGTCAGGTGGTTGGTAGTATATTCCTACTGCCATACTCTTGTTGTTCAAACATGGAATTTCTATCCATAGAGATTCTTTGGTACTGTTTAGATTTAATTAAGATTTTTATTATAGTTGACTATGCTTTCTTTCAAAAATAGTGCCACTCCCCCATCAGTGTGACCTACTCAGTCCTATATATTTTGTACCATGGTATTACCATGTCCTATAGTTTATCATCATTCCACCAAGTTTCTGTGATGCCAATTGTAGCAATATATTCATTTTAATACCAGGCACTCCAGTTCATCCATCTTAGTATTTAGACTTCTTGCATTTGTATATAAGCACTTATAAAATTTGTCAATATTTAATTGTCTGCTTTCATGTGACATAATTGATGGGAACTCATTTTTGTTTGATTGTTGCCTCACTTCCTATTGCACTTTATCAACTTCTATCCTCTCCTTTTTACTAGGATATACAGTATTCCCTTTAATAAATCCTCCAGGGATGTGTCCAAACCATGTGCTTCCTCCATACCTGTCCACTTTCCTCCAGCCCTTAGTTTAAAAACCCCTTTGCTGGCATGTACAATTAAAAAGTTGTAATCTGGTTCCATTTTGGTTTAGGCCGAGCCCATGCTTCCTATATAGCTCCTCCTTTCCCAAAAGATTCCCCAGTTCCTAATAAACCTAAATCCGTCCTCCAAACACCATCTCATCCAAGCACTGAGATCCTGCAGTTCTGCCTGTTTCACTGGCCCTGCATGTAGAACTAGAAGCATCAGCGAATACAGCCAGAAGTCACAGACAAGTTAAAAGGCCTCTTTTCTGATTTTGGCATTCTGGGAGAAATAGTCACTTCATAAAGTGAGGCACAACATATCTAACAAATCATCTGAAACTGGAAAAATTAGTCACAAGCTGTCTTTAGGAATCTAACTTCCTAACCAGTCTTGTTTTCTTTCTTGAGTGGTCACCTTCCTTTCTCCTTTATTTACAGAGTTGTAGATATAAAAGATACTGTAAAACAAGAGGAAGTGATTTATCAGTGTGTGATCTACAATAGCGATGGGCAAAATTATAAATTATGCTTTTGAAAGTGAGGATTGATTGCAAGGGAATATAAAATAGAAATAGTGTCAGTCACTCAGGTTCCTTCACTGTATTTAACATTAAAATTTCAATTTAAAGCAGAAAGAAATTGGATTTAAGACGTTTTCCTGTCCTAGCAAATGCCAGCTCCATTAAGCAACCTGTTGTGTACTCAAAACATTCATTAATAGGGATACAGATAGTCCCTTTCTTATCCAACAGCAACGCCTATCTGTCTTGACCTGCTGTCAGCCTCCAAGCGGCCTTTCAGCACATAGAATCATAGAATATCAGGGTTGGAAGGGACCTCAGGAGGTCATCTGGTCCAACCCCCTGCTCAAAGCAGGACCAATCCCCAACTAAATCATCCCAGCCAGGGCTTTGTCAAGCCTGACCTTAAAAACCTCTAAGGAAGGGGATTCCACCACCTCCCTAGGTAACCCATTCCAGTGCGTCACCACCCTCCTAGCGAAAGTTTTTTATCCAACCTAAATCTCCCCCACTGCAACTTGAGACCATTGCTCCTTGTTCTGTCATCTGGTACCACTGAGAACAGTCTAGATCCATCCTCTTTGGAACCCCCTTTCAGGTAGTTGAAAGCAGCTATCAAATCCCCCCTCATTCTTCTCTTCTGCAGACTAAACAATCCCAGTTCCCTCAGCCTCTCCTCATAAATCATATGTTCTAGCCCCCTAATCATTTTTGTTGCCCTCCACTGGACTCTTCCCCCCGCCCATTTTTCCATATCCTTCTTGTAGTGTGGGGCCCAAAACTGGACACAGTACTCCAGATGAGGCCTCACCAATGTCGAATAGAGGGGAATGTACACATCCCTCAATCTGCTGGCAATGCCCCTAATTATACAGCCCAAAATGCCATTAGCCCTCTTGGCAACAAGGGCACACTGACACATATCCAGCTTCTCATCCACTGTAGCCCCTAGGTCCTTTTCTGCAGAACTGCTGCCTAGCTAGTCGGTCCCTAGTCTGTAGCAGTGCATGGGATTCTTCCGTCCTAAATGCAGGACTCTGCACTCGTCTTTGTTGAACCTCATCAGCTTTCTTTTAGCCCAATCCTCTAATTTGTCTAGGTCCCTCTGTATCCTATCCCTACCCTCCAGCGTATCTACCAAGTTTAGTGTCATCTGCAAACTTGCTGAGGGTGCAGTCCATGCCATCCTCCAGATCAGTAATGAAGATATTGAACAAAACCAGCCCCAGGATCGACCTTTGGGGCACTCCACTTAATACCAGCTGCCAACGAGACATGGAGCCATTGATCACTACCCGTTGAGCCTAACGATCTAGCCAGCTTTCTAGCCACCTTCAGTGATGAGCTGCCAAATTTTTAACAACGGGTTCCCTCCTCCCTCCAAAATTTTAACAACGGGTTCCCTCCTTCCCCCCCCCCTCCGTGGGGGGGGGTCGTGCCCCATCCAACCCCTCATGTTCCTTAACACACACACTCCGAGACCCCTGACCCATCCCCCCCTTCCCTGTCCCCTGACTGCCCCTTGCCGCCCCACCCAACCCCTCCTCTCATTCTCAATGGCCCCCCAGAACCCCTACCCCATACAACTACCCCTTCTCTCTGTCCCTGAGTGCCCCCACCACCTCATCCAACCCTGCTCTTTCCTGACTGCTCCCCAGGACCCTTGCCCCCATTCAATCCCCCTGTTCCCTGCCCTCTGACTGCCCTGACCCCTATCCACCCCCCCACAACCCACCCCCTCCCTGCCCCCTTACCACACTGCCTGGGGACAGGGTCCACTCTGCCAGGACCACGACCGGCGCCGCGGGGCCCGACTCCCCGGGCCGGGCCGGCACCGGGGCCCAGCCACGGGGCCCGACTCCCCGGGCCGGGCCGGCACCGGGGCCCAGCCACGGGGCCCGACTCCCCGGGCCGGGCCGGCACCGGGGCCCAGCCCCGGGGCCCGACTCCCCCGGCCGGGCCGGCACCGGGGCCCAGCCACGGGGCCCGACTCCCCGGGCCGGGCCGGCACCGGGGCCCGACTCACCGGGCCGCTCGGCCCGACTCCCTGGGCCGGGCCAGCACCGGGGCCCAACTCGCCGGGCCGCTCGGCCCGACTCCCCGGGCCGGGCCGGCACCGGGGCCCGGCCGCTCGGCCCGACTCCCCGGGCCGGCACGGGGGCCCGGCCGCTCGGCGGCAGCCGTGGGGCCCGACTCCCCGGGCCGGCGCTGGGCTGGAGGGAGCCGCGGTCTGGGACCGGGAGCTGCTGAGCCAGCCGCACCTCCCCTCCCCCTCTGCGCCCCAGCTTACCTGCTGGCTGCCTCCATGCTGCTTGTTCAGGCTTCCCGCGAACATCTGATTTGCGGGAAGCAGGGGAGGGGGAGGAGAAGGGGGCGGAGCAGGAGAGGAGTGGGCGGGAACTTTTGTTAAATTTAGCAGCCCTTAACAAGCGGTTCTAAAATGGCTGCTAAATTTAACAACGGGTTCCCGCGAACCCGTGCGAACCCGCTGCAGCTCACCCCTGGCCACCTTATAGTCCATTCATCCCACCCATACTTCTTTAACTTGCTGGCAAGAATACTGTGGGAGACCGTATCAAAAACTTTGCTAAAGTCAAGGAATAACACATCCACTGCTTTCCCCTCATCCACAGAGCCAGTTATCTTGTCATAGAAGGCAATTAGGTTAGTCAGGCATGACTTGCCCTTGGTGAATCCATGCTGACTGTTTCTGATCACTTTCCTCTCCTCAAAGTGCTTCAGAATTGATTCCTTGAGGACCTGCTCCATGATTTTTCCAAGGACTCAGGTGAGGCTGACTGGCCTGTAGTTCCCCGGATCCTCCTTCTTCCCTTTTTTAAAGATGGGCACTACATTAACCTTTTTCCAGTCATCTGGGACCTCCCCGATCACCATGAGTTTTCAAAGATAATGGCCCATGGCTCTGCATTCACATCCGCCAACTCCTTTAGTACCCTCGGATGCAGCGCATCCAGCCCCATGGACCTGTGCTCATCCAGCTTTTCTAAATAGTCCAAAAACACTTCTTTCTCCAGAGGGCTGGTCGCCTTCTCCCCATACTGTGCTGCCCAGTGCAGTAGTCTGGGAGCTGACCTTGTTCGTGAAGACAGAGGCAAAAAAAAGCATTGAGTACATTAGCTTTTTCCACATCCTCTGTCACTAGGTTGCCTCCCTCATTCAGTAAGGGGCCCACACTTTCCTTGACTTTTATTTTCTTGTTGCTAACATACCTATAGAAACCCTTCTTGTTACTCTTACCATCTCTTGCTAGCTGCAACTCCAAGTGTGATTTGGTCTTCCTGATTTCACTCCTGCATGCCTGAGCAATATTTTTATACTCCTCCCTGGTCATTTGTCCAATCTTCCACTTCTTGTAAGCTTCTTTTATGTTTAAGATAAGCAAGGATTTCACTGTTAAGCCAAGCTGGCCGCCTGCCATATTTACTATTCTTTCTACACATCGGGATGGTTTGTTCCTGCAACCTCCATAAGGATTCTTTAAAATACAGCCAGCAATCCTGCACTCCTTTGCCTCTCATGTAATTCTCCCAGGGGATCCTGCCCATCAGTTCCCTGAGGGAATCAAAGTCTGCTTTTCTGAAGTCCAGGGTCCCTATTCTGCTGCTCTCCTTTCTTCCTTGTGTCAGGATCCTGAACTCGACCATCTCATGGTCACTGCCTCCCAGGTTCCCATCCACTTTTGCTTCCCCTATAATTCTTCCCTGTTTGAGCAGCAGGTCAAGAAGAGCTCTGCCTCTAGTTGGTTCCTCCAGCACTTGCACCAGGAAATTATCCCCTACACTTTCCAAAAACTTCCAGACCAATCTATTTACATGCCTCAAGGATCTCTGATAAAGGAACTTCATCCCATTTAAACATAAGCTACTTGTATTCACTTTCAAGGCTCTTCATGGGCCATCACAGTCCACTGTTGCAAAAAAGGCAAATGTCATTCTGGATGTATTAACAGGAGTGTTATATGTAAGACATGGAAGGTAATTGTTCCTTTCTCTTTGGCACTGGTGAGGTCTTAGCTGGAGTGCTGTGTCCAGTTTTGAGAATCGCACTTTAAGAAAGATGTGAATAAATTGGAGAGAATCCAGAGGAGAACAACAAAATTATAAGAGGCTTAGGAAACATGACCTATGGGAAAAGGTAGAAAGAATTGGGCATGCTTGGTCTACAGAAGAAGACTGAGGAGACACTATACAAGTTTTACATTATATGGTTGTTAAGAGAACAATGATCAATCTCCAGGATCAAGGGTAGGCTGAGAAGGAATTGGCTTTACAGCAAGGAAGATTTAGGTTAACCTAAGGATAATTAAGCACTTGAACAGCTGTCCTAGAGAGGCTGTGGAATCCCTATCATGTGGTGATTTTAAAGAACAGGTTAGATAAACACCTGTCAGGATGGGTCTAGGTATACTTAGTCCTTTTTCAGCACAGGGGAATGGACTAGATGACCTCTTGAGGTCCCTTCAAGCCCTACATTTCTCTGATCGTCTCTCTCTCGCTATCAAGATGTCAATTCCCACCTCCAGTTGCCCCATGGTGCCAGCTTCAATTAGCCACTTGTTAAACTTTCAAACAGTCATCTTCATGCTTTCTCCCATGTTGCCCCTCATAATTTGAAGTAGCTCCTCAGAAACATCTACAAAGCTACTTCATTATACGTCAAATCGCTCTTTAAAACTCCTTTACTGTAAGCCTACAAAAAAAATTGACAACAGTTATGCAATGGGTGCATTGAGGCTACTGACCAATATTGTCTTGCTGCTTTCTAGCACTTCCACGTCAGTCTGTTTTTATTCACCTTTTGTCTCTTATTGTAACCTCTTTGGGGCAAGGACTGCCTAGTTCTGTGTTTACACAGTACTTAGTACAATGGGCCTCTTGTCCATTACTAAAAAAGAACAGGAGTACTTGTGGCACCTTAGAGACTAACAAATTTATTTGAGCATAAGCTTTCGTGGGCTAAAACCCACTTCAGTGGATGCATGCAGTGGAAAATACAGTAGGAAGATATATAGATACACACACACCATGAAACAATGGGTGTTACCATACACACTCTAATGAGAGTGATCTGTTAAGGTGAGCTATTACCAGCAGGAGAAAAAAAACACCTTAATCACTCTTGTTATAGTGTGTATGGTAATACTCGTTATATGTGTGTGTGTGTGTATATATATATGTGTGTGTATGTATGTATGTGTGTGTACATATATAATCTTCCTACTGTATTTTCCACTGCATGAATCCGATGAAGTGGGTTTTAGCCCACGAAAGCTTATGATCAAATAAATTTTAGTCTCTAAGGTGCCACAAGTACTCATCTTCTTTTTGCTGATACAGACTAACAGGGCTGCTACTCTGAAACTTGTCCATTACTGTAACTCCTAGGTACTGGTACTACTAATCCATTAATATGTGTAGCCATAAACTACCTTGAGTCTTATGAGAGATCTTAACACTATATAAGTAAACAAACACACTGGTCAGTACCAGAGAAGAAGAGGAATAATTTTTCACAAAGAATACTTGTTCTGGGGAAAAGAATAGTGGGATAAGGGTGAAACAGGATAAATGTCATTTAGATACTAGAATAATAATGTGTTGCTTTTCTGTGGTACCTTCCATCTGAGGCTCCCAAAGCCCTTCACAAATATTACTTAAGCCCCATAACCCTCATGTGAGGCAGGGAAATAATTATCCCTCTTTTATAGATGGGAAACAGACACATCACGAGGATGATCAGGGAGTGCAGCAGTCTGGTAGCAGAGGGATCATGGTGCAGTGAGGGCCTTCATGGAGAAGTTAAATAAGTTTATGGGGAAGAAAGGTCTTTCATGCCTGATGCAGAAGGCTGAAGCAGATTTGTGAAGTCTCTAGCATCCCTATTATCTAGAATATCCTTGCACATTCAGGGTATAGGAGGGGGCTCTGGGCTGGGGAAGGGGGTTGGGGTGAAGGGGGGTGAGGGGTTTGGGGTGCAGGAGAGGGCTCTGGGTTTGGGTGGGAGGCTCAGAGCTGAGTCAGGGGGTTGGGGCACAGGCTTACCACAGGGCAGCTCCCAGTCAGTGGCGCAGCAGGGCTAGGGCAGGTTCCCTGCCTGTCCTGGCTCCATGCTGCACCCCGGAAGCAACGAGCATGTCCGGTTCCTAGGCGAGGGGGCCAGGAGGCTCTGCACGCTGCTCTCACCTACAGGTACCACCCCTGGGTCCCATTGGCTGTGGTTCCCGGCCAATAGGAGTGTGGAGCCAGTGCTCAGGGTGGGAGCAGCATGCAGAGCCCGGTGCAAAATTGGACCCCTGGCACCCCTAGTCTGTTCCATCACTGTGACTGAGACAGTAATGAAACCCTTCCAGTACCAACTCTGCATATTGGTTTGCAACATGCAGGCTCAAGAAAGGGGACTGCTGTGTAAGGCTAATGCTGGGGCACAGCTGTCCAACTCTCAAGGGCTAGAGTGAGCAAAGGCCTGTCACTCTCCTGGCCTCCAGAGATAACTAGACCAAGAGTCATCTGATCTATGTCTACCCTGCAAAAGCCCCATTAGCCTTGTTCTCCATTTGCTCTTGTTGTGGGAAAGGCAGGCTCCCCCAGTAGTGGGTGTGCAGAGCAGTATGGATATTTTTAGAAGGAGAAGTTGTTGCTCTGCAGAATGGCAGAAGCACCACTTCCCTTTCAGCCACTGATGCCTCATTTCACAGTAAGTGCATTTTCTCAAACCCTAGAACAGCTGACTCTTCAGTTTGGTACCAGCCTTCCAGAGTCTCTGGCTGCTGCAGGAATTCCCAGTGGTGCCTGCCTCTTTCCCTGCTCTTGATACTGATCACAGCCGCAAAGAACTATTATTTTCTAACAGATCACTTTTCTCTTTGGCTGCAATACAGTTTGCAGAGCTGGCCCAAGCACTCCAACTACACAGGGCCTCAGTTCTCAGTCCATGTTCATCTTTTAAGTATCACTGGGAACTGAAGCTATTCTCCACGTAAGGATATATGAATCTCAGGGGCAGTAACTCAAAGTCCACTGTTTGCACTGCAGAGTATGATCCAAATTTGACCAAATAAACTAGTCTGAAGCTCTCTGAAGTCCTGCTACTCTCCTCTGTGAAAGCTTCTCTATTTTCGGTAACCTAGACATCTCCTCGCACCTCATCGTCCTATTATTAACAGAAAAAGTAGCTCAAGCTGCTACTTGTGAGAGAGAAGACTGAGCTGAACTTCAGAGAAGTGATAAACAGGACTGTCCTTAGGATTTTTGGGGCCCTACACAGTATTATTAAACTGCTGCCCCTATGCTTCACTGAAGGTGGGCCCCAGCCAGAGCCTCTGACCCCAGTGTGTCGAGGGGGCACAGCCCCCACCCCACCTGTGGACCCTCCCCCAGAACTCCTCCCCCCCTTACTGACACACACCGAGCTTGTACATAGCAGATGCTGCAGCAGTGGCTCAAGGCGGGCTTTGTGCTGTCACATGGGGGCTGCATCTTGCCAGAGCCCATGGCCCTCCTGCAGCCCCTAGCCACTCCTGGGTCACCACGAGCATTTTGACAAGAAGTACCAAGCAGTAATAACAATAATAATACAAGTGTGTGTGTGTGTGAGAGCCAGTGTGTGTGAGACACACTGCATTGGGGGACTGTGACTCGTGAGTGTATGTGTGTGAGAGCCAGGGTGTGTGTGTGTGTGTGTGAGAGAGAGAGACATGAGCGCACTGTCACTTTAAGTCCCTCCTGCCTTCCCCCGTGAGGCCTGGCTCCCCCTGCCCCTCCCGCTGACTCACATGGAAGTTTCCCTCCTCCTGTCCTGGCCCCATCCTGGCCCCCGCGGCGCAGGCAGGCCAGGTCCAGGGAGGGACGCCGCTCTGGGTGGCGGTGGGCCAGGCCGCTGTGCTGCCACTGACCGACCACGCTACTCTGAGCTCGCTGGGGCGGCAGAGCCTGAGGCTGGAGTCCTCAGCTGGTCTGGTAGGGCCAGGGAGAAGCCCGCCGGCCCAGCATGGGGGTGGGGCCAGAGAAGAGAGGATTCCAGTCGCGACCCGCGAGGGGAATGGTGCCCCAAATTTTCGTGTGCCCTATGCAGCCGTGTATGCTGCGTATGCCTAAGGGCAGCTCTTTTTCTCTCCTGCTGATAATAGCTCACCTTAACTGATCACTCTCCTTATAGTGTGTATGGTAACACCCATTGTTTCATGTTCTCTGTGTGTATATATATATATATATATTCCTACTGTATTTTCCACTACATGCATCCGATGAAGTGATGCTGTAGCCCACGAAAGCTTATGCTCAAATAAATTTGTTAGTCTCTAAGGTGCCACAGGTACTCCTGTTCTTTTTGCGGATAGACTAACATGGCTGCTACTCTGAAACCTTACAACACAATGCTTCACAGATTTATTGGAAAAGTCAGAACCAAACTGTTTTACAGACACAAGACCATTTCCTATAATCTCCTCCGTATTTCTCACATTCTCCACCTACTTTCATGTGTGCATCACCCCAAGCAAAAGCACTAAAGCAAATCATACATAACTGATAGGAAACAGAGGACTGGCAAAGTCAAACTTTCTCAGCAAGGGGTGAGATACCTGACATGAGTATAATATAGAAAAAAAAATTATTAGACAAAATTTTACTCCAGTTCCAGGAAGGAGACAGCCCTTTTAAGATACCCTTAGGTCCCAAGCCTCTGGGGAGAGGCTACGATGACAGATATGGGTGTAATACAGAGAAATATTGAACAGTTCTGCAGAAATTCAAAAAGCAGGCAACTTGGTCAAAATATAGGTAACACAGCTAATGTGCAGTACCCAAAGTAATGTCAATACTACATCATAATACTCTGCCCTTTACTGAGGTGTTCAAAATGCTTTATGAATGTTAATGAACTTAGACTCACAATCCCCCCATGAGATCTTACCTATCAAGGTCCCTATATGGCTCCCAGTACCTATGGTCAGTATAATTATCCCAGTTTTGCAAATTGGGAAGCTGAGGGAGAGAGAGAGGTGACATGAGACATTCAAGGCATCACAGAGTCAGCTGCAGATATTGTAACAGAACCCAGGAGTCCTAACTCCCCACCTCCTGCTGCAACCACTAAACTCCCTCTCTTTCCAAAACTATTTGGGTCAGGCTTTCAGTTGCATGGAATGACACTGGGTTGCTGGCTAATGTTGAATCAAATACTTGTGACAGACTTGGCATTTTCAGGCCATTTTCCATCAGGCAGAACTGCTCCTCTCTAGTAAAAGCAACACACACACACACCCCTCACCCTCAAATCACAACAATCAGCAATACTAGCATGTTATACCACAAAGAGCATTTTTTTCACCCTAAAGATCTCTTCATACTATTAATGGTCAAAAAGTCCCTATAGGCTCAAAATGCTGCTGAAATCTTTAATGGTGGAAATTGAGCATGTGTGCAATCGCCTGTTTGCAAAATAAAAATAATGTAATTGTTCCATTCTTTTCTCTCTCTCTCCAATTAGCAAAGCTTTGTCTCCCTGAATGGGAAGTCACCTGGAGTGTTGCGTTTGGTAAACAAAGCTGGCTTTTTATTTCTTTTTTTTAAGTTAGAAAAAAAGCATGTGAAACTTTGAACTGGTTATTTCTGCACTATTGAAAATAGGAAAATGCCGTTGGGCCTGAGGATGTTTATTGTTGAGGAAGAGACTCTTAAAAATAGGGGTTACAACAAAAAGGGTTTGAAGAACCTCAACCCAGAAGAGTGGCACTGTGTACTGCAGGAGACACATCCACATTCTCAGAGAGAACACTGGAGCCCGTGACTCCTGACAGTGGAGGCTCTGCATTCTTTTCTCTTACACGAGTCTAGCTTCCACTACAACTAACCAACAGCTGCATCAGGCAGAAAGAAAGAGCTGTAGTAAAGCACATGGAACAGGCCAGGTCTTCATGAAAAGGCAAAGACACAGGAACGTTAGTTTACCATTGATCTACCACAGCCTGCTAGGCATTTCAGACTGACACAAGAGATGGCCCCTATCCCATAGAACTTACATTATAAACCCTTCACAAAGTTATTTCAAATGCCATCACATACCACTTGGTTCAGGGTCTCCCATGACTGGGTCTTCTGTGTTTTGGTCTGAAAGCAGCAGGGTCCCAGTTTACCCAGCTCTGAATCGCAGCCAAGCTGAATAAAACACAAATCCTTGACCAATTCTGATGTTATCAGGTTATCCAGAGAGTCCATATGAGTCGCATGCTAAGGGAATTGACAGAGAAGCCCTGGTCTAAGTGCAGCCGCTTTAACCAATCTACTTCCTGCAGACACATTTCCGTGTAAGGAAACTGTGTGCAGTGTACATTTGTTTGATCGTGCAGTTTGCATACATTCAGATCTGTCTGTGAACAACAAAGAAGGGCCCATTTTACAACTCCGTTGGCTTCAGTGCCTACAGCAGCACAAACTCTCACTGTTCTGAGTTCTTGTATACAGGTAACCTTCACTGTCACCCCAGGAAAACATAACCCACAATTCCAAACTCCTGGGGTATGAGTCAGTGCACATTTATGTGGGAACATGCAAGTGGTACTAGATGCACAGTGAATGTGGCCATTGGTTTAAAAGACTCTTCTTAAAATATTTCAGTAGAGCACCATGTAGCAGCACTTATTCCAGAATAATATATTCAGTCACACCAAGAGAAGAGGGATTGGTTTGGGACAGCAGGAGAATAGTAGAAATTGACCAAAACCCCTCACTTATCTGAACCTCTTGTTCCACGCTTTGGTGGTTTGGACAAACTGGAACTGAGACACTCCCCGCCCCATCCCTCAAAATTTTGGTTTTGCAAAACCCAAACCTGACCAAGATTTTTCAAAGTTGAGTTCTGGTTTCCCCAGCTCACCTCTAATATGACACAATCTGCTCCTTGCTCGAGTCAGTATTTCTTAGGATATGTTTACACTGCAAGCTGGGGGTATAATTACCAGCTCAAAGAGACATACCCACACTAACTCCAGTTGAGCTAGCACACTAAAAATAGGCTAGCCACTATGGCTCAAGCGGCAGGAGGGCTAGCCACCCCAAGTATGTACCTGTCCAAGCTAGGCATGTACACTCTAGGCATGTACCTGGAGGAGCCCCTCCTGCTGCTCATGGCACTTCAGCCATACTCTATTTTTAGAATACTTGCTCAAGTGGAGCTAGTGTGGGTATGTCTCCTCGAGTTGAGAGTGTAATTCCCAGCTCAAAGTGTAGACACACCCTAAAACCCATGAGGAGGTTTCTCAGATTGAAGCCCATCTTGAAGACAACTAAGCATCGCTTGAAGTCTTTACATCAGGACTGGATGTCTTCCTAATAGATATGCTCTAGATCATTAGCAAGCTATTGGGCTTAATGCAGGAATAATTGGGTGGAATTCTATGGCCTGTGTAATGCAGGAGATCAGACTAGATGATCACAAAGGTCCCTTCTGGTCTTAAAACCTATGAATCTCACAGAAATACTTATATGTTTGAAAACCAGTGATATAGGAAATGTAAGACACATTTATTCAAAAACTATAGATTTATCTACATAAAGTGAGTTGTGAACTCTAGGGTTCACCCTACAGTCAGAGTAAACTTCAGTGGCTTCCCCTGCAATTACTGATCATAATATAAAGGTGAACCAGTCTCATGGCATAAACATAGGTCTCTCATGCTTGGCAGTGAAACAATTCATTTTCTTTCATTGACTCACAAATAATTATTTATAAAAGACACAGTTGTTTGCTCTATATAACCAGAGAAAGGCTCTTGCCTATAACTTCAGCCTCTGTCAGATGCCACAGATTGCAAACACAGGTCTGCAGGGTTGGTGAGCGACAGCCATACCTTCACACCACTGCAGGGTTGGACTAGAGAATTGCAGCTAATATTTCACAACCAGAGGCTACATCTGCTGACTCAGTTGGGTCAGATGACAGCAAACTGACCGGACACCACTTAATTTTACAGCTTCCTGTTCCTGCACCACCTTTTGTCTGAGCAACTAGTCTCTTAGGCTGGTTGCTGCCCAGACCCCCTGGAGAACAAACTCCTGCTACCCAAACCAGTCTTCTGACCTGGCTGTACACTATCCTGACATGCCCAAACCTGAATCTGCCTGCTATCTACGCTAACCAGACTGCCCCTGACCCTTGCCGATGCACTGATTACCCTCCTCCCACCAACTAATGTCCTGGCTGCTGAACTTGCTGCACCAAGGACTATGAAACTATCCCTCCATGATCTTTCAGCAAGGCCTGGCTGCTGACGACCATGTGCATCAACATGTGATCAGCAGCCCTGACCTCAAACCTCATGCCTCTGCTTGCTCACAGCGGGCCATGACAGCATCCCAGGTTCAAAGGTGTTTAACTCATGATAATAAATACTCTGTTTTTTTAGCTTTCCTCATGAATATGAATTGATAGCTGAATCTCAGAACTCAGGGTTGTCAGACTAAGGAAATTAAGGGACTTATTACCTGTGCTCCCATGAGTAATACATGCTAGAACCAATCGCTTCTCCACTTTCCATAGTAGGCAGGATATATGCCACCTGTGTGATGAGGTAACCAGACCCAATGAAGAAGTCAGAGCCGCTCACTTATTTCTATTCATGTGGCTGTTTCTGGGTGGGTATAAAAGGGCATCCTGCAGCTATGAGCATGAACGTTATTGGTTGCGAGCTTTAGGGTAAGTGGTGTTGACAAGTTTCTGTGGTTTAAAATGCAGAACTGTGGACACAAAACATTTAATTTCCTCTAACTCATCAGCCTTCTTCCTTGTTCTGACTCAATCTTGTGATCCCTCTCTCATTGGGTTGTCTCTTCAAGACCAATACAGTAACTAAATTCCTGGGTGGGAAGCCTGATCCAGAGTCATTGTGACAATGTACAATGCTGGTTGGAAAAGCAGCTGTCGCAGGAACTCCAGAATTTTTGTGGCTTGTGGTTCACAGAAGCCACAAGAAGGATGATTTTCCTTTCACCCCTCTCTGCCAATTGCTATGGTAATACAGTCCGTTAGAATTCTCACTGCAGCTGCATCATTGTTCCTGTGGCAGCCTCTTAACCACAAGTACAGAACCCTGTCTCTCCTACCACATACACTACTCACAGAGAGTCAGGATTATAGCATTGCTGGAGGACTTATGAGAGCTAAGGCCACGGCAGCATTTCCATCCTAAACACCTATCTTTTATAAATATATAACCTAAAAAGAAAATTACCTTTTGGGTTGAAATTTTTCAGTCCTATGTGAACATTGTGTGTTCATTATTATACAGCTACAGAAATGTCTGTCATATTCATTTGGGGGGTTTGGGATTGTTTGTATACTGGTAATAAAAAAAATCTAGGTGACATTATAGGTCTGAATCTCCTCACACGCACACTGGAGATACTGTATTGACGTCAAAGGAGTTTCTCCTGGTTTACGTCAGTGCAAACAGCAGAAGGAGAAAGAGCATGAAAAGCCAGGTTACAAGTTATGGAAGGGCTTGGCTGGATACATGTGTGTTGCTGCTCACCAGCTGCTTAGGCATCATCTGCACAAGATAAGCCTAAACCTCAACATTTGTATTTAGAAACCTTCAGCATCTGGGGTATTTGAACTGGGGCTCAGGTCCACCTCTAATTTAAGTAGCTATTTGCGGGGGTGGTTATTTCATTAAACAAAGCAGTCACACTGAAATCTCCCTCTGCTGAAAAACTTAACCAGAACAGCCTCTCACAGGCACCTTCTATCACTAATGCCAGCACTCCCTTTGGTTCCACCCCATCTCCTTGTAACAGTCAAACATGAAACATCTCCAGATATGTGAAAGACAGGTTGGAAAGCTTTCCCTGTTTCCCCACATGTACCCTCATGCCCAGATGCCTCAATGAGCCTCACACTCATGCAATCCTCCTATGAAAGAAGGGCCTAAACTGCAAAGTTTGTGTTAAGATCAAGGTCTACAAAGCTTGGAGGTGCTCAGAGCTGCAGTGGAGATAAAGGCCCATCTCTATCCTCTATACCCTCAGATGTGCCCACATACACAAGATGTGCCCCACAGATCTGTGCCCACATACACAAGATGAAGTACCAGCACATGTAAGTCAAAGAGTTCTCTAGTTCAGTGGTTCTCAACCAGGGGTATTTGTACCCATGGGGGTACTCAGAGGTTTCTACGTGGCACTGAAATCATCTAGATCAGTGTTTCTCAGCCTGGGAGTTGCAGCCCCCAGGGGAGTCACAGGATGGGTTATGGGGGAATTGCAAGTGCAGGGCTGGCATCAGGGGGTGGCAAACAGGGCTTCAGTCATAGGCAGCAGGGTTTGGGCTTCAAAATAGGCTCAAATATCACAGATATACAAGTACAATAAATATATTCTAATATAATTGTTTTATTTTTTAATGTATTTTATTGTGTCATTTTATGGTAAAAGTGAGAAAGTAAGCAATTTTTCAGTAATAGCATGCTGTGACACTTTTCTATATTTAGGTCTGATTTTGTAAGCAAGTAGTGTTTAAGTTAGGTGAATCTTGGGGTTCGCAAGACAAATCAGACTCTGGAAAGGTTGAGAACCACTACTCTAGTTCCTCAGTGGAAACAAAGAAAGCCATAGGCCCTTGGATTCCTATGCTGGTGGCTAGCAATTCTCCCTCCTCCTTCTGGTGCCCTCACCAATATTCAGCTCTCAGTCACATCTTCTCCAGGCAGGCTGTGGGGAATTTGTTCTTCTTTTCCCTTTTCTCCCTAATGTGGAATTACCTTTGTTTCCTGAACATTTTCCCCTTTTGCTACCTAAAAACAAAAGCTCAGCTTCAGGAAAGCAGCAGCAGTGCAACTTCTCTGCCTGTTTGTGGTGGCAACAGGTTCTGTGCTTATTCAGAACAAATTTCAGAACTAGAAAGTTTTAGACCTATTGTCCAACTTTTCTGATAAACACAACAAAGGAACAGAGAAAATAAACCAGTATCCACATGTTCTGTTTCTTTTCTAAGGTCTAGTCTGCTGTTTGGTGGAAGTCTCTTGACTTCAGATTCATGCGCCTACATCAGTGACTAGAACACAGGATTGAATTACATTTCCAATAAATGTACCACTGACTCACTGTGTAACTACTTAACCTCTCTGTGCCTCAGTTTCACTTTGTTAACTGGGGATAATTATGCCTACCCAGTTTTGTAAAGCATTTTGATATTTATAGATAAAAAGTGCTATTGAAGTGTTTTATGTTGTGCAAAGACATTTATAGCAAACAGGGCTACAATGTGATACCAACAGATAAATGCTAATAAATCTTAGGCACTGCAGAGACTTTAATTCTTAGGAAGTTCCTGGCACTATAAAAGTTCTTAATATAACAACAGGGCTGCTTTTGAAACCCATTAAATTCATTCATGGTGTCTCCATCATACAGTATAAAATAGTGCCCAATAGAAGTTTATATCAAATTTCTAATCTGGATTAAGTGTAATTTCCTTCTCATGTTTTAAATGTGATCTCCCACACTCAGGTCTCTGAGCTATTCTCTGCAATTATCTGAATATCAGTGCCTCCAACCTCAAATTATTTGGATTATTAGTAGAACTTTCCTTAATCAGGACATATTGTACCCAATTCAGTCAGTCCCCATTAAACTCTTAGTGGAAACATCACACCAGAGATCCCGAAATCCCCGATCTCCTCTCCCATCTCAGCCAGTCAGAGGGGAGAGGCGTGTGCTTTGACTCACTCTGCTGCCAACTCATTTCTGCCTTCCACACCTAGCAGTTTCTGCTCACCTCCCTGTTTGAACACCAAACCCAGGCTCACTAGCAAGACTTTTCTAAATAAATCACTTTGAGATGTACACGCCAGTGGGTGCAAAGCCTGAGGAAACTGAACATTTTCAGAAAGGAAAAATTCACTCCACAGATTTATTGGAACCAAGATCATTGCAAGGAGCTGTGGGATATATAAACTATTGAAAGTTTGGGTAAAGTACTAAATATTTACATTTAGCATATTTCTGAATTCACATACCTAGAGCCAGCAGCTGTATCAGAGCCTGCTACTATAGCATTGGAAAAACACAACACATCTGGCTATTAGACATGGATTCAAACCAGAACCCTGCATCCAAGCTAGGGTGACCAGATAGCAAGTGTAAAAAATTGGGACACGGGGTGGGGGGTAATAGGTGCCTGTATAAGAAAAAGCCCCCAAAATCAGGACTGTCCCTATAAAATCAGGACATCTGATCACTCTATTCCAAGCACAATGAACTTTGGGGAAGTTTGAAAATTAAATTTGCAATTCAGGCCTATTCCAAATTTCTTCAGGACTCCAAAAGGAGCTGAACTAGGAGCATCAATTCTGAACTGGCAGCTTCTTCAGCTAATTTGCTTTAATTACTAATTACTGCATGACCTTTACAAACAGAAGTAGTGAGGGACAGATGATTAAATAATGAGAACATTATTTCCCATTACAGTCCAATTGTTTTCAGTTACTCTTCTAGAGGGGGAGGAGCAGTGTTCCAGGGGAGAGAAGGAGAAAGGATAGCACTAGGGAAGGATTGTTTGGCTGCTCGGATTTCATTCTTAGCAAATCTGCAACTCCTAACTATGTAGAAAGAATACAAGGAACATTCCCAGGAAGAATCTAATCCCCATGTGAGGAACTCTGCAAATAGTGGTTCAAGTACACCAACAATAGGGAAGGGAGGTACCCTTTATTTTGACCTAGTGTAGAACCCAGGAGTCGGGACTCCCAGCCTCATGAGTTTAACCACTCAGCTTTTCTTACTGTATTGGTTTTGTTAAAGCACAGAAAGCAGAATCCTGAGCTTTCTTTGGGCAGATGCCCACAAAAAGGAAGTACAGGAATTCTTCAGAAATGGATCAGCTTCTACAGTCACATCAACATACAGGGAGTAATAGACACTCATGCCCTGTAGACATTTAATCTCATAAATAGTCCCTATCTCTCCATTTGTAGTTGAAGCAAGATTATAATTTATCCCTAGAGCAGAAAGCCTTTTCATTTGCACCCAGCACTGAGATCTCCTACAAGACAATTGCTGCATCTACTTATTGCTTTTCTAATTAACAGCTGTACATCCAGTGACTGCATTAGAAAAAGTTAAGTGCTACATTGCAGAGCAGCCCCTTCTATGTTTCCTATTAACCTTTCCCATAGGGAAAAGCACTGGTCTTTTTATAAGAACTTTTTTTCCCAGGATGCCAGCCCCAGGGGTGGGGGGCAGGCCTTTTAAATGTGGCAGAAAGGCACAGCTGCTGCTCTAAAGTAGCTAGCTATTGCATCTTCCTTCCAGATGGGGTGAATATCCTTAGGTTCCCGGGGAGACAGCATGGCATGATCTCCTGTACATGTTCCTGAATTGCATTTACTGTTTTAAACTAGGAAAATACTGGGTTCTTCATCTTCAAACAGATTTTTTTTATCCTAGCACTCTGCTAGCAAAAATATTTGCCTGAAATACAATGCTGCTCTTAAGTAGGGTCTAACTCTTCCCGTGAGGTACGGAAGGCTGTGGTTTGGGTTCTGTTAACAATTAACTTAGGTTTAAACAGAAACTGGGAATGGTTGGGTCATTACACTAATTGAATCTATTTCCCTATGTTAAGTTCTCCTCACACCTTCTATGGGTCATCTCAATTATCACTTCAACGTTTCTTTTTTCTCCTGCTATAGCTCATCACAATTGATTAAACTCTTCCAGTTGGTATGCATACTTCCACCTTTTCATGTTCTCTGTATGTATAAATATCTCCTCTGTGTGTGTTCCATTCTATGCATCTGAAGAAGTGAGCTGTAGCCCATGAAAGCTTATGCTGAAATAAATTTGGTAGTCTCTAAGGTGCCACAAATATCCTGTTCTTTTTGTTCCTGTGTGGTGTAGAAATGACCAGGTGGTAATAATAGCCAAAGCTGCCATCATCCAATCTGAACTGAATCAAGCAGGCCACCAGGATGCAGAATAGTCAGAGCTGGTATGGGCCAGCCTGAGAAGAGGCCCTAATGAGGTCTGCTAGTCACAGCTTGCAGTAGGACCCTGAGAGGCTCCCCAACTCTCTGCAAATAAAGTTTTCTAAACTTCTGCTCTAAAAATTCCCAGTCTCCCCTTCAGTACTCTTGCTGAACTGGCCTCAGAATGAAAGAGCTGTAGTTAGTGGCTCAGGCATGGGACTAAGTACTAAAACTAGCATGTGATAATCCTGGTTCTGACAATTACTATGCTGTAATGTGGGGAAAGTTAGTTACCTCCTCACAGAGGGGTTGTGAGAATTAGCTGTTTAGGAAGTTCTAAGAACAATGTTTTTTGTGACATTGACACTGACAGTGAGGGATTTGCAGGCAGCTGCATCTCACACATTTTCTTTTCACAAGGAAGAAGCAGAAGAAAATGCAGCTTTTAAAAGAAGAACAATGGCCATAATGACTGAGCAAGTGTTCCTTACTCCTACCACAGGAAGGGTGTTACAGGAGAAAACTTATACTCTGGTGCCTGGGGTCCACTGTGCTTTGCTATTCCCTTCTCAAGTGAGAGGGAGATTGTATTTCTCAAATTGAGTAACTCTCTGCTTTCTTTAAGTGACCCAAAGGAGAAATTGAAAGCTGAGCCCCCTGGAAGGTAACTACTACACTCAACAGGAGGATAAAAAAATATTAAGGATTTGTTTCCAATCTCCCAATGCCAGCAAATCCATAACGAAGATGGACACTTCCTCCTCCATTTACCCCAGTGCTAGGTTGTTGCAGGACTACATCAGTGCCTAAGAAGAGTAATAATGCCATCTACCTCTTCTAATTTCCCATGCACTTTATAAAGATTATTTAATTAAACACTGATGGGGGAACAGAAACAGATGTAAAATGACTTGTCTAAAGTTGCATAGCGAGTTAGTGCTGGGAACAGAACCCAGGAGTCCTGACTCCCAGCCAGTCCCTCAAGCAACTAGATGTGAGCCAGAAGTAGAATCTAGGCATCCTGATTACTGTTCCCTGGGTTAACCATTAGACCCTTTAATAGTGAAAATTACAGTGATGTCAGCAACATGTTAGTGTAACAGCAAAGTTAAATAAGGAGCAGATGCCTTGAACAGAGAAACAAATAAGACATCTACCAGCACAGTACAAAAATAAACAGCAGAAACCAGTGGATGCCCTAGGCGCCTGCGGATATAGGATGATAAAGGAAGAAGATGCCTCAGCTCTGAACTTTCCTCCCTTTATAACTTTTAGCAGCAGCTTCTCCCCCAGAATGGGACTTTTAATTGGAATAAATACTGACAATTCCTTACCTTCTGCTTCATGACATCTGTAATAACATACATTCTACGCATGCACAGATACCTGTCTCCATATGTGCAGCACCAGTACAATGAGACCCTGATCCTGACCAGGGCTTTTGAGCATTACCCCAGTACAAACAATAAATAGCACACGCTTCTGACTCTTTCAGGTTGGGGATTTACCATTCACGCTGGTGATGAGGGCTGATGTGGCAAGCTGGATAACTTCACAATTCAAAGCAGGATACTTGCTCAGGAGGGAAGAGATGGCCTGCAGCAAATCAGCCAATTTAGCTTCAACAGCTCCTGAAACAACAGCTCCTGAAATAAGAATAGTAATAAACAATTATAAGTAATGAAGGCTATTTGTCTAAAAAAAAGAAAAGAAAACATCCCCATGATTTAATACTGAGGGATAATTAAAAAAAAAGGTGAAAGGGGAAAAATTGATGACTAGTGTTTCACTGCATAATTTCCCCCCTCCCTCTCCACGTAAGTATCTCTCTGCCCCCCAGACAGAGCTAAATCCCCTCTGTGGGGGCACTGACACCCTATTGCTCCCACACACAAGTGAAGCAAGAGAAAATAATTAACATCCAAGAGAAAAGCATTTCCTCCAGATGTGAAAACTTCAATGTACTAGGTGGAATGGAGTCAGGAAGTAGACCCTTGGAACCTGACCCAAATCCAAGGTTTGCCCACACCTTGAATAGTGGATGCAGTTCTGCCCACTCCATCTCAAAAAGATATATCAGAACTGGAAGAAGGACAGAGAAAAGCAACAAAAATAATAAGGGGGATGGAACAGCTTCCGTACAAGGAGAGATTAAAAGGCTGGGACTGTTCATCTTAGAAAAGAGATGACTAAGGCAGGATATGCTAGAGGTCTATAAAATCATGGATAGTGTGGAGAAAATGTATTAAAGTGTTATTTATCCCTTCACATAGCACATGAATCAGAGGTCCCCCAATTAATTTAATAGGCAGCAGGTTTAAAACAAAAAATACTTCACAAAACACAGGTTCACTGTGTGGAACTTGGTGCCCTGGGATGCTGTGAAGGTCAAAAGTATAATGGGTTAAAAAAAGAACTAGCTAAGTTCATGGAGAGTCTGTCTATCAATGGCTATTAGCCAAGATGGTCAGGGATGCAGCCCCATGCTCCGGGTGTCCCTAAACCTCTGACAGGTAGAAGGTAGGTCTGAATGACAGAGGATGAATCACTCAATTGTTGCCCCATTCATTGCCTCTGAAGACAGGATACTGGGCTAGCTGAACCATTAGTCTGAACCAGTGTGTCCATTTTTATGTTATATTCTTACACTGAACAGCACAGGTCCTAGCACAGATCCTTAGGGAACCGATTTACCCTCTTTCCATTGTGAAAACTGACTGTTTATTCCTACACTTTATTTCCTATCTTTTAACCAGTTACTGATTCATAAGAGGACCTTCCCTCTTAAGAGTCTTTGGTATATGACTTTTTCAAAGGCTCTCTGAAAATTCAAGTATGCTTTATCAACTGGATCATGCTTGTCCACAAGCTTCTTGAAACCCTCAAAGAATTCTACTAGATTGGTGAGGCATGATTCTTGCAAAAGCCATTTTGACTCTTTCCCAACATAACGGGTTCCTCTATGGGTCTGATAATTCCGTTCTTCGCTATTGTTTCAATCAATTTGCCTAGTACTGAAGTTAGGCTTACCGGCCTATAACTGCCAGGCTCATCTCTAGAGCCCTTTTAAAAATCACAGTAACTGTCCTCCAGTCATCTGGAAAAGGGGCTGATTTAACATACCACTGTTAGTAGTTCTGCAATTTCAGATCAGAGTTTCTTCATCATTCTTGGGTGATACCATCTGGTCATGGTGACTTATTACTGTTTAATTTATCAATATGCTCCAAAACCTCCTCTAATGACACCTCAATCTGGGACATTTCCTCAGATCTATTACCTAAAAAGAATGAGTCAAGTGTGGGAATTTCCCTCACATCCTCTGGAGTGAAGACTGATGCAAAGAATTAATTTAAGCTTCTCCGCAATGTCCTTTTCTTCCTTGAGGGCTCCTTTAGCACTTCCATCATCCAGTGGCCCCACTGATTGTTTGGCAGCTTCCTGCTTCTGATGGACTTAAAATTTGTTTTGCTGTTAGTTTTTGTGTCTTTTGCTAGTTGCTCTTCAAATTCTTTTTTGGCCTTCCTAATTATACTTGATTTGCCAGTGTTTATGCTCCTTTCTATTTTTCTCCATAGGATTTGACTTCCAATTTTTAAAGGACGTCTTTGTCTCCAACCACCTCTTTGCTCTGATTAGTCATGGTCCTCTTACTGTTTTTTTCTTTTTTTTTTTTAATTTGGAGTATATGTTTAGTTTGAGACTTTATTATGGTGTTTTGAAATAGTTCCCATGCAGCTTTCAGGCATTTCACTCTTGTGACTGTTCCTTTTAATTTCCATTTAACTAGGGTCTTTGTTTTTGTGTAGGTTTCAGATTTGTTCAAATTTGTTAGTCTTTAAGGTGCCACAAGTACTCCTGTTCTTTTTGTTTTTGTGTAGTTTCCCTTTTTTAAATTAAATGTGGCTATACTGGGTTTCTTTGATATTTTCCCCCATACAAAGATGTTAAATTTAATTGCATTATGGTTGCTATAACCAAGAGCTTCAGCTATATTCCCCTCTTGGACCAGATCCTGTGCTCCACTGAGCACTAAAGAGTTCCCTCTCCCCTTGTGGGCTCCAGCAGTAGCTGCTCCAAGAAGCAGTCATGAATGGAATCTAGACATTTTATCTCTGCATCTTATCCTGAGGTGATATGTACCCAGTCAATATGGGGACAGGTGAAATCCCCGATTATTTTTGGGTTTTCTCTTTTTGTAGCCTCTCTAGTCTTTCTGAGCATTTCACAGTCACTGTCACCATCCTGAGCAGGTGGTTGGTAGTAAAATCCTACTGCTATACTTTTATTATTCAAGCATGGAATTTCTGTCCACAGAGTTAAAGTTTGAATAATTTAAGATTCTTTTTTACTATATTTGACTCTATGCTTTCTTTCCCATATAGTGCCACTCCCGCACCAAAGTGACATACTCTGTCACTCCTGTATATTTTGTACCTGATATTAACATGTTCCATTGATTATCATCGTTCCACCAAGTTTCTGTGATGCCTCTTATATAAATATCCTTGTTCAATACCAGGCACTCAAGTTCACCCATCTTAGTATTTAGACTTCTTGCATTTGTATATAAGCATTTATAAAAGTTGTCAATATTTAGTTGTCTGCCTTCATGTGATGTAATTGAAGGAGACTCCTTTTCATTTGACTGTTTCTCTTCAGTTCCTACCTCTACTTTATTAACTTCCATCCTCGCTTCTTCACTAGGATATAGAGTATCCCCTTTAGTAAATCCTCCTCTAAGGGATGTCTTGTACCACACTGTTTGCTCCTGTACACCTGTCGGCTTTCCTCCATGCTGATGTGATATGCCATTAAACAAAGTCACTTTGCCACTTAGTATAAATGTAGATAGGACCCTCCCTGGATACCATCCATCCCTAGGCAGGATATAGTTAGACAATGCTGCTGTTAGCAATGCAGGCTAGATTTTCAGCATCTGCTTCCTTTTAGTGGGTGTTATTGATTGCAGTCACTAACACTACTATTTAGAACGGCTGTAAATCAGATTTTTCATCCATCAGTAATTGCAGGTGCCATCTATAGCACTTCGGAGCCTTTGCTTTTCATTTGATGAAGCAACTGGGTTCTTATTTGCGGAAGTGCTATAAAATGTGCTTGCAGTTATTTATAGATGCAATAAATATGGGTGCAATTAATACAAATAAGAGTACACATTATTAAGTGCCTGCTAAAAAGGGAAGTAGGCATTGAAAGTCTGGTCTGAAAGGTCTGAGGGTCATCTGACTTCATTGTTTTTTATATGTAGTGTACCAAAGAATGCTGGGTGCTTTATAGAACAAAGACCCTGGGTCCTGTCCAGCCCTTTTCAAGTCCAGCCCAGACTTGGTATGAGGTTAACTTTTATGTTAGCCTTTCTTGTAAATGAACAAACATATATAAATTTTAGACATTTACCTTCTCTTTGGAAAAGCTCCCGGAGGCTCTGGAATTTGCCATCGATGTTCCTCAGATGTCCAGTTACGTGCAGCAGCTCGTTGGTACACAGGTCCATTTGACCAATGCAGTTACCAGAGGTAGGTTTCTGGACTGAAGCCCAAACAGCGGTCAGGAACCCAGAGTCATGCTCAGAAGTGAAGTGCCCATTGTCTGGTGATTTGCCTCCAATCTGAATGTAACTGGCATTGTCCTGTACTCCTGTCTGACTCATGGTAATGTTAGTAAGCACAGAGCAGAACCTCTTTGTCACAAATCATGTTTTCTGGTACACATTTCTGCAGTCCTACAAACTTCTGCACAGCTTGCTGTCCCTAAAATAAGCAGAAGAAACATTCTGTACAAGGCCTCAAAATTCAATACAAAATGCCTGGAATAATTGAGGATTTGAGATTAATTCTCAAGAATAATTTCTGTGATCATTTATTTAAATACAGTTTTCTAATTCTGTTGCTGCTGCCTTTTGACAGTCTAGCAAACGAGACTTTAGTCACTTCAAATGTGTAGTAAATACCATTACGAAAACTCCTCCTCCTGCACATTTCAGCAAATGGAGACGCAAGTTCAGGAAAGACTCAGGTTTTCCTCAGAGAGACTGATATCAAAGTGAAACTCAAACATCCACATGCAGCAGCACTGTGTTTTCATGTGGGCTCTTTTAGTTAGTCAGATTCTTTAAAAGTAAAAGTATTTGTGTTCAGGTGCACTGCTAGAATGCTGAGAGTCACCTTCATTCTCCTTCCCTATTTAAGTCAGGGGTAGGGGGGAAACAAAAATGACAACCTGTTTGAAAAACCAGTTTGCCGAATGTCCCACGTGTAAAGGCACCTCGCTCTTGGCTGATAAAAATGGAAAATCAAGTAGTTGTCCTGACTCAGTCCCTTGTGCAGCAACAGCTCTTGATGTTTGCAGCCTCTGAACTCTCCTGATACGCCCCTCAGTTTGAATCCTTTCAGAAGGCACCAGTCCTGGAAGTCTCACTACCGTGTTCTCTGTGTGGGATGAGTTTCTCAAACTCCAGACAAGTGTCAGGGTATGTGGATTTTCCACATTCCTGCTGGGAGTTATGAAATCACTCATTTCCCAGAGTATCTATACCATCTATAGGAGCAAACTGATCCTGCTACAGCTCTTTTGTTAACCCCTTTACTACCTGAAGATCTGCAAACTGCCTTCATAGTAAAAATTATTAGCAAATTGAATTACACAATAACAACAAGATATTTTATAGGAAGATTAATGTATAGTTCAAAAAGGAAAATGAGTTATGCAGACAAGCCAGCAGGTGAAAAGTTTGGAAAATGAATTGCTCAGAAATGTATTATTACTTGTATTATGGTAGCACCTAGATGCCCCAATAAGTGATTGGGAAGGCCAGTGTGCACTATACACACACAATAAAAAGTTTAGTTTATATACATATTCACTCATATAATACTCAGTATTTTATATAGCGCTTTTAAACTTAAAAAAGGTTTACAGACATTAGGAAATCAATCCTGGCAACACCCGTGATCTGGGTCAGTCAGATACTATTGTTATCCTCATTTCATTGATGGAGAATTGGAGGTGCCGAGAAGTTAAGTGACTTGCCCATGGCCACAGATGGAGCGAATATTAGAGCCAGCATTAGAATGCGGAACTCCCTGCTTCTAATCCTGTGCTCTAGCCACTAATGAGCACTGCCTCTAATAGAGTACTTATATGCTATGTGTGCTGACAATACTAAGCTTCTGTAATAATATATTTAAAGTATTCATTGAGCACTTTATAAGGGTACAAAGCTTACTCATGTTTATGCCTCTTTAGCTTTCTCCCTCTCTACTTACTGCTTTTCTCATCATACTTCTAGACTACTGTACTGTCTTTTAAAAATGTAGCTATCCAGACCTATTTGTACACAGTGCTAATCCAGTGTTGAAGGACTTACCCAAATGTAGTTTGAGCATTGGCCTGCTAAACCCAGGATTGTGAGTTCAATCCTTGAGGGGGCCATTTAGGGATCTGGGGAAAAAATCTGTCTGGATGTTGGTCCTGCTTTGAGCAGGGGGTTGGACTAGATGACCTCCTGAGGTCCCTTCCAACCCTGATATTCTATGATCTATGATAACACTCCATCTTAGTTGTACAACTATTTCACACAGCATTCTTCATCATTTATATTACCAATAATATAAAAAAGCCTGTCAAACGGGTGCACTTTAACTTTGACTATGTGCCCAGATCCCTGCTGCACCCTCAGTAATTGGTGCTGTTGGGACTTAAGCTTCTTTTTGGCCCACTGTGGAAACACAGAACTAGGCAGCACTGGATCTGACATCTGTATACAGCTGGTGACTTCCTTCACAGAGTTTTTGTACCCTTGTTGTCTTTCTGGATCCTGGATAGCTTAACGGAGGTGTTGAGTAGTTGGATCTTGGCGTCACTTGCAGTCACACTCTTTCCCTGGAAAGCCCCCATTAGCCAAACTTAGCATGAAAATGTCTTTCCCAGTAACTTGTGTGAGCTGAACTCTAATTATCCTGAGATGAACTA
This sequence comes from Mauremys mutica, assembly GCF_020497125.1. Taxonomy (NCBI): domain Eukaryota; kingdom Metazoa; phylum Chordata; order Testudines; family Geoemydidae; genus Mauremys; species Mauremys mutica. The sequence goes on from NC_059091.1 coordinate 25,984,741, forward strand.
GCACAACACCACCCAGGCTCATGCCCATGAGGCTCAACTACTGTAATCCCGTTTTTAGCAGGATTTGCAGCCAGGATTCTCTGCTGTTTCAAAGTGGGTACAGGGTGCAATACCATGTTTGCTCAGTAGGTGGAGCATCCACAGACAATTGTGTACCTTGGCTGCTCTGGCCCTATTGATGACCAGACAGTTGAAAAATAATAAGATGCAACAGGTCATTTACACAGACTATCAAAACCCACATGATATTCTGTTTCATTATTTTTCTCTTTGTATCCTAGAGTGTTAGAAATATAGCAAGTCTACAGATACACTCCTTTTACAGACCAGGCAGGGCTGCCATAGTGTTAGAGATGAGGGTGGCACTGGGTCCCTTGCAGCCATTCAGTTTACATTTTTCCTCCTCTTTTCCCCTTCTACCTGCCAGTCTTGCTACGTAAATAGAGGGCGGATTAAAAGAGAAAACTAGTTGAACAGGCTGGTCCTGCCTTAGGCCTCTCTCTGGCTTCACTAGAAACAAACCTTCTTTCAGTTCTTCCATTTCTTCATTCAAGCTATTTAAACTGCCCCACTGGGCAATTTAATATATAAAATCAGGGGCTGAAATGCAAGATTACTGGGTTCTATTCCCTGCTCTTCCATGAGTTTATTGTGGTTAGGTCACTTAGGCCAAAATTTTCAAACACTGATGCCTAAATTTAGGCACCTACGTTTTTATTTACACAGCTATCTAAGTGGCTGGATTTCCAGAGGTGCCGAGCAGTTGGAGTTATGGTTGCAACAGGACAGCAGGATTGGAGTTGTGCCCATTCTCTCTGCTGACTCAGCTGCTGAAGTCTTGAGTTATCCTATGTATTAGATAATAGGGACTGGGTTATTTATCAGCCTAGCTGTCTAAAGCAATTGCCTTGATACAAAATTATTTTAATGCAACCTGGGTAGTTAATGAGTGAGGCCCCAGGTAGTAATTTGGAAGGGGGCAGTCAAAGACCCCTCACTGCGGGCTTCCTTGAGACTGTGCCTTGTTAAATCATGGGCTAAAGAAGATAGGATTCAGTCCTAGTTGCTTCTGAGGCAAAAAAGGAAAAGCAGTTTCTAATCCCTTATTTGACCCATAGTAATGAAATGCTTCAGTTGTGAATGAGGTTGTAGTTAGCACAAAAGAGTAAAAAGAGTTACCTAAAAGATGCTAAAATTGTCAATCATGCCCTCATTTGTGACTGACAAGTGTTCAGCAATTGCTATTTACTACCAGCACATGGCAACACAGATTAGAGACTAAAACTGTAGTTTATTTATTATTTAACATAGCCCCACTGGGGTGCATCAGCATCACTGAACATAAAAATCAAACAGTGATGGTGGGAAAGAATCCATTCAGCAGCTCTGAAATTAACATATTCTAGATCTTTAAACTGTGTAACAGTTACTATTGATATGCAAGGAGAATCAGAAACTGTCACTCACACCAGTATCACCTGGGTCCATAACAAGTCAAATGTGTTGGCCGGTTCACTTATTCCACAGGAGGATTTGGTTCATAGTCCTTTTAGTGGTCTGCATATAAAACATGAATAGCAACCCATATATACACTATTGTTTTTAAAAATGAAAATGTCTTCCTCACTTTTTTTGGTGAATTACCAATTGCTTTATTGTGCAGAGCAGTATTTCTGAAAGCCACTGGCTGTTCTGTAGTAGAAATTAACCAGAAAATGAACTAAGTAAATGAATGGCTGAGATCTCAATGTGAGACTTTCACTAAGGCAGGTTTAGATTCTTGAGCTCAAGAAATCAAAATGTGAGAACTGATACAGCCAGACTGTCATTAACACAGGGGTGGGCTAACTTTTTGGGCTGAGGGCCACATCTGGGTGGGGAAATTGTATGCAGGGCCAGAGGTTGGGGTGTGTGAGGGAGTGCGGGGTGTAGGAGGGGGTGTGGTGTGCAGGAAGGGGCTCACGAAAGGGGGGTTGGGGTGCAGGAGGGATGTGGGGTGTACGAGGGTGCTCATGGGAGGGAGTTGGGGTGCAGGATGCAAGAGGGGGCTCAGGGCAGGGAGTTGGGGTGCAGGAGGGGTGCAGGCAGGGAGCTTAGGGCAGGGAGTTGGGGGCAGAGTGCAGGAGGGGTTTGGGCTCTGGCCCGGCGCCACTTACCTAAAGCAGCTCCGGGGTGGCAGCAGCGCGCACGGGGGCCAGGGCAGGCTCCCTGCCTGCCTGCCCTGTCCCCGGCCCCACGTCACTCCAGGAAGTGCTGCGGCCCCTGTGGGAGAGGAGGGTGGAGGGTTCCGCATGCGCTACCCTTGCCACGCCTGCAGGTAACTTTCTCGAAGCTCCCATTGGCCGCGGTTCCCCGTTCCCGGCCAATAGAAACTGTGGGGGGCAGTGCCTGGAGGCAAGGGCAACGCACGGAGCCCTCTGCCCCCCAGCCCGGGGACCGCAGGGAAGTGGTGCCAGCCACTTCTGCAGAGTGGTGTGGGGCCCGTGGCACCACAGTGGGCAATCTCGCGGGCTGGATACAAAGCCCTGAGGGGCTGGAACCGTCCCGCGGGCCGTAGTTTGCCCACCCTTGTGCTAACAGAAACTCTCTAGGCAATAAAGGGGGAAAAGAGAGTGTGAGAACAGGAGCAAATGTTCTCTGGGGCATTTCTGTCCAATAATGTCCCCATTATAATATAAACAGACCTATTATATGAATAGATGTCAGTGAGGAAAAGGAAATGCCTCTCCTCAGGCTGCATCTTTAATCCTGGCATGGCTGTCTCATCTCCCCAGTCACATGTTGTTCCCTGTTCAGAATCCTCCAGTTGCCACTGAGATCCTGAGACCGTGTGAAGATACAAATGTCTGTTCTAACTTGTGCTGCAGTAAAGCTACCCTCTTGTGTCTGGAAACAGTTGAGTCCTGTTTCAGGACAACCACAAGCCTAGCAAATGTATGTACCGCTGGAACTTCATAATTCCATATCAGGACAGAGCACTTCCTCTCTCTCCTTTTTCCTTGTCTTCTTGTCCAGCTTGTACTTGAGGCGGTGGATTGGATCGGTGATGCTCCTCTTGGCCAAGTCATCAAAGTCCTCTGCCAAGAGAAAGCTCCTGTCAACCAGCTCAGCGGCCTCTTGCCAGTTCCTGAAACAAGCAGTGCCCAAGCACCTGATCTCCTCCACAGCGTTCCCAGCAATCACCTCCCCGCTTGGCTTCAGCACCACCACTACAGGTGTGTCGGACACAGCAAACCTCAACTTCAGCTCCCTAGAAATCAACAAGGGAAGAAACCTTAAATCACAAAGCCCAGCGGTCCATGGGCAAGGCACTGAAGACACACCCCCTCTGCTGGGAAGAACGATGGGGATACCCATGCTGCTGCCGCCTCTCCTGCTGCCACATTGTGGGGTGAGTTTCCAAACCCCCTTTTTAGGTGATTAATTGCATGATGTGTACAGTATCTTCTCTGGGAAGGAAAACACTCCTGACCCCTAAGGGCAGCATGGGAGTGGTCTATGAACTGGAAGTGAGCTAGAAATCCTGCTTTCTTGTCAGGGCACCAGCGCTTCAAGCGTGTGCCTGGGGCGGCAAGCCATGGAGGATGGCCTCCCGGTCACCATGAGGGTGGCAGTCAGGCTGCCTTCAGTGGCATGCCTGCGGGAGGTCTGCTGGTCCCACGGTTTTGGCGGCAATTCGGCGACGGGTACGCCGAAGGCATGGGACCATGGGACCTCCCACAGGCGCTCTGCTGAAAGCTGCCTGACTGCTGTGCTTGGGGCAGCAAAATACATAGAACTGCCCCTGTTTCTTGTCCTACTTCTCATAATGACTCTGTGTACAGATTTGGGCAGGTCACTTCCCCTCTCTGTGCCAGCAAATAGAACTAATATCATTGACCCACCTCACAGAGGGATGTAAGAACTAACTAGTTACAATTTGTAAGAAGCATTGAAACTGTAACATGCTCAGCTTTATTGTCAAGTGGGCAGGGAGCATTCGAAGTCACTACTATTTACATTGCTGTTTATTCTGCCACTAATGTGGGTACAGTATTTTGGTGCATGTTTCCCTTTTGCTTTACGTGTTTTCTAGTGTTTCACAAGCAGCCTGGTGGGACAATCTCTCTGTTGGATCCTTTAAGAGCAAGAAATAAACAGGCACTATAAAAGAACACAAAACACTCATCCAGATTGCCAGAAAACACCAATTGTAACAAAGCTTTGAGGGTCTGGAAATCAACAGCACTAGATGAGCCTTTATGGCTCTGACTCCTTAGGAATATATAAAAAAACTGCTTAAAAACAACTATAACAAAACACTTTGTACTTTTCTAGCTCCCTGTACATACCTAGCTCACTTCACCCAGGTAACAATGAGCATTGCAAAATGATAAAGCATTATCTCCATTTTGCAAAGCAACAAACTGGCAGGAGGAGTGAAAAACTTGCCGAAGACCACATAGCAAGTAAGTGGCAGAGATAAGAATAGAGTCAAGGTACTCTGCTGCCAAGTCCTCTGGACAACACTGCCTCTCACAGAGTTTGTTGTAGACAAACTGCACTGATGCTGATCCAGCTTTATTTATTCCTGCTGTCTATATTTCTCCAAAGCCTCCCTCCTCATTACACCCACTTTGTATTATTTTCCCTCTCATACAACTGGAATCTCTCCCCACTCTTCTGCGTCAGATGGTCTTCTTTCTTTGTTGAAACCATCCTTAAAACTCACTCCTTTCACAAAGACTGCCAATAATAACCCACCAAACACTTAAAATACATGTGCTACCATGAGTCTGAAACCTCAACCTACGGCCAGCTGGGTCTAGTGGAGTGATCTTGGGACTGGGAGTCAGAGCTCCTGATTTCTAATTCTGGCTATGCCCCTTTGATTCACTGTGTGGCCTTGGATAACTCACTTCCCCTTGCTGAGCTTCAGTTTCTCCATTTATAATAATGGGGACCCAACTCCTTCTGCAGATAAAGAGTGCTAGATAAGTGCAAAGTGCTGTTATCACCTGTGTGTCAGTTGTGAACGGTTATCTGTGTCTGATTAGATTAAATTATCTGTCTTGTTGGTTTATTAAGATCTTACCTTTTGAACTCATCCTGGAATGGTAAGAACAGCCACCTTTTTGGCATGGTCTTCAGGAACTTTTCTTGCTTCTCCTCTGTCTCATCCTGAGACACGTACACCAGGACCAGCTGGGAAGCCCTTTCCACATAAAATTCATCAGTGAGTCTCACAAAGAAATCTTTGAGGACAGGTGAAAACTCCTGGCATCGAGGGCATTCACCAGATCCAAAATACAGCAGCATCACTTTGTTATCCAGTCTCTGGCTAAGTTCACGCTCAGTGTCCACTTCATCACAGTCCTTGTTGTTTGTAATCAGGATCTTCCCAGTAAAAAGCGAAACCATGGCTAGCTAAGCCTAGGAGATCAGGCTGATAAAAGGTTAGTTAATAAGTAATTACAACTGATCAATTTGAGGCTCTTTTGCAATAAGGCAGGATTCCATCCCTGTGTCTGGGAGTTCAGTGTGAGGAAAGATTGCACAGCCTCTTCAGGGAACCGCCACCCTGTTGTGTCCCCTCATGAAGTTTGTTTGCCTCCAGGAGTTTGTCAATAAGATCATTCCTTCTACATACTGTTCCCTTCCCAATGCTGTCAGAAAATGCACCAGTCCTGCTGCTGCTCAGGCTCTGCCCGGGTTTACAGTAAATCCAATAGTCTTCCTGTTGTGCTTCATCTCCCTATTAATAGTATCTGACACATCAAACTCTGCAAAGACTCCTTTAATCTTCTTAAACTGTTGACCTGGCTCCTGTGGGGCCATTCTGAGCAGGTGTTAAACGATCACAGAAATGCACCAGGATCTGTCATTGATACAAGCTGTAACAATTCCCTGGTAGGAAAGCAGGGTGGGGGGATGGTTGTTGCTAAACGAAGCAGGAGAGAAGGGGAGCATCTTTACAATCTCTGGTATGCCACTGAGGATATTCTTAAATAGATATTCAGTGACAACCCTGTGCATTGCTTTAACACAAAACATGCTTTCATGGTGTGACTGTGAGATGCATCTTACAAGGATGATGATGTGAATCTGATTTCCATCAATTGTATTTTCATATAAACTCTCCTCAAGAGGACAGAAAAATTGCTCTTTAAAAAGAGAAAAAAGAGTTTGGGCCCATTATGCTCATGATCTTTGAAGAGGAATTAGTGTTGACATGAAAAACCATTTTAAGATCTCAAATCAATAACATACTAGCCTGATAAGTTTATTCAGTGTTGTATACAATAGGTAAGCTCCAGCTGTGTTCAGTGCTATATGATAAGCGTATGTTAAAGATATATGGAGTTTAATACCTCGTAAAATAAAATATTAGAAAATCTGTGTTTTATATTCACTTGCAAAATCTTGAGCTCAGAGTTGTTTCTCTTGCTACTGAGATCACAAACACCTAAAGTAGAGGTGCCAATGCAGAGAAATGTTTGTTTTAGGTGTTTATGATATCAGTTGCTCTGGCAGGAAAACAAAGAACCCTAGACTCAGGACTTGACAATAAAAATAACTGATTTTCAAATACTGTTTAATACATAAAGTTAGGGCTGTCAAGTGATTAAAAAATTAATTGCAATTAATCGTGCTGTTAAACAATAATAGAATACCATTTATTTAATTTTTGTTGATGTTTTCCACATTTTCAAATATACTTCAATTTCAACACAGAATACAAAGTGTACAGTGCTCACTTTATTTATTATATTTGCACTGTAAAAATAAGAAAGTATTTTTAAATTCACTTAATACAAATACTGTAGTTCAATCTCTTTATCAAGAAAAGTTGAACTTACAAATGTAGAATTATGCACAAAAAATAACTGCATTCAAAATAAAACAATGTCAAACTTTAAAGCCTACAAGTTCACTCAGTCCTACTTCTTGTTCAGCCAATCGCTCAGACAAACAAGTGTGTTTACATCTGCAGAAGACAATTCTGCCCACTTCTTGTTTACAGTGTCACCTGAAAGTGAGAACAGGTGTTCACATGGCACTGTTGCAGCTGGCATTGCAAGATATTTACATACCAGATGTGCTAAAAATGCGTATGTCCCTTCATGCTTCAACCACCATTCCAGAGGACATGCGTCCATGTTGATGATGGATTCTGCTCAATAACAATCCAAAGCTGTGCAGATTGATGCATGTTCATTTTCATCATCTGAGTCAGATACCACCAGCAGAAGGTTGATTTTCTTTTTTGGTGGTTCGGGTTCTGTAGTTTCTGCATTGGAGTGTTGCTCTTTTAAGACTTCTGAAAGCATGCTCCACATCTGGTCCCTCTCAGCTTTTGGAAGGCACTCCAGATTCTTAAATCTTGGGTTGAGTGCTGTAGCCATCTCTAGAAATCTCATATTGGTACCTTCTTTGCATTTTGTCAAATCTGCAGCAAAAGTGACTTAAAACAAACAACATGCTGGGACATCATCAGAGACTGCTATAATATGAAATATATGGCAAATGCAGGTAAAACAGAACAAGAGACATACAATTCTCCCCCAAGTTGTTCAGTCGCAAATTTAATTAATGCATTATTTTTTAAACAAGTGTCATCAGCATGGAAGCATGCCCTCCAGAATGGTGGCCAAAGCAAGAAGGGGCATACAAATGTTTAGCATATCTGGCATGTAAATACCTTGCAAAGCTGGCTACAAAAGGGCCATGCAAACACCTGTTTTCACTTTTGGGTGACATTGTAAATAAGAAGCTGGCAGCAGTATCTCACGTAAATGTAAACAAACTTGTTGTCTTAGCGATTGGCTGAACAAGAAGTAGGACTGAGTGGACTTCTAGGCTCTAAAGTTTCACATTGTTTGTTTTTGAGTGCATTTATGTAACAACAACAAAATCTACATTTGTAAGGGTATGGCTACACTTGCAGCTGAACAGCGCTGCCGCAGGAGCGCTCCCGCGGCAGCACTTTGAAGTGCGAGTGTAGTCGTCGCGCCAGCGCTGGGAGAGAACTCTCCCAGCGCTGCAGGTACTCCACCTCCCCGTGGGGATTAACTTACAGCACTGGGAGCCGCGCTCCCTGTGCTGGGGCAGTGTTTACACTGGCGCTTTACAGCGCTGTAACTTGCTGCGCTCAGGGGTGTGTTTTTTCACACCCCTGAGCAAGAAAGTTGCAGCGCTGTAAAGCGCCAGTGTAGCCAAGGCCTAAGTTGCACTTTCATGATAAAGAGATTGTACTACAGTACTTGTTTGAGTGAACTGAAAAATACTATTTATTTTATTATTTTCACAGTGCAAATATTTGTAATAAAAATATAAAGTGAGCACTGTACACTGTATTCTGTGTTGGAATTGAAATCAATATATTTGAAAATATAGAAAAACATCCAAAATATTTAATAATTTCAATTGGTATTCTATTTTTAAGTGCAATTAAAACTGTGATTGCAATTAATTTTTTATTGTGATTAGTTTTTTTGAGTTAACTGCAATTAATTGTCAGTCAATTAATCGATATAATTCATATTTATTAGATATTAAAAGCACTACATACCACATACTGACAACAGCGCCAGGTTCAGGGACAGCTCTCCAATATCATAGCTTTTATGATGTCGCATAGGATGTAATGACAGTGAGTTACATCTTAATGATATCACTCTGCCTCTTGTGGTAACTTGTTTTCTGTGTTTTATACACTAGTGCCTCAGTGGCTTCATCCTACAACCTTAGTGGATTTGTCCCTCAGCCTTTTTCAATTTCCAGTCTGTTGCATATAATGCTGTTAATATATTTGGGTTATAATATATGTTTGTGTATATGTATATGAATTTCTTTTGAGTTCTGTAACAAAACAATTCACCAGAGTAAACTATATTATATCAATGTTCATGCAATCACCATAAATAAAATATCAAATCCATCTGGGCCCAAGAAACTGCAAGCAAATCGTTTACCCTAACATTTAAACATACCTCACACACTAACTATGGGTGCAAAAATATGCTCAGATGCAACTGATATATAATCTACAATTACTCCCAGAGTCCTGTTACTTTAATATGTGATACCCACTGCCCCTGCAATATTGTATGAACATTAGACCCCATTTTTAAACAAACAAAAAGGAAATCTCCCACAGACCAGATTCTGAATGCAGTTATATCTGTGTAACTAAGAAGTAAAGTTGCTAATTTAAATGTCAGAAGGGTAGCTGTGTTAGTCTGGATCTGTAAAAGCAGCAAAGAGTCTTGTGGCACCTTATAGACTAACAGACGTTTTGGAGCATGAGCTTTCGTGGGTAGCGTTTCATAGTCTATAAGATGCCACAAGACTCTTTGCTCCTAATTTAAATGGAATTACTCTTGATTTATGCCATTTTGATATCAGAATCTGGTCCTATGAACTCTGCATAGTCATATATTTTGTGTTTGAGAATGAAAGGGAATCAGGGTAGCTCTGGGGGAATCTGATAAGGGGAACACCTAAACTCACCACAAATACACAGCCCACAAAATGTTTTAAGCTTTTTTGTTTCCCCAGCTGTAACTCTGTTCTGGACTATTTCAGTTACTTTTGGAAACGGTCCCATTGTTTGATATGTGCATCACCAGTGCAGGGCGCCCACCAGAACTGCATGATGCACCTCTGCTTTGCACTAGCTTGGGGCCCTGCCAGGCACATACAAGAGCCTGTAGAGCTGGGCCGAGGGGAAGGGTCACTGCTGTCTGTGTCTGGATCAAGCGCTGTTTCCAGCAGAAAGGCCTGACCCAGGAAAACCAAAAATGCTACCCCAGCTCGCCCTTGTATGGTCCTCCCTCCAGCCCCGCCCCCCAAGTTCTCTATGCTCCTCCTTCCAGTCCCTCTATGCTCCTCCCTATAGCCCCTCCCCTGGTTCTCTATGCTCCTCCTTCCTTCCAGTCCCTCGATCCCCAAAACGGCCACCGCAGGCCCTCGGGGTCTCGTTCTGCATGCTGCTCCTGCCTGCAAGCACCGCACCCACAGCTCCCAATGCCCCTCCATCTCCCCCAGCTCTCTATGCTCCTCCTTCCGGCCCCTCCATCTCCCCCAGCTCTCTATGCTCCTCCCCCAGCGCTTCTATCCCCGCCCCAGCTCTCTATGCCCCTTCTTCCGGCCCCTCTATCTCCCCCAGCCCTTCTATCCCCGCCCCAGCTCTCTATGCTCCTCCCCCCAGCTCTCTACGTTCCTCCCCCCAGCCCTTCTATCCCCGCCCCAGCTCTCTATGCTCCTCCCCCAGCGCTTCTATCCCCGCCCCAGCTCTCTATGTTCCTCCCCCCAGCCCTTCTATCCCCTTCCCAACTCTCTATGCCCCTCCTTCCTGCCCCTCTATCTCCCCCAGCCCTTCTATCCCCGCCCCAGCTCTCTATGGCGCTCCTTCGGGCCCCTCTATCTCCCCCAGCTCTCTACGTTCCTCCCCGCAGCCCTTCTATCCCCGCCCCAGCTCTCTATGCTCCTCCTTCCGGCCCCTCTATCTCCCCCAGCTCTATGTTCCTCCCCCAGCCCTTCTATCCCCGCCCCAGCTCTCTATGTTCCTCCCCAGCCCTTCTATCCCCGCCCCAGCTCTCTATGCTCCTCCTTCCAGCCGCTCTATACCCCCCCGTCGCTCTGCTTTCCCCTCCAGCCGCTCTATACCCCTCCCCCCGGCGCTTGCTGCTCCTCTTTCTCTCCGGTCCCGGAGCTCCCCGCTTCTTCCTCTCTATGATCGTCTAGAGCCTGGGCGCCGCTCGGGCCCGCCCCTCGCGAGCGGAGCTCGGGCCGTTTCCGGGGAGGGGCCCAGGCTAGCGCGGGGGTAGAAGCCGCTGGAGCCTGACAAGGTACCGGGTCGGGGGAGTCGGAGCTCGGGAAAGGTTCGGGTGAGCGCCGTGTCCCCCGGGTTGGGGGCAGCGGGTAGATGTCAGGGGGCAGGCACAGGGCTGGGGATAGAGGTTGTAGGGCTGACCCCAGGGGCAGCGGGTAGATGTTGGGGGGCAGGCACAGGGCTGGGGATAGAGTTTGTAGGGCTGACCTCAGGGGCAGCGGGTAGATGTCGGGGGTAGGCACAGGGTTGGGGATAGAGGTTGTAGGGCTGACCCCAGCGGCAGCGGGTAGATGTCAGGGGGCTGGCACAGGTCTGGGGGTAGAGGTTGTAGGGCTGACCTAGGGACAGTGGGTAAATGTCAGAGGGCTGGGTACTGTAGTTGATACAGTACGGGGGGTAGAGGTCAGGGAGTAGGGTCAGTTCCTGTAGGGCTGGCTCTGTGGTGCTGCACATGGTGCCCCTGGGTGGCCTCTGTGGGGCTGGAGGGGTTTGAGTTTGAGGGTTGGGGTTTGGCGTGGTCCCTAGGGAATGGAGTATGGGGGTAGGTTCAGTAATCCAACTGTCATGATCCTAGGGAGGGGAGGAGAGGTGTGGGAGGGTTCTGACATAGTGTAGGGGGTGCGTGGATGGGGTTTGAGATTGTGAAGCAGTAGGGCTGGCATGGTGTCTAGAGGTGTGTGAGGTCTGAGGGGTGCTGACATACCCCCTAGTGGGGGGGTATAACCTGAAGGGGGTGACACAGTGGTGAAGGTGGGAGAGTTGGGAGGCATAGTTTCTGGATGGGGGGAGGGATAGCTCAGTGGTTTGAGCATTGGCCTGCTAAACCCAGGGTTGTGAGTTCAATCCTTGAGGGGGCCACTTAGGGATCTGGGGCAAAAATTGGTCCTGCTAGTGAAGGCAGGGGGCTGGACTCAATGACCTTTCAAGGTCCCTTCCAGTTCTAGGAGATTGGTATATCTCCAATTATTACCTTTACCTTTAAGTCTGAGAGATCCCATGTGGTGTCTAGGGGAGAGTGGTAAGATGCCTGAACGGTCTAGGGCAGTGACGGGTACCTGTGAGGAGAGGACCATACTAGGGATTAGCCCAGTGCCTATGATGGGCAAGAAGCATCCTGGAATGGTGTAAGCAGCCATGTGATGTCTGGATGATATTTCCCATTGGCAATGGAGAGGATTTTTCTCACATGTCCCTCTTACTCTGCCTCATGTAGATGCTGGAAACTTTCCCTTATTTCCCACCGCCAGTTGGAACTAATGCACCTCCCTGCTCCTCATTGCACTGGGGGATGGAATGGGTGCTACAATGGATTTTTTTTTCCTATTCATGGTACTACAAAAGTTCCTAGTGCTTTTTCAGTATAAGGAGGACACTTGCAACTCTGATACTGCTTTCTATTCAATAGATCGATCACTTGATGATTGCCTGTTCTGTTCATCCACTCTGAAGCACCTGGCATTGGCCACTGTCGGAAGATAGGATACTGGGCTAGATGGACCATTGGTCTGACCCAGTATGGCCATTCTTGCGTAAACCCTTGCCATCAATATATAGTGGAAATACATAAAATCTAAAAAAACACAAAAAAAATCCTACCTCAAGCAGAGTTTTTACCTTGAGAAGGGAGAAGTGCGAGCGATTCCATGGAGTCTAATAGGGATTTTGCTGTTGCTATTGACTTCACCTGAAAGGTGCTCAGTTACTGTGGTAGTGGGTGGCAATATAAAACACTAAGATAGACATGTTTCTGAGACTCCTTCATCATAAGATGATAGGAACACCAATGCCATCTCAAATTCATTGACTAATTGTCATCCACTTTTACCAAGTTTTAGACACATAGCAAATGTTTTGTTTGGTGAATGATTTTTGTCTTTTGGTAATTGAAATAAATATAATTAAATCCAGATTCTGTATCAAAATGTCCTCATTTAGTTTGTAAAACTGCTATTTCAAAGCTGTTTTGGGTTGTAATAATTTTGGCCTGTGGCTAAATGTCAGTTGGGTTTTTGCATGTCAGCCATCCAGAAAGAACTTGTGAATCTAAACACTTGCATAGTCCAGAAATTTGTGAGAAATAATGGAAGACTCATGTTCCCAGTTATCTTGCCACTTTCACTGTCAGTCACTAAGCTCATTTATAAATGAGAGTCCTGTGAACAATGTGATGGCTCTGTGCATCTGGTTTTTAGGATGTATCCCTGGATTTTTGTTTGTGGTCAGTTAGGGGGTCTGAGTCGAGTCTGGCAGTGATCATATTTATACTTCTCTCTCTTTCTAGAATGCACATGATTGGGGTTTGCACTGCTTCCCTGGGCTCACTTGGGCTTATGCGTTTTTTTGGTGTGCCCTGGTCATGGAGTCTGGCAGCCACACTGGGCATTTACATTGGCAGTGGAGGATGGAGGTTTCTCCGTATCATCTTTAAGACGGCTCTGAGGGATCTCTTGTAAGTTACTTTGTGGGCCTTCATCTTATTCTGTAATGTGTTGGTTTTGTGTTTCCATAAAATAACCTTTTCACTACTAACAATAAATCTGTATATATTTCAACTCTAACAACTTGCATTAGCAGCATAGCAGGGGAATTATGACCTAGAGTGTTGGAAATATACCTACGGAGACTATAATGTTCCTGGACCCTAGCTGAAACCTTTCCACCTTATAATTCCTGAAATGTTTGGAAAGGTGCTTGGAGTAAGAACTTATAATAAATTGGTTTTGTGTCATTAAGCTTGAATGTTTCAAGGTTTAATTTGCCGTTAGAGTGTTTTCTGTTTATTGTCTGTTCTTTATGTGAGGGGAAGTGAATTATGGCTTGAAAGATTTAGTTTATGTAGGAACACAGATAAGTTGAATGGCTCAGAATGAGGACTTGCATTAAGGAAATGTTCAGATTGTGAAATGTAACAAGAGGTTTGTAAAACATTTGTTAAAGTGTGTGGAAAGTGTTACAGAAGCAAAGTATCTTGTTCCTGCTAAAGTTTAAGGGACAGTCAGTCAAGTTTAAGTGTATAGATTTTAAAAAATAATTTGTGATTCAGACATCAGTCTCTAGTCTCTCCCCTACCTCCTGGGGCAGCCAGAGACTCTGTAATTAGTGTCTCACTTAGTTCTGTTCCTCTTGGGCTTCTGTGAGGGAACTCCTTTGTTCTAAAGGATTTAGGGCTCTTGTGATCACCAGAGACTGCCTAGCTTTACTGTGGCTGTCACTGGACTTTGAAGGACTGTTTCCTCCTGATTGCATGGCAAGTGAGGAATAATGGCAAAAAATAAATAGAGAGAATAAAGCTCCTTCAGAATGTGAAAAGGGTAGCTAACAAGTGAAAAGGCTTTTCTGTTCTGTCTCTGGCACAGCTCAGTATAGGGTCACCATGAAAGGCCAGCTCAGTCTCACAAAATGTCTGCAGCTTGTTTTTAAAACAACCCCATCCCCCATCCTATGGCTTTGCTGACCAGGGTTCCTGCTGTTGACAGTCATGGGGATGTAAGGCTTTTACAGTGCTTGTAATAAATAACCTTTCAACTTTTTGGGGCTTCTTGCAAACTCCTGTTGCACAGCTATTTCCTATTTGATGATAGAGAAAATACAGTCACCACCTTCCTCCCCTTTAGGAAAGTAGGGTCCAGGTGGGTATTCTTATTTGGGTGTAGTTGCTATGGTAGTATGTTTTAGCATATTTAATTCTCTGGCTATTGAGAAATTACAAATTGAGACAGACCATGAGTGTCTTCAACAGAAACAGAACAATGTAAGTGTGAAGAATCTAGAGTTAGATTTTAGGAAATGAATTCCTGCCCCATAACGGATGTAATAGAAACTAGAGAAATCAGAAAAGACCACTCCTTTCCTTGTGAGACTATTCCAGGGTCTAGTAGATTTCACAGTCTGTGGATTTTCAGTTACTCAGCCTAAATTTTCCCTCTGTTCATTTTATCCATTAACTTCTAGTTATGCTCCCTCATAAATCCTAAACAATCTCTTCCCTCCCCACCTTTAGTGTTTGCTTCCTCTAGTTATTTGTAGACTATTGTTTTATCCTCTCCCTCCCCCAGGGCCAGCTCTACTGTTTTTGCCGCCCCAAGCAGCACCTAATTGCCGCTGCAGAAGGCCGGGGCAGTCCGTGTGCCCTTAGGGCGACTCGCGCATTTCCGCGGCAGCTGAAGACAGAAGCTGCCACCGAATCGCCGCCGCCGCGGAAATGCGCGTGCCCCCTAACGGCACACGGACCGCCCTTGCCATCAGCGGCAGCAATTCGGCGGCGCGCTGCTTGGGGGCAAAAACACAGGGACTACCACCCCTTGCAGATTGCCGCCCCAAGCACCTGCTTGGGATGCTGGTGCCTGGAGCCTGCCCTGCCCTCCCCCACAGTCTTCATTTGGCAGCATCAAGAGACCATCTCTCACCATCATTCCTGGAACAGTTTAGGAGTTTGAATGGTAAGAAGATGCATATGAAGAGCAATACACTGGAGGTTTTTCTCTGACTAGAAACAACGTCCCCAATCACAATTGTATGGCTTTTCTACATGGGAAGTCTGCCTCTGTTCTGTTAAAGCTCAGAGTTAATGATACATGTCCAAGCTGTGGTTTTGTTTTTAAACTTTCTTTATGGAATTATGGAAATACTTTTATGTGTTCCAACAGGATCTGCAAATTACTGAGCTTATAACATAATACTAGGACATTGCAAAGCATGTTCTGGCAGGCAAGCATTGTTCTAAAACAAAATGTATTTGAAATTATTTCCTTGTTGAGAAAGCAAGCAAGCTCCCCGTTTTCCAGTCCCCCTAAATGAAATCCTTAAAATAAGGATCTGTAATATAGTCTCATCCATGTCTTCTGTCAACGTCTTTTTTTTTTTAATTTGGTTAAGGTATTCAAATTAAATTTGCTGTGGATTATGTGTGTGTGGGGTCTGTGTGTATCTAAGTGTGTAAAGAAGCTGGCTGTGATGCTCTCTGTCTCTCCAACATAACAGAAATATAGCCAGCAATCATTGTTCTGTGTGGGACAGCAGTGGTCCAGACTTCCAATTAGAGAACACTGCTTTAGCTGGCTCAGGCCAATAGCCTATGAGTCAGACTCCTCTGTGGAATGTGTATTTTTCTTTCTTTATGGAAGACTGGCCTTAGGATCCGGAGGCATCTCGGAGAGAAACTTTAGAGTCCCATTATGAACTCAGGCTTTGTCTACACTAGCACTTTTGTCAGCAAAACTTTTGTTGGTGAGGGGTGTGAAAAAACACACCCCTGACTGACATAAGTTACGCTGACAAAAGTGCTTGTGTGGACAGTGCTATGTCGGCAGGAGGCCGCTCATTGGGGTTGGTTTAATTATACTGGCAGGAGAGCTCTCCCCCGCTGTCAAAAAGTGGCTATGTGGGAGACCTTGCAGCGGTGCAGCTGTAGTGGTGCAGCTATAAGGTCTGTAGTGTAGACACAGCCTCAGTGTTTATCCTGATAAAAATCTCCCACTTTATTGGCGTCCAGCATAACAAAGAGAAATAGACAAAAATCAGACCTAAGAAGTCTTGGGGCTTGAGGCCAAATAAAACTGGTGCATAAATATATAATATGTTCCCATCAGCTGTAACAATAGAGATTTTTATTTTGTGCTGTTATGCATCCTTCTAATTTTGTAGGGATATTTCATGGCTCACTAGATTTTTGCCATCGCTAGATGAAGACTGAGAGGTCAGATATAGAGTGATCGCTTTGTGAAAAGTGTTCACCTATAGATGATATGGTGTTTGTCTTTTATAATTTTTCTGTGAGAGTTCATTCCAGAGTGTAGTGATTGTCTCATTTCACCCACATAGTTGTTGTTGGGGCATTTCGTGCACTGATCTCTCAGTCCTCATCCTCAAAGGAAACCTGCACAACACCTACAAAAGAGGAGCCTGGGAACTGAAATTTTTACTCTGCTAGACACCAAAAATCCTGGACTCAATAGACACACAGGATTTATGATTTATTACAACAATCTATAATCCAGTAACTTCCCCCCACCCCTTCCCCTCTATGACTGGAAAGGTGTTAGCTGGCCACTTCACCTTTAAAGGTCCCTTGAAGTGTGTTAACTCCGTATGCTAAACAAACTGTTCCACCTTGTGTTTAGCTATGACACTCTGAGTATGTTTCCCAGACCTGAGGAAGAGCTGTGTAAGCTTGAAAGCTTGTGTCTCTCACCAAAGAAGTTGGTCCAATAAAAGATATTACTTCTCCCACCTTGTCTCTCTGATTAGAGTCTATTCACTTTCACTTTGAAGTTGCAGGGGGCAGCAGAGGCCCAGAAACTGTAGGAACATGGCCGTGCACTGGGTCACATTTGTAAGTGCTGGACTATAAGGACTAGAAAAAAACTTGCTTTATTTAACAATAAACCTTAGATTCTGCAGAAATTAATAGATTGGGGCTCCCAACTCTTCAGGGACAAATCCCGCCCCCCACTCCTGGTGAGCGAGTGAAATTTTCAAGCTGCGTACAACAGTGTAGAAGCATGAGTCAAAATATATCAGACTGTATGTTAAACCATGAGTTCATTCCAGAGTTGTACTTTCTGTTGGAATTATGACTTTCCTCTCCTTGCTGCAGTGGCCTCTCGGTGCTGATACGAGTCAAGTATGAGTTGCGAAAGCATCAGCGAACCAAAAACACTATTCCAAAGATCTTCCACGATGTTGTCCGCAGACACCCTGACAAAGTGGCTCTGATCTATGAGGCCAATGATGAGAAATGGACATTCCGGCAGCTGGATGAGTATTCCAATGCCGTAGCTAACTTCTTCTACCAGCAGGGGTTCCGTCTGGGTGATGTCATTGCCATCTTCATGGAGAGCCGTCCCGAGTTCGTGGGCCTCTGGCTTGGGATGGCAAAAGTTGGTATTGAGGCAGCTCTCATTAACTTCAATTTGCGTCTGGATTCTTTGGTTTACTGTGTGACAACCTCAGGGGCAAAGGCTGTGATCTTTGGAGGAGAGCTGGCTGCAGGTGAGACACCTGAGAGTTGGCACACATTAAGGACTAACTCCTGAAGTTCTTTCTTAGTCCTGATTGAGGCAAGCTCTCACTGAAGTTAGTAGTAGTTCTGAATAAGGACTTAGGGCATGTTTCTTAGAAAGGTTCCTTTCCTCCCTCATTTGGGTTTCACTGGGAACAGAATGGGAGAACTGAGTCACTGCTGATCAGTTACTAAAGGGGGAGAAGTCTGTAACATGATGGATATGAGTAGTATTGTGGATAGGGTGACCAGATGTCCCATTTTTAAAGGGACTGTCTGTTTTTTTTTTTGACTTTTTCTTATATAGGCACCTATTATCCCCCACCCCCTGTCCCTTTTTTTCACAGTTGCTATCTGGTCACCCTAATTGTGGGTAGCTACAAATATTACTTATGCTCTTATGTCAGTGTCTTCCTGGTATTGAATTGCCCAGAACTGAGTTCATTAGTTAGGTGCGGTCCCCTTGGAGTTGTAAAGAGGATTAGAAACTCCGCACGCCAGGAGTTCTGCATCTGTGCACAGAGAGAAAAGGAAGGTTATCTGTAATGTTAGGTGTATTCATTTCCTATCCTGTTGTGTTTTTATAATCTCTGATTAACTTCACATTGTGTGTCCTCTACGCCAGTGATTCTCAAGTGCAGCACCAAGGACTTCGTATGCGGCCTCCATGACTTTTGGGGGCATGCAGCAAGAAACTTAAAAAAAAAAAAAAATACTTCGACATACTTCATAATAACTGTGTAACTTTTGTGGTATTAATAGTACGTACTCTTTACATTAAAAAGATTTATTATTTTATTTATGTGACACTTCCAAATAATCACATGATTAGAGTATCACTAGTATAATTTTAACTGTCAAAAACTGCAGTCATTGTGAATTTGCAGTGGCTGCACATGCAGTCACAGCAAAAATTCATTTGAGAACCACTGCTCTACACAATGAGTTTGTGTATGGACTGGACACTGTTCTTTATATTGGACATGGTGCATTATATTGCTGTTGAACTAAACTTTCTTCCACAGTTTATTAACATATCTAATTTGGGGATTCTGAATGCGTCTTTGAACCACTGGCTTTGAAATCCTTCTAGATTGCTGAGCTGCAGCTCATGCAACAAAAATGGACAAAAAAAATAAATTTGCCTAAATTTGCTGTAAAGTATCATGTTGGATCTAGGATACCAAGGTCATGATAATTTGAGTGTTACTGAAATATTGAGATACCTATCCAAGTAAGTCTCTGGCTTTTCTGGTCTTGGCATTGCAGATGTCTTATTAGATGCAAAGAAAGAATAAGTCAGTATTGGCAATGTTGTTATTGTGGCCCAGAGTATTATGCATGTTGTAACCGAGGTAGTTGTGTTTTGCAGCAATATCTGAAGTGAATGGGATGCTGGGCAAGAACATGGTGAAGTTCTGCTCTGGAGATTTTAACCCAGACTCTGTCCCTGTGGAGACTAAATACCTTGATCCTCTTCTGAGTACTGCATCAAAATCTCCTCCAGATCAGATTGCAGCCAAAGGTTTAGATGGTAAGTTTCTCAGTGAGCTTATTTTCCTGTGATAAATGTATAAGTGTGAGACCTGGAACTTCTTTTGGGACATGGTAATGACTGAATGGGCAACTAAGCAAGCAGTGAAGGAGAGAGTAATCCTAACCCAACTTTGAACCACCTTGTATAAAAGAGAAAAGTGAGGCTAAAAGTTGGCAAAAGGCAGCATCCTAACTTCTATATATTCTGGGTGAATATCTGTCACTGGAGTTGATTGGCTTCCTAAGGTTTCCTAGGTTTAGAGCAGGGGTCAGCAACCTTTCAGAAGTGCTGTGCCGAGTCTTCATTTATTTGCTCTAATTTAAGGTTTCATGTGCCGGTACTACATTTTAATGTTTTTAGAAGGTCTCTTTCCATAAGTCTATAATATATAACCAAACTATTGTTGTATGTAAAGTAAATAAGGATTTTAAAATGTTTAAGAAGCTTCCTTTAAAATTAAATTAAAATGCAGAGCCCCCGGACCGGTGGCCAGGACCCAGGCAGTGTGAGTGCCACTGAAAATCAGCTCGCATGCCGCAGGTTGCCTACCCCTGGTTTAGAGAATGGATATATCTTACTAACTGAGGGAAGGAGAGTGCTGTTGCCCATGACCCTCAACTCCAATCACTATTACTGGTACCAGATGAAAGAGGAAGGACTTGGTGGGTGTGTGTGTGTGTGTGTGTGTGTGTGTGTGAACCCAAGAGAAACCAGATGAGTAGCCTGCTCGTATTTAGGAAAGGTGAAGAAGGGTTTTCCTGTTTATAGCAATTCCCTCAATTTTCCCCAAATACGTAGGCTGTGTGGTTTGTTTTCATTACTAATGACCTCACCCCTCTCTCTTTTTTTATTTTACTTGTGGAGAAGAGGAGAAAAGAAAGGAAGGGAACTGGCTAGATAGTAGTGTTTCATGTTTAATAGAATCAGAAATAGGCTATATTACACCTGTGAGATGAGTAACACTGTTGGTGAGTGTGTCCTCCCATTTTAGTAACTGTTACTGTAGGACAGTGGTTCCCAAACTGGGGTTCGTGAAATGTTACAGGGGGTTCTCTGGAAAAAATTCCCTAATGGCGGACAGAGCTGTCCCTAGGGACCCTGGGCAGCACAGGGCCAGCAGCCTGGACTTCCAAGAGCTAAGCAGATCAAAGCAAGCATATCTCTTGCACTGATATTTAAACTTCAAGACTCCTTATAAGAAATGGAAAGGGAGGTGGGTATTTTTTGCTGTTTTTAGAATTAAATACTCAGCTAGTATTGTTTTTTAAATTATTATGAAGAACAAGTTTAAGCTTTGTTGTAACATGTGTTGTTTGCCTGAACTGCTCAAGACCTGAATACTTATGTAGGAGGAACTCTTTGAGTTGGCTTCTTAAATACCTTCATGCTGTTTCACATCTGATACTCCTAGATGAAACAGAGGAGCCTTGTCTTATAACAGACTTATTCAAAGTGATACAAGCTATGAAAGTGAGATCTTGGAAGAGTGTTGCCATTTTAATAATGTAATAAAAATACTGTAATGATTAATAAGTGATAATAAATAGTGTGTAATAAGCATGTCATAAAAACAAATTTTATATTTCCAAGATCACTGCTTTTATAATTTATACTCAGGTAAAGGAGAAAATCCCTGGAAATATTAATTTTTAGGAGTGGGTTCGTGAGACTTAACATTTTAGTGAAAGAGGTTCACAAGTTGTTAAAGTCTGGGAACCACTGCTTTAGGATCAATAACTCCTGCTGCATGGAGAAACTTGATGCTTTGTAATGCAAGCTTGCTGGATTCTTTACAAAATCTCAAAAATCTTGCTCTGTGCTCTTCTCTTCCTCCTCACAGTGTAGCTTGCCTTAGACACCCCCACCCCTGTTTGAAGTGACTTTTCCTCTAGATTCATCTCCCCAGTAAAAATAACAGGAGTACTTGCAGAAACTGCATGCATCCGATGCAGTGGGTTTTAGCCCACAAAAGCTTATGCTCAAATAAATGTGTTAGTCTCTAAGGTGCCACAAGTCCTCCTGTTGTTTTTGCGGATACAGACTAACATGGCTGCTACTCTGAAATCTCCCCAGTAGCGTCTGAGTCAGGCAGCTGGCCTAATTCCAAGGCGATTTGGAGAAGGGAGAAGAAAAGTGCATGCCCTTAGGGCCCTGCATTCTTGATTCAAAGATTAGAATTGGGGCTGCCTTTCACCCTCTGTTTTTATGGGTGAAGTTTACTAACATCAAGGTTTCTCTTTGCGAGGGTTGTAATGTGGCTTCTGTGCCAACCATATCAGTTTACCCTCTCCTGTGCCAGCACTAGATCAAAGCAGTCACTCGTGATCAGCAGATCACTGATAGGAGCAAAGCTAAAACCTAGCCCTGCACAGAAAAAGGGATTAAACAGCTGAAGAGAATCTGTCATATGCCTGGCTCATGTTTTTGTTCTCCAGATCGGCTCTTCTATATCTACACATCTGGCACGACAGGAATGCCAAAGGCTGCCATTGTTGTGCACAGCAGGTGAGGAGCTGAAGAGAAGCTGCTCTTCATTCAGTGATACTCAGGCTATGGCTACACCTGCAGATGTAGCACCGGGAGTTAAACCAGCCCTCGGAGACAGCAGCTGGGAAAGCGCTGCCGTGTGTTCACGCTGTCAGCTGCAAGCGCAGCGGCGTGGCCACATTAACAGCTCTTGCAGCGCCACCAAGAGCAGTGCATTGTGGTAGCTATCCCAGTGTGCAAGTGGCTGCAGCGTGCTTTTTCAAATGGAGGGGATGGGGTGGAGTGTGTATTGGGGGGGAGAGTGTGTGTTTTGAGGGGCAGAGTGTGTGTCAGCATGCTGTCTTGTAAGTTCAAACAGCGGCAGGGGGAAGGGGGAAATCCCGACATCAGCCGCCATCCTCTGTCTGTCTCTCTCTTTCTCTCTCTCTCACACACCCACACACCCACACACCCCTACCTCTGCAGTAAGAGCATTCCACAATAATGGTTTGCTTTGTGTCTCGGAGCAGATAAGCATGCTGGCTGTCAGAAACGGAGCTTTGAAAGGGGATATATGCATGCCTGCAGCTGAGTTCAAAACAATGACCAGAGTGGCCACTTGACTTCAAGGGATTATGGGACGTTTCTGGAGGCGAATCACAGTGCAGTAATGCAATACGTCATCCACACTGACACCCTGGCGTTTCAGCCAGGGTGCAGCAAGCTCTATGCCTCTCGTGGAGGTGTATTACCAGGGGTGTTTCAGCCACGGAGTCCAGGCGCTCTACGTGCCTTGCCAGTGTGGACACTTCAGGAGTTAGGGCGCCCACAGCTGATTTAATGCACTCTAACTTGCAAGTGTAGCCAAGTGCTGTGTTCATTTCCATTTCCTAACATCCCTTGTGTTCTTGCAGGTACTACCGCATAGCTGCCTTTGGGTACTATGCCTACAGAATGTGCCCTGAGGATATCCTCTACAACTGCCTGCCACTCTATCACTCAGCAGGTATACTTCCTCCTCAGGAAGCAAAGGTTCACAGTATTGCTGCCTATCCCAGTGCTTCTGGTGCTGTTGAGGACCTTCAAGTACTGTTGTAAATGAATTTATCCAAAGTGATTGAAGCCAGAGCCAGCACTGATATCCTGCCCTGCTTTGTCTTCCAGGTAACATCATGGGAGTCGGCCAGTGTCTAATCCATGGCCTCACTGTGGTGATCAGGAAGAAGTTCTCAGCCAGTCGCTTTTGGGATGATTGTACAAAATATAAATGCACAGTAAGCAGTGTCCTGAATTCTGCCATGTCTCTGCAGCCTGGAGTATATGGGAGCAAATTAATTTGGGCAGTGGGATTATTTCTAGCTTCAGCAGGGAATCTTCAGGTATCAGCTCTGACTTTTCCCTGTCATCCACCTCAAGTTTTCAACTGCAAGCCCTCTTACTTCTCCAACTAGCATCACACCTCAGCTCCACCCCTCCCCCTGAGACTTTAGACTGTAAGCCCTTCATTGCCAAATCTGTGTTGCTTCCGGGTCCTGATGATTACAGGCAACAAAGACAAGAAGTGGAATCTGGGTTTCCCACCTGATAATATAGAGTATGCTTACTAACCCGCTGGACTAACATCAATCAGTCTAACATCTTTAGCCAGTCCATTCCTAAATGAGCAAAAGAGGAATATCAGGAAATATGGTGCATAGAGATGAAGTGTGAAGTTCAGGGGCAGAATTTACCAATTCCAATTATCTTAACTTGCCACTGGAGTTTTATCTATAGTCCTGTTAAAATACAACATAGAAAAATGAATTATCAGATTCATAACCTCCATATGGCTATAAAACATGAGCACAACAGTAGTCTCTTCCCAGCCCTAACACCTCTGACTTTTGCAATAATGCAATTAATAATACACACCTGTAGTAACTTCAAACATTCTTTGGAGCTAGACAGTCAGAGAATGGGTTGCTGGCACATGAAGAAGAGGAGTCATCTGGAATCTCTCAGCTCTTGGAGGGTTTCTTACTTGACAGAAAGCCTGTTCCAGATGTCTATTTTGGGTTCTGTGTGGAAGCTTGAGAGAGAAGATAAATCCTGGCTTTAAACACAACTGTCTCTCTTCTAATAGCAGGCAGATTTGCTACAGGAGGATCTTCTGCTTGATATGTAGCATGACAGGCACAATACGGGGAGGACTGGACTGATCACACGTCTTCTTTCTCCTTCCCCCATTGGCATTGCTGTTATGTATCTCAGAGGATGGTATTGAAAGTTCTGTGTATGTTGCCCATGGATCCAGATGCTTGTTCTGAACCACTTTTAACTGTATTCTGACCCCCAAAAAGCAGCATTCCCATAAGCCCCTGCTCTTAAAAAGACCTTATGATTAGGAGCAGCCCATTTTTGGACAGGCATGAGCTTCGCTGGGGTTCAGGATAACAACTGTAGGGGAGAAGCAGAACAGGTTCCTCCAGGGGTGAGGAGAGAGGGGCTTATCTGAGATCCTCTGATGCAAACTATGGTTAGAGGAAGCAGAACAGGACTTTCTGGGATGAGGCCAGCCAGGACTGCTCAGCAGCAGCTGCAAGAAGGGGAGGTATGTGCAGGGTCTTTGGACACCAGTATTGTCAGCACACTGCACTTTATTTGAACTCTGGGTATTATTTCCCCTCTGCTGATTGGCTGTTGGTCCAACCTCCATTCCCCACCCTTCTTGGCAGTCCCTTTACTACCAGCCTTGCCACTTCCCCACCCTCTGTGCTCTTCTCCATCCTTACCTCCCTACCACACATTATCCCCTTTCCTTCCATTTCTGTATGGCCTTAGCCATATTAACTCCTTTCCTTGCTCCACACCATGACCCATAATAAATATTCAGGAAATGGCACTAGCACTGTGCCCCCATCACCTCAGTCACTTTGTTTGCATGCAGTACCCCTCTCCTCACTCCTTGTCTTCTTCTGTCTTGAGAGTGTAAGCACTTTGGGGCACGGGCTGTTATTTTATATTTGTGCAGTACCCAGCAGAAGGATACCCAATTGTGATTAAGGTTTCTGGGCATTACCACAATAAATTTAATAATGGAGGTGCTGAGATAGTGGCATTATTTATGGGATTACCTATGTTTCAGCTGTTCCCAGGGCATCATAAAGGTCTCCTGGAGACTGATCTATATTTGTTTGCTTCCTCAGATTATTCAATATATTGGGGAGATCTGTAGGTATCTTCTGAACCAGCCAGTACGGGAGGCAGAAGCACAACATCACGTGCGACTTGCAGTGGGAAATGGATTGAGACCCACAATATGGGAAGACTTTACAAGGCGCTTCAGAATTAAACAGATTGGGGAGTTCTATGGAGCCACAGAGTGTAATTGCAGCATTGCTAACTTGGATGGAAAGGTACGCAGTGGGTGGCTACAGTGCAAGGGGAGAAATATATAGTAAGAGGGATGCGGTACAGAGGGAGATGTACCTTCTGCCTGTTTTCTTGGCTGCTCTGCGCAATGTCTTTTGGGACCCTATCACTGGGCTGCAGGGAGCTAAATCTGTGATAGTTTTTGTCTGCGCCACTTTACAGGACAGATTCTCATCTTTGTGGTGGTGGGGGATGATTTCCTTTTTTAATAGGAAATGATTAGAAAATTCCCACCCACACCTTTTTTAGGAGAAGGTAGACAGCCAGATATAACAAGGAACAGGCAACTCAGAGGCTAAATGATTCATTTTAGCCCTTCACTTCCTCATGTGTCTTGGGCCATCTCTTGAAAGGTTGGAGCCTGTGGTTTCAACAGCCGGATTTTGCCCAATGTTTATCCCATTCGCTTGGTGAAGGTAAATGAAAACACCATGGAGCTGATCCGTGACTCCAGCGGGCTCTGCATCCCCTGCTGCCCAGGTAAATGTTACTGTGTACACCAAGTTCTCGAAGCTTTAACTGTTCTACAAGAATACCAAATGGGCATTAGCTGGTTCAAGGAACGAGTGATGGGATATGAAGCCTTTCACTTCCAGGTCTCTGCTTCAAAAGTAGCCCAGCTCAACAAAATATATCGTACAGCAATATAGTAATCTGCATTAAGTAAGTCTGTGTTGCAAAAACTGCCAGCACAATGGCCAATCTTGTTAGCAGTTGTGATCTCATGGGGTCTTGTTCTGTTTTTTCTAGGGGAGCCAGGCCTTCTTGTGGGTAGAATAAACCAGCAGGACCCCTTGCGCAGGTTTGATGGCTATGTCAATGAGAGTGCCACCAATAAGAAGATTGCATGCAATGTGTTCCAAAAAGGGGACCGGGCATACCTTTCAGGTACTGTCAGAACAAGTGCTGGCTTCATCAGTTGTTCGACACAGATATGTTTCAGTCACTGGACAGGGGAAATGACTCTTAGAGCTTCCGGGGTTTAATCAGCTCTTTGTAGAGGCTGACAAGAAATCTCATCTTAGGGTTTTGTTCTGCTGCCATCTGCGTCGTATTCTAGATTCAATATAGAATGTATGAACTAGAAACAGAAAACCCATAGAGATGGATTCTCTCTACCCCACCCCTTATTGCTTTAGCTTTTCTCTCTCGTTTCTTTCCCTCATCCTGTTACAGCTGCAGATCCTGTAGGCACTGGGGAAATGGCCACTGATTTAGCTCCACACCCTTGGGAGGTAGGTAGGAATAGTCTTCTCTTTAACTGCATGTGCTGAACCTAGATGGCATATTCAAGGGCTGAAAGGCAGGGCCTAGCGCTGCTTAATCAAGTACTGAGATTGTTTGTGGCTTCTCTCCCCTGCAGGAGATGTGTTAGTGATGGATGAACTTGGTTACATGTACTTCAAAGACCGTAGTGGGGACACATTTCGGTGGCGAGGGGAAAATGTCTCCACCACAGAAGTAGAGGGAATCCTGAGTCACATCCTCAGTCAAACGGATGTTGCAGTGTATGGAGTAGAGGTACCAGGTAACTAGAGACCTAGAACTCCCAAGATTCAGGGGGGAGGCAAGTCAAGCAGATACACAAATTTGTATCTTATTCCCTGGGACAATAGCTCAGTGGCTTGAGCATTGGCCTGCTAAACCCAGGGTTGTGAGTTCAATCCTTGAGGGGGCCATTTGGGGCAAAAATATTTCTGGGGATTGGTCCTGCTTTGAGCAGGGGGTTGGACTAGATGACCTCCTGAGGTCCCTTCTGACCCTGATATTCTATTATTCTAATTTGAAATTGGCCATCTTTGCTGGAGTAGGGTGCCCCAAAATGGGGGAAGGTAGGCGGGGCAACAGAGTGGTCTGATTTTGCCAGCACTCATCGTGAGCAGTGAAATGAAGGCCCCAGGGATAATTCACTAATCAGTACTTGTAACTTATGCTGCTGTTGGTGAGATCCGTACACATGGGGAAAGGTGTGATCATTAGTGGTTGAATCCAACTAAGAAGTAATGTCTGGGTGCCCGGAGAGCTCTGATCTCCAGATAATCCAGCTCAGTGTTGGAGTATTTAGTGCATGCTTTCCACCTTGGTTTATAATGACTTATTCTTAAAAAGAAAGGTCTTGTTTAAGGATGAGAAATAGGAAGGAGGAGACTCGTATGTTTAATGTCTCTGCCTATTTATAGTTTGTGCTCAGCAGAAATTCTTGGTGAAAGTAATCTTCAGGATTCCATGGAGACTCCTGTTTGATTCCATACAGGAACATGCATCTTGGTATAATCCCCAGGGGAGTGGGGATGGGGTTGGAGGGATGCTTGTCCCTGGGCTCACTTTGGGAGCTGCCACTTCAATGCTGTACCTCCCAATAGCTGTCAGTCATGAAGCCTGGGTCTCTGCTGTGAGGAACTGATACAGAACAAAATGATCTTTTATAGAACATAAATAAATGGCTCTTAAATTCTCTGGGCACAAATAAAGGGTCTGGAGAAAGCTACATTGAGCAAGAGGAATAAAGTCCCTTTATGAAAAGGGAAACTGTTTCAAGCAAGTGTCTGGTTGGAAAGTTCCCATTAAATGGCAGTTCAGTCTCCTTGGTTTTATCGCAAACTGAGTCTGGGTGGAAGAGGAAGCTTAACAAGATGGAGTTGGATTAGCTTTCTGAGATAAGGACATTGTGACCTTACCTTTGACTGAGGAGGGCTGGAAGTGGTTTCCTTCCAAGTCCATCAGAATAGCAAGGAGTTCCCTACCACAATGGTTAAAGCATGGTACCTCTTCCATGCTGCCCTCACTTGCAACTGAGGGAGAGAAGGGTAAAGTTCAGGTGGGTATCTGTATTTACACCTGTACCAAGTGTCTAAAGTCCAATCCAGCACCATTCTCTCTGTCCTGTACACTCTGTGAGTTCTGCTGTTTTATTTCAGGGGTTGAAGGGAAAGCTGGAATGGCAGCAATAGCAGATCCAAAAGCGAAACTGAGTCCTAATGCTTTGTATCAGGAGCTACAGAAGGTGCTGCCTCCCTATGCACGGCCCATCTTTCTTCGTCTCCTGCCTCAAGTTGACACCACAGGTACTGATGGGTCACTTGCAAGTTCTTTTCTTGTTAGCAATGCATGTGTCAGTAACCTTCAGACCCCAGAGCTCAGCTCAAACTTGGAAAGTGTCAAAGTTGCCACTTGCTTAATTGTGCTGTGTAGCGATAAGAAACCTGCATTTAGGTCAGATGGTTTTATTTGGAGTTAATTGGCTGCTGCCATGTGTCTGTCTGTCTTTCTTTCTTTCATGGATTACTTGTGATTCTGCTGGATTTTGCACATGAGTGAAATAATGTCTGTAGTTGAATTTTATACAGCAGAATAACTGGACCAAGGCCATTAACTGAAGAGACCTTGGCAGAGGAAACGATTTTTGTGCTTTCTAACACTTGTTCTGAGTTCAGTGCTGTGGTGTAGGCCAGCTCTATATTTGGGTCAGTGGGAGCCTTTTGCCAGCAGTAGAGCGCTTGGGAATATAAATGTAGCTATCTGTCAAACAATCTAAAGTGTCCTTGTTATCTGCTGAAGGAATTTCAACACACACTGGGGCTCTCGCAACCCCCTCGCTCAGTGATACTCAGACTGCTGCTCGTGAGCTGCAAGTGGCTCTTTAAGCTCTTGCCAGCACATTAAAACACACTGTGATTTTAATTATTAGCCAGTCAGGATGCTTTTACTATGTTATTAACCAACTAAGTTATTAACTTATTTTCTGTGAGAATAACATATATACACACATACATACCCGGGGTGGCCAAACTTACTGACACTCCGAGCCGCATGCGATAATCTTCAGAAGTTGGAGAACTGGGCTTCAGCCCCATGGGGCGCACCTGCCAAGGCTCGGGGCTTCAGCCCTGCGCCTGCTGAAACCCTAAGCCCTGGCAGGTGCCTCCTGTGGGAAGAAGCCCTGAGACACCCCCCCCTCCCCTCCCCCAACCTAGTCTGGTAAGTGGAGAATGGAGTGAGGGTGTGGAGAGCTCTGTGAGCCGCACTTTAACTGTAGAAGAATTGCATGAGGCTCCCAAGCCATGGTTTGGCCACCTCGCTATATACACTAAATATTTCCATTGTCATACTGTTTAAATATGACTAGTACTATAGTAAATGAAACAATGAATTCACACGACTGTGGCTCTTTTGGGAAATATTGATCGCTAATTTGGCTCCTGAACCACTGAGGTCTAATTGCCCTAGCCACTCCATCTTGCACAGAATATTTAATACCTGATCATTTGCCCTCATTTATGCTGGAGATTTTGCAAACATTCACACTTTCTCATATGGTGAATAACTGCCTGGCCAGCTGATTAAACAGCTTTAGAGGTGGCTGTTGTCTCTTTTCCAGGAGGATTCTTTTTTAGTCTTCTGAAGAAGTGGAAACAAGAAATTACATAGCTCACACATAGTAAATATCAACTAACTGTAGATGGCAGAAATGACAAACCAGTATGACACAAGATCTATAACTGAGGTGAAATAGTTACAAACCTGAATAAGAGCCTTTATTGATTATTAGACAGAAGCTACATGAACTTTCAAACTGAAAATTAAATGGCAGAAATTTCACCACTGTGCAGCAACTACCAGATGCATCAAAAGGCTGATCTTCCTGGTGCATCTCAGCCTTATTCTAAGGGATGTGCTGTCAGTCGTTGCAGCCAGGAAGATGTCGGTTAGATTTTCAACATGACAGCTAAAGACTGACGTAATTAAAGCATCAGGGTTCCCACCTCCACTCTTTCCACACACCATAATCTCTAAAGCAGCAAATAGGTTTAACTGAGCCACTGAACTTCTCAAAACTTTGCCAGTTGGATTCAGTGCTATAGACAGCACTTACAGGAATGCAAATATTACATTTTTACAACACCTGCAATATATTGCACGTTGCATCATGAAGTCTTTTTACAAACGTGAACAATGCCTCACAGTGTCCCTGTAATGAAGATCTGAGCTATAGCAGTGGTCCCCAAACTTTTTTG
Source organism: Mauremys mutica (assembly GCF_020497125.1). Classification (NCBI taxonomy): domain Eukaryota; kingdom Metazoa; phylum Chordata; order Testudines; family Geoemydidae; genus Mauremys; species Mauremys mutica. Next base: position 26,014,986 of record NC_059091.1, read on the forward strand.
TCTGCGTGCCCCTCCCCTTACCAAGTCGTGGTCCCCCCCCACCCCAGGTTGGGAGCGAGGCCTTGGCCAGGAGTATGGCCAGTGCTGCAGCTGGGGCCTCTGCTGGGGGCCTGCAGCCAGGGGCCCACAGCTGGGAGCCAGGGCCAGATCTGCCGCTGGGGCCAGAGTGGAGCTGGGGGCAGAGCGGAGCTGGGTGGCGCTCCCTTCCCACCCACTGTGGGGGCTGGCCCAGGCTCCACCATACCATCCCCCCAAACATTCCTCAGTGTCCCCCTCAGGGGTGCATGCCCCACAGTTTGGTGACCACTGGCTTAGGTCAAGAACACATTGCACAATTGAAATTGCACAGATCCTGTACTGTCAGAGGTTGGTGGAGAAAGGAGAAACAAAACCTATGGTGTTTGTAGCACATATACCATGAATGGATTGTGATTGCTTTTGTACTGATCCCAAGGGATCTAGGGCCTGATTCATCCTGTCTCATACCAGCCAGTGGAGTTATTTTTGTTCAATGGTGGTGAGAAGTATCTGGCTTCTAGGTTTAACACCAATAACAAGTAGTGTGTTGGTTCAGATTTATCTTCCTAACTCCGTTTCCACGGGTTTCCAGCTCTGAACATTTTCACTTTAGTGTTTTCTTTCTCTTTTCCAAGGCACATTCAAAATCCAGAAAACCCGTTTACAGAGAGAAGGATTTGACCCTCATCAAACATCAGACCGGTTATATTTTCTCGATCTAAAGTTGGGAAAATATGTTCCATTGGATGAATGCCTCTTTGAGAGGATCCGTGCCAGAAAGGTCGCTCTGTGATCTGATCTCTGTGTCTTGCAGGAAACGCTGCTGACTAGCTTAAGGAGGGACCCTGCCTGTGAAAGTGAGGGATTCCTGCTAGATAAATAGTGCAAGGTCCTCGTGCAATGCATCGGCAACTGTGACAAATTCATTGGGCTGTAGGACGTTGTCCTCACATGTCTTAAGCACATTAATTTGTGACCTATTCCTATCCTGGGCATAGACATGCCATTTCTCTACTGTTCTGTGTCTAGAGATTTTTTTTTCTCTTTGTAACCACTACAAACTGAGGGACTCTGTGCAACATGGGAGGTGTTTATGGTCTGAATTATTTATTGTAACATCCTGAGGATGTAACTGAACAGAAATGCTATGCCCTGAGCAGGTTTCCTTCTGCTTTCTCTTTCAACGTTATGTTGCTATCTATAGACCTTTAGTTAGTAGCATGTTTGCTTCAGGTAGAGCATTTGATTGTCCCACCTCACATTTCTTTTTCTTAACTACACATCTAAGATTCGCTGTAGTGGGAAGTCTTTGCTCTGAAGTGTCTGTCATTCATTTACCTAAGGTATTCTGTTTGTGCAATGGGGCCTAGCACAATGGGGTCCTGGTCGATGACTGGGGCTCTAGGCATTATGATAATAAATAATAATAGGATTGGGAATTAATCAGATTGTTGACCACTGGAGTGCAGTCTCTATGAA